>NC_054872.1:45177050-45777050 GCF_018320785.1 Cheilinus undulatus
AAGAAAAAGGCGGAGGAAGAAAGGTAGTAGAAGAAAAGGAGGAAGACGAAGAATGAGGAAGAGGAGAAAAAGGAGAAGCAAGGGAAGGATGAGGAAAGACAGATGAGTACAATTATTTTTATTTATTATTTTAAACAATAAAACCTCAGGTAAGAAAAATGTGACTAAGCAAGAGGAAGAAAAATAAGCATAAGGAAGAGAAGGAAGAGTAAAAGAAAGATTTAGAAAGAGGGGCGGATGATGGAGGAATGTATATTAAGAGTAAAGAAGAAAATGAAGATTCTAAACTCAGAGACTGCTTGTAAAACTGACTTCAGTCGCCTTTAAATGTATTATTCTCTGACATTATTCTACATATAAAGCAAAGTTTGTTGACTGCACTGTAAACATAAACACCAGCTTTTCTTCTATTTTTTTTCTGACACCCTTCCTCCTCTGAGACTCTTGCAGAGGGGCTATTTCTGCTCACTTGCCGTTACCATGGTAAAAATCTGGTGTTTCCAAATCAAACAGGACTTCAAAACCAGCAGACAGTCTGCAGAATATCTCAATAACAAGATAGAATGTGAGATGAATGAATCCTGGCTGACCTCAGATGACAGAAAATGTGGTTTAGAAAACATTGACGTCTTCTGTCTTTGTTCCTGCCTGTTGTCCTTTAAAAGAAGCCTGAGATTACGGGACAGTTGACAGAGTTTATTTAGGGAATCAGAATGACCTAGATGAATAAGCAGAGCTGACAGATCACTCATTGTGCCCGTTAAGCTGCACCTGTGCCTGCAAAGTTCTGTCATAAAGAGATGCAGCAGACTACTTTAATATTGTGACCTGGTGGCTCACGATGCAAAATGAAGGGTAACTGCTGCCAAATATCTTGGCACGGGCATCAGCTTAGAGTAATGTATCAGCATTACAAGAGCATTAGATTGATTTTTAGCGTCCATCTAACAAAATAACTGCATGAGCGGGGATTTGATAGGGTTGTTCATCAATACTAAAGACTCCATTATTATTTTGCAAGGTGCTGAGATTTCTGTCCCCTGAAATCCACTTTTGGCTCAAACTCTTGTGAGTATTGATCTCAGAAGAGGCGGGGACCTGTCAAAGCTGCGTTTCTCATAGCTGACAGTGGTCGATGTGATCGTTAATAATTAATGTCACTGGGTTATTGTATAATGTCGTGATTTATAGGCGTACCTCTACCCGACACTCGGACCAGGGGCTGTACTGCCAGCGGTAGCAGGGGCGAACCGGGCAGGGCTTCCACTGCTCCATTTGGGAGGGGCAGGGCCGGCCATCGCCCTGAGAGGCCTGAACCACTGATCGCTGACGCCACATCTTACCTTAGGGAGAAACACAAACAAAGACAGTGAGATCACCTGTGCTTGAAAAGGACATTATCCCATCAACGTATGTTTTCTAAAAGTCATCATGTGACTCATTACTTAAGAGGTTTCTGAGCTGACCCCATTTAAATACCAAGTCCTATAACTTACGAAGCTCAGCCTAAGTTCGAAGAGGAAATCAGCTTAATCTTATTAATTTATCAAGCACTCATTTATTCATGTTGCTCCCTCTCTCCATTTCTTATTTCTTTCTTTCTGGTGATGACAAGGACCTTCCACAAATGCCCCTCTCAGCCATGTAGAAGGGGACACGGGAGAGAATGTTTATTCCTATCCCATCTCACACCCACAGAAATAATCCTCTCCCAATCCCCAAACCAGAATAAAAGAACATCCGGTCCCACTCCCAGTAAAATAACTCCTGCTCCAGTCCTACTCCAGGACACGGGATTATAGTATTTCTCCTCTGGAATCCCTAAGGAAGAGCTGGAAAATGTTGCTGGGTAGAGAGATGTCTGGGCTGACTTGCTAAGCCTGCTGCCATCCCAACCCAGCCCTGCATGGATGGATGCATGGATGGATGGATGGATGGAGGATGGATGAATGGATGGATGCATGCAAGGATGGGTGCATGCATGCATGGATGGATGGATGGATGGATGGATGGATGCATGGAAGGATGGATGGAGGGATGCATGCAAGGATGAGTGCATGGATGGATGGATGGATGCATGCATGCAAGGATGGGTGCATGGATGGATGGATAGATGGATAGGTGCATGCATGGATTGGATGGATGAATGGATGGATGGATGGATGCATGTATGAATTGACGGACGGAGTGCAGTGTTGAAAATTCCTGATTCGGACCCCTTGATTTGTGAAAATGGGATGCCAGAAATTTCATAAAAGTTGTAAGTTGAGAGGATCAATTTTCAGTGTAAAAAGGGGTAAAAACAGATGATTTATCACTATGAGAGAAGGGGTTAAATGAAACACTGATGGTAGGTGTTGATTGTAAACATGATCAGTCAAAGAAAATTTCTCTGTGGTTGTTGAATTGACCTCTTACATTAAGTTTTTCTGCTCTTGAAGCTGTGTCAGCAGTAAACTAAAAGCACCAGAATGCATTGCAAGGAAGCAGTAGCTGCCTTAAACTTGGGCTGCTGCCTTTGTCAGCCCTCTATTCTGGCTGGTAAAAAGAACAGCTGAATACTGAAGTCAGCAAAAACAGTGTAAAATGTATCATTGTGGAGAAATCCTCAGCATTCATATTTTTGAAATCATTTTTCTGTTGGAAACACAGAGTAGTGGCACTTTTTATGAAGTTGTTTAAATGTCACTGACATAGTGTTAGTCAGTCTGTTGCTTATTGTATTTCTGATGTGTCACCAAATAAATCACATCACAGATCCACAGAGTTTCTATCTGTTTATTTCAGATGGCAGATTCCACAATTTCCATGACAGGATCCAAACATTACATAAGAAACTAAGAAAAGAGAGTCATCTTGATGTTCCTACCAACTCTACAACAGACAAAGACAAACTCCACCAAGGAGAAGAAGAAACCAACATGGCAACCACTCAGGTCATGACCTGAGTGAAGATTGTGTTTTGTTTTAACCCAACAAAAAAGTCCATCCTGCCGCCATGGATGATTTAAAATCACTTTTTAAGATGCTGGCAATGTTACTCTCAGTATCAACACATGCATGTGCAGCTCAGAGGATTAATGAGCTCGCACTGCGCAGATACAGTGGTTTTTGAGGTGACAAGGGACTTTAATTGCCTTTGCATCTCATCTCACTGACTCCAACTTGTGTTCAACCTTGAGGTGAGTCATAACAGACCGTTTGTTGACTTGATTCTGATGATTTCCACCTTTTATTAAGGAAAAATATGAAATATGAAAAATATGTCCAGAGCGCTGTGCCCTGATCAGCAGGCAGAGATCACAGAAGAACAATGAGTTCACAAAGGAATAGTA
Source organism: Cheilinus undulatus (assembly GCF_018320785.1). Taxonomy (NCBI): domain Eukaryota; kingdom Metazoa; phylum Chordata; class Actinopteri; order Labriformes; family Labridae; genus Cheilinus; species Cheilinus undulatus. Next base: position 45,180,386 of record NC_054872.1, read on the forward strand.
TGTCAACAGCGGACTATTCTACCTTTTTGGGGTTGATCTATCATTCTCTCCGGTATAAGTCCATGATATTATTGCTTCTGCCATTGGATGAGTACAATAGGAAGTTGAAAAGTTAGTGTTTGCTTACAGGATTTGGGGTTTTATGTATAATTCTCTGGCTAAATGTCCTCAAAAGTGAACTTTTACTCTTCAATGGCACCGTTGTAGCTCTGTGACCCACTAACCTCTTGGTGACCCTTTGCTCTTGCTGCAGGATGAGACATAATGTTGTTATAGTGATGATTTGCGACTGGGAGTCAGTGCATTGTGTTGTATTTTGAAAGAACCGGATATTCTACGCTTGTAACTTCCTTTTTTGGAGCTTTCTGATCGACAGATATTGATGTGGTTTGGCAGCAGCCGGCACTGGAAATAGACCTGCAGTGTATCTCGAACAAAGTGGAGTGAAGTGATGCTCCAGGCATGCGCCGCTGCCAGTCTGGAGTGCCGGCTGTGGAAATGCTCTGATAGACTAGAGAGGGTGCGATTTGCTCCACAGTACAATACGCTGGCGGATCAAGGTCGCTGTATGTGAAAACTGGAGGTCATCCTAACCATGCGAGAGTCCACAGTGACGTGCCGTTGCCTGAACATGATTTGTTTGCATTGACTTTGGGCTCAAGTGCACTCGGATCCAGGACTGGCCCCTTAGTGTCAAAGCCACCTAAGGTGTCCTACATGCACTGGAACAGAATGAAATGAAATTTAATCCTGTGGCAACAAGCTACACCAAATGATGGCGGAAACAGCAACAGGCTACTTGTTTTTAAAACAATTAAAACAAAGACTGCATAAACATCTGTCATGCAGGTTAAACATGAGATTCATGTGGGACTGAACATAGAAAATATCATAGACCAAACAGCTGGGGCTTCACTGTGTAGAAAAATCAGATTTAACAGGGAAAAACAAAGCTGGGTTTTCTTCTTTATTTGTGTTTCAAAGATTTGTTTCCCCACGATTGCACCACCATACAACTTTCACATGGCATGGTTGAAGAGAAAAAATATTTGGGCAATAAATTGGAACAAGTTCAGCAACAAAGGGCTCATCTCTGACTCACTCTCTCTCACACAATATTTTAACAAGGATCCTGTAATTCACCAGAACAAATGTTCAGTGATTTCTTTTCTACAATAACACAGAAATACGGAGTGTAAAGTGGCTGTTTTTTTCTGCACAATAACTCCACAGTGAAACAAACAGATTTGGCTCATGCAGTGACCATTGTGGTTTACCACACAGCAATCATCTATTTCCTTAGTAAACAGCTCATTTGGAGAGCATGTGTGTAAATTAATGTTGCTGCACACAAGAGTACTTCACTTAACTGAGCTGGATTTTACAAACAGCCTGAACCGCTGTGCTTTTTCCCTGCCATGCTGATTGGTTCCTAGTCCACTTGAGCGAAATGTTTTTCTTCTGCATCAATCAGAAAACACTCTTTAGATAAATCTGCTAAATTATAGCAGCTAGGAGACGCTTTGAGCGCAGAGCTGTTGCTATGAATTAGAAACCTCTGCAGTGAAACCCCCACGCGAGCACACGCACGTTTTAAAATGCATCCTTCATGTCTACCTGTTTGAAATCACCCACTCTCCAACCTCACAACCCTTCATTTGCTGCACATCGCTCCTTTATTTTCACATTGCAGAGCCAGCAATCTGCTCACCTCAGAGTAAACCTCTGCCAACCTGCGACACCTTTCAACACACAAAACACAAATCAGCCTTCCTACGCGCTCACATATGGTAAGACCTCATTCTATATTCCACCAAGAGAACAACCCACCCGTACGCACACGCAGAGACATCAAATAAGGTCCCCTCTTGCTCCCTTAGCCTTCCTTAAACTTTTATCTTATTCCTTGTGATTTAGAAACTATCGCTGTACTGCCTCTTCTTCAAAGCGCTCCCTGCAGCCCCAAGGAGCAGGAAGATGTAATGGGACAGAATCAATTTTTGTGAACCGCCGGAACAACAACCCGGCAACAGGAGGAACACATTTTCACCGCTCATTTGGGAAGACTGCAACGCCTCTAAAATAAACACTTCCTCTCTTTTTTCTCTGATATTTTCTGGCCAAAATGCCTCCAGTGGGAGCAGGAAGTGTCTGATAAAGGACTTTTTTCAGTTTTGCTGAGCGTGCATGTTTTTACTTAGCCACACAATGCTTCAGTGTGGAGTCATGTAGATGCACAGGAAGCTGTTGAGGAAATGGGATCCTTTCAGGCAAACCCGGGGCGAAGGATTCTTTAAGTCAAAATATTTTCTAAAGCTTTATGTATGCAGGTTCCTCCAGAACTATATGTTCTTTTTAAATTGTACCTTTCTACTTTAAATTCAAATACATTGACATTAAAGGCTCCAGGTTCAATCATGTTTTAGAGTGTTGGAGCATGAAGTTGGCTCTGTTGAATTAGAGCCTGTGTGCACAGCCACCAGTTTTTGCACTGGCAGCACCCACAACCTCAGTTTCAGAGAGTGGTTATCATTATGTCCACAAGTATTTGGACAGCAATACTATTTGTCATCATTTTGTCTCTATTCAGTGCTGCAATGGATTTGGTAAAAAATAAAAAATAAAATAAGATGTAACTGAGTAGACTTTCAGCATTTATTTAAGGGGTTTCAAAACATATGACATTTACCATTTAGGAATTGGAGCCATTTTATTCAGAGTACTTGCAAAGCAGATGGACTGGCCAGATTCCATGATCCATCTTGCAAAGTTCCAATCCAAAATGACTTTCCCAGGTCTGGGAACGGACGTGACCAATCAGCGTCATTTAAAAATGAGGCAGTACCTACGTGCGGGGTTTAGCTGTATTGAAAGACAGTAGAAATGGCTGCCACCAGTGTAGAGATGACTTCATATGTAGCTACAGTATAGACAAATCCGGAGAAACACCGGAAGCTGACGAGCCGCCATTACTGTGGTGGAAAAAGCCCCTTAACTAGCATACGTTTGCATGAAAGCAGTCCGAAGAATCAACATAAACCGAAGTATGTTTGTTTTATCACTATAAAAAACAATGCCAGGGCGATCTGGGAGAACATGTGCAGTTTTAGGCTGCCATAACAGCAGTGGAAAACTACATCTTTTGAAAAAAAAGTGAGTGTTTTGAGCATAAGCCCTTACTTCGGGGGGGTGTCCCCGGGTGTTCCCCTGTATGACACCTTAGGGACTACACAGATTCCCAGACAGGTGGAGGAAAGAGTCATTGATCTATGAAAGCAGCACATGGCTAATTGAATATTCATGAGATAAACAGGAAGTAGGAGCTGGTTAGCATGCTAAAGGCTATCCAGGCTCACAGCAGTGAAGAAGTAACTTCAGTTGATGGAGGGATAAATGACAAAAAGACAGCACTAAACTATCAACAAGCAGAGGACAACACTTAACTATTACTGACCCATTGTTCTTTCCATGGCGATGCTACTCAAATTAAAGTATGATGGCTGGATGTTAGAGTCTAAGGTGAACAGTGGTTGCAGGTGAATTCATCAGCTTATGAGGACCAAAATCGTCAATCGGTGAGCAACATAGTTCATTTGAAATGCAGAGTTTTTTTGTTGGTGTTTTGTGTGGAGGATATGTGGCTGTGAGCTGCTGATGCTAGCTAATAAGCTATGGCCTAACTGGGAGTTTACTGAAGCTACTGGTTGTTTAATGTGTGAAATGCAACAAAAGGTAAATAAGAAGCAGCTCGCCATACTTGATCTTTTCTATTCAACTTACAAACAGATAGATGGAATTATGACTTTTATCAGTCATTTTTAATTTCTGGTCATGTGTAATCTGTGTTAAAAGACAGGCTGTAATAACTAGGATCGTCAGCTCGGGCTAACGTTGGGTTCAGTTTTTATTATCTTGAACTCAGGTGGAATTTTGATGTGGCTACAGCCTTGCTCTTGTGAGACATGATACTGGATCAGTGTTTGTGTTTTTGTCCGTTTTGTTGCTGTTAATAATGGTTATGCCCGATAGTGGTATAGGAGTGAATTCTGGAGGTTGGTCAGTTACGAAAGTCTACTGTAGACTCTGGACCTTATTTCACATTTGTTTACTTTATTTTTTAAATAGACATTAGACATCAGTAAAATCCTTAATGTGTGAAATATAATTGAAGTCATAGCCCTCTGATTACAGTATTCTTGTGGTTCTGTAAGGTTTTTATTACAAACATCTCTGCCGCTGTTACAGCCAGCAGATGGTAGTGGACACCGCAGTTCCACCGCAGTAATGGCTGCTGCTCAAGATGGCAGCGCCCACAAATAAGCCGTAGGATTGGTCTATATTGACAGTTTTATCAGAACTGGACCACATTTCTTCATTAAAACAAGATTCCAGGAAATGCACTGAAAAAGCTTTTCATGGTGAGGAATATGTTTTCCTCTTTTTTATCAATCTGTTTTAGAATGAGTTTGCCCTGGTTATGGATGGGGTTTAGTTGTACTGGAAGATGTTACAGACAATGGCTGCTGGTGGAGCGATAAGCTTGAATGTAGCTATAGTGGCAGTTTTGCTTGAACTGAGCCACACTTCTCTATTTAAACAAGAAAAAAGAGCTGCACTGAAAGTTTTCCTTGGTGGAAAACTGTTTTTGCTCTTCTCCTTACCTACTTCACCATGAGTTTGGGATAGTTACGTGCAAGGTTTGGTTGTATAGGAAGCCAGTTGCAAATGACTGCAGCTTGTGAGGCTACTAGTTCAGATGTAGCTTTAGGCCTTTTCCACAGAAAGACAAAAAGATTATATTTCCATTTCATTTTGTAAAAGTTTTCCATAAACATGGGGTCTTTACAGGAAATGTCAGTGAAGCACGGAACCACTGAAGATGACTGAAAACACTGTAGTATATATGCCAAGCCTGTATGTGGTGCTGTATAGCTTCCACAGAAATGCAGCAAAAGAGAGAAGAAGATCACAGAAAACTGCCACAAACTTTCTCCTAGTTGCCCCTTAGGTTGTTCCGGTTAGAAAGTGACAGGACCAATCAGCATCGTGGCGCAGTGCTTTCGGGCGCGGAAGAGTCGTGAAGTAAGCAAGCAGCGACAAGCGGCCGGTGCGATTATGGCGAAGAGATTAGCATGGATGCTGCTAAAGCGCCAGTTTTATCAGAACTTGGCAACATTTCTTTGCTAAAAGAAGAACAAAGAACAGCAGTGAGTTGTTTTCTTAAAAACATTAAAAGTTGTGTACTGACATGTCTTCAGTCACCATGGTTTGCGTTATGGCTACGACGTAATGTGTTTTGTTGCTCTGATTGGCCCGTAAAGATGTGACAGACAGAACGTTCATCCAATCACCCCCCGAGTTTTTTTTCAAAGGCTCTGCCCTTTCCCAAACGCCGTCTTTGGGAGGTTTTCCAGACATTTCAGGTTATAGTTTTGTAGATTTATCTGAAATTGTGAAGTTTTCATGTCTTGAGTCCACTTTTTTACCATTTAAATTATCCTCTTTCTCACAGATTGACATCAAATCAACCAGACTTCTTTCCACAGATTAATATGATCAAAGTTGTTCCACCAGAGTCTGTGATAAGAGCCATGTCCCAAGCAACCATCTGCTTTTCTTGGTAACGGTGTGTTCTTAATGACAGTGATTTATCGAGGGACAGCAGCCTGTTGCTATGAGTTATGAGCTAATCAGAAAAAAGTGAGTACAGGCAGCTCAAATGACTTAACAAAAACTCGTATTTGCTCTTCTCAGGTGCAGAATAAAATGTGCTTTTGTGCAACATGAAATTCAGGATAATTATGTTTCAAAAGACACGCTCAGGAACTGAAATAACAGAAAAACCAGGTGCTCATTTTTTAAGCTACATCACCCAAAGAACGATTAGCTGGAGTATCAGCTGGGTTATAATGAGAACCATGATAATAAACCTCAGGTCTGCCTCCTCACATTATCCCACCACATTAACAGTGTTATTATCACCTACTTCATGCCACTGTTGTGTTTATTCTAAGCACACCAGAGGTAGATGTGGCCCTTGATATTGGACATAATCACTGACTCACTTGTGTGTTGCACTTGAGTGTTTAATGGAGTTGGGATCGTACCAACCAGCTAATTCATCATCCAGCAGGTGATTGTGGGATAAAAACCTTTTAACACCTCCTGGATGGTGCTAGAAAAACATACCACTGGTGAGACATGGTGGAGCTGTAAAATAAGACAGCCACGACAGTGCTATCATAAGAACTGCTTGACTATAAAAGGTAAATAGCATCAATTTCTTCTAAAAAAAAAAAAAAAAAAAGAAGGCCTAGACATGGTGAATTGTATGTTTGTGTAAGAGAGGGCAGCATCCCCAAGTCCAAGTCCATAGTTTTCTCCAGGTGGGGAGTGAGTCTCTGACTTAAATGTAGGAGTTCAAATATCATGGTAAAGAGGGAGCTGAGCTAAAAGGTAAATGTTCAACCCTCACCTGTGATCATGAACTTTGGAGTAATGACCAAAAGAATCATTTCAGATATCGCAAGGGAAGCTTGAAGTATAGCCTTCCTTACTTTGCACTGAAAGAATTCAGTTGAAGTGGTTTGAGCATCTGATCAGGAGGCGCCCTGTAGCCTCTCTGTAGAGGTCTTCCAGGTGCATCCAACAGGAAGAAGGCACCAGAGTGGACCAAGAAGTCGCCAGAGTAATATTTATCTCATGGAAGGCTTTAAGGTTCCCCCAGTAGGAGTTGGAAAATGTCACAAGGGAGAAGGATGTCTAGGTCAACTTGCTAAGCCTGCTGCATCCGCAACCCAGCTAGAGTTGAGTGAAAAAGGATGGATGGAAGGATGGATGGAAGGAAGGAAGGAAGGAAGGAAGGAAGGAAGGACTGATGGATGGTTGGATGGTTAGATGCATGGATGATTATATATATAATCTATGTACTGTATGTATGGATGCATAGATGGATGCATGGATGGATGGATTGATTAGAGAATGGATGGACGGATGGATGGATGGATGGATGGACGCATGCATGCATGCATGAATGGATGGATGCATGCATGCATGGATGGATGGATGGATGGATGGATGAGGGAGGGAGGGATGGATGGAAGGAAGGACAGGTGGATGGATGGATGAATGCATGGATGGTTAGATGAATGGATGTATGGAAGGAGGGACCGATGGAGGGATGGATGTATAGATGGATGATTAAATAGATGGATGGATGGATTCATGCAAATGGCCACAACAGTTGTTGTTGAATCAAACTACACAAATCTTTTTGTCTAAATCATTGTTTTCCAGCACCCTCTAAAAAGAACACCAAAGATTTCGGGTGGGGGTAGCCTTTGTCTGCTATGAGATTATGAAACTTACATGCTTATATTAACTCAAGTCAATGTAACACACTTACCAGATGGTTCATAAATCTGACTTTTGCTAGTAATTAGAACTGTATAACTGAAAATGATTAAAGGTGATGTGATATTTTCACAATGCATTTTTACGTTTTTTCATGTGAGTCATAATTCCTAACTATTTTACTATGCTTGTGTCTGTAATCACACACTCATTCCTTACCCTACCCCCTTTTCCATGTAAAGTGAGCTGTAAATGACAATTGGGGACTCACTGGCAAAATTAAAAAGAAAGTTTTTGGGCATTATCATGCAAAAGATCAGAGGATATAAAATCGACTTGCAATTATTTGTGTGACCACATGGATGTACATAATGATGTTTGGTCGGGGCTTTGTTATGCAATGATACCTAAATCTAGACATCTAGTTTTTCTACCCTACTTCTTCTACATTACTAGACAGTTAAATACACAGTAAATGGATTTTTATTTTTGTTGTTGTTGGAGCTGTATGATTTCATTCAAACCGAGTAAAGCAGAGTCCATTTCCATGTTAAGGGTTTGTTTCAATGGCGTGCTGCCCCTGCTTATCAGACTGGGCTATTTTTGATGCCTTGGGCAGCATTCTGAACACATTTTTGAAGTAATTTGGCTCATAGTGGGCAATGTTTGGCTGCACAGCATGAATTTGTAAAGCCTGAACCAACCGCAGACCAGTGAGGTTTAAGAGATTAACCCCATTTAGCTGAATCACTGGGCCCTTGTGTCGGCCACTAATTCAGTGACTGGATGTGTTTGGACATTTGCCACCATGACGGCCGAGCTCAGTCAGACTGAGTCAGTGTCATTTTTTGTAATAAGTTGTCAAAAGCATGTTGATTACATTTATATACTGGATTTAATTAAAGTAGCTTTTATTATTTATCCCTGAGCCTGTCCTTCCTCTCTATGCCTACTCTCGCTGTTGCCTTTGCTGTGAACTAAACCTATTCTTCCATGTAAATGGTGCAATAACAAGATAAAATCAAAACATCCATCACTGTAAAACAAGGCTAAAATGGAATATTTGCCACATTTATGTGAATGTTCAGTAAGTAATAATAGTGAATGCAGTCATTTAACACAAAAGTCTTCAGTGCTTGCCCGACTAACCAGGTTAACTAAGGTCTTCTTTTCTTGGAGCTGTGCCGGTGCTAAACTAAATGTACCAGAATGCATTGCAAGCAGCAGCAGCCTTGACCTCGCATTCTTTGGCTGTCTACTCTGGCTGCGAAAAATACAGCTGAGCATCCAAGTCAGCAAAAAACTCTGTAAACTTATCTTCAGCCATAAAATCCTCACCACATTAATCTTTAATATCAATTTTGCTGGTGGAAATGAAAGTAATTTTCAATGTAAGCCAAGGTTAAGCTCAGAAATCTGAGCTTCTTGGAGGCCAAAGCATTAAGTCTAATGATGACAGCAGTGGTATAAAGAACAACAAGTTTAACAGCTATTCTCCAGAGGAGCACAGTAAAACTGCAACTACTGAAGTCATTTTCACATTGTGTGGAAAAACTATTAACAGAAACATAACGTATTTTAAATACCAGAAAACAATGGCTTTTTACCCAGTGACAAATCCATAGATTTTTTTGAAAAGAAGTAAAATGACAGTGCTCTGAAATAATATCACATTTATGAGACCAGTGCTGGTCCTGCCCCTTTATGGGTAAAAACATTACATCTGAATGAGTAGTGGTCAATGGACAATGGAATCAAACCCCAAGCTGCTTTAAACAATTTTGTCTCACCTGGACTTTTTGTCTTAAAAAGCTTGTAAACATCAATCCCTTGGTGCACAGTCAAGCTCTAAACATCCTTTTATTCAAAACCACCTGTGCTTTAAGAATATGTGTGCTGCAGTAATGTCACTTGAATTTAAAACAAAATTGTGGCACTATACAGACAAAAGAAAAAACTAAATGGAAATTAAAATCCAAAGATTGTTATGTGTCACACACAGTAAACGACAATGACTAAGACTTTTTGCACAAACTTGTTCATCCATCTCTTGGGGACGAGAAAGTGAAAAAAAAAAACATTCTGTGACAAAAAATCTTCAAATATTCCCATTTTTACAAAAAGAGTCCTTGCTCTGTTTTGCATCGGGCCATTACTCAAAGTGGTTCCTGTCTGCAGTGTCACAGAGGACCACATCCAGGCTCTCTTTCTCTCCATTATGAGCTGTTAAAGCTGTCTTCTGTGTAATCTGTAACCTTGCAAAGCAGATGGATTCGCCAGTTTCTGTGTTTCTCACTGGCCAATTCATCTTGCAAAGCTCCCATCTGAACAGTTTGGACCCGGTCAGAAAGTGACAGGACCAATCAGCGTCAAGGGGCAGTACTTTCGAGCGTGTGACGTAAGCAAGCAGCAACAAGAGGCCGGTGCAATTATGGCGAAGAGATTAGCATGGATGCTGCTAAAGCGCCAGTTTTATCAGAACTTGGCAACATTTCTTTGCTAAAAGAAGAACAAAGAACAGCAGTGAGTTGTTTTCTTAAAAACATTAAAAGTCGTGTACTGACATGTCTATAGTCACCATGGTTCATGTTATGCAGCTCTCTATGGAGTTTACTCCTTGGTAGCGGTGCACCTCAGTTTGGGGCTACAAAGCCACGTGCCGTGACAGACACAACTTTCATCCAACCATCGTTCAAGTTTTTTTTCAAAGGTTCTGCCCTTTCCCTAACACTATCTATGGGATGCTTACAAGATGGATGAGTGAAACAAATCCATCTGGCAAGTCAGGTAACATAATGATGCAATGACGGAACAGCCAGGAATTGTTTTTTACAGCCAGTCACACAGAGTAGTGTGGGAATGCAATATGGCGGTTAGCATTAGCTGCTAGCAGTAGAAACAATCACAAATTGATTTAAAACAGATAAAAAAGATGTTCCATGTCAAATTTAATGGTGTGAATCTGATCTTTAGATACCCTGGAGAGTCATCCAAATTACAGGCTTGCTAGAAAAGCCTCAGTAAGATCTATGAAGGCATGGATAGCATCACTGGAACAGCACAATGGCTGGTTTCAATGGTTCAAAAAGTAAGAGGCTTTTGTGGTTCAAAAGTTATTTAACTGTTAAAAAATCTGTGTATTTCCTTTTTGTATACGACCACCTCTGTCTCAGAGGGTTAAAAATGAGATTCTCAATCAGATGGTACAAAACAAGCCCAGAGATGTCATACACCAACATTACATACATTATGTGTGTATTTTAACTTTGTTAAATGAGTTGGATCTTAACTTTCTAAATGATCTTAATATGTTAGTACAGTGGTTTCCAAAGTGGCCATGTGAGAGTCATGACCAACTGGGGGGGTCGCATAAAGCAAGGCAAGGCAAGGCGAAGCAACACCAGCTCATGAGTTCAGCACTGTAGAAGAGGAAAGAGGAGCAATTCATTGATGCCACCTCAGATTAAACGCTGCTGTTGCAGTTCAAGTCAAAGACATTGTCTGCATTTCAGATTGGAGTGGAAAAAGGAGTACCTACTGCTGCCACACTCTTCCCTTTTGCAACATCCTACATGTGTGAGATTTGTATTCCTGAAACCTCACTCGAGACAAAATACATAACAAGACTGGAAAATGAAAATGATCTGAGTTGCAGTCTCGCAGTCGCACCACAGACTTAAGAAGATCAGTAGCATAAAACAAGCCCACAGTAGTTATTGGGTCTGATTTTTAAAAATATTTTTAAGGCAACAGCTGTTATTTCTATAAAATTTTTAGGTTTTATGTTGTAGTAAATTCTAAAAAAAAAGGAATTCTACTTAAAAAATGTTTTTCAGAAGTGGTTTTTTTGTGAACACTTACATCAGGGAATGCTGAGGCTTAGCACACCTCAGCAGGAGAGAAATGAAACTTAAAACTACAGGTGTAGTAACAAAGAAGTAAAGACACAGAGACTTATCGAATCCTTTATCTATGATCTTATGCTAGGCAATGGGTTGCTTATGCCTTCACAGGCTTGTTTTACAGTAGGGAAAGGGTTTTAACACCTTAATATGTATTTAAATTTGTTATTTCTTTTGATTTTGTAGTTCATCAAAATAATACAGTTTCATAAACGACAAAAATACAGTGATATTAACTTTAAGCCATATAGCCCAGACCTGCTGAAGCCCTTAAATCCACTATTCTCCTGGGTCTTTATTCAATGGATAACATTCGAGCATGCTAGTAGCTGTACAGCAAAGCAGGAGCAGAATAGTATATTTGTTTATAGTCTTCTTTCTGAGTTGTCTAGCCCAGCACCTCCAACATCACCACTTCTGTCATGATGATTGGTCGTTACCACAATGTAGTCTGCCATGTCTGTTACAGATTTTGAATGTCTGATGAAAACTACATTACATTTTAGTCTAGTTTTAGTCATCTTGGCAAAAAACTAAGCTTAGTTTTGTCAGTTTTAGTGATCATAGATCTTTTTGTTAGTTTTAGTCTAGTCTTTGTCAAAAATAAGGCTGTCGATGAATATTTATAGTCATAGTTTTAGATGACAAAATTAACACTGGTGCAGTTTACAGGTCCAACAAATTACATGGGCACAAAACTATAATCCTACAGCCATACCTGCCTTGTATTAAGAGAAGGTGTCTAGTTAGTAGAGTCGACACATTTCTTGCTGTCAGTAAGTCCTGTCCGACTTTTGGGACACAGTGCCAATATCTCTGGACAAAAATGTCAACTAAATGCCAACAACAGTTTGGACAGTTAATATTGATCACACTCCTGAGCAGAAAATAGATCACGGATCTTACCTTCTAATCCACATGTCTGAGAACACTCAGACCAGTCCGACCACCCTGACAGCTGACAGTTGACGGGGCACTCGACCACACATGAGATGTTCATCTGCCACTTCTTCTCCAAATTCAGCTGCAGCACACGGGAGAAATGAAGAGGAGTAAGTCATGACTCATCATCAAATCACTCAAAATGAAGACGAACAGTCACAGCACAGCCAACTCAATCTGTTCCAGCCTGACAGCTGCTTGACCCCTTTGCACTACAATTCCCAGAAGCCTTTGTTCTATTAGGGGGACAGGCTTTGCCGAGCAGCATCAGGACAGGCCGGCAGAGTTTGAATATTGTGGTTGAAGCCTCTTTGACACCATGTGTTTTTGTGAACAAGCCAGATGATGAAGTGGGCCAGGGGTTAAATAGCTGTGGGGACGTTGTGCCTCAGCCCGCCGGCTACAATTACAGAGAGCCGAGACACATTATGGATGAATTAAACCCTCAGCCTGAAGCCATGACAGCAATCACTGCGTGGGAACACATCTGAATATTTTATGTTCCTATGGGCCTAATAGTAGTGCAAGGGTGGAATAATATATAGTAATGACTGATGTGATCAAGTCATTAAGAGAAATTAGGATGTCAAGGAAATAAGATGGAGAAAAGAAAGAAAAAAGAGCAGGCATGAGGATGTTTTTACATGGCTCACCTCCTCACAGAATTTGATGTCCACTGATTTGCCGTCGCTGCGGACACAGTCAAGCATCCGGGTTTTGATGCCGCTACCGCACACAGCGTTAGGACTCAGCTGACATGTGCTCCACTCTGGAAAACAAGCACAAGATATGGACACTTACAAATTGAGATCATGCTCAGGATGCTTACCAATAAATACTGTTAAGGCCCATAGATACACACTTGAAATAGCATCCCTGCAATCTTTTGCAATTTAGTATCTAGATCAGTGATACTCAACGTGTGGCTCTTTTGTGATGATTTGCGACTCTTATGTCTTTATTTGAAATATCAATCCCCCAAAAAACCTTAAATAAAGGGAAACTTTGACCCCATTGCAAGTCACACTCATCAGTTTGATTCCCACACTTATACAGCTGGCTTTCATTGTCAACTTTTAAAGTTGTCTATATATTTCTATTGCCCTTATTTGCAATTTTTTTTGCCACTTTTAATCCTTTTTTACTGCTTTAAGCCCAATTTTGTCACTTCTTTTTGCCCCTTTTTGCCCAGTTGTTGACTCTTTTATCCTGCTTTCACTATTTGCAATTTTTTCCCCATTTTAGCCACTTTTCACCAATTACAGCTGCCTTTCGCCATTAAATGCCACTTTTTTCCAAAATTTTTGCAACTCTTTTCTGTTTTTTGCCCATTCTCCCACCATTTGCTGCCTTTTGCCCACATTAGTCACTTTCCACTCATTTTTTGTCATGTTTACCACTTTTTGATCTTTATTTTGCCACCCGCAACATGTTTTTGTCACTTCTTACTCAAATTTTGCCACTTTCTGCTCTTTTTTGCCACTTTTTCTCCCTCATCTTTGTCACTTTTCACCCAGTATGTGGCATTTTGCCCCCTTTAACTAATTTTTATTGCCACTTCAAGTAATTTTTGCCACCTTTCACCACTTAGATTGTGGCTCTTGCGAAGATATTTTTCAACAACTTGGCTCTTTTGTTGAGCAGGGTTGAGTAACGCTGATCTAGAGCAACAACATCATTCAACGACAACAGTCTAGTACTGTATGGCTGAAGTATCTAACCCAAGAGTGGACAAAAACATCAACACCCGGTCCCAGCATAGTACCGGTACCAACACATCTGACACGTACCGTATCGGTTTACAAGATAGATTTTGATGTTTCATTTCAGTACCTCACCAAACCAACACAATCCCTGTTACTCCTGTTTCCTTTACTTATACTGTATGTTTTAATGGCATCTTATTTCTAAATCATTAATAATACCAAGACAGCCCTTATTCAGCTGCGCACTAAATTCATTTTTTTCTTAAAAGTACCAATTCAGGCACCATTTAGACACCGGAACCTTTAAAAAAGCTTTGATTAAGCACCAGTAAAATATATATATAAAACGAAAAAAAAAAAATAGATAGATAGATAGATAGATAGACAGATAGATAGATAGATAGATAGATAGATAGATAGATAGATAGATAGATAGATAAAACCCATGCAAAAATGTAGGAGTGATGAGGTAACATCTTAAACCCCCTATCAGAACCTTCAGATGAATGCTGTGGTGGAGGCGAGTTGAAAGCAAGAGCACAGTAGTAATTCAGGGTAGAGCTGGCAATTGCAGAGCAGAGACGAGACTGGAAATTTGGCAGCTTAAATAGACTGCCCCAATGTGACATGGAGCAAGACCCATAGAGCTTCATTCTTCTAGAGACAAGGAGTCAGTGGAGAAAATCAAGGATAGGAGCGTCATGTCATCTGTTAAAACCAGTTCAAGGCCTAGCTTCTGTGTTCGGGACAAGTTGGAGACAAAAGAGTGATTTTTTTAGTGATGTGCTAAAAGAGGGAGTTACAACAGTTCAGTCAGGAGAAGATCAATGCATGCATAAGTTTTTCTATGTCAGCAGTGGACTGAATGGGTTTGACTGGACGACTGTGTTTATTCAGAATCAAAAATGCCTCCTCATTTCTTGCTGTGACAGTGATATTTAAAAACTGAACTTTGAATCAGGATGTTGTGTGAGTTTGGATACTTAAATGAAATTATTTCCAATTTCAAGTAATTAAACTGCAAACAAACAAACAAACAAACAAACAAACAAATAAAAACAACTCTGGGCCATCCAACATTTAATGGCCCCAAGTTTTTCACAGTTAGACGAGCAAAGATTTTTGGGCTCTCTATTTTTCTCTTGTTTTTTTAAAAACTTCACAGACTTGGGTTTAGAGAGGTCTTATGATCTGAATATTTTTATGAACACTGAGGGAGTTGCCGATATTACAAAGTTTTTGCTTTAAATAACAATGTATTCAAACAGGTTACACTTTCAGCTGTTTCATTATTGCCTTTGAAACCTTAATCTCTTAAGTGTGTCAGTGTGAGTGCCTGTCTGTCAAAGTAATATTTTTTTACATGACCAGAATAACTTCAGTGTTTTACCCTTTATTCCCAAGTCAGTTCTTCAGGAAGTGAACCCTCAGCGAAGTCAAATTAAAGAAAGTTTTTATTTGCCTGACTTTTGCCAGGTTGTTTGAGACTATGTTTGCAAAAAGAAAGAGGTGATGCATGGGTTGGCTTGGTTGTGCCTCTGCAAGATTTATAGCCTGAGGCTGGAGGCATGGCATTGTGTTTCTGGGTTGTTTGTCCATCCACCTCTCTGTCTGCCCGTCTTTCAGTCCCCCTATCAGTTTGTCTGTCCAGGCCGTTGTTGTGAATGTGATCTCTCAAGAATGGTTTGAGCAATTTTCTTCATACTTTGCACAAATGGAGGTCCAAGATCAAATGGAGGTCCAAGATCCAAACCCACCCAGGCCCTTTTCCTTGGCCCACCCTTGTACTGTCTGTGTACGGCTTTATTTATATATTTCAATGCTAAGTTGTAGGAGAGAGTGCTGACTGAAGCAAAAACCAGCATTCTGAAGCAACAGGAAAAGCAGTAAACAAGTCTTCCCAACATCAACACTTGGTAGACAGATATGGCAAAATAATTAGCCAACAAACAATTGAGCAATATTAGCATTCATTTGGAGCTCAGTCTGTTTATCCTTGTTGAGTGAAAGTCCAATAAATACTAATTTCTTTCCTGCTCCCCACCAACGTCCGGAGGGAAATATGTGGCTTTTTAGCTGCTAAATACAAAATGCCAACTTTTTTGGTCTGCTGTTCTGTTATAAATGAGAAATGAATGGAGATATGAAGAGCTTTTCTACTGTTGTTTCTACCTGCTGAGTGTAATAGTGTCAATGACCAGAACAGAAAACAGTAAATCTAAAGAGCAGAGATTACTGGTAGTTTGCTAGAAGACGTTGAAGCACTCACAAGAGCAGAGGGTTAAGAGTCTGGTACAAGTCCTTTCATATACAGAGGAAAGATTCATTCGACATGCTGAAGATACAGTAAACCAAGGCTAACATTTTTTTTTAATTTCCACCATATTTTAAATCATATGGAATTTGCTGATGATCTTTGCAGAGACTGCAGACATCCTTGTGGGGGGTTTTAACTTGCTGAGTGAAGATGCTAAAATGGGTATGTGCGCTTCCTTGGCCAAAAAACACAAAGCAGCGTAATCCTTCAATCCACTTACTGCGAGGCTGAGACCAACAGACTCTGACTTGCACATGGGGCTATGGCTTTGCTGGACAAAGTGGTGTGGCGCTCATGGTGTTTAAGCATGATCATTTTTACCTTTTAAGACTAAGAGACAACTTAACATCACAGCTGGATTACTGCAACAGCCTTTTTACCTTTCTTAACCAAAAATCCCTGGACAGGCTACATGGTGCAGAACTCTAACCAGAGTTTTAACCTGAACTAAGAGCACATTACACCTTTTCAGCATTTTTAAATTGGTTGCCTAACCTTTTAAAGCAGATGGATACACCCGTTTCCGTGTTTCCTACTGGTGAATCCATCCTGCAAAGCTCCCGTCTGAACTGTTTGGGCCCGGTTTGAAAATGACAGGACCAATCAGCGTCGAGGGGCAGTACTTTCGGGCGCGATGGAGTTGTGATGCAAGCAAGAAACAAAAAGGGGTTGGTGCAAGTATGGCAGAAGAGATTAGCGTGGATGCTGCTAAAACGCCAGTTTTATCAGAACTTGACAACACTTCTTTGTTAGAAGAACAAAGAACAGCGGTAAATTGTTACTCAAAAACCACAAAAATGTACTGACATGTCTACAGTCGCCATGGTTTGCGTTATATAGTTCTCTATGGAGTTTACTTCTTCGGTAGGGGTGCACCTCGGTAGCGGCTACGTCACGTGTTTTGTTGCTCTGATTGGCCCCTAAAGATGTGACAGACTAACCTTGCAAAGCAGATGGATACACCCGTTTCCTTGTTTTTCACTGGCGAATCCATCTTGCAAAACGCCCATCTGAACTGTTTCTGCCCGGTTAGAAAGTGACAGGACCAATCAGCTACGAGGCAGTACTTTCAGGTGCAGCAGTCGTGATGTAAACAAGCAGCAACAAGAGCTGGTGCAGTTTTGGGGGAAGAGATTAGCGTGGATGCTGCTAAAGCGCCAGTTTTATCAGAACTTGATGACATTTCTTTGTTAAAAGAAGAACAAAGAACAGCAGTGAGCTGTTTTCTTTTCAAAAACGACAAAAGTCGGGTACTTACATGTCTATAGTTGCCATGTTTCACGTTATTCCTCAGTAGCTGCACACGTTCAGCTTGCTAGCGGCTACACCATGTGCTTTGTTGCTCTGATTGGCCCGTAGAGATGTGACAGACAGAACGTTCACCCTATCATACTCCAAGGATTTTTCAAAGCCTCTGCCTTTTCTTTAACGTTTCCTATTGAAGCTTTCCCTGATGGATGTGTGAAACAAATCCATCTGGCGTGTCGGATTAGTGACAGACAGAGCGTTCATCCAATCACTCTCCAAGTTTATTTTCAAAGGCTCTGCCCTTTCCCAAATGCCATCTATAAGTGGTTTACTAGATGGATGTGTTTCACACATCCATCTGGCGTGCCAGGTTATTGGCTGCCCGTATGTTTTAGGATAGATTCCAAGAATTTACTGATCGCTTTTAAAGCACTCATGATCTCCATCTCAGTTATTTTCCCAATCTTTTACTTCCTTTTTCTCCTGCACGTACTTAGGGCGTTTAAAACTAGATCCTTGGGCAAAAATCTTTAAACAGCCCCAGGGGCTTGGCTGAAAACTGATGGGGGCGGAGCATTTCCAGGAGCTCTGGACTGTCCTGCCTAAGAAAATCAGGTCAGCTGACTCCGATATTTTCACCAAGGAGCTTTCACAGACTTTATGTAGGTTTTGATACAATGTGTCTTTAATGAATCTGATTTTACTTACTTTATTAATATATTATCAGGTTTTATGCACGAATTTGGTGCATAAACAAAATTTCTCCCATTTAGTTTGCTGATTTGAATCTGATCTGCTGTGCATGTATTCTGTTCTGTAAAACACTTCTGTTTACAAAGTTCTTTAAAAATAGAGATTTATTATTATGGCAATATTATCTATTATCATCACTGTATTTTACTGTGTACATAGACTCTGTACAGGCATGTTTATTTGCCTGTTTATCTTGACTATGGTCCCTTTTATGTTTTGTTTTTATAGAGGAGTGGCAGAGAATCACTCCCATGATTGCCCTCTTTCCTAGGTGTTATTTTTTTTTATTGTTGTTTTGATTGAGATCCCCATGGCAGTGGAATTTACTAAACCTTTAAAATGATTATTTCCCCACATTTGTGCACCTGCAAGAGAAAGTGGAAAAGAAATGCCAGAATAAATCATCTCAGGATTTCTAAAATTCATGCTTGACAGAAAAAGTAGGTGCATGAATTCAACTGAGACATATTTGTAGAGGAAGAGCTGCTGACGGTTGACAACATTTTCATCTGCTAGCTGACATGCAGCTGAAAGATTCATTCATCACACTCCCTCCAACATTTTGAACCAGAATTACACCTTTAGATAAAAAAACTTTACAATAAGGTAAATGTTTACCAATGCAAAGCTCTGCATTTTTGCTCTTTTTGATAAAACCTCCCTGGGTGCATGGTGGATGAAAAAGGGAAAAAAGGAGCAAATATTCACAAGCCTTTCATCAGTGTTCTTCCTCTGTAGTTGGATGTGTTTTTTTCACTTGAAGCAGGATGACGTTGCGAGACAAAACATGAGGAGACGCTGTTCAAAAGCGTTCAAACGCGTCAGCTGTCTGAAAAATTCTTTACACTTCAGAATAAATAAATCCCAGACGGTGGGAAACAAGCGTGGCGTGTCTTTGCTTTTTGAGGGTGAACAGACAGAAATGTACTGTCGCACCATGTCGCCTCATGTTACTTTGAAAATTGTTTAGCTTTAGCTTTTATTTTCTGATAGAGAGGCGCCAAAGCACTATGGCTTTCCTACAAAATTTCAATTAAGAAACAGATTTTTGATATGGTGTATTAAAACAGTCAAACATGATCAAATTCACTGCCTGTTTTGTTGCTGACATAAACAAAAATTCTTATTCCTTGACTGCACTGCATCTGATAGATCTTCTAGGACAGATGTGCTCTGCATACAAATAAACCATTTTGGGCTCCAAGATGACTCAGCAGAATGGCAAGCATGCATTTTGCATGCCATAGTGTAAGTTTACATCAGTTCTCCAGCAGTGTTGCACAACACACTTCCTCTCCCTCAGCCAGAGTCCTTCAAATAAGCGGTTTGTGTGTTTTTTGTTGTTTGTTTGAAGTCAGCCTTGTAACAGCTCCTGGCTGTTGGAGATCACTGTCGATATCAGATGATTATTTTGTCAGCAAAGGGGTCAGTGAAGGTTTAAAACAGCTCACTTAAATCCAATAAATCTGGCTGCCATCAGTTTCCTTTAATGCCGGCATCATAAGTGAGATGTGTGGCCCAACTTGAGATAACAACCAGGATATAAAGGCAACATCAATACAGGTTTTCCAAAATAAATCTCACCAGAAGAATCAGGCTGTAACAGGCTGATCCTTGGCTCCCTAAAAATGATTCCTGTGAAGTGGAAAGACAACATTTTATTCCAGACTTAGGCTGCCAGTGCCTTTTAAAACCCCAGCATGCATGCTGCTGTTAAAAACTACCATAACAACAGGGAGGCTGAGGTATCACTCATGAAGTGTGCCATCCACTGACAGCGATGAGCGGCTGTTTTTAGCTGCACTGAGCTCGTTTGCAAGCTCAACTCAGGGAATTGTGTCTGTGTCTGCTGAAGAGCTTTGTAGGACTCTGGGGACTGAAAATAGGGAGATTGCAACAAGAAAGAGCAACAGTAAAAGAGAGAGAGGGAGAGGGAGGGTGAGAAAAAGTAAAACTGTGAAGGAGGAGAAGCTTGGATGGCTCCAGCATCAACAACAAATAAAAAAGACTGCTTTACTCATAATAATCTCTCCTCGTATATTATGTACACACAGGCTAGGATGCCTGTATGCCACGGTGAACCCAGCAGTAGGGATTATGTGTCACATCTCCTGGTGTAACAATGCAAAGCAAAGAGAGAGAAGGAAGCTGGGCTAGTGGGGAATGTGGGGCAGCTGAGATGCAGACAACAAAACCAATCCAAGTGAAATATAAGAACGCTGTCAATCTTTTGTTTTTCAATCGGAGTGGGAACATTAGCTACAGTCTGCAGAATGAAATGTGAAGGTGCAGCCTCTGTGACGTGATATGAAGCTGTGATATCCTGCAGAAAGACAAAGATCTGTAATAATAAATATGTTATTCAATGACAGTTTAAAAGGGCTTCTCAAAGTAAAAACCCAAAGAATCATCGCCTGCATTTAAACCTCACTGTTAGGTTGTTAGCCTCTCAGTTGTACTATGCTGCAGAGCTGCAACAATTCATTGAATATTTACAGCTGTATGTCCCTCTTATGTTGCTTTAATCCACAGCAGACGTCTGTTTCAATTGAAAAAGATGTAAAAATCAACTGTACACAAACTCCTTAGCAACAAGAAGCCAAGACACGGAGCATAACTGCAATAAAAATAAAACGTGAGTGAGATGTATATCAGCCAAAGAGTGAGATATTTCCCTCACGAGTTTGCAGAGACTTCAAACCAAGACTGTTGGACCAGTTCAGGTCAAAGATTCATGACACAACAAGACCGTTTCAGAACATTGTGGGGGACAGATACAGTTATGTGAACTGAGCCGTCACGACAGGAATCAGGCCAGCTGACGGTGTTGCCTACAAATCAGTTTGTCCAATTTCCAGCAGCTGGTTTTAGGATTTTGTAAGCAGATAAATACACAGGTATCTGTCCAAAGCCTACTATTTTGTTAGATTACATCCTGCATTGAATTTTTATTACCTTTTTTTCATAATTATTTATTATGACATGTGCTGCTGACCTCTTGGCCAGGCCACCCTTGTAAAAGAGATCTTGATCTCAATGGGTTTTATCTGCTTAAATAAAGGTTAAATTAAAAAAAGTTAAAAAAAGCTTTTTACATGGAAACTTTTGCCTATCTGCGCAATCAGCTTTATACATAAGCAGGATGTGCAGAACTATACTCATTAATAGGATGCATGATTTTGGATTTTTGCCGATATCCGATATGACAATATTTACAGATTCTTTTTAGCTGATACTTATATCGATACCCATATCTGAATATGTTTTTCAGACCTAAAACTTCAGTCCTTTTAACAGACTTTAAGGTTTAAAGGATGAACAAAGAAAATAAATCTAGTCCTTAAATCACACTTTCAATTCTAAAGAATGAGGATAAATAAGGAAAAAGACCTCAACTAACACAGGTCTGTTGGTCTGGCCAACAGAAGCGTCTGGCCAAATGAAGAAGAGCGATTCGTCACTCCAGAGAACACGTCTCCACTGCTCTAGAGTCCAGTGGTGGCGTGCTTTACACCACTGCATCCAACGCTTTGCACTGCACTTGGTAATGTATGTCTTGAATGCAGCTGCTCGGCCATAGAAACCCATTCCATTAAGCTCTCTACACATTGTTCTTGAGCTAATCTGAAGGCCACATGAAGTTTGCAGGTCTGTAGTGATTGACTCTACAGAAAGTTGGTGACCTCTGGGCACTATGGGTATCAGCATCCGCTGACCCTGCTCCGTCATTTTACATGGCCTACCACTTGGTGGCTGAGTTGCTGTAGTTCCCAATGGCTTCCACTTTGTTATAATACCACTGACAGTTGACATCGGAATATTTAGGAGCGAGGAAAATTCACAACTGGACTTGTTGCACAGGTGGCATCCTATCACAGTACCACGCTGGAATTCACTGAGCTCCTGAGAGCGACCCATTCTTTCACAAATGTTTGTAGAAACAGTCTGCATGCCTAGGTGCTTGATTTTATACACCTGTGGCCATGGAAGTGATTGGAACATCTGATTTCAATTATTTGGATGGGTGAGTGAATACTTTTGGCAATATAGTGTATGTAGTTAAAGACAAAAAGACAACATTTTTAATTTGTGTTAAATGTGCAAAGAAGACTCTATCTGCCATTTCTCCTGAAAAACAAATTCTGAACGTAGCTTTTGGGTCTGAAAAGTGAATAAACTGCTTAACAAATGGTTACGTAGATAAATCTGCACATCTGTAACCATTTAACTCACGAGTTTATGGTCTTCAACTCAGTTAGAGCACATTTTTCATCCATCAGGTACTTAATTTAGAAATGTCCAAAGGGTAGACAATAACTGCAAGCTTGATTGCAAGTCGTCATACTTGCTCAGGTGTTACTGAGCCACTCAAAGGTAAACTTCCATTGTGAGTTCAAGTCTCTTCCTTGTAAGATACAACTCCTTTTTCAGTGAAAGTCAGGTGATGTTTCTCAATCTTTTCTTCAAATTTACCCACTGGCATCTCAATAAAAAGGACTGCAACAGCCAAAATATCAAAATGAAGGCTCCACAGATGAGATGTTGACGTCATGGAGGCAAAGTTTGCCTTTTAAACACAGATAATATGAAGGCTTTAACAAAAAAATCTGTCACTTTAGCCACCCATTGAAAAGTGGAGCTAAAGTGAGGTACAAACAAGCACCGAACAGAAGATAATTGGCCTTTTATCAAAGGGGAGCTTTGCTAAGTCCAGCAGAGAAAACCTAAAAAGGGCTCCAGTGGAAGAGCTTAGATTTGTTAAAAAGTCTGGCATTTTTCCTACCCAGGAAACAAAAGTGATTAAGGTGTTGAGAGTAAAAAATAGATGAGGCAGTAAATCGATCCCCTCTTTTGCTTTAAAACAGTTCATCCTGAAATAGAGGAGGCTGTGTTAGCTGCTGAGTTCACTGAAAGAATCAAAGCTCTGAATTCAAAGGGCTGTTTTCATCTTGGTTATTTGGTTCCAGTTGAGCAATATTCATCCTGACACAACCATGGCAGCAGCCCAAAAACCATCTGCTCCATCCAAAATAACAAGGAGAGTACAGGACTGTCAACAACCTGTATTAATTACTTCAAAGAAACAAGGGAATCAACAGAAACTCTGCTAAGATGTTCCAAATGTATAATGAAGCTTAGCACAAGTTCATGCAGGTCATGGAAGTCATGCCAAACTACTATCAGATGAATGCCAACTGATTGAATTATTGTCTCCTATCTCTCACAGCCAATCACAGCTCATTCTCTCAACAAGGTAGTCCATTTAAATAGAACTTCCTTCTCACTGATCCCTACTTCATTAATGCTGATCAAAGGAAAAACTTTACCTCCCCCACCACAGCCTCCTCCTTCATAGCCTAAAGCCCACCTTCATGTTCATGGCTTTCACTTGATGCTCATGAAAATGACCCCGGGGGGCAAATTCCTTGTTCTGATGTTGCCGGGCAACCAGAGCAGTTGGCAGAATGAAAGTTGCACTCTTGAGTTATATCTTGGAATTCACAATTAAGTTGACAACATATGTTGAAACCTATGGCAACGGAAGATGGATGGTCTAGGACACCTTTGAGAGAAAGAGCGAGAAATTTCCATCAAGAAAAAACGAAAAAAGACTCAACTACAACTGGTTTAAAAGCTAACAACTGCCAGTAACTGCCACAGAACACTGCCTGATCAACAGGAGACTACCGAATGCTACCTATTAAGGTAGCATGGCGGTGGCCATGAAAGGAGCAGGATGCGGAGGCAGCATGACACCTACAGCAGGGTGGGGAGAAGGCAGAAGGTGTAAGCAGGGCAAACAAGCCGGGCTGCAGGCCAGGCTAACAGCAGTCCCACACAAACCTGCCCTACCAAGAATGTTTCTCGCAAATGTCTGCTGCCTCGCCAACAAGATGGACGACAAACGGCTGTAGATTTCTAATCACTGTTTGGACGACTGTGTTTGCTGCTACAGAAGAGACTGCCAAACAAAATTTTGTTGTATTTTGACTATACAATGGTATATGGAGCATTTTTTCCACATTTGTGATTTCTCTTACCTGTGATGTTGTAGAAGTAGTTAAAGCAGTTGAGATTGAGACTGCACGGCTCCTTGTCAATCGTGTCTGGACACTGCCTCCCCACAGTGGGCGATCGGAGAGTGTAGGCCACTCGCACCCGACTTTTGGTCCTTGTGCATGGCTGAAACACACAAAATAGTCTGAAAATTAAAGTCTACATAAATGCTTCTTAAAATACATCATGACTGAGCAGTAGATGATGCAGACGGTGGAATTACAGACATGTCCTTAAACTGAACTAAGCTATAATGTCTCAGCATCTATAGAGTATTAATGGCTCAAACTGTGTGAATGTGCCACTTCTGGATTCTCTAAAACTCTGCATAAGCCTTGTCCCTGGATGGATGTTTTATCATTCTACTTATAATAAATAAATAAGATCCATTTCCACCCTCTATACTTGTAATCCCACAATGTGGATTATTTTCCAGCAGGAAATGACAGGAAACAGATATTCTGCTTGAACGGTAAACCACCAGATTCTACACAGTCATTGCTTGGGAAGAAGAGACTTTGGAGGGAAAATGACAGCCCCTTGAATAACTCCATTGCTGGTAACATGAATAAAACATTCGAGGAGTCCTGCTGGTGCCACTGCAGACTTCAGATCGAGATTGGAATTGTGGGAAGTCGGTGTGTCGAGCACTTTGGGAGAGAATGGGGTGTGATTAACAATGGCCGGCGTGCTGCTGTGAGAACAGCAGGTGAAGCGAGAGCTGTAAAAATGGCTTTTTACAGAGATGTCAGGGGTGGGGCTGCTGAACAGGATGTCCTGACATCTTACATGTTCCTGCAAATGAGACAACAAAGATTGTATCTGTGATGTGGCATTTATGTGAATGTTTTGCTGCAAGGATAAAATCAGCAGTCCATGTGACTTTGCAAAATTCAATTTGCAGACTTTTTATAAGGAAATGGATTCTTATGAAATAGAGACAGACACATTTCCATGTTCCACTCATTTAACCATCAACCTCAAGGCTAAAATAAAGATTTCTAACTGAGTTCCAGGAAGCAATGAGTATCTTAATTCAGGATGGCCACTATTCCATCCTGCTGCATTACTGCTGAGGCGCTGGAGGCATCAGTGAATCTAAACTGATAAAAGATGAATCTTCACACTTAAAGCTGTGTAATGTTTCACCTTCGGAGCATTAAGGATACAACAAGGGGCAGACAGGTAAAAAATAGCTCACTGCAATCAGATCATAGACAGTGCAATAGACGTGTGCACATGTCTGCGTCTTAGGAGTTCTGGCCATTGAATACTAAATAATGTACTGTGAGACATCAAAATGAAAAAAGAAGAAATCTCAGAAAAGACGAAAAATCAAGATGTTAATGAATAAACGTTTATAGGTAAAGACCTTCAGTGTGCAAAAATCTTTAGCAGTTGAATCCTGATAAAACCAAACTTGGGATGTTAACAAACTAAAAGAAACCTAACTCTGCTGTGTGTTACCTCTCAAGGTCATGTAACTTAGAGTGTATGTTCTTATACCTTCGATTTTTATACCTACGAGTTTTATGGAAAGAGTTGCTGTCTGTTAAGCTTCATATTCAGCAACTTGTCAAGAGGTTAAAGTTGCAGCTGTGGTTTTATTTCAAATAGAATTTTATTTCTGTTATGCTTGACTGTAAGACGTGACAGGCACTGGTTCTTATTCATTTATAAAGCCTTACTTGGTAATATGCCGTCCTCACATCTCCGTTAAATTCAGTCTCATAATCAGTACTCAACAAGATCCAGTAACTTCCTGATGCTTGAACTTCCACAGGCAAACACTTTATTTGGAAGAACTGCTTTCAACTTCTTTGCTGTGTTCACTTGGAACACTTTACAACAAACATTTAAACTGCAAGCACTTGTTCCTATTGGTCAGTTTAAAACTAATTTATGATAATGAACTCTTCTGCTTTTGAACGTAACTGTTTTTAACTGTATTGTTGATATTCTTTGTAAAATATATTTTTGATGCATTTTGTTGATGGTACGCTCGACATCATTGAAAATGAGGGAATACCCTCAATGATTTTTCGAGATTAAATAAAGGTTGAACTAGAAAAGCACTCAGAGAGCGCAGACCTCCACCATTAGCCCTCTCTCCCAATCGTGAAGAATCCTTTAAAAAATTCCTAGATCTGACCCCATGTGCCTCCCACCACGGCATTCACTGATTATTCCCTCCCCGGTGGGGTGGACACTTGGTAAGGCAAAGCACTGGCTTCGTTATGGGTGGACTGTCATCGCGGAAGCATTGCCTGCCCGTGCCAACAGATGCACTGACAGTCTCACCCATGGTCTCACTGGATGACTGGAAGTAATGGAAGAGGGTGAATATATTCCTCTATTCCTCCCAGCATTGTGAGTATTCTTGCTACAATTCACAGTCTTTCTCTGTTACGCTCCGACTCATCTCCTCAACCGGGCGTGCGTCCTTCAAACTTTATAAACTCCAAAACTTTGAATAGCAACACACCCAAAAATGCTGCTGGGATTGAAGTTGCTCATGTCCACCTTCTCCTGGTGTAAAGTGGTAACAGTGCAGACCTCTGCTATTAGCCCTATTTCCCAATAGTGAAGAATCCTTTAAAAAAATTCCTGGATCCAGACGGTGATCCGGATCAGTCCCAAAATCTATTCAGTTCTTCCTTTTGCCATTTCTGACATTTCCTGAAAATTTCATCAAAATCTGTCCACACCTTTATGAGTTATGTTCCTAACAAACGAACAAATGAACAAACCCACCTGATCACTTAACCTCCTTGGTGGAGCTAATGAATGGATGAATGAAAGAAGACACCTGCTGCTGCCACTAAAATGTCTGGTGGAGGATGGTGATGTTTTTTTTATGTGCAAGCACCTTCTTAATGCCTTAAATCTCTGGATATAGACCTTGCACTGATTCATTTATTGGCATGCATCATTCTCACAATCTCCTGTCACATGCATCCTCCCAATTTGGCAGTTTATCTAATACAGAAGATTTCTGGTGTCTTGCTCTGCTTCATCATTGCTTTGCTGTCTCTTGCCAGCACTAAAGTTAACCATTTTAGACCTATGCTTTTATTAACCATTTTGTCTCGCCTTAAAAGCTTGTAAAACATCTACCCTGTGGTGCACAGTCAAGCTCTAAACGTTCTTTTTAAAAGCACCACCCGGGCTTTAAGAATATGTGTGCTGCAGCAATGCCAATTGAAGATTTTTCTACCCAAACTTGTTCTCCCATCTCTTTGGGATAAAAAGGTCAAAAAATAATCATCCTGTTACAAATAGTCTTCAAAATATTCACATTTTTACAAATAAAGTTCTTTTTGAACCATTATTTAAAGCATTTCCTGTCTGCAGTGACTCTGAGGGCCACACCACAGCCTCTTTTATTCTCTCTTTTATGAGTCATTGAGACTCTTTCTTTGTTTCTAAGTCTGCGCACATGTGCTGTTCAGCAAAGTATGACGTGACTACGGAACAACCTGCCATTAGTTGCCACAGCCCAGTCACAATGGATTCTGGGACATAAACAGACAACATGGCAGCAGGCTAAGCTGCTAGCTGCAATAATGATGGGGAAAATGGATTATAATTAGATATCAAGATCAAAGTTCAATATCAGAGTTACTGGTGTGTATTTGATCTTTAAAGATCCCAAAAAGTCATCCAAGTTTCATGCTGCTATAAAATGTTCTGTAAGAGCTAGGAAGGCATGGATAGAGTCAACAAAATGGCACAACAGAGGGCCTTGCAGTGAAAAAAACAAGTTGCCAGGGTTTATAGCTCAAAGTTATTTAACTTCTAATAATGTGTGACTCTTCTTGTTGTATACTACCATGCCAGTCTCAGAGGATTATTTTTAAAATCCCTCACCATATCCTAACAGCATGTAAGCTTCACTGAATGCCCTGCACTGCACTGCATTGCATTGCACACTTCCTGTCAACACTGTATCCAATGCAAATTAAATTCTCTTCCCTGTAAATTTCAGGTTCCCTTTGTAAATTAACCTTGCAAAGCAGATGGATTCGCCCATTTCCGTGTTTTTCACAAAGTGACAGGACCGATCTAAAATGAGGGGCAGTACTTTCAGCGCAGCAGAGTCGTGACATAGTAGCAGCAACAAGAGGCCGGTGCAATTATGGTGGAAGAGCTTAGTGTGAATGCTGCTAAAGCTGACATAACAATGATATAAATTCACTGAGCAGTTAATCTCAGAACAGTCTGTTGTTTGCTGATGTCACTGCCTTTATTGAAAGAAAACAGCCAGTTAGATGCTGTGTTTTTGTCAACTGTGAGGTAAATTCCCAAATCTATCACCAATAGTAGCCTATGGGTCATCATAACAGAGAGATTTGTGCCAGAAAACAGTAAATTTAATCCCAGCTTCTATCTGCTTTGGCACAGAGCCAGACGGCTGCACTCTGATCAGAAGCATTTTTTAAAATGTGAGAGGATCACATTTAACATGAGTGGGCGTGGCTTCAGCTCATTCTACAAACATGCTCACACCATCATGGAGCAGATTTACTGCCCCATTTTTCATGATTTTGAAGCTTAATTTTATAAACTTATAGATGTTTTTCGTAACTCAAATTTGGCCTGGTTATTCAGAACACAGTGGCCTGGCATACAACAAATCAAAATAAAGATATTTTTTATCACTTTACAGGGACTTTGAGGCAGAATTTTTGCATTACTGCTATAGCAGGCCACTGATATTTCACACAACATGCTGTGATAGCATTGTATCAGTGTTTCTGCTCTTTTAAATGACTGAATCAGTTGGTTTTGGAGAAGATGAGCACTCCTGATAAGTCTTCATTGAATTCTAACCCTGCAAGAAACTGGACAACTACAGACAAGATAGTGCTGTCTCAGCTTGCAGCCCCTTCTAAATGTTGATGGTTTTACCTGACCAAATTACAGTCCGATCTCTAAAGGAGTACAACTGCATGATACTGGATATAGGTAGGTCCACCTGGCCCTCTTAAAACTCCACAAACTTAGACCTTAAGTGCATTTAATAAACCAGTCATATCGACAGAAATCATCTGCCAATAATGTCATGAATCCCTGAGGGAATCTTCTCCATGGACATTTTAGCTAAATTCTTGACAAAACCAGTTCTAAAGGGTTATTTTAAAACTTGACTCATAAAGGATACAGGAAGCCAGTATTCAAATAGTTGGCTTCTTTGGGGAAACCCTCCATAAATAACAATTTTCCTCTGTTTGTGGCTGTCTGTCAAGTGATAACAAAGCTTGGGGT
Organism: Cheilinus undulatus; assembly: GCF_018320785.1. Lineage (NCBI taxonomy): Eukaryota > Metazoa > Chordata > Actinopteri > Labriformes > Labridae > Cheilinus > Cheilinus undulatus. Next base: position 45,209,932 of record NC_054872.1, read on the forward strand.
AATATTTGGAGAAGGCTTTATGTTTGCCACTAGATCACAGCTGATGCTAAGACATTTGTTTGAGTGTTTTTGTGTGTCAGAGGATGTAAATCTGGAAACCCTGCTCTGCTGTCTTCACCATAAATCACCTTCCTTCTGTGCTGAATGCACATCCAGTACAGTGTAATATAGGTGATATACAAGCCATTTTTCTCCTGCTTCCTGAGTTCATACATCTCTTTTTATTCCTCTGTGGAAGACGAGAAATAACCTGTTGACAAAGATTCACACTCTGCTCACAATAATACCGTGTAGCTTTTCCTTAAGCCATGGAGAAATATTTCTGACAGGAAAAAAGATATCAAGATAAATCTCAGCAGGCTTCACAGAAATCTGACGTTCTCATATCTGCTTGGTGCAGGACAGCTGAGCTGCGCTGCTCTCTGATCTGGGTCCAGCTCTCACCAGGCTGCAGCGGCTCCAGGGGCCCCAGTCATTTAGGACGCAGTCTTCGGGGCAAGGCAGCCGGCTCTCCCTGGCCCCCAGCGGCATCTCCTCTGGGTCACAGAGGTAGTCCTCCACGGGCTCTGACGGCCCATCTATCGTGTTCAGCATGCACCTGAGGGAGAGGGGGAAGAAAAAAAATAGAATTTGACCTTATTTTAGCAACGCTGCAGCTCCAGAGAACAAAAGAGTCAGACGTCATGTTTTGACTGGACAAGGAGATGGCAGGTACATGAAGGAGCTGCAGACTGTGCTTCTTGAACAGAGGGAAACATCTGCAGGAGGATAGGGAGGTCAATTTAAAAACAAAACATCGGATGTACAGCTCTGTTAAAAAAGCGCTGACTCTTGAGAGGGACAGTTTAAACATGCATAGAACTGGAAAACCCTGAAAGAAAGCTGAATAATTATTTAGACTTCAATTTGTTATTAACCAAGGAAATCTGAGATTTAAAGGTTTTTTTTTTGTTTGTTTTTTATGTATCTGCACATGTAAAGGAGACCAAAAGCTGTCCTCCCAGCCATATAAGTGTAACTGAAAAGAACAATTAAAAAAATAAATGTATCTTTAACAACCCCCCATTAAAGACATATTAAAGATACAACTTGTTGAATTTTTCACTGAAATGTCTACATAAATTAAAAAATGACAACTCTTACAGAATGTTTTATTATATTTTAGTTGAATTAATAGATTACCTTGACTATTTTCAACAATTTTCAAAGCTAGAGAAATTTTCAATTTTGTAATTGTAACAGGACATGTCTTGTTAGTATGGTTGTCATGATAAAAACACTATTACATACATGACTTTTTTATCATTGCCATGGACATACTGTATGTTAGGTAAAACAGTGGTTCACAAATTGGGGGTCAAGACCCCTCAGGGGGTCGCGAAACATTTAGAGGAGTCATGAGTTGTCAGTCAGAAATAAAGAATAATTTTATATGATATCAAATTGAACACATTTTATGCACAAATGTCTATAAAACTAGGTAAAATACACAGGTTAGAATAAAAAATTATAATTTGGGGAGATTTATGCCAAAATCAAAGTATCATTTATAAAATCCTTAAAATGTAAGTCTGCAGATAACTATACTTGTATTTGCACGGCTGTGTTCAGGTATGCTTCAACCACTTTCAGGAACTGTGGGGTCCCCAGTCTCCAGCATCATTACTTTCTGAAATGTTTGGGAACCCTTGACGTAAAAGACCACCACATAATGAAGTGGGAACTGCTTCTGGAAGCTGTCTTACTGTTGCTGTGTCTCATACAAGCTTCTCTATGTTGTGACCTTAAAGGCATCCATCCTTAGGATGGATTCCCTGTTGTATCTACCTCCCACCCCTAATAAGAACTAAGGTCCATTTATGTTCAACGTGAAATAGGGATCCGGATACAGACGGAGCCCTCTATGCATGATCCACATTCATTTCTTCCGTATTTCTGCACATTTCCATAAAGCTTAGGGATACGGGCCAAACGGAGCAGTACCACCGGAAACAGTGTTTCCTCCTCCACAGTCGCCATGTTTGTTCTTGAGTTTTTTGTTGTCATAAACTTTTGACTCGGGCTGCCCCCCTGGTGGATGTAATGGTTAACATCCATGCCAATGTAAAGGACGCATGGAAGTATGTGAGCAGTAACTGTAACATCGTTTGAAAAGGAGGTATACATTTTCGTATGTAAAGGGAGTATAAATGGGCCTTTAGCTTACAGTGCTTAAGTTCTAGGCATTAATTGACACTCACCCCCCCCCCCCCCCCCAAACCCCCCACTCTGCCCTTAAGAAGAGGTGTTTTTTTTTTTTTTGTTCTTTTTTTGTTTTTTCAATTTACTAATTTCTCAAACCCCTAGTAATAAATAAGGACATCCAGAGCACAACGAGGGTTTTGTCAATCCTCCTGCCGACCCAAAGGTGCCATCAGGCTGTGTACTCGTCTTACTTCAGCCTCAATTTTTGGCCCAAAATGCCTTAATGTTCTACACAGTACAGTATAAAAATCCCTTGTTCCAATGAATGACACTTTTGGTTAGACAGCACAATGCTACACTAGTCATACTGAGGCTAGCTAATGTTTACTCTTAGCATTAGCCAACAGTGCCAATATACACAGTAGCCCTGGTATGACAGTGAAACTAATGTTGAATTAACTGATGACAGTCCAGAGGGCATGGCTTTTAAGAACACTTGTTTACCTTTAAAATAATGTAACACATGCTTCATAAGAAACTGTTAGCACTTGCAGAGGTATCAAAGTGGGCAGGGAAGAGCTACAAAGTAAGTATAAGCTATAAATATTTGGAAAGAAACTGCAAATGTTGCTGTCCTTGCACTCTGAATAAGAGTGCCGGGACAGTCTCAATGTGTACATTCAGTAAAGTTTATACAGTATTATAACAGGAGAATGACATGCCACACATCTATAAAAGCTGAGCATTTCTATGGCTTTGAAAATGGCTTGGAATATTGAAAGTTATGTGGGCACTCAAGCAAAACAATATATATAGGTTTAGTCCATTTTTGAATAACGATGTTTCTATATCAGAGCAAAAATCCTCCATCTTGTACCTTTAAATGAATCTAGAATAAAACTAATAAACCTATATAGTATGCAAATGGAGAGAGGGGATAGGGAATAGAGAACCCTGACTTTCATGAACTGCTGCAGCAACAGTTTTAGAAATTTTCCTCCCCATTACAGCTTTTTATCGTCTAGCATATGAGATAAAGAGACAGTCTGAGTGCCAGTATTTCAACTGCCTGCCCCGAGGAGCAGAGTTAGCTGATATCATTTGAATTTGTACTTACTGGAATTGCATATTAGCCATCTGAACACCGAACCACTAATAATCATGAAAGGTGTTAGAAATGATCATTACCGGAGGCGTGTATGCTGAGATCTTTTCTTCATGATGAACCAGAGTCTTATTACCTCCAGTCTTGTTTGAAAGCCTCATGAGTTTGTTTGTTTTTCAGAAGGATTACTGAACAAACTACATTTAAGTTTTATTAAACTTGCTAGGCAGAGGCAGAGATAACAAAAAAACCTCTGGACCAGATCTGAATGCTACAGAAGCCCTAAATGGACATGCACCAATACTGTTCTCCATAAAACCATGAAAACTACTGATTTGCAGTTGTTTTCTTAAGATCTTAGCCTAGTTATTGTTGGGTTTCTTCAAGGTAACAGCACTGATTTCTGTGATAATGTGTTCATTTCTTGAGGTCTTGAAAAACACAATAGACGTTGCATCAGCACCACTGGGAAACCAGTTTTGTTATCATGAGATAGATAAGTCAATAAAACAACAAAATTTAGTCCTTATCACAGGAAAACAGAGTAAAATAGAAAGTATGGATGTGCAGTACTATACAGTGTCTATAAAAAGTATTGAACCTCTTAGATTTTTTGCCCTTTAATTGATTTTATAAATCAGTCATGGTCAATATAACTTGGCTTTTATGACCAAAAACCTAATTCAATGTCAGGGAAAGTAGATTTATCCAATGTAAGGTCAACTGAATAAAAATATTTCATGTAAAATAAGTGACTGCATAAAAAAATCACCTTCTTCAAGTCAGTATTTAGTAGTTACCTTCAGCTGCAATCATATCACTTAGTCTGTGTGGATTGCTCTTAATCAAACCTGCACAACTGGACAGTGCAATTTTACTTCATTTATCTTTACAAAACTGCTCAAGCTCTGTCAGGATGCACAGGAATTGTGCGTCCAGCCCTTTTCAAGTCCAGCTTCAAATTCTCTACTGGGTTGATGTACAGGCTTTTAATCTGCGACTCCAGAACATTCACCTTGTTGTCTTTAAACCATTTCTGCGTAGCTTTCGCTGTATGCTTTGGCTCATTGTGTTGCTGGAAAATAAATATTTTCCCGAGCTGTAGTTATCTTGCAGACTGGATAAGATTGTTCTCCAGGATTTGCTGAAATTCATTTCAGCCTCTACCTTTACAAGTCTTCCAGGGCCGGTGGCCAAGAAGTATTCCTACAGCATGATGCTGCCACCACAGTGGGGATGGTGTGTTTGTAGTTATGTGCAGCATTCGGTGTCCTCCAAATATGGTTAAATACACCATTTTGGTCTCATCCGACCGAAGGACTTTCTTCCACTGGACCACGGAGTCTCCCACATGCCTTTTGGTGAACTGAGTCCAGATCTAATATGAGTTTTCTTCAGCAGTGGCTCTCTCTTTGCCGCTCTCCCATAGAGCTTTGACTGGTGAAGAACCTGGCCCACAGGTGTCTGCAGAGTCTCTCCCATCTCAGCTGCTGAGTAGTCATAGGTGTCTTGGCGGCCTCTCTCACTAGTCTCCTTCTAAAACGGTCATACAGTTTATGAGCACGGCCTGATCTGGGTAGATTTACACATGTGCCATATTCCTTCCATTTCCTGATGATTGATTTAATTGAATTCCTGGGGATGTTCAGTGCCTTGATTTTTTTTAATCCCTCCCCTGATTCACACTTTTGAAAAACCTTTTCTCTGAGTTGCTTGGAGTGTTCTTTTGTCCTTATGGTGAAATGGTAACCAGGAATACTGATTAACTAGTGGCTGGACCTTTCAGAGACAGGTGTCGTTATACTGCAATCACTTGAGACATCTTAACTGCACTCATGTGATCCCAATTTCACACCAGGCTGGGCCTCTGTTGAATTAGGTCAGTCACTTAAAAAGGTGGTGAATATTTATGCAGTCACTTACTTGACCATATATATTTATTTTTTAATTGACATTATGTTGTAATAATATTTTTTTACTTTGACATAAAAGAGGTTTTTGTTTTTGTTTCTGTCAGAAAAGTCAAATTATATTGACCATGATTGTTTTGTAACATTAATAAAAGGGGAAAACATCCAAGGGCTGAATACTTTTAATAATACTTTTAATATGTCTGCTGAGGGCTTCTGTTGGATGCTACTCATACATACAGTAAAATAACTTGAAATGACGGTCTTTTGGTTTTTAATAAATATTTTGTCATACTCTTCCATTTTTTAAAATTAATTTTAATTTTGTCCAGCTATAAATATGTAAAATATTTCTAATTTAGAGGTTTTACAAAATGTACATCTGACATGATGATACCGTAACTTCTCAGCACAGCCGTTTACTCAGTGTAGTTCATCAGTGGTCTTCAGTTTTGGTAATTTATCCAAGAGAATTGGTAGTGACAGCAGGGATGGGTACCACTGAACCTGAATCATTAGCACAGGCAGAGGTCTACACTGTGTGAACGCCTGTGTTACGTTGTGTTAAAAGTGTATTTTTTCTAATCCTCAGCTCTTAAAGGAGGAGGATATGTGGTTCAGTATTACTCATAAACCATCTAATTACAGTCTTATGAGTCTCATGTAATGTAATTACAGTGTCTGTGTGACATGCAGAGCAGAAATCCAAAAGTTTATGCTCCACCGGAGAGGATTTGGCAGCATGTTGGTTGTTGACTGTCAGCTAAACAGTGTGAGGCAGGTTATCCCCGCCACAGAGGAATCCTCTCTAAAAACAAGCATAAGGTTAACAAAAGAGAGAGACAAAAAATACAAATTATCATGTGTCATTTTTGTTTTAAGTCAGGAAAAAAGATAAGATGAAGAGGACCTATAGAACCCTTACAAATTGATATAAGTTGAGGATTTTAATTTGCTTCTTTTGACAGATCAAGCAAACATGTAATCTACAGTCAAACTAGAAACCTTTAAAATTGCAGTGCATTCTTTTGATGTTTTTGCTAGAAATTATTTAAGTAATTAATAAACCATTGGGGTGCAACTAAAGCTTATTTTTGTGATTATTTTGTTTGTAATTGGCCACAAGGGTGTTGAGTTTTGATGCATTATTTATGATTTTGGATTCAAACTGCATGCCCTGGAACTAGTACAAAAAAAATGAAGGTTTATCACACTGCTGCATTGGTACTGTATGTAGATTTATTTCATGGCACTCATACAGACATGCTGATTTTTATCACTAACTGTGCAGTTCTGTTAGGCTTGACAGTTCATGGAGGCTGTTGTCAGTCAGCTTGAAAAGGTGTCTTCGGTAGGGGGAACCACTTGTCACGCTGTTATTCAATGGATTGTTTATGCATGTTTACCAATGGTAAGGTGCCTTGTTGTGATTGCATTTTCACAAACAAATTCGATGTGTTATGATTTAAAATGAAGACTGATGACACTTTGTGCACGAAAGTGATAACGAGAACTATGACTATAATTCAGGAATGATTCAGAACAAATAATGCTGAGTATTAAAGTACAGAATGTGTTTATTTAAAAAGAAGTGATGCCTCTATTTCTTTTTAGTTTCACGGTGCTGGAGTGAGAAATAAAGTTTTTTAAATCAGTCAAACTCTGCGCAGTATTTATTGATGGGAAAAGCTGCTGCTTGTTTAATAATTCAGTCGACAAACTGTCTGAAAGCGGTGAAAATGCTCATTAAAGTTTCCCACAGTGATGTCTTAGAAGTGTTTTCAGTCCAACAATCAGTCTAAAACTAAAGATTCTTCAGAAACTACAAAAGATGATAAAGAATCAAAGACTTTGTGAAATATTAGACAAGCCTGAGTGATGTCAGCCATTTTGTTACTAAAGGGGCTTTAGAAGCCAGTCTGTTAACTCATATACTAAAACTAAATGACTTATAAAATGACCCCCACACAATTTATACACACCAAACCTAGAACTAGAACTATCCCAGCCAAAACTGTTTCTGGAATGGGGCTGTAAAAATATGTATTTCATCTGTAAACATGGGTATTTTTTACATTGGGTGTGTATGTGACTTCCTGTGCTATAGCATCAAGCCTCAAGTGGACACATGAGGAACTGCAGCTGTTTGCACTTCTACATCAGCTTCTTTGTTGGTTCCCACTTGTAATGAACCAACAAATAAATATTTTTTTTCCTAGAAACAACTGAAACAAGTAAATGGCAGTGAGAACAGAAATGTTTCTTTCAATTATATTTTTTATATATTCAGTGTTACAGCACTTGACCCATTAAAGCGTTTGTATATAATTTTTTTAACAGACTAATCCTCATCTGGCAGCTGCCAGAGTCCTAACCAATACCAAGAAAGTAGAGCAGTTCTCAAATCTCTACAGTTACAGATTTTAAAATACTAATGTTATTATCTAAAATAATAAATGATCCTGGCCCAAAATACCTGTCTGATCTGGTCCCTTATGAGGGATACCGAACTGTCAGGTCCTCTGGGACATTTTACATGTTAACTCACTTAACCTTGCAAAGCCAATGGACTGTCCAGATTCCATGTCTGTCATCAGGCAGATCCAATCATGCAAAGCTCCATTCTGAAATGACTGTGCCCCGTCTGAGAACGAACTGACCAATCAGGATCATTTGAGGAGAACGAGGCAGTAGCTACAGGTAGGGTTTACTGCAAGCCAGTAGCAATGCCTGCTGCCAATACAGCGATTAACTGATTCAAACCTTTGAATGCACCAGTCTTAAAGAGGATGAAATGTTACTTTAAATATGTACTTTTTAGTGATGGACTGTTGATGAGCCTGTGTTATTTTAATTGCCGCATGTTCGTTTTTATAATTTCTATTGTATAATTTTACATCTTCCTGCCCACAGACTACAGATGTAAATTAGCTTTACAGCTAACTCTGGCTCAGAGGTTGTGTGGTGCATGGCCCCGGTTAAATTAACTAATAAACGAAACTAAACTAAAATCTGATTTGTAAAGATGAACTCAACCACATTTCATCATACAAGAAGATGAAAGAACAGCAATGAAGGCTTTACTTAGTGGAGAAGTTGTTTTTGCACTCCTTCTGGCTTCTGAATGATATTGTGATAGTTGCAGAGCTAGTTTCAGCTGTACTGTAGTCGGTTTACAATGGCTGCTGATGGAGCCATACGCTCTGATGCATCCACAGCTGCAGCTTTATTGGAACTGGACAACATTTCTTCATTAAAAGAAGAACTAAGAATTGCACTGAAAGCTTTCTTGACTGAAAAGGAAGTGTTGGCTCCTCCTGACCAGCTTTATTAATGGTTAGCAATTGTGGCAGTTACTGTCATATGCTGCATCACTCTGATCGGCCGATTATGAACAAGTGACAGAATGTTGGTCTGATTCCTCTCTGGGATTTTTTTAAAGGTTCTGCCCTTCCCATGCACTTTCAGTGGGTGGTTGTCCAGATTGATGTGAGACATTTCTCATGCAAATGGACATGTGAAACAGTCCAACTGGTGTGTAAGGGTTAAGTTACTGTTCCAAGAACTGAACCTAGCAGAGTGAGGCAGCTTTTAGATTCTACACTTCTCACCTGTGGAAAAACTACCAAAGGACCTGACCTCAAATTTCCACATACAGCGAATGCGCCACGAAAACGCTGGCGAATCATACCACAGAGCACATTGCTCCCTCTCTAGTCTATCAGAGCATTTCCACAGCTGGCGCACCTGACCAGTAGCGATGCGGACTGGACCGACACTTTGCTCTGCTTCATTCAAGATACGTCGCAGGTCTATTTTCTATAAGCTCCAAAAGAGGAAGTCACAAGTGTAGAATACCTGGTTCTTTCAAAATACAACACAATGCATGGACTCCTGATTGTAAATCATCACTATATCAACATTACGTCTCATCCTGCAGCGAGAGCAAAGGGTCACCGAGAGGTCAGTGGGTCACAGAGCTACAACGACGCCATTGATGAAGAAAAGTTAACTTTTGGGGATATTTAGCCAAAGAATTTTACATAAAACCACAGATCTTTTAAGTAAACATTAATCTTTTGACTTCCTAATTTACTCACCCAATGGCGTAAGCAATAGTATCAGGGACTTCGACCAGAAAGGATGATAAATTTGGCCCCAAAGGTAAAATAGTCTGCTGTTGACATATTATTCCTGCGTGAACTCACAGTTCTCCCGTAATCTCTTCCTGCTGATCAGGGCTGTGAGCTGCGGTGCAGCGCTCTAGAATCGCTTCCAGTGGGCGAAGTAGCTCACCTTCGTCCAGACCAAACCTGCGGCACTTCGGTGCACAGCGCAGTCGTCCTACGCGGGTGAGGCTCTCTACATGAGTCAATTCCAATTTTTTTTTCTAACATTTTTTTTCTCTGCAGTCAGTCTCTAATCAATTAATCTAACTGATTATAGGCTTTGTAGTTAATCAATTGCATATGTGTCAATAATTTAAGAAAGATTAAAATATCGATAGATTACAGGATAATAGTAGCAAAACAATCTGAAGGGACATGCTTCTGGATGGCATCAAAACTTTCTACTATCTTTTGAAACAGGATAAGTAGAGTCTAAGACCAATCATCCACTTATGGATCTAGGATGGTGTTAATCTGTAGAATATGAATTTTATGCGCAAAATATAAAAAAAAAATGAAAACATAGAGAACTTTTGCATGTGTTTAAATTAAAGTTGCAAAGCTACTTTAGCCCTTTGTGTGATGGCAACAGAGTGCAATGAATCAGCATTTTTTTGTTTTTTCACCCTTGTGATTAATTGAGATGAATAGAACATTTTAACAGCACTTATTGTTATCTTTTGCTCAATTCCTGTAAAAATTGATCTGGGGGTGCAGGTGGCAGAATGGATAAGGCGCATGCGCCCCATGTACGCGGGTGGCCCGGACTCGAATCTGGCCTGAGGCCCTTCACCGCATGTCTCTCCCCACTCCCCTAGCTGTTTCCAACTCTATCCACTATCCTCTCCTCTATCAAACAAAGGCACAAAATGCCCAAAAATAAACCTTTAAAAAAAAAATTGATCCGATACTTTAATCAACTTTGCAAGTGGTAAGTTGTTCTTTTGTTTCTTTATTTCTGCTGAATATCATTTCCTTAATTTCATTTTATCTTGTATTTTACAATATGTCATTTTGTCTTCTCTCTGCAGTCTTTAATGCTAATCCTATCGTTATAAATGTTCTCTTTGTCACTCTGTAAACCACTTTGTGTTGCTCCATGTATGACTGGTACTTATGAATTTGCCTTCCCTTTCCTCATCATAAATTTTTTTATACACTATATTTGACAGTAATATATCTTTGAATTGATAAAAATAGACATTTGGTAGAACAGGCAGTTCAATAATTACCTGACTTTTCTGGTCTGGACTCCTTCACCACAGTTCTCTTTCAAGTCCACATTGCTGACTTTCCACACGCTCCATGGCTCGGCCACCCACACATACTGATTACAGTCACTTTGACACGGCACCACCTCGTACACCTGAGGACAGAATAACCTGATTTAAATGCTTAACAGTTTTCTGATGTGATTTAAAGTAGCAGCAGTTCAGAGGCAGCGCTGTGATAGTTTTACTCCTAAGTGTTCTTACTCTGAGAGAAGCAGCAGACGATTAGGCCAAATAAAGATATTATCTTCATTGTCATGAAAGAAATCAGAAGACAGCGGCCTCTTAAATCTTATTTTTATAAATTTTTCATCTCAGCCAAGTTTTGTCAGTGAAGTTTTGCCTAATGCGCAGTGATGTTTTGGCTCAGCTCTCTGAGGTTTTACTCTGCCAACGAGATTATTTCTGCCCTCAGAGCAGCTCCGCCTGGGAGAAATGTCTGTCTAAATAAAACTCCAATCTGACAGCAGTTTGTTTATTTACAGTGAGGATATTGTGAGTGTATACATCTATCTGTCACTGACCCACTGACATCAGTGACATTTAACATCTGCGGTTACATTACAAATGGCTGAAGAGAGCAACTCTTACCTGGGCCTGCAGCGGGAGTCATCCAGCGAGCATTGAGGTGGATTAAAAGGAGACAGATGGATTAATGAGCACATGCCAACTGTTCATATAGTGCACAACCTATGATTAATGCAACATCCCACAGGACATAATCAGAAAAGCCTCTGGCATAAATACCTGGGTGAATGTAGTTGATACACACACACACACACACACACACATGCTGCTAGGCGTAGATCCCCACCACCCTAATCTCTATCTGCTGATATTCACAGGCCTGGAAAGCATTTCATTTCTGCAAATCATGGAAACCTTAAGGAATCAACTGGCACACATTGGGGCATTAATATGGTGGATGGGATCCATTTATAGCACACATTGCTTTTTGCACTGTTGCTGCTCAGCAAAAAATGAGTGCAGCAATAATGAGGGGAAGGTAAAGGAAACTCTGCAGATTCAAGCTCATCATTCATTAATAATGGATTCCTTTCTCCCTCTCCAGTGCTTGATTCTTCACACTGTGTATCACACACTCCAGATAAGTCTAAATATACTGTAGTAGCAAGTCATACATATTCAAGAACCAGTGGTGAGTAGAAAGAACATTACTCTGCTGCTCAGACACAACTTCACCATTTATACTCTGCAGCCATTTTCTTCTGACATCAAGCTCAAGGTGGGCAGCTGTTGTAATGTTGAACTGCACGGTTTAGGGCTAGCATCCATTCATTCATTATCAATAGCTGCTATGCTGTTCAGGGTTATGGAAGCCTTGAATCATTCCTGCCAGAAGGCCTATTTTTCCAGGATTTTTTTGCTGTATTCTAAGGCAACCAGCCACCCATTTCACATTTCTTATTTTTCCCAGGAAACACTCTTAATCATCATGGCCCCACTACAAATAGGCTGATTCATATGAATGGATTTATATGTATTGTATGTTTGTCTGGTGATACTAAAAGTTGCCAGATTGTGTTTGAATCACTTCACATACAGACGATCCAAAACCACTGACAGTTTCAACCTTTCTGCAATGTGACCTGGCAACCCACAACCTGCTTCACAGGAAGAGCTGAACTCTGCAGGAGCAGACGGATGAGATGAAAGCTGCATGAAGGCGAAACTAGCTGAAAATGACAGGACAGGACAGCGCTCTGTGTTCATTTATCCGTCTGCACTTTTTTTCTGTATCATCACAATACTTTATCATGTTATTTATATTTTATGCAAGATGGGGGTCCATGCAAGAGGGGAATATGATATGGGAGCTCATTAAGTTTAGGAACACCTGGGCTACCTGATAGTACTGTAAGCTCCACACTGGTTGAACACTAATGTTAGCTGTCACAGTGGCAGACTTAGGATTAAAAAAGGGCACCTGATGTACACAGTGGGGGACACCTGTGCAAAAAAATGTGCCCAATATTTAACATGGAATAGTTACAAGACTTCTATAAGATTCAACATTTTTTTAGAATGATTTTATCTTCTAGAACTAAAACAAAGATGATGAACTATGAACTATTTAATCATTCATTTTGTGCACAATGTGCACAAGAGAGGATGTTAGTGAAAACTGACATTTTTCCAAGGAAATTACAGCACTTAATAGTACTTGCTACACTTTTGGACATGAGCCTTTTAAGGTCTTGTCACCCTGCTTAATGAAATGAAATCCTGGAGGGTATCTTATCAGTTATTGTCCACTGGAAAAGCAATTTATCACTTTTTTCGGTTTAAAAGGAACCCTTGGGGGTACTTAGTTAAATTTTGAGCACTAAATTGGGCACTCTGTAAAGTTTTGTCCACTAAAAAAGACACTTAAGAGGGCATTTAGCATGTTAATTAACCTTTAGAGGCATCAAACAGGGCACGTCTGTGGCAATTTTTCAAACATTAGAGTACCGGAGGGGGGTAACTGCCCCCTGCCCCCCTCTCTGTGTCCAACAGTGAGCTGCCATCATTGAGCTTTCTGTGCACTTCATTTATTCTTTTTGAGTTATAAATAAGATTCCTAAAAACTTAAAAATTTAATTGAAAAAAAAAAAAAATCAGTAAATTGTAAATTTGTACATGATGCCTGGGGAAGCATTGAATGCTATAACCACCTCTGGGGATGGTGGTCTTTTGGGGTCATGGGCTGAAAGTCAGGGAGCCCCTGCTCTAGACCAGTGGTGCTCAACCATGTCCTGTACTGGAGCAACATGAGTAAAACAGTTTTCCAGGAGTCACAATTAAAAAGAGTCTGTTTCTTTCTGAAACAGTAATTAAATTCAGAGCATATTAAGGAATGAAAAGCATGATGAATTCTGCAGTTAGAAATGGACATTGCTGATTTTTACCGATGCTGATATCCTTAATGATCTTAATGATCGAGTCCTTACCAATACCATCACAGATACTTGCAAACATGAGATGATAATACACTTTCATTTGAAGTAAAGCTTGTGTTAAGACAAAAATAGGTTGCAAATCAAGATTTTTTAGATAATGGATTTTGCATGAAAGGAGAAAACACTTAACTATGGCTACTCTGAGAGAAGGATAACTGTCTCACAGCAGCAGCTAAGTTGACAAGGACTTTTTTTTAACCTAAAGCCTGTCAGGAAGTACTGCATATTGGTTCTGTTTGTATGTTTGCCCACCAGATTTTCAAGTTTTTGAAAAGTAATTTTTAACTGGATGGTTTCAGATAAATTGTGATTATTGGTTGACAAAGGAATTAATCATTCTACTGATTATGTTTCAAATGTTGGGATTTTGTACTTGTTGAATGTAGGACTTAAAAGAAACACAACTAGTCCATAAAGAGCCACAGGAGCCACAAGCTGAGTGTCAGAGCTCTAGACTTTCAATGTCTATTGTTAGCTCAGCTGCCAACTGCTTAAGAAAAAGTGGAGTCATCTCCTTTTCAGACTCTTTTGAACTTTTAAACACATTTCAGTGTTTGAGCTTCCCACCCTGATCGTGATGTTGAGTAAAATGGACACTGAGTAATTATGCGACTTTTAACCCTTCAAGCCCTAAGGTATTTTTAGCCATTTTGTCTCACCTGAACTCTTTGTCAGACAAAGCTTGTGAAACACCAACCCTTTTAAGAATATGTGTGCTGCACACTTGAATCTTAAAATCGTTATGGGACTATAAAGACAAAAGAAAAAACTAAACAGGGATTAAAACTCAAAGATTGTTATGTGCAACACACAGTAAACAATAATGACTAAGACTTTTTTGCGCAAACTGCTTTGTGCCAAAAAAGATAAAAAAATCATTCTGTGACAAAACCTCTTTAAAATATTGACTTATTAAAAAAAAAAATCCTTGCACTTCTTTGTATCGTCTCTATTTATGCCATTATTCATAGCAGTTCCTGTCTGCAGAGACACAGAGGGCCACATCACAGGCTCTCTGTCTCTCTTTCTCTCCATTATTAGCCACTTAGGCCATCTCATCATGGATCTGTTGTCATAGATGCAGTTTGACAAAACATGATGCAATGATGGAACTATAAAGGTATTTAGTACTAAATCTGCTGATGTGGATTTGATCTTTAAATAACCAGGAAAGTCACAGAGTTCCAGGCTTGCTAGAAAATATTCTGTTAGGAATTTAAAGGCATGGCATCATTGGAGCGGCACAATAGCTTGGTTTCAAAAGTTATTTAAGTTTTAATAACCTCTGTCTCTTATTGTTGTATACGAAAACGCCAGCTTGAGAGGGTTAAACTTTTACTTTTTACCTGATTGATATGATCCAGTTTGGGACACGGCCGTCCACCGTTGTAAGGTTTCTCTCTAAGCCACTTGGAGCGAACTTTGACCCCGCTGCCACACGACTTGCTGCAGCGTGACCAGTTGGACCATTCACTGAGTTTACAGTCTGAGGGACAGGGGATGATGCACGCCTCCTCGATATATCCTGAAAAAGGGAACAAAAAAGACATTTTAAGGAAATCAAATCACTTTTCTTGGCTGCTGTTTCACTTTTTGTCCTCAGAGCGGCAAAGTGAAAAGGAGGATTATTTAGCACCATGAGATTTACAGACATATCAGGAGAAGTACTGGAAGACTGAACAATGACTTGCTATATTTCATGCTTTTTCAATTAATTACCAGACAGCATACTGTACTCTGTTATTAATAATTGCTCAAGGGGAGGACATTTGCCATAAAATGTATTCTAAGAAATTATCTTTGCCATCAGCAGGGTCCCAGACTTTTAGCCTCCAGTTGGAGATGGCTGCTTCAGAAAGAAATTGCTTTGGCTGGAGTCCCTGGGAAGAACCTTGCTTTTTCTTATCTAATATGAAACTACATTTGTCCAAATTCCCGAAGGTTATTTTTTTCTTTTGGACCTAACAAACAAACCTTAAAGTTCAAGACGTCTTTAAAAGCTACATGGGTAAAAATACCCTGCAGTAAGAGGACCGCAAACTATTAACTGATGCTTCACAAAATCATCTAAATCCACCTATTGATTTTCAGCCCCATGGAATGGAGACAGGGTCCACATACAAAGCCCCAATTTTATGCTGTGTTATATAAAAGTCTAAGAATCTGCTGAGGCAGTTTGGGCATGTCTGGCTGCCGGCTTCATTATTTCAATCTATTTTTCCTCAGCTCACAGGGTCATGACATATTTAGCAGGGCTGGTTAAAGCATCTTGTTATTCCAGTTTTCCCGTCTCTGGGAGGTGATTCCTCTTTTTCTGGCTCCGCACACAAGCCAAGGTTCAGTCAAATTTGTTGTAAGACATTATTTTGCTGCACCTTTGGCCTCTAGCATTTGAATAAGCGTATTATTCATAGATTTCCCCAGTGGAGCAGAGGGGTTCTAATACATTTTCAGGTTTATGTAACAGCACAGGCATGAAAATTAGTTTAGCCTTTGATTAAGAAATCGATAAGGTGAATGAGGCGAGAAAGTGGAGTGTCTGACTCAGTGCCTAACCACTTCCTCTTTCAGATGTCAGCTCTTTCAGACTGCTTTTAGTAAAGAGCGGCATGTGGAGCTACAATGACTGACGGCTTCCCTAAAAGCATACTGCCCTCAATTTTGGATAACAAGCTTCAGAGGAGTCCCACAGAGGCCGGTCAGTCCTTGCAAATCAATTTTGTCAAGGTGTATCAGAGGATTTTTTTTCAACCTTGGCAAAGTCTTACTGAGACAATATAATATTATGTGGCAAAAATCGTTTTTCAAACCGACAGGCTGAGCTGCACAGTAAAACAACAGAGATCCACTTCTGTTCACAGAAGCCTCTGAGTGTCTGAATTTGTCCCGAGATTGATTCGAACAACTTACGACCCATTTTCAAAAGCCAGGTCAGGTCAGGGTCAAACCAGGACTTCACAGAAACAGAAAAAATACTGCTCTCAGCTGTGCTGACGTGGACGAGTTCCTGAAGGCACAACTGAGAAGAAGAAATGCAATTCACAAAGTCCAATTTGTGTTTCTATTAATGCATTTTAAAGCTTCCCAGATTACATGACAATGAAAAGAAAGCATTCAACAATGATACAGCATGATAGAAATATGTAAAGTTAGCACAGTGACTGTGACTGGCCATTAATTAACAAGGAAACAACATATTGAGGACTCCCGTTTGATCCACTGCAATAAGAGAAATACCCCAATAAAAATGGAGGGAAACCATTATTACTAAAACTTAAAAGAAACAGGTTTAGACATCTACCAAGACACTGAGCAATAAAAGCTGAAAAAGAGGCTGCAGAACACCATTAACGATTAGCTGTACAAGCTAATGAGCTTCACTCGAAAGCAGAGTGAAGAACATTAGACCAGGGCTAAGACATGGCCAACTTGGACCAGATTCACTGCTAGAGATAATCAGAAAGAAATCATTAAGTTATGAAGCAGAGGGGAGAATCAAGTTATCATAGAGATGCTAAAGCTACATATGAAGCTACACGACAAGTTAGTGGACTTGGAGAGTCAAACCAGACATAGAAATGTCAGGATTTAAGGGATGCCCAAGAAGTCCGAGAAGGAGTCCCAAACGATGCTTACATTTGTGGAAAATCTTGGACTTTGAGAAGATGCTAGAATATTCCCAACGAAGCCACATATGCATAGGCAGAAAATACAAACTCCACACAGACAGGCCTGTCTGACAGGGATTAGAACCAGGAACTTTCTGAGTGTGGCAACAGCGCTATTTTCTGCACCATCATGCAAAGCTATTTAAACAAAGGAAAAATCCAAAGTTATTAGTATAAGGCCTTACATCTACTGATTATTTCATGGTACTTAAAAATGTATGGGATTTTATGGATCAACCTCTACATCAGAGGTGTCCAAATGTGGCCTGCTGCCCATTTTTGCCCCCCCCAAATTCTTTAAAGTAAATGAAATATGGCCCTCATTAGAACCTGAAGCTTGTGCTAGACTGTATTATTGTTCTTAGTTTGATGCTTATACTGTAAACAAACATTTTGACAAGAAGGCTTTATTGATGTTTTTATGGGACTAAATTGAGACAACACTATAAACAACCAAAAAAATAAAGCTATCTTCATTAATAATAGCCTAATGCTGACCAGCCCTCCCATCCCCTGAAATCTGACTGGCCTCCCCAGAGTCCTTAAAATGATTGGCTATTTGTCTTGTTAGCCATCAACTAGCCATTTAGCCATACCCAATCACTGAGCACATCTTAACCCCTTAGTTCCCAACCTGGGGACCAGGACTCCCTTAGGGGAGCGCCAAAGATTTCAGAGATTTCAGGGAGGCTGCGATGGCCTGTCTGCTCTGAGGTTGTTAAAATCAGGATCACTCTGACTATCATGATAAAACCCATATGAAAGGTTCATACCAAGGTCTTTTGCTAATAACACTTGTGGTTTGGGCTATTGTATTTGGCTTTAAACATTGAAAACAATTCAAATTTATGTGTATTTTCGACAGAAATATGTTACTTTTTTGTGTGGGTCCTGGGGGACCACAGCTCTTATTAGATATGTAAAGGGGGGGGGGGGGGGCGGCTCAATGGAAAACAATGGAAAACAATGGAACTCAATGGAACCACTGTCTCAACCTACATTAGCTCAGTGTTACTAACTTTACTATCCTCAAGGTGGGGTATATGAGAGTGGCTCCACCATCCTTGTATATTTCTTTATGTAGAGTTCTGTCGATGCCCAGATGGCAACCAAACATTTTGTGACTTTGTCTCCATTTTCCACTCGTCTTCACAACCTAGAGTATAACACGCCCAATGGAAAAAAGTTGGACACCCCTTCCTTAAATGGACAATAATGTAACAGTCCCACAGCAATAAACAAAGCCTTAAATACTGTCAGTAAGATTTTTATGCCCACACAGATCCACTTTTTCTAAATCCTCAGGTTATGAAGTTTATTAACTTGTTTTACTTAAAAGCAGAGCTAATGATGTTCAGGGTGAAATCAAAGTTACTCCCTGACTGTACCATAGCTAATTCAGAGTAATTTGCAAGTTTACTGTACAAACATTTAAAAATAGGCATTAAAAGGAGATGTGTATTTATTGTTTGGGTTAAACACTGGAAGAAGCCAATGTACATTTACAAAGCCATTTTTACTTAATTCATATCTATTTTTCCCATCAAAAGCGGTATAATGTTGATATTTCCCTTCCTCCTTACCATATCAGCCATCATGCCCTTAGCGTTCAGTTATTCAGCCAATAAAAACAAAAAGAAACAAACAAACAGAAGAACGAAAATATCCACTCCAACATACAAGCACACATACACAAGACCCAGAGACAGGCCCAGAGAAAATATGTTAAGAGGGAAAAAGTTGCTACAATGATGCAATGACAACCATTAGGTAAAACAGCACATGGTGCATGATCTTACTGTAACATTAAAGCCATTACAAGTTTCCAATGTACTGTTCAAATGTCTTCTTGGAGTCTAAATAGGTATGTGACTTATTCTGCAATGGTATTTTTAAATATTGTGAGTGTGATTAGTTTAATTGTTGTTTGTTTGCACTTTTAGAAGCTATTATCTTCAATTGATAAGACTTATGCCTATATAACAACTTTATTTCTGTCCATGCCAGCTCATTCACTGCCTAATACAGTGGGTGTCCAAACTTTTTCAACTGAGGGCCAAATATAGAAATTTATGAGAATGGTGGGGTCACTTTCAATTACCACACCGTGAGGATATCAAAGTTAGAAACCAATCTAATGTAGATGAGGATATTCTTAGTGATAGAGTGTGCTCACATGGCTCGTTAGTGGTTGACAAGGCAAACAGTCAATCAATTTAAGGATTCTGGGGAGGCCAGTCAGATTTCAGGGGGCCCTGATTGGCCCTGGCTCCCACTGGCTGCACACCTGGAATGCTATTGGGGCTGCTATTTGCTTCAGTGATTAATTAGGGTGTTATAAATCAAGAGTTGTCCTAGCTCAGTCACCAATTTAAAAACACAGCAATCAATTCTTCCTTTCAAAATTTTTGTTTACAGAATTAACAGGGTAGTACCGCCTTGCACTGAAACTAAGAAGTACAATACAGTCAAGGAAAAGCTTCATGTTCTAATGTGGGCCGTATTTCATTTTATTTTCAAAATTTGCTGTGGGCAAATCAAAAAGTGGACCACAGGCCACATTTGACCTCCAGGCCATAGTTTGGACACCCCTGGCCTAATACATGATTGGTGACTTATTTTAAACTGTACTGTGTATAATTATTGTATTTTGTATGATAATTGCATAAAAATACAGCCACTAAATACTGCTTCTAACACTACCCCTTTAAAGCCTATTGTATCATATTTGATAAATGATAAATGATAAAAATGGCCTGTTGTGGACTATCAGTTGCCAAAAATGCCTAATGTATCAAATGTGATACAAAAGAAAAAAGTGAAATTTTATGACAATTTTATGAAATTTATGACATTTTATGACAATAAATATTTCATTTTCAAATACTTATTTTTTCTAGCTTTTATTTGAGCATTCAGACTTTGACGTTGGTATCCATCAGTAGAGTCACACTGCTGGATTAAAAGAGAATTGTGCTCTTCATGCCGCAGAATAACAGACGGACTAAATGTCAGGAAATCTAATCATAGGTGCAGATAACCCAGACCTGACCTTATTGTTTTTTAAAGTTGAGTCTCTGTGCTTTCATTTTTGAGCTGTGTCATCGACATAGAGGAACGCGGGGGAATCACTGCAGACAGTGAACCTTACCTGGGTTTTTCCTGGCTAAAAATAAGGCTGAACCTTTTTTACAATGTAGTCTACATCTGTCTTTGTGTACATACTGGCCCATAAGACAGACACGCAGGTGGGTAACGTGTCCAACAAAAAGTTCCAAGAAAACTTCTGCAGGCTGTAAGAATTATTTGCAACAATTTAGCAATAGTATTTATGGGACTATTGTTGCATTAAATCCTTGTCAGCATACATCAACTATTATTATGTTTTATGTCATTTAAGTTTTCTTTGTTGGGTGTTTCATCTTCTTTTGTTAATATTTTGGCTGGTGTCAGTTTTAGAACCAGACTGCTCTGTGGGAAATACAGAGAACTTTTTATGAACCCAGTCTGTTACTGTATTTTCAAGGAGCTAACTGGACTGATTAGAATACAGTGCAGCTGCTGCCACATTTCTGTATTGCCATAACTGCAGTTAGAAATGATAAATTCATGAAATGCTGCCCTTGGAAGACGGTGTTCTCCATAAAGCTGCACATCTAACTCTGATGAGAACCAGGGGTGGCATGAAATTAGGAGGAGGCGGCGGCCTCCAAGTAGAGAAAAACCCTGACCTCATGCAGTTTCTGCTGAGCTGCCCTTTAAGTTCTACCGCTGCTTTTTAGGGATGCATTCTTTCAGTCTTATAGTCCAAGGTTGTTTTTCAGGAACCCATTAGGTACAGAGAGACCTTCTACTTTCCAAAATTGGGGAGTAGCATTAAAATAGAGACAAAGCAGCAGAATGTTGAAAACACTAACTCATAAAGCTTTTCAGCGAGTCTTTGGGACTGCTGGCTGGGCTTTTCTTCCCTCTTTGATAACTCAGGGACACAATAATAATGTTTCCTTTAACAATGACAGAGTGGTCTGCTGGAAATGTTTTAATATCCAGCTTAAGGTGAGTGATAACCTTGATAATTGTTCTTCCTTTATGAGAACAAACAAGTGACTCATTAGGACTGATAAAAGAGCTGATGCTGGATGGAAGTCCAAAGAAACAAAGCGCAGAATTTTGGCATTGAACGGCCAAATCCAATTTGTATTACAAAGTAATAGATCCTAAATCTATTCATTACATTGGCCTGTGAAGTTTCTTAATGTTGCAGTAATGTTCAAGCTACTTTTCAGCTACTTTTATCCTAATTCCTTCTTGCTACCAAACTGAATTATTGCCAAAGTCATGCTTGTATGAGTCTGTTTGTTTATGCTCTTTGTGTGCATGTTTCTGCAGAGCTTTAGACCTCTGTTGTCAAAGGTTGTAGCCTTTCTTTCCCAGAAACACAACTATGCAATATAGATAATTGCAGCTAAAACCTGGGCTTTAGATTTGGCTCAGCTAAGGAGGACAGCTGAAGGATGATCTCGCGGTCCACACCACAGGTTCTGAACTGAGCAGTTTGAGTCTTTCGAGCTAATATGATTAGAAAAATAAAAAGTCTACTTAATCCCGTCAGGAGCAGACTCCCTGGCACGCTCAGGCACCGAGTAATGTGCAGTGACATAATGATCACATCCACACGTGTCTGCACGCTGGCACACTCTGACCTGACCTCCTTACACTGTGCCGGCCCCTGAATCCAGATCAGCATCACTGCAGCAACACCTTGCTGAGTTCTGCACAGCCCCTGAAAGCTGCACCTTTGACCTCACACTGTATGCTCCAAGTTCGAGTCCAGTCGCTGTAAATCCCTCTCGCTGTCACCTTCAGCCCAGCCAGAGTGCGAGGGCTGCAGCACCTCAGCCTGCAGTTCACTTGCAGTTCAACTGACATAAACTCTTAAGGTGCCAGGCTCTCAGAAAGGCTTTTGGATTTAGTCCAAGTGGGAGATCACTCCTACTGCCTTTATAAGTCAACTTGTAACCTGGCACAAACTCCTGCTCTAGATCCTGAAGCATTTATCACAGCTGCACAAAGGTTCCCTCTAACATCTGACTGCTCTATTGCTCCACAAATCTTAACAATTCCACCACCCGATCAGCTCCTTTTCCTCCCAAAGATAACTAAGACGAGCATTAAACCGCCGCTGTAAACAGACAGGCTTCTCACAACCGCCACAATCAATTATGTTGATGCTTATAACATAAAAAGGCAAAGATATGTGCGCTTAATCTGTACTTTGCTATGAATCACTGCACGGTAATGCTCTGCTGTTATTTTCTCTTCGCACGTACAGGAAGCAGCTGGTGTTTCTAGTATGCTGGCACAATATTAAGACCTAAAGAGCTTCAAGGGCTAAACTGACAGAAACATAATGGAAAGCACTCACAAACTATGGCAAGTATAAAAAGTAGTGACTAAGATTGATCATCTGCTGCTCAGGGATCCATTTGCTAAATTCAGAAACTTTCCAAACTCAATTGCTTTTTTTCTTTATTTAGTTTTGTTGAGACTGTTTAGAAAGGTACATTTGTGTTTTCTTATATGTGGCTGCTTTAAATGTCCACATTATACTTCAACGGTAAATTATCTAAAGTGTTGACACCGAAAAAGGACATATGACTTTGGTTTGTCGTACCAAGACCAGTCTTTAAAAACTTTCACTTCTTTTGGCTTCTTATTTTTGCATTATGAGGAAGCACTTGTGGTATATTAACCAGGACATGTGTTTACAATTTGTACATGTGTTTTTGAATGTATCTGTAACTATTTTAACCATGTTGTACATGTTTTTAATCTTGTATTGCAGGGGTCATCAAGTACATTTGCACAAGGGCCAGATTTAATCTTCACAGAGACTCTGGGGGCTGGACTAAAAAATAAATATTTTGGCCTTATTAACATATTATTGTAATAGTATTTGTATTTCCTTTCAAATCCCAAAAATGGACCCCTGAAAACCCAGGAAAATGGTCGCTCCCCAATTGTAAAGACAATATGAACTAATTTTTCACACTTTTTAACCGCTTTTCACTGCTCCATTCAGCCATTTTTGTAACCTTTTCTTGCCACTTTCAACCCTTTTTTTTCATTTTTGACAATTTTCGCTCATTTTGCCACTCATTAATCCTTTTGCCACTTTCCTGCCAATCATTGTCCCTATGTGCTACTTTTTAATCCCTTTTCACTACCCTGACAGGCTTTATTTGCTATAAGTTTGCCACTTTAATCTAATTCTTCATACCTTTTCCCCCTTTCACCTCTCTAACCCAATTTTTCCCATTCTTTAATCCCTTTATACAAATTTTCTTTCATGTTTTATCCCCTTTGCGGCACTCTTTTATACATTTTTGCCACTTTTTAACCCTTTTCACCACTTTATTCGGCCATTTTTGCAACATATCCACCAGTCTTCACCTATTTTTTAAAAATCTAATTTTTATATATTTACTAATAATATCTTACAGGTGAATTTTTTGTAAAAACAGATCAAATGTCAAGTATTTTTACAACTATTTCAGTATTAATCATTTTGGAGTAGATTTAACAACTGAAGTCAAAAGATACCCATAAAATTACAACATGTTCTTTTCTGCCTTTCTGAATTTAATGATCTTCTGGGGACAGGACAGGAAGCTTTGGGGGGCCTGATATGGCATTCGGGCCGCCAGTTAATGATCAGTGCTGTATTGTATTGTATTGTATTGTGTCGTTGCAGGGCACCCCTGGAAAAGAGACCTTGGTCTCAGTGGGTTTTCCCCTGTTAAAATAAAGGATAAATAAAATAAAATAAATAATGAATAAATAATAATAAAGCTAAATAATAATAAATAATAATAATAAATAACCTCGAGTTTGAGTCAAGTCCCTAGTGTTCAAGTCCGAGTCAGGAAAGACAAATCTGAGTAAAGTCCGAGTCAAGTCCTCTTTACCTGAGTCCGAGTCCAAGTCGAGTCCCCATTACCCGTGTTCAAGTCCTAGACGAGTCCCCAATACCTAAAACCTAGAGCAAAATTAAATGAAGTTATCAATCATTTTTATGGCATTCCAGTTTTCCAGGTGGGTTATGCTGATATATTTGATTAATGGATGAATTTCTTCAATTTTTTATTCTAAAGGACAAAGGGAGCTGTTACACTCCTCATCGATAATATTAATAATATTAAAAGGATTATTTGTGTATTTAGGGTGGAAAAATGAGACGTGTCAACTGAACTTGTGCTTTTCATTTATCTACTACTACATAATCTTCCTTTAAAATGACTGGATTTATTCAGATTTGTCACTAAAAACCAAAATTCCAATTTTCTCCGTGAGACCTGTGAACACATCATAAAAAGGTCTTAGCTTCGTCCCCCCCTTTGATAGTCTGAGTTGTCTTTAAACATATAATTTTACTGTATGCTACCTTGTTTAGCTCTCTAATCAGCATTATCTCACCGATGTTAATGCAGATTTCAATTTTGGATTGAAATTTTTAACTAAGGGGACTCACTATAAGGTTTAAGAGATTTTATCATTCTGTCCAAGATTGAGGAGGATTACTGTACAGCAGCAACAGCAGCTAATATGACGAGTCTGAGCAGCTGATGGAGATTTTCCACGATTCAAAGGTAGGCCAACAGCATTTTAGTTTAATTTCTTGGAAAGATTACCAAGGGAATACGGAGAAGAGCCACAGGTTTAAGCTACCTATCAACCTATCAGCTCCTCTCTCTGTCACCCAGGCTCGCCGCTCCTCCTCTCTCTCTCCTCTGGTTGTTTTCACAGACAGCAGGTTGGACACAAGAGAATGCGCATGCAGGTGAATGCATACCAGGCGCTGCATGAACACTTATTTGTAATGAGGTGTGTTCTCACACAAAAACAACAGCTATTACAAAATAAAATAGTCTTCAGGAAAATAGCTTTGAGTCCTCCTCTTCATCCTCGAGTCCTGACGCAGTTAAAGTTCTAGTCTGAGTCAAAGTCTGAGTCATTAGTGCTGGAGTCCAAGTCAAGTCATGAGTCCTCCAAATCTGGACTCAAGTCCAAGTCCTGGACTTGAGTACTACAACACTGTCGTCAGGTATTGTTTCTTATCATGTCATATCTTATAGGATCGTATTGTATTGAACCATATTATATTGTATTGTATCATAATGTATTGTTTTGTACCATATCATATTGTATCATACACTATGATAAAAAAAATCAAGCCATGTCATTACGAATGGTATACTGAATCTTTAATATCCATCTAATCTTCCATCCATCTTCTTCCACTAATCATATTGTATGCAAATGTATGGTATCAAATATTGTATCACAGCATACTGTATCGTGTTTTGTGTTTATGTTCAACATTGCATCCAATCCCATCCCACTGTGTCATACTATTCAGTGTTATCTCCTATGTCAGGGGTTAACTCCACTTGCTCATGGGCCAGATTTTGTTTTGACAGACACTGTGGGGGACAGACCTTCAAATAAACTAAATAAAATCGATATTGTATTAGTATTTATATCAGTACTTGTATTTCCTTCAATTTTTACTCATTAATAATGAGATCAGCCTGCAGCCAGCCACAAGGAAGCAGCTGACATATTTTAGCTCCATATATCTGGGGTTTCTATGTTGTCCATCACTGGGTTTGACATGACTATCCTGTGTCCTGATTGGTGAGAAAAATATGTAGGAAATAAATATTTTCTGTTCAAATCAGCCAGGTTAACTGCCCTCTCTAAGAGCTTGAAGTGGAAAGTTGAAGTGCAGATTAAAGTGTTTATCATGCATCCTATTTACTAATAATGGTTAACAGGTGAATTTCTGCAAAAACAGGTTAAACATAAGTCAATCCTGATAAACTGCTTCAATACTGATTGTTTTTAGGGGTGATTTGTTAGCTATAGGGATATTAGATAGAGGATACTCTAAAACCCATCTGTTTTCTGAATTTAATGGCATGGTATGGTATGGTACGGTATGGTATGGTGTGGAATAGTGCTGCATAGCATAGCAATAGAACATTTTTATGTGCACCTAAAACAGTCAATAAGAAGACTTTTCTGATATTTTTACTCTCTTTTTTTGCACCTGCAGACCCGTAATCATTTTGTCCCCAGCGTGGACACCCGTTGGTCGTTCCAGACACTATTTATTTCTGTCCATCCAGCCGGGAAAAAGTCTGGCTGAGTCACCACACTGCTGGCTTCTTAGACCAAATTTCTTCCTCTCTACGGGTGGTTGGTCCCTGAAGCTTTATGTCAACTTTTCGGCACTAGGAGTTCCCTGCCTGATTTTTGGCCTATTACACGTCCTGCATCCCAATCTTCAAGGCAAGGGGACAGACTTATCACACGGTGCTTTAAAAAACATGCACGGCATTGAAAGCTGTACAGCGAGGATGAAGCAATGTGTATAATTATCCTCCACAGACGCTGACCTCAACAGCAAACTACCTACATGTTGTTGCTCTCCTCACGGCTAAAACTCAATGCAGGCTCTCACTACACTTGCTTGTAATTACAGATATGGGTTGCCACGCACTGGCAAATCTGTTCACGGCAGTACTGCTCTAGTTCACAGGTCCTCAGCGAGATACTTGCCCTTAAGCTTTACCCTTTATGGATTCCTAGAGTGTCTGTATTCCCTTCT
Organism: Cheilinus undulatus; assembly: GCF_018320785.1. Classification (NCBI taxonomy): domain Eukaryota; kingdom Metazoa; phylum Chordata; class Actinopteri; order Labriformes; family Labridae; genus Cheilinus; species Cheilinus undulatus. The sequence goes on from NC_054872.1 coordinate 45,236,875, forward strand.
CCTTCACCACACCCTGCAAAGACGAGGCCAAGGCCCCCTGAGCCATCCTGTAATATTAAGTCATGGTAAAGGTCAGAGCATCACAGGTCTCATATCGTCATAAATATAAGCACTATATGAGTTATGTCATATATATTTATATATATATAGGACATAGCAGGGGACTTACTGAAAGATTTCCCCCAGCTGCATCATGACCTTTGGCTTAGTGTGGGTGTTGGGTTGATTAGCGCTGTCCCAAGCTAAGGATTTTCCCAGTAGAAATAAGGATACATAAACACACTCCTAAACCTTGTGGAAAGTCAGTGGACCAATGTCATATTTAACCCTACAGATGAAAAATATGATGAAGAATATGCAAATCAAGGCAGGTGAGTGAATACTTTTGACAACATAGTGTAGCATGCCACATGAAGCCAGGATACCAAACCTGGGTACGAAAGCCACAGTAATTATGTCATTTGCATTATAGGGGCAAGTGAATTCTGATATTAGATCATCACTGAAGCTGTACTGTTGATCTGAATCGCTGATAAGCAATGTAAAATGTTAAGGACCAATGATATGCTTGGATAAACTGTTCTAAATGCCACTTTCAGGCCAATACAACTGGATAAACTGAGGTTTTTCTGTGTGTAATGAGATGATAGTCCTCATTATAAATCTGTGCAGCCCATGAGTCCAAGAAAAATATTCTCCAGAGGTAAAGTAAAGCTTATTGTACCATACTGTAGCATCATATCATAAATGTGATGATCTTTAAGATGGCAGTACAGCAGAGTTTCAGCCATGCCTTGAGCCTGCTTGTCTAGTCTCCACTTCTGCACTCTCAGTCTTGATTTTATTGGACATGACAACACACTAATTAGATCTTCTTGTGGCCGGCTGCAATAATTGCAGGGAACTAATAGAATCAGCAATTTGTCAGTTGGATATATTTACTTCTTGGTCTGCTGTTTATTTGTCACCCCCTGCAATCAAGCTCAATTTAGACCCTTTATGTGGTGCTTGTTCAGATATTTCTTTGATATGGCCTTCTTTGCATTCATTATATTGTTCCAAAATCTGAATCTGAGAGGAGGAACTTATTTATTGAGAACATCGCTCAAATATTCAGCATCTTTTCTTGTAATATTCTGGTACTCATGAGAGAAGAAATCTCAAAAGTTAGAAGCACAAAGCTCAGATCAACATGCACTTTTAATGATGATCCCGTTTTTTCTTCCCTGTTGATCGTGTGGAATAAAAGATAACAGTGGCACAGTTTTCCTTGATCGCCATCATAGCCGAGGGCATTGTGTCAGCCGCCGAGTCGTGGAAGGACCTCATCTCCTCCTCTATCAAGATTAAAAGTGATGTTGGAGAGAGTGGCACAGAAAAAAAGGACGTGGCATAAAGGAGAGATCTAGAGATGTTTTAGAGTACTAACGCTGAGCCACACGAATGTGCTTTTTGTTTTCATGTGCACCTTAATGAATACTTCTTCTTTTTTGAAGCTCATTGATTCTTGAAGATGAACGCATGGCTGCACTCACACACTCCCTGACATTCACATAGGTGTAAAAATACACACTAACACATTGCGCCAGCCATACGACGTGCTCTTGTCACACCCACACTAAGATTAACTGACGCATATCTGAATCTGTGACTCACACAAGCAGGCTAAAGCCATGTTTATATATGCACAACACTGATGTATTCATTTGAACATCTCTGCATTCTATTTCACAGCAATTTCACAACGAGTTTCTGAACCCGGCTTTCTTTGCTTGAAGTATTTTGGATCTAAGATAAGACCTTACAACGAGGAGACAAATGATTCTGACAGGAGTGTGCCAGGGAAGAAAAAACTCCTTCTGTGAGATTCGGCATTCAGAGGGAGTCTCCGGCCTGCATGGGAGGAACGTTTATACGTGCACTAACATAATCCCTCGCTTCAAGATAAATATTTAACACTACAAACACTTATTCTTGCATCTGCAGCATCCTGATGTGCCACTGTATGTTTCTCATCAGACACCAAGAACCAAGGCTAGCGAAGGAAACATCTGATTTCTACATAATGTACAACACCTCTGGGCCTGTGAACCTCTGCAGATCTGTCAGAGCTGCATCCATCGGCAGGTCACAGGCCGCACTTGAAAGGATATCCAAGCATTAAATCAACACTTTTCACATACTCTGGCGTGTTGTTGCTATACATAATGTGTGTAATCTGTGGGTGTATTTAAAAAACACTGAGCGCCGCAGCTTCTCAAGATCCAAGAACGGTTCATGAGATATGAGAGAGGTTATGTATTTTTCTTAGGTTTCTCTTTAAAGTGGAAGAAATGCCTGAATAGTTTCTTTGCGGATGAATATATCAAGCTAAAGATGACTCATATGGCTTAGAAGTGCACTGTAAAGTAGTGGGTCTCAACTGGTTGGTACAAAAGAAAGTTTGAGAGCTGTTTTAAGAAAGTTGTGAATGTTATGTATGTCTGGAAAAAATCACAGCTAAAAGTTTGTAAAGTACAGAAGCCCTGAGGGTAGAAATGTTCCGGTACTGTTTTTCCCTTCCTGATACTGAGTCCAATAGGGTTGGAGCGATACCAAGAACAGATCCGATACCCGTGTCCGCTTTCTGGAATTGTGCCTTGGAAAACTGGCCCCCTATTTTAGCCCAACAGTGAACTTAGAACATGGTTCAACAACCTCTCTGTGACACTTAGGACCAGATCCTCTAAAGGATTGCACTGCTTTTGCGACCGCTAAACCTGTGCAAATGACAGAAAAAAACAGCGTGCAATCCTCAAAGCATACGCAAAGGGTGAAATGCACGCAAACTGAATCCAAACTGCACTGCCACTCCTCGCTGCGCCGGTCCAATTTGCATGCATGTAAATTAGGGAATATTCATAAATTCAGCGCAAAATTGCCCCCTTCCTATGCAAATGAGCCTCATTGCAAACACCACCTAATCCTAAGACCAGCGCTAATTGCCACAGGCAGCAAAGCGGTGCTATTTACCGCCAGTGAGACCCATGTATTAAATCCGCGCAATATCTCTTTCTCCCTCTCTCACTCTCTCTCTCGCTCAAAATGATTGCAAATTGCTCTCAATTGGTGGTAACTGTGGAGCATAGCCTATATAAGGGCTGTCATGCCAGGACTCTGCGGTAATCATGGCAGCAGTGACTGTAGCCAGGTGAATGCACCATGGCAGGTGAGATGGCAGGTGCGCACAAGAAAGGATTTATCGGAGGAGAGCATCACTATTTGATCTAAGCGACAATGAAATCATCTGCAGATACTGGTTGCCAGGCCGCATGATCCTTGCGCTACTAGATGCCATGCGGCTTATTGCAATCAGAGGTGCAAATAGCGCTCAACTGCCAAACTGTGTGGGCGTGTTAGCACCTGCATATGATTAGAGCAAATTCTTTTGAGGATAAGGCACTAAAACAGGGCAGATTGCGTGAGCTAATTCTGCGCAAATAACGGCGCTATTAGCAGGAGCAATCCATTTTTTGTGGATCTGGCCCTTAAAGTTGTTTTTCTTGCTAATTATTGTGAGTTTCAGATGGGAACTTTGCAAGATGGATTCACCAGTGAGAAACACGGAAATGGGCGTATCCATCTGCTTTGCAAGGTTATGTGCATTAGGCTTAAAAATATAAACTTTCATGGCATGGTCATGTGTAGACCTAAAAACACACTTCAACGTGTTTCGGCATCAGAAAGTTTGATTTCCTGATGAAGGCTTGATGCCAGGACACGTTGAAGTGTGTTTTTAGGTCTACACATGACCATGCCATGAAAGTTTATATTTTTAAGCCTAATGCACATAACCTTGCAAAGCAGATGGATACGCCCATTTCCATGTTTCTCACTGGTGAATCCATCTTGCAAAGTTCCCATCTGAACCGTTTGGGCCTGGTTAGAAAGTGACAGGACCAATCAGTGATCGGGGTAGTTCTTTTAGGCCCAGCAGATTTGTGACGTAAGCAAGCAGCAGCAAGAGGCCGGTGAAATTATAGCAGAAGAGCTTAGTGTGAATGCTGCTAAAGCGCTAAGAACAGCAGTGAGTTGCTTTTTTTTTCAAAAACAACAAAAGTCAAGTACTTCCATGTCTATAGTCAGCATGTTTCGCGTTATTCCTCAGTAGCTGCACAAGTGCAGCTTGATAGCGGCTACGTCACGTGTTTTGTTGCTCTGATTGGCCCGTAGAGATGTGACAGACAGAATGTTCATCCAATCACACTCCGAGTTTCTTTCAAAGCCTCTGCCTTTTCCCAAACATTTCCTATAGAAGCTTTCCCAGATGGATGTGTGAAACAAATCCATCTGGAGTGTCAGGTTATAATGCACACCTATAGCACTCTTTTGCACATGTTAAAATATTCAAAGTGCAATTGTCAAGTTTTTTTTTGTTGTTTTGGGGTTTTTTTTATCGATGCAACAATATAAACCATACTGTGGAGTTGTTACTGAGGTGTTATTGTACCATGAGATTTTGATACCACTACATCCCTAGTAGTGTGATGTAACAGGAGTCAATGGAGTCTACGTCTGGGATGCCACAATGTTGCTGGAGCATCTTTAAACATTGTTAAAACAGCTAAAACACAATAAAAGTTACAAAATCATGAGACACTGTGAGAGGAGAGGTTCTTAATTCTTTGGGAGTGTCTACCATAAAGAGCCGATGTCTTAGCATATAACAGTATTTGATCATTTAGTCCCTGGGTGAATTTAAACTGGGTTTCTGTCCATCTCATTTGAAATGATTAGTTAATCAAACACTATTTATTCTTGCACTTCAGCTCCTCCACAGGTGGAGATAGGAGCTCTCAGAAAGGACCAGTAAGGTACAAAAAAAATAAATGCTTTAATGGATACTCTCACAGGCAAATCTAAAGAAGAAACCGTAGCACTCGAGTCACTTTCACCCAGTTCAATCAGGTGCAGAGGACTAATATTTTTGATGCTCACTGCATCTACTCCTTTGGATTTACTAGTGAGAAAGTATCGATTAAAACACCCTCTGCATGGAAACTTCAGGGTCTTGTTTCATAGAATTTTGCTGGGGTCAACAAAAGTCAACGGTATTTTATTTTACACTTGTTATTCAATCCTATGACAAAGAGTCAAACTTCACTTTTTGGCCCCCAAAATTGCTTTGTCATCTATTATAAAGATGTAATTGTTTCAGTTCTGTGCTGTTGAATATAAAAACAGCTAAAATAACTATACTGTGATACATTTATTGATGCTGTGAGCATCACAAACAAAAATAAATTCCCCTCCATGGTATTTTTGTGGATCACAGGGAGAATCACCAAAGCCTGATGAAATATCCTGAAATCTATGTACATATCAGGACAGATGTTTGTTTTGTTTTTGATTAGACCTGTCACTCAGACTCTGATTGACAGACATGTAAACTCACCGTGACTGTTACAGCGCAGCGTCTCCACCAGCCTGTTGTCCTGGTCGTAGCACACCATGGCCTGGTAGCGGTAGCCCTGTCCACACTCCTTGATGTCTCCCTGGACCTTGAGCCCCAGGGTGCTCTCCGCTCGGCCCGCCTCGGGCAGGATGCAGTCGGACCAATTCCCCACCGGCTGGGCGTTGTACTTGTCACAGGGGCAGTACTGGGTCTCACTCAGAGGGTACATTTGGGTGTTCTTGCACTTGTCTTTCTTTTTGCTCCTTCCTGAGGACAGCAGAGGGGTAAAGATGAGCAGAGTAGCCGTGGGAGAGGTGACTCCACATGGTGGGAGTGGGTTTCTGTCTCTACAAGGCTTTTAATCTGATCATACTCAAGGCTACTGTCAAAGCTTTGTTTGGGATGGTGTACTCAGTAAAAAAAAAAAAACAGGCTGGATGACACAAGAGTTTCTGCCCTGACTCCCTGCTCATGATTGACGCATGCATCAGGGGACAGCAGCTCCTGATGATATATCACACTGGAAAAAAAATAGTTTCAAACAGAGAGCTGGTTGCCTTTAAAACCTTGATGTTTTTTATCTTTCAGCATGTCCAGTATTAATCATAGATCACTGTGCCGTCAAATTTTTTCATTCAAAGCTCTTTCCAATGAAAACAAGCAGAGTTACCTTGGATAGTTTTCTACCAAACCAACACTGGAATAATGAGCTGCTGCTGTTTCCATGGTCTCCTTTGAGCTAGTTTGTCCATAAAATCTTGTTGAGCATTTGAATATGTTTTGGCAAAGTATATTCATCAGACCACAGCTGCTTGTTGCTAATTGCATTTAGGCGACATACTGTGACTAACAGGCTGCAACAAAGTATGCATTTTTCTCAACATCATGATACACTTTGCTTCCCTCTTTAATGAATCTGCCTCTGTGCTGTTTTAATATCAAAGTTTGTTCTTCCTCCTACTCCAGAACTTTACACTTTCGTCTTCTACTTTTTAGGTTATGTCACCTTCAAAGTTAAAGCTTGGCGTTTGCTATATTAATTATTGCTGTGAAAATGAAACTGTCAGATTCTGACTATGTGATCTGTTTTGTTGCCAGGCTTTTTCTATAGTTAAGAAGCCTGCTTCCTGAGATTTTTGGGGCTTTTTTGTCTTTTTTTAGATAGCTGGCTGAAAAAAAGCAAGAAATAAGGAAAGAGAGTGTGGAGGAAGACATGCAGCAAGTCACAGAATCAGGTCATGTGACCAGATCCTGAGCTAAATCAACACCCTTAAAGCCAGCTCCTAAAACCTTAAGTCTGGCTTAGACTAGGGCACAGGTGTCAAACTCAAGGCCCGGGGGCCAAATCTGGCCTGTGGAAAAGTCAAATCCGGCCCGCAAGATGAGCATATTTCTGTTATAACTGGTCCATCAGTCTGAGGTCTGCAGATTTCCTCAAGTATAGAAATGTGAACTTGTCCTTGATGATTAAAGTTTTCCTTGTTAAGTCACAAAATCTGAAAAAGAAAGGACTAAAAATATTTAGGCAAGAAGTCAGGAATGTGGGAAAAGAAATTCATTGTGTTTTAATTCCACAGTTTCAATTTAGCATCTCACAATTAGCACTCAAACTTAGGATTTTTACTTTTTATTTCATATTTTGAGCATTTCAACTCATAATTTTGACTTCCCATATAATATTTTGAGCTGTAAGATTCATAATTAATTTCTAAGTAATTTTTAAGTCTTATTTTTACCTTTTTAACCAATAATTTGGTATTTTACTTTATATTTTCAACTCCAAACTTTGACTTCATAATCCCATATTTTGAACTTTTAGACTTACAATTTAAAATTTTGAATCGTATTTTGACTTTTAATTTCATTACAAATTTTATTTCATATTTTGACCTTTTAAATGCATGATTTTGACTTTCTTTCTAATAAATTTGCCATTAAAAAACATTATTTTCCAATTTCAATTTCACGTTTTAACCTTGTTGAACTAATAAATGTACTTTTCTCAGATTTTGAGTCTTTAAACTTTACTTTTTAACTTTTTAAATGTCAAAATCATTTATCAGCAGTGCTAAGTTATATATATGTATGTATAAATATATATATATATATATATATATATTCAAATAAAACATCTCTAAGTTCATAAAATTAAGCTATGAGGCTGTAAAATCTGCTCCAGGATGGTGTGGGCATGTCTGTTGAATGAGCTGAAGCCACACCCACTCAGGAGAAATATGACCCTCTCAGGTTTTAAAAATGTTACAATCTGAATGGAGGAAAGCACTCACAGCATTAGGCCTGCCTCTTGACCTTTTTGTTGACCTCAGAAGAAGAGATAAAGTCTGTTTTCAGACTCAAATCTCTGTTATGATGCTTTAGATGATCCACAGACCACTGTGGCTGATAGATTTACCTCACAATGAACAAAAAAACAACATTTAACTGACCATTAACATTCAATAAAGGCAGTCACATCAGCTAACAACAGACTGTACTGAGATGAACTGCTCTGTGATTTTATATTGCAATGTTAGAGGGGCGGGGTCAATTCCCCATTGTGAGCTCATGACATCATGAGCCCATATATTGGCCCCACCAAATTAAACCCACCTTACAGGGTCTTCAAATAGAACCTGTCTGATAAAGTGAAGTAGGCTAAAAGATCTCAAAAAACAACACATCATGGCATCATCTACAGAAATTCAAGAACAGATTAGAAACAAAGTCATTGACATCTATCAGTCTGGAAAGGGTTACAAAGCCTTTTTGAAGGCTTTGGGATTCCAGCTGAACACATTGAGAGCCATTACCCACAAATGTGGAAAATTTGGAACAGTGGTGAACTTTCCTGGGCTACCAAAATGGCTCCAAGAGTGCATCAATGACTCATCCAGGAGGCCACAAAAATCCAAGAACAACATCTGAAGACCTGCAGGCCTCACTTGATTCACGTAAGGTCAGAGTTCATGATTCAACAACAAGAAAGAGACTGGGGAAAAATGGCATCCATGAAAGAGTTCCAAGACCAACACTTCTTGATGATAGAGAAAAAAATCTGTGGACTGACAAGACAAAACCTGGACTTTTTTGCAAAGTGTGCATCCTGTTACATCTGGAGTAAAACTAATAAGAACATCATGTCAACAGTCAAACATGGTGGTGGTAGTGTGATGGTCTGGGGCTGCTTTAGTGCTTCAGGACCTGGACAACTCACTGTAATTGTTTGAACCATGAATTCTGCTCTCTGCCAGAAAATCCTGAAGAAGAATGTCCGGGCATAAGTTCATGACCTCAAGCTCAAGCACACTTGGGTTATAAAGCAGGAAACACACCAGCAAGTCTACCTCTGAGTGGCAAAAAAAAAAATGAAGGTTTTTGAGTGGCCTTGTCAAAGTCTGGACTTAAATACGATCAAGACGCTGTGGTATGACCTCAAACAGGCTTGAAAACCCTCCAACGTAGGCAAATTAAAACAATTCATAGCAATGTGAAAAACTCATTACCGGTTATCATAAACTCTTGCTTGCAGTTGTTGGGTGGAAGGGTGGAACAACCAGTTATTATGGTTATGGGGCAATTACTTGATCACAGAGGGCCAGACAGGTTTGGATGGCTTTTATCCCTTAATAAATGAAATAATCATTTAAAAACTGCATTTTATATTATCTCAAGTTATCTTTGTCTATTATTAAAATCATGTTGATGATCTGAAACATTTAAGTGTGACAAAAAAGGCAATATATAAAAAAAATTAGGAGGGGGGCTAATGTTTTTCACAGCACCGTACATCCTGTGTTTTCACCCAAAACATCTTTATACCACTTAATCAAAATTAGATATAAAAATCGAAAATGTTTTTTAGCCCATGAATTACCTTTCACAGCATGTGAGCCACATTTGTCAACAAGTACTGCTGATGTTAATATTCTAAATGACAATTTCAAGACTTTAAAACAGTGACAGAAGTAGATTTACATTAAAAAGCAAAGATCAAATGTTTAAAGTTTGATTAAACTAAAAAAAAATTTAGGAATAGTGGGAATTTTTCCCACTGAGCTGCTGTGGACAGTTGTGTGATGATGTCAGCGTACAATTAATCTGCATATATATTTTTTATTCAGTTATATCCTGTTCTTTCTGTGATTAAATATTTAAAATCAGAGTGTAATTTTGAAAACACATACATATTTATTTACACACCCACACACACACAGATTTTAGATACTAATTAAAACTTATGTCTGATTAAAAACTTTTTAAATCATTGTTTTTTACTGCATTTCCCCCATGGTTTTGTTTTTTTCAGCATTTCCATGATACTATTGAGGAACACAGCTAATAAGGCCCCCAGGCCTATGTGTTGATTGGCTAGTACTCGTGTGATGTCAAGCCAATCAGACAGTGTTGGCGGGCCATTAGCTGAGACTGTAAAAAGAGAAAACAATGCCAGAGGGGAGGATACATCTCACAGTGGAGCCAAAGAAGCACATTTTAATTTATTTATTTAGGCAAGGTCAGAAAAGAAAATGCTGATACAGATAATTGGCCAAATGCCAAATATCATCCCTTAAAATCAGCTAGGCTTATGATGTGTATTATTATTAGGTTTGGGTGCCTCTATTTAAGGGACAGGACAGCATATAGAGAGAGAAAGACAGGGGAGATTAAGAGAAAGTGGGGCATGACATGTGGCAATCTGTTAACCCAGTCCTAACACTTTAAGGAGCATATTTTTATTTTAACTAGAAAAAGGATGTTCAATGGTGTTGCAAATATCTGACATGTTGCATGATAACATCTGTGAAATGTAGCTGTAGTTTTCTGAATTAAATTACAAGATCCAATCCCTCTCCTTCATAACTTAAAGCTGAAAACTGCCTCTTCAAAAAGGGACTGCATGCATTTGACGAACCCTTCTTGCAAATTTTGGAAAATAGCTCAACTTTCTGAGAAGTATAAGTCATCTCCTCTCCTCTGCATGACCTTTTGTGCAGGTTTCTTAATGCACTGCACCATTCTTGTTTGTCATTTTGCTTTTATAGCTGTGATGCACAGGGCGTCTCTCTGGGGACGGTCTGATGGATAACAAAGGCTGAGGAGTTATCTCAGATTTGTTGCTTCAATCCCACTGGAGCATTTAGCTGGCAAGAACTATCTAAATAGATTTATGACCTGTTGTTTCTTTTTATTGCTTGTGTCTTGGAGCGTTACCGTCAACATTACGCCCTAAATTGACTTATACTTCACCAACATTTTAACTACAGTGGAAGTAAACTCAGCAGAAAAAAAAAAAAAAAAAAAAAAAAAAAAATGGTTCAGAAACAGCAGCTCATTGTCCGAGCTGTGCTGCTCTCTGTACTCACCTATCAATGCTCTCTTTCTGGTACGGACACCCACACAGTCAGCTGTGCAGGACGAGAACTTGGACCAGTTGGTCAGCTGGCAGTCATCCTGGCAGGGGAGCTGACAGCGCTGAGTGATGGCGGGCATGGCTTTGGCGAATTTCAGACACTCGCTGATGTCGGCCTGCGTCCCGTCCAGCTGGCGACAGGACACAGCTGGAAGAGTTAGAGGGAAAAGGGTCAAAAAGGCCTCATTTGAATGTGAATGTGTTTTTCATTGCTTCAGCTGATTGATTGGCTGTCATTTTAAGTGTTGTTCAATGCAATGGATTTAATGCACCTGATAATTACACACCTCCAGTGGCTGAAAGTAAACAAATTGTGGTCCTTGAAAGTTTAGGCACAACTGAGAGAAAGAAATTGTGTAATGTAGCGATCAAAGATGGATGATTTATTTAGAAGTAGCTTTCTAAACTTTTATGAAACTTTCATTGGCACTGCACTCAAGTTGTCTTCCTGTAATAAAAAAAAACAAAGAGAAGTTGTAATATTTCGGCTGATTTTTAATCAGAGTTTGTTCTGCAAGACAAATCATTTGACGGCTTATTTTGTTTTTTAATAATTCAAGTATCTCCTTCAGCACTAGGATATTTTTTAAAAGCATACCAGAAAAGAAAAAGAAACACTTTGATTTGTCAGTTTGTTTTCAGATGTGAATTAGCATTCCTCTGCTGCGCACTCTTTCACAGAGACTCGGAAATAGAGGAAAAGAGGGAAATGGTGGGATAAAGGCCTTTGCACACATGTGCAATGTGAACATATGGTGTGAAAACAAAGCAATTAGAGGAAATTTTCAACACTCATTTCTATGCATGTCAGAAGTGAAGAGATTTTCTGAGTAAATCATGCAACTTCCAAAAAAAGTTTGCAAAAGCCTGCAGCATGTTTTGCACAATCCTCTGGTAAACCTTCACTTTTTTGTTTATCTTATGCTGCAGCCTGATGCAACAGTCCCAAAATATCATTTTTATTTTCAGTAATCTACACTTAGTGCCCTATCATGATAAAGTAAACAGAATTTTAGAAATTTTTGCAGATTCATTAAAAATAAAAAAACTGAAATATCACATTGCCATTAGTATTCAGACCCTTTGCAAAAAGACTAGCTCACCTTCCTTACATTTCTCTTAATCTTTGCTGGGATGTTTCTACACCTTGACTGGAGGCCACCTGGGGTAGATTAAACTGATTGGACATGATTTGGAAAGGCACACATCTCTCCATAGAAGGCCTCACAGCTGATAGTGCATATCAGAGCAAAAACCAAGCCATGTGGTCAAAGGAACTGCCTGCAGAGACAGGATTGTTGCAAGGCAAAGATCTGGGAAAGGCTACAAAAATGTCTGCTGCACTGAAGGCTCCCAAGAGCACAGTGGCCTCCATAATTCTCATATGGAAAAGTAGTATGAACCAGGAAGGGCACTTTCATAGATTATTTTTGGACTTTTTATCCTTTAATTGACTGCATAGGACAGTGGATAGAATCAGAAATAGTGATAGGAGAGCTGGGGGCATGTGGGAAAGTGCCACAGGCCAGATTTTGAACCCAGGCCGACCGTGTACATGGGGCACGCCTTAAACCACTAGGCCACCTGCACCCCCAAGGGAGGGCACTTTTAACAACTTTTCACCTTCATTGAAATTTGTCCGTGAAACCAAAACTTTGGTTTAATGTTTAGTAAATACACTGTATGGAGAGCTGTTGTCGATTAACGGAGTCCTCAGCTCAAAACAAAAAGTAATCCGTGGAGGTTTACATGCTAGGCAGTAGGCCTGTTCTCTACTTGACTTGGAAATTTTTATTTATCCTTTATTTTAGCAGGGAGAACCCACTGAGACTGTGGTCTCTTTCCCAGTGCTGCCCTGCAGCAATTAAAGAACAACAGAAAAATATATAATGAACAATTACAAATACATGTCATGATGAGTACGAAATCTATCACCAGTGATAAAATGAAGAGCACTGTGATGTACAGCATCCAAAAGCTTCAACATGGAAACAGCTGCATGTGTATAAAGAGGGTCTCCATAATCCAAAACAGGCAGTATTGTTGCCTGAACAATCTCTTTTCTATTATTCGTCTTTAAGCAAGACTTATTCCTGTAAGAAACCCTAGCTGGGGCCTTATTTTTCCAATCAAATTTGAAAGGTGTGATTTAAAAGAAAAATCCTGATCTAGCCAAATACCCAGATACTTGAAGTGTTGAATACGTTCAATGATTACATAGTTTAACGTAGACAAGGTAGCATCACAAGGGGTCAAGATCTGTCTGGAAAAAAACATTTATTTGGTTTTTGTGGGGTTCAGTGTGAGCTTTAGATTAATCAGATTTTGTTGTAATGAGTATATAAAATTGTGTCATCAGCATAAAGATGAATTTTTACAATTCTGTATTGTTTCAGTGATGTCATTAATACAATGAAAATAGAAGTGGCCCCAAGATAGGGCCCTGAGGTACTCCTGTATAAGTCACCATATAGGGTGATTTTCTGTTGTTAGTGACAACTGATTGAGTCCTGTCAGTCAAATAGTGGTAAACCATTTACAAGCCAACACTTTAAGACCAAGTCAAGAAATTCTACTCAATAAAATGGCTGCAATACCATGAAGGATTCTGCATTACAAGGTGAGTTTGTGCAATTGAACTTGCAACTGATAAAGTCACTTTTATCATGCGCTATGCTGACCATGGGGGGAAAAAAAGAGAGTCCGTGAAAGCAGCTATGTGCCATCATTAATTTGCACTGCACAGGCTGGAGCAACAGTGAAGGAATGAAGTTGTCATTATCCAAAGTCTATTTGTGTATGTGAGTGAGAACGACCCAAACCCTGCTCCTGTATGGTGAGATGGATCACAGAGAACTTGGAGAAGAGCAGACAGCCTCTTTTACTTGAGACAGATTATTGAATAACCAGTCAAAATGTTCCTCTTTGCCATGGACGCTTTCATAATGAAATCGTGCTTGACCCACAGGAAGTTACATAATCCTGGAGTACTGCTTGAGTGCAGACTGGGAGATTTTTAAATAGTAATAATAATAGTTTCTATTATTTGTTGATTTTTGACACAGATGTGTGTAACTAGTTTTCTAACTTCAGATTAATTATTAATAGAATAAACTGATTTACTGTCAGTAAAGTTAAAATATTTTCTATCCTTTTAATGGTAAAAAGAGTTAATTAACAGTGCCAGCCTTTGCACACTCATGTTTGCAATGAGTGTTTTTTTCTGCATAGAAGAGCCACTCGTTTCAATTTGACACTAATGACGGTATCTCAGTGAAGTAATTTTCTCACATTAAACACACTCCTTCAAAGCCACAAGTTAAATGACTTTCACATAAAATTTACATGGATTGCCTTTTTAATAAGAGACCCAGATATTTTTCTCCCTTTGGTTTCATCACATAGAGTTCTGAAGTGTGCAAGTAAATAGTTAATGAGAATTTTGTTAATGCATTATTCAGGCTGGACCTCATGGGGGGGCTTAAAAACAATCCCTAGCAGAGCAGACATAAGTTTGTCTCTCCACAATTGATTTGAAGCCTACAATTCAATTTGTGTTGGCTTACATCATCCTCTTCTTTGTTCTTTCAATAAAGCCTATTACTTGTGTTGCTGCAATATTTCATTTTCCCGTGATGCCGACATTCTGCAGGGCTGTACCTATGGAGAAATCAATCTCTCAGCACATTTCTGTAGAACCCCCACGGGCACTGCTATTGGTTTGGAAAGCTTTCGTGCGGTGCTCTGTGAGGTCAGGTCTTTTCTCATACATGTGTGTGAAGAGAGAGAGAAGCACGTGTTCTCAGTTTTTCTGTGTTTGATAAAGCATCAGCAGTGTCCGTGCCCTTAAAGAAAAGCCTCAGTGCAGGTAGAGAACACAAACACTGAGAGAGAATGAAGGCCAAAGAAGATAGTGAGATGTATTTGTGTAAAGATGGAGTATGTGCCACCGCCGGGGGGGTCTTCATCCAAACAATAACAAAAAAACAAGTAGAAGCAGGGAATATTTGACAGTGTTGTAACTGAATGGGCCTGTATTTATGGTAAATGTTAAACTGAATGGATTATGAATGAGAGCTTTTGCGTTATTCACTCTGGAGAACGATGGCTCAGGCTCAAAGAGTTCACAGCCTTTGTTTGCTGAAGCAGATTTACTGCACCTGGTTTTCAGCCTGTCTGTCAATACGTACCAGGCCTGTGTGTAGGCAACAGGGACTTTTCAAGTATGTTGTTCAAATTAAAAGTCAGATCTTTAATGTTTTCTTTTTATATAATAAAAAGACTACCTGTTTTCATACTATGCTTGGAATCTGAGGCAGTTACCTGTAAATTAAAGTCACTTGCAATGTTGCATAGTGATTTCTCAAATTCATTTCTTCACTTTCCTTACTAAAGAATCAATTAGCCTTTTATGACCTATCATACAACAAGTCCGCCAGAGCATATCTTTACATTTTTACAGTATTTGAATTGGCTATACATTAATACAACCCTTTGATCCCAAATTCGATGATATATACAGTGCTTAACAAATTTATTAGACCACCCTAACCCTAACCAAAGTAAGTTTTATGCCACAGCTGCCCTAAATTAACAGCACTGGTAATTACCAAAATAATTTTTTATGTTTCTGCAATGGTTAATACATGAATATGTAGAAGCTCTTTAACCCAAATGATATTTTTAATGCTAAAATATCATTATTATTGTTATCCATGAATTTTCAAATTGACTGATTTACAAAAAAATGGGAAAAATTAGTAAAGCACATTATTATTTCTTTATTAATATGTCAAATTATAGTTATTTACTTGCATTCCTGAACAGAAAAATTAGTTTTAGTGGTTGAATGTTATGCTTGATTCATTTCTGACTTCTCAGAGAAGCCCAGTGAGCTGGCTCAAATTTTGGTGAATTCAGTTTGAAATTCCTCATTCCTGTTCAAAATGGTAAAACGTGGAGAGCTCACCGAAAATGAAAGAGTCTGCATTAAAGCACTTCATGGTGCTGGATAGTCTTTGAGACAAATATGACAGGCAGTCTAATAAATTTGTTGAGCACTGTATGTGATAAGTCCATAGTAACAAATTAAATTGCTTAAAGTGCCAAAAGTGTACACTCATCTTTATGAATGGTGGCAAAAATAAAATGAAATTGTGCACAATCTGCAAAAAGACAGCATCTTTTAAAAAAATAAATATTCACAGTGGTGTAATCAAATCTCTAAGTGTGCAAGATACTTCTGAGCATACATGTGTTTGCAGAAGACCATGTTGAAGCAATAATAAGTGCGACTCGTAACCTGCAAGAAAACAACACATTTATAGCTTAGATTTTATTATATTGTTTTTGATGTGTGCACTTATACCACATTTCTTCAAAAGAAGGAAGGATATTTCTAGAAGGAAACAGTAATCTGGAACACACTGAATGTTTGATATATTAGTGTTACTCTGGCTTTATATGCAAAAAGATTTATTGCTCTATCTCATTTGGTTACAATTCTATGTGAGGTTAAAAGTAGATATGCAAATGGGAGCGCAGATGATCCAGTAGGTTTTAAAGGGTTAAGTAATTCAGTCAATAAGTACATAAATAAATAGCTAGATAGCTACATAAATAACAATAAATAAAAATGAAACAAAATGATATGAAGTTACAAAATTAACCCTTAGAGCACACGTGGTACAGATGCATTCCTCAGCCACACCCTTTGTAAATTGCTTGGTAACTTTTGAACTGTAAATCGTAGGCACTTGTTCGTTCCTCTGAAAGCTCTCTGTTGCGCTTTTCTAATGATGTTCTCCCAACGTTCATAGCTCTTACAGAACATTTTCTTGTGAGCCTGGAATTTGGCTGACTTTTCGGGGTCTTTAAAGATTTAATCCAGGCCAGTAACTCTGATATTGAACATCTTTTCATCCATTTAATCCAATAGATTTTTTGATGGTTCCCACAGTAAGTCTGCTACATTGGATAGCCCACTGCCATATTTTCAGTTAGTATCCCAGAATACATTGCGGGTGGCCTGTGACAGCCAATGGGCAGCTGTTCCGTTGTCACGTCATGGTTTGCTGAACAGTGCATGTGCACAGGCTTTGAAGATTAAGAAGCACTTGAATGACTCATAATAGAGACAAAATAAACACAGGGAGGCTGTAATTTTTCCCTCAGAGTCACAGCACTTTAAATAATGACTCAAATTCCCAAAAGTTCAAGGATGTTTTTTGTAAAAATGTGAATATTTTAAAGACTTTTTGTCACAGATTTATATTTTCTTTATTCTTTAGTCCCAATGAGATGAGAAAACAAGTTTGTGCAAAAAACTCTTAGCCATTAATGTTACTGTATTTAATACATTGTTTTTTTTGTTGTTTTTTTTCTGTGGGAGGGGGGTTTTAACTTTTTTAAAAATTCAAGTGATATATGGCAACACATATATTCTTAAAGCCCAGGTTGTCCCAAATGAAAGGATGTCTAGGGCTTGTCTGTGTACTTCTTGATTTTTAAAGGGACCTCATTAAAAATTGTACTCCATAAGATGTAAACCAGCATTTTGGTTTCGTGGGTGAATTTCCTGTAATAAAAGAGAAAAGCTGTGAAAAGTGCACGTCCTGGTTTGCGCTGCAAGAAAAAGCAGAATGCTTTGCAAGTTTGCTCATAGCATTAACCAAGAAGGCTACTTTTAACAGCTTTTCTCCCACATTGTAGGATATTCATCAATGAAACCAAAATTGTAGTTTGTTGTTTAGTGAAAACACTGTATGGAAAGCTGTTTAGTTAAATCGAGATTTCAATTCAAAGCAGGAAGTACACAGTGGATGTGGGCGGAGCTGAGAAGCTGTGGTCCCTGCTTGTTTTTCTGACTGTTTTAATGGAGAGCCCCTGGCAGCAGAATTTACATTAAGTACTTTTAATCTGTGTGTTACATTTGGCTGACATCTATAGGTCATTTCAAGACTTTCTATCATGTACCTTATACAATAAAAACACTCATATAAATGACCAGTTTAAGTGAAAAACAGGTTTTTGTCATTTACAGGTGTCAGAGAGGTGAAAATGAGGGCTGAGAGGTTTGGACATCAGGTGTCATAAAGTGTTAGATCAGGAAAAAACTGCATTGACTGGGACAGTGCAGTGAATAACTCTAAAGTAGACTTATAAAGCATTTTCATGAATAAATTGATTCTTCTGTCCATTACTGTAAGCTATTGAAGAAGAAACAGAAATATAAGCACTAATAATGGCCCTCTATAGGCGCAGCAACATAATGAAATTGATCATTCTGCGTGACCCCCTGAAATTGGATTTTTATGAAAGCCTCCCAGGACTACATGGTACATCCATCCTCTATAAAAAGGCAAGGGGAAATATGCTTTAAAGAAGGAGAGCCACGACTCCTGTAAAATACTTGTCAGTTGTGCGTGAAGCCCATACAAAGAGGAAGTTTGGCTGTCATGAGCTATAGGCAAGGTGCAGCAACTCCTCCTAAATTTCAACAGGAGACATTCGATTAAAATTGCATGACAAGAGCCTGGGGTGAAAAAAAGCACCAGAGAAACAATCCAAACTGTCAAACGAGTCTCCAGAGGCACCAGTGAGTTGTGAACACATTTCCTTCCCAAACTCAGGAGGATAATGAAAAAAGGAACAGGGAAAAATAAAGAAAAAAGTCTGTTGTTGATGTTTTTATGGGTGTCAGCTTCAGTTTGTGTCACGTCTTTTTTTTAAGTGGGATGAGTCGATGTGTTCTCTGAGTAAATAGGTCTTTTCTCTAAATCTTGGCACATCCATCTGCTGGATCATGGCCGGGCTCCAGATGCACCGCAATGAGCAAGAATTCATTTCATGGTGATTAGGAACGGTTCAATTAAGACGCAGAGGGAAAAGAGATGGAGAGATCTGTTTGTTTACCTCTGGTTTGAAGTCCTGGTCCACAGGTCTCCTGTGCGCCCAAATTATTCTGTCTGAGAAACCACGGGACCAGCTGGCACTTCCTCCATTTGTGGGTTTTCCACCTGGAACACAGAGAACAACATTATAAAACAATACAGCCGTTTCATCCTGTTCACTATTACACCAACACTGCACTGCTCAACCGTGTGATAAAGTCTGCAACTCTACAAAATGTGATTTCTCTGACCAGTGTTTCTATTTATGTTGCAGAAATTTACCCAACATTAAACAGAAGGGCCTGTTTTCAGATAAGATAAGGTAAGGTACGTGCATTTATACAGCACTATTCATACACAAAGCAATTCAAAGTGCTCTGCAGTTAAAAACAGAACATTTATAGCAGTAAGATCATCAAAAACATTTTATTTATTACGTTAGTAGCACTAATCATTACATTAATCACTAATCACTTTGTGCTAGCAGGAGAACTATGTTCACAGTACTGAATTTAACAGAGGAAGCATTAGATGGCATTTATAGCTTACTACATAATGCTGTCCAATTTCCTTTTTTTTTGACCAATCAGTGACAAACACACAGTTCGGAGGAGTTTAGACTTATTTAGCTCTTGTTTATTAAGTTATTTTAAAGTAATCTACCTAGTTTTACATTCGTCTAGCCCTCTGATTTCTTTACTGCTTATTTTGTGCAGGATTGTGGTTGCAACTTGACCTAAATCGAGCTGTTACTGAGGGAGCGGCCAGGGTACAACCTGGACTAGTCACCAGTAAGCCACAGGGTTGACATATAGAGCTCAAACAAACAGGAATGCTCTGACTCACATCTATGGGCAATTTAGAGTCACTATTTAACCTAGGGCAGGACTTTTCACAAAATTCGTGGAAGGTGACTGTACAAACATTCTGTCTATCTCATTCATTACCAGCCAATCAGATCGACAAAACACAATTAAGAAGTAGACATGCACAGCTTTGGTACTACCCTGAGCTGACAGGCTAGCGCTGCTGTAGCGTGCAAATGTTGGAGCCTCTCTGTGAATAAAACTAAGGCTATCACATTATTGCTTCCTTGTTCCTGCACTAGTTCTTTGATATCTTGAGTGCCCCCTGAATCCTCCAGCTGGACAGGACACTTACAAAAGCATCCTCTCTGCTAAGACAATCTTTCAGGGTGGCTCTTCGCTCTATTGCTATAAAGAAATGTGGTACAGTTCCAATTAAACTGCCGCTATAGCTACATTCAGGCTAATAGCTACCATGGCAGAAGCCACTGGATACATCAGCAAACGCCATGAGTAACAATTGCAAAGTCAGTCAGGAGAAGAGTGAAAACATCTGTTCTGTTATGAAAAGTTCACAGTGTGGCTCTGCTTGTGTTAATAAAGAAATGTTGCTCCGTTCTGACAAAACCGCCGCTGTGGCTACATCCAAGCAAACATTGTATGTACCCATTCACACAATAATTAACCCCTTCACCTCATAACTATAAAACTCGTGCCAAAAGCCAGAGCAGATTGGCAGAAGAGCAAAAACATCTTTTCCATCATGGAAAGCTTTCAGAGCTGTTTTTAGCTCTTTATTTTATACAGAAATGTCCAGTTCTGATAAAACTGTCGCGATTCTCTGAGCTAATTGTTGCAATAGTAGCAATCATTGCTAGCAGCTTCCAGTACAACTAAACCTCACCCACTGTTATGGTCTCATTCTCCTCAAATGACACTGATTGGCCTGAACTGTTTTCAGTTTGGTACAAATGTAGATTGGAGCTTTTCAAGATGGATTTGCTTGATAACAGACTTAGAGGCTGGTAAATTTTCTTGCTTTGCAAGGTTATAACTTTTTACTGTTACTGCTTTTATTTGGCTTATTTTATCAAACTTTATATGTCTGCCTAAGTATTTCATCCCTGTGATTGACTTTAGCTAGGACTGGCTCTAATCCCCCTGTGATCATGCACAAGATAAGAGGTGTAAAAAATAAGTCTTTTATATTCAATATTTACTTGTTTTTAAAGTAGCCAATATCCAAAGGATTTTGGCTTATTTGTTTCCACATTTTGGGGGGAATTAAACATCAAACATCAAAGTTAAAAATAAAATCATGAAATTCAAAAGTGCTGGAAATAAATGGTTTTTGATTACGGTATAGTCAAGGTATTTATTCCCTACCTAAATGATAAGTACTTAAAGAAGAGATCCCTAACCAAATCAAGCCCTTTATTGGTCATTACAACTAAATAATGCAGATCTATGTGCAGCGGAGAGCCAGCACTTTGCCATGGTTGTCAGCTGAGAACCCCCTCTTTGCTGGTGTTTTGTTCAGTCAGTCCTATGAACCTCCAGAGGACTGAACAGTGATCTAAGGCATCCCAGAGCAACCCCCTCCATGCTAGCTCTCACCACCCACCATGCCAACATGGAGACCTACTTTATCTTACCCACCCATCACAGCCCAAACAGCACAGCCGCCTTAGATACAGATCCAGGCTGTGTACATGCAAGCTCCAGGTAGCCATGCTACCTACCCTAGCATGACCTGTAGCTATAACCACAAAAAGGACAACTATTCCTGGAACAAGAGAAACTAGAAAGGCAGAGAAAAGTGCAAAGAGAGAGCCTAGATAGAGGGTGGGTACAAAAGGCTTTCTCTGCAATAAAAGCCAACAATTTAAATCCTCACTAACAACAGTCTTATTATACAGTCTAGCAGAGCCAATGAATAATATAAAAGCATAAACCAAAGATACTCAAAGAAACATTTTTACAAGCAAAACACCATATATAATTCACAATTTATTAGTCTATTAGTGAGTTAGCTGAAAAGCCTTTTATACTTATGTTTGTCTGTAATAAGTAAAAAAAAACATGCACATCTATAAATAACCACAGATCAGATCCTCTGTGTTCATTCAAAAGTGCATTATTTTATCACATTCACATCTGTGTAGTGTTAAGTTATGAAGGAACAATCAATTATTGTGATAGAAAAGGTTCTTTAGGGGTGAGGAGATGCCACTACGTTAAGTAAGTCAATTTAAGACAATTAAATGTGTCAATATATTGCTGATTTTGCATGCAAAGCAAAAAATAAATAAATAAATGCACAACCAAGGCTGGCTACACTGGACCAGTAGTTCAGAAACAACCTCCTGCTCAATGGCAAATCACAACCCAAATTTCTTAAAATTTTCAATCTTATCCAAATGTTTTTAATGTAAATGGGAAAGTTTGGACTTGGGATGCAATGACAGATGTAACAGAACAAGGAGATGGAGGCATTTTCTTCTAAAGAAAGGCATATCATAGACTTTTTTGCACACTAAACAATTTTCACATTTGAAACCATATTAAAAATGTGAGAATCAACAGACTTTTCAATACATTTCATAACCCCAAAATCCACATACTTCACCAGCATTTTTCTCCCACTGTTGGCAAGCATTGCTATTGCTTCTACCATGGCTGTGCACATTAAGAAAGTAAAAGGTTCATATTTGCAACAAAGGTGGTGTGGTTTCATGTACAGTTTTGTGGTTTTCCACCCCAAAAGTTAACTTTTCTCTGACAGTGGTGCCATAGTAGCTCTGTGACCCACCGACCTCCTGGTGTCCCGCTGATTGTGCCACTGGAGGAAACATGATGTTGATGTAGTGATGATTTACAATCAGGAGTACATGCATTGTGTATGTATTTAATGTTTTGCACGTTGTTCCTGCTGTTCTGCTATGTACACTGATGTGGTTTGGCAGCAGACGGTGCTGAAAATAGACCTGGCGTGTATCTCAAGCAGGGTGGAGTGGCGCTTTTGGGACACAACAGAGATTTGGCTCCACAGTGTGCTGTACGAGCAGACCACAGCACGCGTAGAGTATGTGGAAATTGGATATTATCTTAAAATCAGCCAAACACATACGCTCAGTGTGTTGAGACCAAACACCAGCTGTCTGTAGTAATGACCTCACAGGGAGGATTCCTTACAACCCAGATCTTACAGAAATTTGCATGAGCAATAAAGACTTCTGAAGAACAATCAACACCCTCGACTGGCAGTCCTTGCAAACACCACAGCTGCAGCAAAAAATCATGTGGGAACTATAAGGGTGAAATCCTGACAAAGGTATAGTTTTCAAGCTGTAAAATTATGACTGTTGACCCCACCAAGTCTGCTCGCTCTCATTGGCTAAGTTTGTCTTCCAGTCAGAGGCAGACCGACTGACAATCTTTAAGAGCAAACATGTTTGATATTTGGCATTCAAGGTTGGGAGACTCTAACACAGTTGGAAACAGTGAATTCATCGCATGGACACTAAACACTAAAGGACTGCATGAACAAATAGTTATTTGCAACAAATCCTGACTTGGGACAAACCTCCATAATAAATAAGGGGGCGCAAATTAAACCTGAATTTAGGCTTAAAATCATGTGGTGTGTGGCCAGCTTCAGCAGAGACCTACAAAGATATAATAATTAGTACTGTTACTCAATTAAAAAAAATCAATTAACCACATCACTACGCTGTGATTAATCATGATTGATCACAGCATTTTTTTAATAGTTTAAGTATATTTTATGTTTTAGATTATTAAAGGTTGTTATTGTCAAGTGTTTTACTTTTATTCTATGTACAGCATATTAAAGTGCTGATCTGAGATCCGAGCAAATATTCAAACTACAAGTGTTCTTAGCTGAGTAGTGCTTGAGTTAAAAAGCTATGATTCAGTCTGTCAGCTCTATTGTGTATCCCTCAAATATAAACACATATTTACAACTGTATTTAATGAAGTTTCTCATCAAAAAATTCATTTTCCCATTTTTACGTGACATTTGAACACATCATAACATAAAATTCAGTTGTCTTATTTAGTGAGGTTACGTGAATGCATCCTATTTTCTGTCTTCAGCTCGTCAAGTTCGCTATTTAACTTAAATTTTGCCAGTTTCACCACGGATTTCTACACTGGATTAATATTGTTAACTTGCTCGAAGTTTTGGAGCACTTCTCAGCATTTATCTGAGCAGCTGAAGAAGAAAACTGTCCAGAAACAGTTGAAGAGAGTGGTATGACCATGGCTTGATCCAGTGTTGTTGTTAGCATCTTTGCTAACATTAGCAAAGATGTGCTTTGCCTGAAGGTGGAACTTAAGACTGGCTGTGCTTCAGCGTAAAGATAGTTTATCACTGCAGCATCTACCCACTTTTTTGATTTTATCTTAACTACAGGAGAAAGTTATGGTCAAACTTAGTCACATGATTAAATTGCATTATTTTCCAATGCGTTGAGGTTCCAAGATTAATCACATGAATTAACGAGTTAATGTTAACTACCCTAGTAATAATATATATCAAAGATCTGAAGCAAGAAAAATGATCTGTTTTTGTACTGATATTGAGATAAAAGTGGGTATGGTTATATTGGTTGCCACATGAATTGCATTAAAGGGCATCTACATTATACTCATCCAGGTGATGGATATAAATTAGTCGGTCAAAGTTGGGCAATTGGACTGATTAAGGTTGTTGAGGACATTTCAACTCTCCTCCAAAAAGCTTCTTCAATTCAAAACTGAAAAAGTATTTTTAAGAACAGCAATCAAGTCCAGTTATGCCCTTTGACCAAGATTTGGATAACATCTGTTAAGGGTTAAATGGGAAAAACAGGTTAAAAATACTATATTTCCATATCATAATACTATGATACCTCACAACTCACTGTCTTTGTTTTGTGAATAATCAAAAACATCTTTGTATTTAGAAGGTTATATGTTAAGAATGTGGCACAGCCTGAGCTTTAAGTTGCTTATATCACAGTTTAATTCAAGTCTTTGGGGAAACCTCTCTCTGACATCTGCATGTGCTGTTACCTGAATCCTGGACAGACTGTGGGCAGCTCACAGTCCTGCTCCTCCTCCAGCAACTCGGGACACTCCTGTCCTCCATTGGACGGCTGCTGGATGATGAGACGTTTCCTTGATTGCCTCGTCTTTATGGCGTTACCCGCTGAACAGACACAGACAAAGATCATGTTAGACTAAGAAATGTCTGCATGAGAGAGTGATGAGGAACATGTCAAAGTGATAAGCAAGCCTACTCTACTAATAGTCCTTGAAGAATGAACTTGGAGACCGCTACTGCCAAATCTAATTGGATGGTTATGGTAGGACAACATGCATGTCTCATTGCTGATATCAAGCCAGCGATGATGTAGAAAAATCCCATTAGACCTTGGAAATGACTCAGATTAAATTTATGGTATTTACATGAGCAGAGATGCCCTCTAGTAGTTCATTAAGATGAAACGAGCCTCTGGATAGTCCTGCTTTAAACCTTTGTGTGTGAGTGCTGTTTGTAATTCTCTGCACAAGGTGAAGATATCAACAGCGACAAATTAAAATGCATGGCCAGCGGCACAGCACACTCAGAATGAGGTGATTTATGTCGCCAGTTCACATGAAGAGGTCATCAAAATATGGACGATCATGATTTCCAGTCGTAAATCAATTTTATGTGTGTGTACGTGCAGATTCTTGACAGCCTGGGTGACGGCTTCCTGACAGAGGTGACCTCATCTAAGCAATGTTTTTCTTTCCCAGCATGAAAACAACAACAACAACAGCGCCATGCACTTTCTGACACCTGTAGTCACGGGCGAATCGGCATGCCAGGTCGGCTCAAAAGGTTGTCTTACACGCCAATCTGTCAGATTAATTATGTGAAACGCCACGCGAGTGCAGATCTGTTGTGCTTGAGGTGCTTGTGCCTTTGTGCTGAGGGTCCCACCTCTGCAGTTTTCCACACGGTTAACTTAAACTTCCTTCTGTGTGCAGTCCTGGCTGGATTACCATCTCACACATAAATGATACTTCTCTGTTTATCTCATGGTTAACCATCATGAACAGTTCAATTTTACAGCATCAACATAAAACTCCAACCATGAATTTATTTAGTTCCCTCTACAGAAGAATTGAAAGATAAAAACAAATAAAATCAATTGTAAAAGAAGAAATGCAAACCATTAAAAATCACAGAAAACAAACAGTATCTTGCACATTACTCATATTCTATCAGATCTACATAAAACTAGACATATCAGTTGAAAAAGACAGCATCATGATGATACTGCACAGTCCTTACAGCTTCACAGCATGTTCTAACAGCATGCCAGCATTAAATTGTCACACATTGGATGAATCTGTTAAATATTTACTCCTCTGCAGTGAATTTCAGTTTCCCCTTGCACATACTATGACTTTTAGTGCTTTTACTTTGAACCTGGAGAAATGCACTGTAACTGTAATGACACTGTAATCAAATAAATGCGTTAATATGGAGTTGCCCCCCCTTTACAGCTATAAATAACAGCCTCCACTCTTCTTGGAAGACTTCCACAAGATTTTTGGAGTGTTTCTGTGGGAACCTATGCCCATTCATTCTGTAGAGCATTCATGAGGTCAGGCACTGATGTTGGATGAGAAGGCCTGGCTTGTAATCTCCGTTCCAATTAGACCCAAAGGTGCTCAGTAGGGTTGAGGTCAGGGCTCTGTGCAGACCAGTCAAGTTCTTCCACACCAAGCTCATCAAACTGTGTCTTTATAGTCCTTGTTTTGTGCACTGGGGCACAGTGATGTTGGAATAGAAAAGGGCCTTCCCCAAACTGCTGTCACAAAGTTGGAAGAATAGCCAAAATGTCTTTGTATGCTAGAGCATTAAGATTGGCCTTCACTGGGGCCCAAACATTGAAAAACAGCCCCCTACCATTATCCCTCCTCCACCAAACGTCACATTTGGTACAACGCAGTCAGGCAGGTAACGTTTTTTCCAGCGTTACCTGCCTACCAAACAAACGTGATTCTTTATTCCACAGAACACATTTCCACTCCTCCAGTGTCCCATGCCAGTGTACTTTACACCACTCCATCTCACACTTGGCATTGGACTTGATGATGTGAGGCTTGCATGTAGCTGCTCAGCCATGGAAACCTATTCCATGCAGCACCAGCATTAACGCCAGTGGGAGTTCAAAACTCTTCAGCTGTGGAATCACTATACGCTTTAGCAGTCGGCGACCCCTCTGTGATTTTACATGGTCTTCCGCTTTATGGCTGATTTGCTGTTGTTCCTAAACACTTCCGCTTTCTAATAATATCACTTACAGTTGACTTTGGAATATCCAGCAGAGATGACATTTCAAGAACTGTCTTATTGCAAAGGGGGCATCATCATAGTACCACACTTAAAGTCACTTAGCTCTTCAGAACGACCCATTTGTATCACAAATATTTGCAAATGAAAACTGTATAGCTAGGTGATTGATTTCATACACCTATATAAAATCAACCAGGTCTGACTGAAACACCTAAATTTAATAACAAACAGGTGTGGCCAAATACTTTGTCTATATAGTGTATTTTGGTATCTGGAGTATTAACTGGCCCACAAAATGTAAAATCAGCCAATCCAGTCCTTTTATCATGGTCTGCCTACATCTTAGAGCAGTGGTTCTCAAATAGGGCCAAACATACCCCAAGGGGGTACGTGGAGGTACCCAAAGGGGTACATGATATTTTCAAATATATTTACTGAAAAGAAATGGTATTCATGCAAAAACTGTTTGAAGTAACTTTTAAATACTGCAATAGAAAATAAGTGTAAGTTCATAAACTGAATTTTAGTTTTAGTACTCAATTTTATCATCCTTAAAAACCCAGTCTCCTCCATGGCAGGATGGTTGACCCACCCTGGCAATGCCACATGACCTCATCTCTGGAGGTACATCACTGAAAAAAGGTTGAGAACCACTGTCTTAGAGGGAGAGATATCTCTGTACTTTTGAAGTTAGGTTGTATAAGGTACTTTAAAATAGTAGTAGCATTAGCTTCTAGTAATTTCAGTGTGTGTTGCCTCTTAAACAGGATGTGCTGGGGGACTGTAACACAACTACAGATGGGTACAGTTGTGCCACGTAATTTAGCACATTTTAGGTGAAAATGGGCCAAAAACAATGCTGGTCCAAAAATTCAAACATTTTGAATTGTTTTGTTCCTCACTAAGAAAGCCTCTGTGTTTGACATTATTTTGTAATGCAAGCTTCAGCTTTGCTTATAATCATATCCTGTCATCGAATCAGCTGTTTGGGTCTGTGGCTTCTGTTGAGTGAGAAAAGTGAAAGAAAATCAAGAAAATCTTCTCTCAGGGAACTTCAAGTGCCTTGTTAATCTTCCCCTGTCCTTTTTTCTTCACTGATGTCTACACAAGCAACAGAAAGGAAAAAAAAAAAGGTAAAAACGATGCAGCGAGTTATACTACATCCCTTGCTGGCTGTTTTCTCACAGTTGTTTGCTTGCAAGGCATGCTGGTAGTACGTGCTGTAAAGCAGTGGTTCTCAAATGGTGTGGGGCAGGGCACACTAGTGTGCCTTAAGGAAAGTCTAGGTGTGCCTTGGGAATTTGTACAACCATAACTTATTATTACACCTTTATGGCAAGTACTGTAACCACACCCATCCTCAGATTTGGCAGGGCCCCTGACAAAGCCAAGAGCATGGGCCCTCCCCAGTTGTGATTTATTCATGATATCAGTGTATGTGTGTTGGATCAGTACCATTGTTACTAGCATTCTGACTAACAGTTACATCATTTTGGAGCTGAAAATCGTGGCAAACTATTATGATATTAATTTATGCTACTTTTAACCAATATAACCACATCTTTCTACCCATTTTTGCCACTTGTTTTGACACCTGTAAACCATTTTTGGTGCTTTTTGCCATTGTAGCCAGATCTTTTTGCTACTTTTCACCCATTTTTGCCACTTTTTCCTGCCGCTTTTAACCCACTCTTCTTTACATTTGTTTTTCTTACCTAAATTTGATGCTTTTAACCCACTTTTGCCATTGTTTGGCAACTTTTGGCCAAATTTTGCCAAATTCTTTCATCAAATTTAACCCAGCTTGTTGCCAATTTTAACCAGTTCTTGCCACTATTTGCCCCATTTTGTCACAGTTATTTTCCACTTCAACCAATTTTTGCCACTTGTTTTGACACCCGAAACCCAGTATTGGTGCTTTTTGCCATTTAGCCAGTTCTTTTTGCTACTTTTTACTCATTTTTACCACTTTTTTGCTTATTCTGGCCCATTTTAGCCTCTTTTACCTGCCCCTTTTACCGATTCTTTTTTCTTTTTTTCCTGTACCCAATTTTGCCACTTTTAACCCACTTTTGCCATTGTTTGGCAACTTTTAGCCAAATTTTGCCACATTCTTTCATCACTTTTAACCCATTTTGCCAGCTTTTTGCCAATTTTGACCCATTCTTGCCCCTTTTTGCCCCCTTTTGTCACAGTTTTTTTCCCCCTTCAACCAATTTTTTCCACTTTTTGGCCATTTTTGCCATTATTTGGTCACTTTCTGCCCAATTGGCCACAATTTTTAAGAATCTTTTTGAACAAATTTTTGCTTCTTTTTGCCCTATTTTGCCACTTCAACACATTTTTGTCAAATTTCCCAATTTGTTCTCTTTTCCCCATATTCAGTTATTCTCAATTTACATTGTCTCATCTATATTTTCTGGCATCCTGATGTTTGTGCACATTATGGAATAGCTATGAAGTTGACATTACTTTCCTCATCATTTGCTACAGTGTGCCTATTGACACTGTTAACATTACCTACATTATAAGAAGATAAATCTGTTTCACGGGGATTACATTGAATTATTATTTTTTGACAGTTCATGTGAAAAATAAAGAAGACAGAGTGTGAACTACATGAAAGAAATGTAAAACTGGCCAGAAAATTTAAAAAGAAAAAAAAAAAAAACCTAAGTTTAATAAAGGCCTTAATCATGTTCAGTTGTATATCACATGGTTCATTTCTCCTCACAGACAATTCTTTTTCTCCTACTGTACCTGCATCACAGGTAACAGGACACGTCGTCCAGTCGCTAAAAGGGGTCACAATACAGTCTTTCTTGCAGGGTAGCTGGCACGGTCGCATCGTGCTAGGTCGAGGGCCGTCTGGACACCTGAGAAAAAAGAACAGAGACAGCAGGGCTGTAGATTAACACTGCTGGGAGCTCTTTAACCATAACACTTCAGTGTGTGGTCTCACACCCAAGAGGAAAAAAAATACTGAAATATGTTGATGTGGAGCAGAAGATTGTTTCTTAATGGATTTCTGGGGGACACTCACCCCCTCGTTCTGAATCTGACTCCTGGTCAAATCCCATTTTGGTAAGTATCAGCCTAAAAGAAGATTGCTTTTCTTAAATCACAAGGTGCTGAATAAAAGCAACAGTTACATCACCCCAAATCCTCGGTGTTCGATTTGTCTAAGAGCCAATTGAAACCTAATGCTTAGTTTGAATTTTGGGTCATTTTAAAGCTGATTTTTTTTCTGGTGTCATCATCAGAAACCATAATGCTGTCCAGCATGGAGATGTTAGCAATATTACCCTTCTGTCTAAAGTCAACATTTATGTACGTTACCATTACGGGGAAACTATTGAAGCCCATCAGGTATTATAGAACAAAGAACCATTAAAGTCATGAAGCACTGTACATTAAAAGGGGCGGGGCTCTTATTGTTTGGGCAAAGTACCAGGATGGGTTGCTCTAGTCTATTCACCTGATCTAGCACTGTGTGACTTTTTCCTTTTTTCCTAGATCAAATCTGTGCCCAAAAGTTTAGAGTCTGTGTCAGAAGTAAAGAAAAGAACCACAGAGGTTCTGAGACAGAAGAAAACCCACTGCACTGATTTGATCAGTGGAATACATGAATGCAGCGGTGTGTCAATGCAGAAGGGGAGTACTTAATATTACTTAATATTATTAAAAATATTTATGTTAGATAAAATTCAATTACAGCATTAGTCATGCTGTTTTAATAGCCATACCTCTTATACATGAACATATTCCATCAACTGGGGATCTGTACCAACCGTGGTAAACATCATCAACATGAAGGTGGCAATATTCAGCTAAAATATTGCCGTTTACTGCTCTCTTCCCACTGATTTTTGTCGCCAGTTGAACTTTCTGGCACTCAGGAGCTGGAACTGCAGAGACTTTGCCTGTGATGTCACATGCATGTCCTCTATAAATTCCTTTTTCTATCACTGCAAAAATATTATCAAGCACTATTTGTCAAGTTTATAGCCGGCTAAGTGCAGTTGAGATGGGGTGAAATATGGTACAACACATAAATGTAATTTCATCATACATGTTGTCCCTGCCTTATAATTTGTTTTTGATCAACAGCCAATCTGCTGAGATTGCAGAGGAAAATTGACAGTACTATAAGTTGACAAAACACAGATTTACATGTCACTGATGGACTACATCAGCTGTTAGGCTTCACAACAGAAACAGCTTGAAGTAATCTGTGCAATGACTAATATTCATATGTATAATCTGTACCCATGTTTGTGTATATATATATATATATATATATATATATATATATATATATATATATATATATATACAGTACTGTGCAGAAGTTTTAGGCATGTAGAGCGCTAACGGTTCTTCACAGGTCCTGATGTTCTACAATCCCGAGCTGAAGATAGGAGGGAGGGCAGCCAGAGTCAGTGTCAGCACATCTGACATGTAAGTGTGTCGCTCAGCCGCCAAGGTCTAGGTTAGCAGCATTTCTTTTGTCCAGGCCTTTGCACCCCTGGTAATATGCCCAGCAACCACCAACAGTTTTCAGGTGCTTAGAACATACACACGACAACCAGGGGTTTGTGGCAACCCTCTTACCCGCCTTAACAGTACCCTAGGCTATGTTTAAACACCACATCTACCCATAACTCTGCCCTAAAACTGTGGTTTTTGTTTTGTTTTCATCAGATTATTTTCTCATGCCCTTGTTAATGTACAAAGACATCAAAGACATCCAGAGCATGACTTGGGTTGTGTCAATCCTCCTTCCCGCCTGATGGGGCCCTCGGGTGGGCGTAATTGCCATCACTATATATATATATATATATATATATATATATATATATATATATATAGTATAAGTATCTCCAACACTCAATCTGTACTATATCCAACCTGTACATAACAGTTTGTAATTACTATATATAATTTGTAAGTTGACGTTTGTATATTCCATATTTTTATATTTATTAATGCTCTTGTGCACAATACTTTCATTGTGCTTCTGTCAATAGCCTGCTTTGTCTATACTATTTTCTGCTGCTTTAAATTGGATTTTTCCCTTGTGGGACTAATAAAGGAATATCTTATCTTATCTTACATATCCCACAGTGCATGCACAATGGCTTGTAGGGCATTCATTTAACCTTCACTCAGTGGTTTGGAATTGCTTAATAAGAAAATGATGTTTGGAAGCCCTTCATGCCACATGAAATGATATGGCCGGTTGGCTTTGGCCCCATGCCTTGACTTTGACATGTGTGATATATGCTTACAGCCATAAAACAAACACAACTGTCTGACACACTGACGTGTACTAAATATTTACAGAGCATGTCTACAATGGCAAAGCAGAAATCCATTTCTGCTGCTGTAAAGGTAAAAATTTTCTGGGTCTGTTTCAGTAAAAACATGTATTTAGAAATGATCACAATCTTCTTTCATTTGGAGAGTTTTTTTGTAATTGCAGCTTTAGCTGAAACATAAATGGTTTACCCATCTGGTAAAACATCATCTGGGCTCTGAATGACTTTCATACACATCTACAGACGATCAAAATTCAACTGACATTTAAAGCAGCAGCTCCTAGAAATATAAACCATGATTTAAAGCTTTAATAAATCTCACTGTGGAGGTTTGGTGCACCGACCATCTGTGTATTGCTTTACTACAGAATGTAATTATTCTCAGCACAATCTAGGGCAATAAAAAGTGATGAAAACCTTCGTAATCACATCCAGTTTATGGCTGATGTATGCCATCTGGCTGACAGGACTTTAAAAGATATAGAGAGGGGATGGTCATATGTCCCAGCAGGAGGAAACGTTTAGTTTAGTCAACATGAGAGGGTTTAAATGGATTTCAGTCTGCTGAGGAAACCGTAACACACTGAGCTCTTAAAGGCTAAAGACTATCAGAGCGAGCGGCCCGAGGAAAGAGACTCCCTTGTTTTAACTGGATTCTGCTATCAGTGAGTGATAATCCTTCTGATGGCACTGAATGCAGGGTCAAGCTGAGGTTTTTTTGAACAAGGGTTATGTTTAATCTTCAGTCATTTAAGCACCTAAAGTCCCACGTGCATGCTGCAGGCCTGGGATAAATAGGTCGAGACAGACCTGCTGGAAGACATCTTGTAATCTGATCTCTGCAACACTGCATCCCGAGTGTCACAGTGGGATGTTGCCGCTCTGTTTCCTCATCCTATGGCTGCCACAGCGATCATCTGGGTCAGGTTTAATGTTGCTGAGAATGAGCGCTCTCCTCTGGGCGTTCCACTCGTTAGCATGGTGTTATCGGGGAAGTGATAGTGAGCCTCGCAGGGAAAATGTAATAATGTAACAGCGACACAAGGAGAGATTTATTTTTAATACCAATAGACAGAGCTAAATCCCTCTCGAGCGGAACAAATCCTCTAGTGTCTTCATACAACTGAATGGTCCCCGGGAAAAAAAACAGCTGCCTGATGAAGCAGAAGGAGGGGGGACATTTACATTTTCAGCCTTCAGCTGATGCTCATCGTCGTAAAGACAAAGAATAAACAGGTGGGCAGCCCGAGGACACTTCAACAGATCCAGCTCATGAGTCTGAGACGGCAGAATAATCTCAGCACCAAACCTAAGAGCTACACCACCTTTTATCAATTTATACACTGTACAGTGTGAGGCAGTCTTAATATGTAGAGACTGTGGAGATCAAGAGGCTCTTTATCAAGGGGAACCTGGCTGAGAATACAGTGTGAAGATAAAAATAAACAGTTTGCAGAAATCTGCAAGATCTAAATGCAACTCAAGTAAATATAGAACAGATGGACAAGCAAATTATGATAGCAGAGCCAATAAAAGGAGGTGGATATGAAACCTCAACGGTTACATAAACCAAATATATCAAGTCTACAAAGCAAGATAACACACCTTGTCAGTTCCTGGCTGTTAAAGTTTCTCAAACAGATTGCATACATATTTGAGGCACCTTACTAAAGAGCAGAGCACACTCCCTCCACATTTGTACACTAAATAATGGGTTCTTTGCAGTCACATGATTCTGATGAAGTGCCAAAGTCAGTGGGGGTCAGGAAGAGGGGGACAGCCATGAACAGGAATGGAGGAAAGTCAGATAATTACAGCTCTAAATGGACCAGTACACTCCAATTATCATAAGAAATATTCTATATGAGTGTGACCCCTACACTTTACAGAAAAAGTGATTTTTGCCACAATTTAACCAATTTACCTGGCGTGGAGGCTATCAATATTATAAATTACTCAGTCCTGCAGACCTCCTTGCATCTAATTTTGTCACAAACTTGCTTTTAACCGAAATGGTGATACGCTAACCTTGTGGGATAAGCGACCAAGTGAAGATGTGCTGTTCACAAACATGCCGTGCTTTTAGGCGGCTCTTAATGTTAGCCACAAGAACAAGCTCCCATTTGAGAGCCAGGTTCCTTTCTTCCATCCTGTCCTTATTTAATCCACATATATAAAAAGCCAAACTGGTACCGTGAAGAGCTGTTTGGGAGCCAGACAATCATCTCTACTGAGCTGGGCCACATGATCTGGATATTTTAAAGGAGATAGATTTCATGTCACAATGAGAGAGACTGGATGGACATCAGCTGGGGAAACATGGATAAGATCAGAGTTTAATGACCTAAACATAGACAAATTATGCTGAACTAAACCTGACCACTTTGTGGAAACGGGTCATACAAGAGTGGTGTGTGCCACTGCTCATCCAGGCTTTAGACGAAGACTTTTTCTTAAACTTTTGAGTTTTTTTCCAGAATATTTCACTACTTTCAGGACACAAAAGAATCTTAAGAATTAAAAGTGTTTTTATTCTTGCACTTTGAATATGTGGCATAGTAGATAACAGTTTAAACATAGTCTTAGAAAAAATAGAAATCACTACTTGCCCCCTAAAGAGAATTAAGTTTATTCCATTCAATTTAGGTCAAGTCAAGTCAAGTCAAGCTAAGCTAAACTAAGCTAAGCCAGGCCAGGCCAGACCAGGTCAAGTCAGGTGAAGTCAAGTCAAGTCAAGTCAGGCCAAGTCAAGTCAATTTAATTTAACTTAAATTAATTTAATTTAATTTAATTCAAGTCAAGTTACGTTTTTTTTTTTTTTTTTTTAAGATTTGTTTTTGGGCATTTTTGTGCCTTTATTAGATGGAGGAAGACAGTGGATAGAGCCAGACACAGGGTCAGGAGTGGGGGAGAGGCATGCGGTTAGGGGCCCAAGGCCGGATTCGAACCCTTGCCGCCCGCGTACATGGGGAGCGCCTTTAACCACTAGGCCACCTACTCCCCAAGTTAAGTTAAGTTAAGTTAAGTTAAATTGGGCTGGGCTAGGATAAACTAAGCTAAGCTAAGCTAAGCTAAGCTAAGATAGACTAGGCTTGGTTTAGTTTAGTTTAGTTTAGTTTAGTTTAGTTTAGTTTAGTTTAGTTTAGTTTAGTTTAGTTTAGTTTAGTTTAGTAGGATCCCCATTAGCGGGTGCTTTGCCACAGCTATTCTTTCTGGGGTCCACATCAGTCTTACAATGTGACTATGTCATGATTATTAGTACTTAGAATCAACACAACATTAAAGACACTTGAAATATTGTAACTACATGTTTACATATTTCACTCAAACAGACAATCCACTTGTGTTTGCATTTCTTGTTGACAAAATATCTTAAACTGACAATTATCCTGAACTGTAAGATCAGAACAGCATTGGCTGTAAACAACTGCAGAAAAAAATCCTGAAACAACAGCATGAGAAGCCTCAGCATTGAAATGTTGCACCACAACCAGAGCATTTACAGTTTAGTTCCAGCAGAAATCACTCTTATGTTCTCATACACCCTCTGTCTTGTGGAAGTGGTTTATATAAAAGAAAATAAAACAAAAAACAGAAAAAAATGTTTGCAAATAGCTGTACAGAATACTGGGTGGCCCACCCAAGTCATGGGAAACACTGTATCAATTCATCTTTATGTACCTCAATTCCAACCCAGTCTGGCGTCTTTGTGCTCAAACACTGATTCTGGATTTTGAATAAGACATTTCATGTATTTGTTCCGGTTTTTTAAAGGAATGCTGCAAACACCACTCCACATCAAAGCCCTGAGGCAGGATTAATAGTTGTGATTGACTCCAGGAGCTCCTTGACAAAGACGGGATTAAACCTTTGACCTCTGCTGAAATGATGAATGTCTAAGGATGACTTTACCGTCTGTGTAAGGTCTTGAATGACCAAGAGTGGAAATACCTCTATCAAACAACAAAGCTGAAAAACAGAACAAGAATTCTGCCTTGGATTGAGCAAAATCTGCCTTTTAGATTTTGGTTTAAAGTGTCCTCAACAGAAAATAACAGCACCAATTGTTGCTTCAACAACCTGTGCTTTTAGTGCGCTGGGAGTCAACTGTTGTGTTGAACTGAATTTTGACTCGTCTCTCACAGTAAAGGTAAAGAAGAGGGGAAATGAGGCTCTCCATGGGGCTTTCTAAAAACTAAATCAGGAGCACCAGCTACACTGAGCCACTTTGCATAAAGTTGTGATGTGATGGTAATTGCAGAGAATGAGTCATCAAAACAGAAGTCATTCAAGTCTACAATTAACATACAGGAAGCTATTTACTATACAAATAATCAGAGGAACATTGAGACCAACTTATTTGGCAGTCAATAGGACATTTATTACTTGTATTTGTCTACAGGCCTATTCCATATAGCACTAAAACATGTGTTTGCAGAAGGGTGGGGTTCCTACAAGAAGCTCTGTCACATTTATTCAAAACCAGCGTTTCCATTACACCACAGATATCAGATTGAATTAATTCCTTCTAAAGATTATGTAATTTAACTGGGCTCCACTGTTCTGAGTTGTTGTTCCAATATAGGCTTACATGACTGAAAATGTCACAATCAAATGTCAAAAACAAAAGTGATAAAACTTTCCAAGCTCCAAATAATGAAAGTCTCCCTTAAGGGTTCATCAGACTTTGTCAAGAGCTCATTTCAAATGGAAATATACAAATGCTCCAACCTTTTCTTTTCTTTTCTTTTCTTTTTTTTTTTTTAAACCTTTTGTAGTTTACTCTTTTATTTTTGTGGATTTAAAACTGTGAATCCCTTAGTTGCCATACAGTATGATAAGTTGTACATTATGAGCTGTAGTTATTTTTTAAAACTAAAGGCAAAATAGTTTTATGTTCAAAGTGGCCTGTTGGTTGTGCCCTAAGTAAGGGCGTTAAGTCCACACTTCAGTTCAGCCACATTTGAAATTTTTACCCCTACGAGAAAAAAATGGACAACACTCAAAAAAAAAAAAAAAACACTATTAGGATGAACATCAAAAGAGATATACAAAAACTGAAGAATCAGTACCCAGAAATGTCAACTTTAGGTCTTTCTCCTGGGCAGTGGCAGCTCACAAACCACCTTCAGGTGTGTAAGGATATTCCCAAGTGCAAATTTTTTTTTTCCTGTATTTATTTTTGGACTTTCATGGCTTTAATTAAAGTGGGGAACAGTGGATAGATTCAGAAAAAGGGATAAAAGAGTGGGGGTGAAACATGCACAAAAGGAGCCCCAGGCCACACTTGAACCCTGGCGTCCTGCACACATGGGGCGCAACCTAACCACAAGGCCACCTGTGCCCCGACTTGTCACTTTTTTTGTTACTTTTACCTGTAACCCTTGTTTTTTAGTGCCCTCTCATCTCTTATTTACCCTCTACCTTTACAAGCCTTCCAGGGCCAGCTGCTGAGAAGCATCCCCACAGCATGGTGCTGCCACCACCGTGCTTCACAGTGGGGATGGTGTGTTTGTGGTGATGTGCAGCGCTTGGTGGTCGCCAAATGTCACATCTTGTGTGGTGCCATAAACTTCCATTTTGGTCTTACCAGACCAAAGACTTTTCTTCCACTTGACCATAGAGTCTCCCACATGCCTTTTGGTGAACTCTAGTCCAGATTCAATACGATTCTTCAAAAGTGGCTTCCTCATTGCCACTCTCTCATAAAGGTACAGAATCCGGACAACAGTTGTTGCCTGCAGAGTCTCTCCCATCTCAGCAGCTGAAGCTTGTAACTCCTTCAGAGTAGTCATAGGTGTCTTGGTGGTCTCTCTCACTAGTCTCCTTCTTGCATGGTCACTCAGTTTGTGGCCTGATCTAGGCAGATTTATGTGCCATATTCCTTCCATTTCTTGAGGATGGCTTTAACTGAACTCTGGGAGATGTTCAATGCCTTGGAAATTGATTTGTATCCATCTCCTGACTTAGACTTTTCAATAACATTTTCTCTGAGTTGCTTGAAGTGTTCTTTTGTCTTCATGGTGTAATGGTAGCCAGATTAACCAGTGTCTGGACCTTCCAGACACAGGTGTCTTTATACTACAATCACTTGAGACACATTCACTCAGGTGATGCCTATTTCACTAATTGTGAGACTACTAGCACCAATTGGCTGGGCCTCTGTTGAATTAGGTCAGTCACTTTAAAGAAGGTGAATATTTATGCAGTCACTTGTTATACCTTGCATATTTCTGACATTACTTTGTAGAAATCTGTTTTCACACATTAAAGAGGGTATTTTTGGCCAAAAAAGCCAAATTATATTGACCATGATTGATTTATCAAATCAATAAAAGGGCAAAACATACAAGGGATGAGTACTTTTTACATGCACTGAATGAAACAGACTATCTGGTGTGCCA
The DNA here is from genome assembly GCF_018320785.1 of Cheilinus undulatus. Classification (NCBI taxonomy): domain Eukaryota; kingdom Metazoa; phylum Chordata; class Actinopteri; order Labriformes; family Labridae; genus Cheilinus; species Cheilinus undulatus. The sequence goes on from NC_054872.1 coordinate 45,275,502, forward strand.
AGATAACATTTCCAAGGGATGAAACAAATCACCAAGGTCCCTTTGCCGACACTGAACTATCAAAAAAAAGAACCTCTGCTCCTCCTCATCCTTCCAAGTTATAATTATTATTCCAGCCTTGTAGAATATGCTCCATGACAACCGTGTCCCACTGAAAGGCTAATGATGAAAGTCAAATAAAACACCAGTATAAGACTGGAAAAATCAAGTATCAAACACATGTTAAGCTTGTTTATACTGAAAACTGAAGCGGTTAAAGAAATTCTAATTTAGAGATGAAACACATTACGTGTTAAAGATTTCCTTGAAATGTCTTCAGTATCTACCAGATAGTGATCTACAGGTTGGTGACCCTGCTTTTCAGAGGCACTACAGCATTTGTTTTTGTGTTAGCCTGTTTACAACCTGCATGCTGAGATTGGCCTGAAGCCTGAGGGAGATGAAATAAGGTCAGCTGGTGCTAAAAATGTGTCATTTCTGTATCTGACCCCTACATTTCTGCTAAAAATGTTCTCTTTTATGTTCTTTAACTCCCCCATCTTGCTCAGAGTAGCTCTTACTCTTGATTTTATTTTCCGTAATTCCCTTTGTTGGCAACCTGAGAGTTTTAAGTGCTTTAGATTTAGGGCAACGGGTTGACTCACAGCAGGTTTCCCTCAGCAGAGAGAGCCATCCCTTTTGTTCCTCTTTTAGCCTAATTATACTGTAGCACTGTTAATGATGGGTATTATCCAAATTTAGATGATTAAAATTCAATTAAATTCCAGTTTGAAGGGAAAACAGGCCATGTTTGATGCCAGAATATCGACAACACAATGCTTGGCTGGAAGACTGTGTCCGTGGGGGAGTAAAAGCTACTTGTTATATTGTTATTTATGCTGATTTTATTACCTTTACGATTTCTTTCCTTCTTGTATTCCATCTTTTACAAGGCTTTTACAGTTATTATGAGGGGAATTAATCCCTAAAGTTGCCTGGGCTATGCTCTCTAATCTGTCTTCCTCTATCTTTTTCAAAAACAGTGTACTCATGTGTTATTATCGCTGTGCTAATGTACTAGAATGAAATCAATGAAGCTGTTCAGTGATAGCATCCATGTTTTTAAGTGACTGGCTGGCTCCAGTCAGTGTCACAATCTCATAATGATCTTTAAATGTCATGATTTGTAGAGAGGCTGGGATGTGCGGTACTGGGAGTCTGTCCCAAAGCGCAACATTAAAACGAGCAGCCAGGCTAATGCTCATGCTTTGCTTGCTGCTATTAGCGCGTTGACTAATCTGTTCGGCGAGAGGCTGGTTTTTTGGGAAACAAGCAGATGGTTGAGCAGGATGAAGAGGGGAGTCTCAAAGCAAAAAGGAAGCGTCTGTAGTTTTAAGAGAGCATACAAACACAAAAACACAAGGTCTGCTGGGAAAAGATAAGGCCTAATTAATTTCATTATCAAAATTGTGGACTACAAAACAAGAACATCATTTGTTTAATTTAGCATAAAACAGCTGCAGTTCTTCAGCAGGCCTTTCAGCGGTGTCTTTGGCTTTTCTTCTCGAGGGCTTTTATCGATCCATCACAGTCACACAAACAGCGAGTAAACACAGCCTCCATTAGAAAACCCGGCAGGGAGATGATTGACTGAGCTTAATACTGTCGAACATCATAAACCATGAATCATTCAGTTTCTGTTCCCACAAATTCCACAGCTTCAATGTGATTACACAAACACACATTTGGTCTCAGTCTGCACACAGACTGTTGGGATCAATAAGCAGGCGTTGTTGTTTTTATCCTTAAACCACAACAGCTTTTTCTCCGTAGTATGATAGCAGCCCGAGCCTGAGGCTCTGACATATTTGTCTCTTTTTGGTCCTTCTTTTCTATTGGGCTTTGACAGTCTACATTTATCTGTATATGTGTGAGTGTTTGCATGTGTGTCTCAGTGTCATGCACCCTGTGAGGTTCACTGCCTCGGGGTTCAGGAGGAAGACAGCTCAGATCCATCAGTGAATGAGACGGGGCACATCTGCATACGCAGGGGCGCGGGCGGCCATGTTTGTTTGTTCTGCCAAGGATCCCATGGGTGCACTGATCAAGAATACCTGCCAGTTGGATTGTGCCAGATGAAGATGTGCAAAGCAGAAAACAAACAGCCATATCAAGTCACTCCTGGGTTTTCAGGCGAGGGAATGCTGCCTCAGAGCAACAGATGGCCAGGAAACACAGGCTGCTGCATCTTTATACTCTCTGTATGGTCGAGAAATGACCAAACGAAGGCCTTATAAAACAAGAGTTTAAAAGCCACTATGGCAGGTGGTCTCTCAGATCTACATGGAATAAAGAGATGTCATGTTAAAGAGACCATAAACTTTATATTTTTACCACAAAATGCAAAAGCATGCAGCCCAGCCCTGAACAAGTCAGTGAGGAAACAGTGAACAGACGTCTTTGATAAAGACATGCACAAATAGTTTAATGCTATTGCAAATATTTCCACTCAGCTGGAAACAAATAGGAGATTTTAAAGAGCTGATCTTCCTGGCTACTCTCAATACACCAAAAGGGCAAACATGTTTTACAAGAATTGTGCTCCATCTCTGGAGGAGAGTTCTACAGACCTTGTGGATCAATACCAGAACTTCTGAAGCTCTTTTGAGGCTTGTGATGTGTAAAACACAGCTTTCAAACACTGCCAAGTACAAAAAAGTGTCCAAAACAGTTTCGCACAGCTCAGGGAGATGTTATGATTTTGTTTGTTCTACCTCTCCGACGGTAAAGAACATGAAAATCTTCATCTTATCATTCATCGGGTGGAGTACGTCTCACCTATATATTCCTTAGATCTTTTTTTTTTTTTTTTTCTTGAGAAGTTCCTGAGAAAAGTCCTTGTAAAATCATGAAAGTGCTTTAAAACTGAAGGATTCTTTGCATCTGTGTCCTTAAATTGATGAATGTCAGGTCCTTACAGCTGAAAGCTTATTCATGTTCTTTAGGATTAACATGGCGAAACAGCCCTTTAATGTCCATATAAGGGCATGAGACTGCAGAGTCAAAGTAGAGGCATCAGAAGTGAGCGAATTAAAATCTTAAGATGACTCCACACTTGGTATCAAGTACATTATATGTACAAAAGTATTCAGTCGCCTGACCATTACACATACAGGGACCGTTATGACATTGTATTCAAATACATCCATCCATTTTCCTTCACTTATCCGGCAGCAGGCTAAGCAAGGCAACCCAGACAACCCTCTCCCCAGCAACATTTTCCAGCTAATCTACCCCTTCCCAGTTCAACATGCCTGGAAGACCTCCACAGGTAGGCGACCAGGAGGCATCCTAATCAGATCAAACCACCTAAACTGGCTCCTTTTGATGCAAAGGAGTGGCGGCTTGACTTCAGGATCCTTTTGGATGTCAAACCCACCCTCCTAAGGAATCTAATTTAAATCGCTTGAACCCACGATCTTATTTTTTCAGTCATTACCCAGAGTTCAAGGCCATAGGTTAGGGTTGGGACAAAGATATACTGGTTTCACCTTCTGGCTCAGCTTCCTCTTCACCATGACGGTACGGTACAACATCTCATGGTCCCTTCAACCCTCACTTGTGAACAAGACCCCTAGGTACTTGAACTCCTTCATTTGGGGCAAAGACCGACTCCCCACCCAGAGGGAGGAACCCACTGTTTTCTGCCAGTATCCAAATGCATGTACTTTAATATAGAGATGGCTCCCCTTTGCAGCTACAACAGCCCCCATTCTTCTTGGAAGGCTTTGCACAAGGTTTTTGATTGTTCTGTGAGACTGTGAGCCCGTTCATTCTGTCGAGCATTTATGAGGTCAGGCACTGATGTGGGGTAAGAAGCCTTGGCTCCTAATCTCCATTTCAAAGGTGCTCAACAGAGTTGAGGTCAGGGCTCTGAGCAGGCCAGTCAAGCTCTTCCATACCAAACTAATCAGACTACATCTTTATAGTCCTTGCCTTGTGCACTGAGTGATGAAGTCAGATGACTTGACCTACCAGATGGACTGTTTCATAAATATATTGCATGGACTTGTTTCACATGCATCTAGGAAACCTCCCATACAAAGTGTCTGGAACGTTTAAGAAAATTCTATGAAAGTGATTCGACAAACATTCTGTCTGTTGCATACGTGACGGGCCAATATAGATGTAGCTTCAATGCTGACCTAAGCTATACAAGAAAACGTCACCAAGTGATTGGATGCTGAAGCTTAGCCGAAACCTATTGAGACACATGCTAAGGGAAGCTTTCAGTATGGCTCTTTGCTTTTGTTTATAATAAAATATGGGTAAGGTTAGATCCCACAGCTAAATCCAAGTTAATCACCTTATGCATTGGCTTAAATGTGACCAAAGCTGGTAAAAACTCCTGCAAGTCGTCTGAGGTCATTTTTGAGTTTTTTACTCATTAAGAAAGTGTAGATTCCAAGCTTTCAAATGGTATATCTTACACCTTAATCTGAGCATATTTTACAAAGATATGCTCATTTCAATATTAACTTCTAGTTTCTGTTTGTTCTGAGAAAAACCAGGCTCAAAGTTTCAGGACTCTTCCTACCTTCAGGCAGGCATGGGCATGAACAGTAGGCCCACATTTACATAAAGTCCACCCAAACCAAGCTTCTGAATCAGACTGGTGACACTCATCAAAATATTCCCATAGGAACTCCACCTTCATCAAACTTTCACTGTCGAGTGATCCTGAAGTCGTCCCAAGTCTGTTGATAATTCTTGCCACTTCTTCATCATCCCTTGTACTTTTCTTCGCTGCAGGGTGCATCTTGAGGCTTGTTGATAAAGGTGATAACTAGAAACAGCTGTATTTATGTGCCGGGGGAGGGGTGGTGTTCGAGCCATGCTGTGTTTGTTACTGTCCATCTTAATGGGCGAAACTGGGAACAATGGCAGCGTGAGTGGCCAATTGTCACCCAGCAGTTTCGCTTTCCCCTCCCCTCAATCTCCGCGCAGCAACTCTGAAAACAGGGCATTTCAAAACACAAAATGAATGCTTTAAATATCACATTTGTTTTACTTTTTTCACCGAATGAGTAGTTTAAATGTCTGTCTTGCATCAAATGAGAAAAAATGATAATTTTGAAAAAAACGACTGTATCTGTTTTTTTCAACTACCAGAATGCTGACTTGCAGGAACTTTATCTGGCTTCGATCACATATTGCAACTCAACCCCGCCCATAACACCAGCAAACTTATAACAGAAAAGCTTGGCATAAAAGCGAAAAACATATTTTCCATAATGAAAAGCTTCAGTGTAGCTCTTTGTTCTTGTTTTAATATAGAAAAAAGGTCCAGTTCGGCTCAAACAGCCACTATAATACAGCTACATCTTTGCTAATGACTACACTAGTGGCAGCCACTGGTAATGGCTCACAATACAACTACACCCAGCCTGTAGCTACCACCCTGTTCTCTTTAAATGACACTGATTGGTCTGAACCTTTTTTGGCTCCTCACAAACAATGTGGATTGGAGCCTAGCAAGATGGATTGGCCTGATGACAGTCTGGCTAACCCATCTGCTTTGCAAGGATAGCAGTTGGAGCCTGATGCTCAACAAACTGCTGTAATAAATGCTTGAAGAATAACACATGTGAGTTGATTGACTGAAATGCTCTACTAAATCTTTATTCATGCTAAGTGAGCTACCCACTGGTGGGTAGAGAATACTCACTGATTGATATCACTTGTTCAGACAGTGCTGTCTTCAGAAATGACCCACATCATGCAATCAGAAAAGGATGCAGACCAGATGAAGGGATATCTGGTTTGTTTTGGTGATGTGAGCTACATGCTGCCTCTTGTGCACTCTGCTTACCAGCTTACAGCGCTCCATGATTTATAATCAACTCTGGCAGCATCATCATTGTACATTTAGGAGTTGGCTGGCTGGCCATGTATCACTAAATCTACGTAGACAACTTCATTTACATATTTTGAGTATAAGGCCATAATTTCTGCCATATTTATGCAATCTCTTGATGGAACCTTCAAATAGTTGTGAGCTTTATTTCTTCAAGTGGATTTCTCACCAAATTCCAAGGTTTTGCTCTGAGCTGCCCTGTCTCTTTGTGTGTTTCGCTTGAGACAATTTGCAGAGCACCCTACATCTGAAAAGTCTAGACCCACCAGATCATTTCACAGCCATGTTACTGAAATATGAAATTATGTTATTTACATTGTTTTCCTTTTTGATTTGTCTCTCACTTTTTTGAATTTTCATCTTTTCCTTACTGTAACTGGTTTGATGTCTCAGGCAGATCTACCTAAAAAAAGATCTAAATCAAGTGTATCTTACACATTTTAAACTTCTCACTAAAGTGTTTATTATTATTATTATTATTATTATTATTGTTGTTGTTGTTGTTGTTGTTGTTTTTATTATTATTATTATTATTATTATTATTATTATTGTTGTTGTTATTATTAAACATTATAAATTGACCGAATGGGGAGAAATCATAGGATTTTACCTCAGCATTTCAGCACTTGAAAGACAAGAGAACTTTGGTAAATGTCAGAATCTTGTTGAGAATCCCATACAAGGCAATTAAAAAAATGTTCTTTGATATGTGGAAGCCATCATTTCCCTTCCTTCTTCCTGAACTCTCAAACTTAGCGTCATGCATAACTACTGATTAACGTCAGCAGATTACTGATTGGCTTCAAGTGATACAAAAATTGTAAAAATGAGGGCCAATAATGAGTTTATTGATGATTTAGCCAATGGTTGGTGCTGATGCTCACTTACTTCTTTTGGTGTGAGACTCCCAGAATGCCAAATGTTTCCTTGAGGAAAAATAATGGATCAGTTTGTCCAAGAGGTCACACCTTCTACCCAAAAATACATCTTTAATCTGAATCAGCTGCTCATGCCTTCATTCTTCACTGATGACTGATGTTTAAAGGGCTGATACTGGCTGGTTGATACTGATTATAAACCAATGCTTCTGTGTGACTCCAGTGATTTTGTGTAAACCTTGCAAAAATAATGGAATTGTTGTAAACATTACTCACAATCTTAAATAGTGCTTCACATTTTCTCAAATCAAAACTAAAATCGCGACTGTAATCGCACTGTCAGGTTGTGCAATTACATAATAGCATCAAAGGCTGCAATTATTTTTGCAGTCAGTACTACTTGAAAGGCTTACAAAAATCCCTGCAGAAAGGCCTTTAAATTTACAATACTGCAGTCGTGGCACTTTATGGAAATACCTTTATTTTCAAAAAAGGCAAAATGTTTATATTTTAAGAAAAAGCAGTACACGTCAGGTTTTGTTTTAATGCTATTTGTATGCTTTGAGTTGAGAATATACACTTAAAAACTGTCATTGTTCTCTACATGTTCCCTGAAAACAAAGCAAGTAGACTTGTGACACTATTTATGTTATATATAATCAATACAATCACTATTTGTTTTCCACTCCACAGTCACTGCAGTAACTTTGCCCCCTGAAACCTCCTTTTCTACCTAGTCCACTTCATATACCTCTGTTTATGTTGATATTGACAAAGATTGTATTTTATTGCACTACAACCACTTTGTTTACTCGCTATTGTTAGACTTCTGCTCTTTGCTTATTGTAATGCCACTGCTCTAAGTGCTTGGACTTGCCCCCTGGGGACAAATATGTTTTTTAATTTGAATTTCAATAATGTCCACTATAATCACAATTACACATTATAACTAAATCATGCAGCACTTATCTGAAATATTTAAAATTTCAAAAATCTTCACATTTACACTGTGTTGTATTTTCTAGGCCTAAAATGCTAAACTGGTGATTTTAATCTTACAGCATGAGGTACTAAGTGCTTTGGTGTGCTGGAGGCTGATGGCTAATTTGTCAGTTACTTCTAAAACACATCCTCTTACTTTCTCTGCTTTAATAGCCATCCTTGAAAAACACAAACACTGACTGACAGCTAACAAAACAAACAGCAGCTGCTTTAGTGGAGCAATTCTTCCACCCAAACTTCCTCTTTACCCAGATGCAAACTTCCTCTGTGCCCAGATTTTGCTGCTGTCTCACACGATGATTACTTTTGCTGCTAGAGGCCTTTCTCCACTTAAATTTAAGTAGCTTTGGGGAACTTGCAGTAATGACTGCTGCTTGCTTCTTCCCTGGAGGACTATCTCATTTAAATGTATACCAATAAGATGTATCTTCAGCCCCCTATGTATTGCAAATGTCCTTTAAATTTTCCATTATAGTGCTATCTTATACATTTGCTGTTCAACTTTATGACTACAGCTTGTGTTATGTGGCACGCTGCCATTATATTAAATAAGTTTCATTTGTTTCTGGTGGACCGATACTCATGCATGTTAAGTAGTGATGATTTGGCCTCTCCGGGCTTCGTTAATTGTGTCATGTTGCTTTGAAAACTTGCTTATCAAATCACTGATTGCCAGACCCCTTTATAGCTGACAAATGCAGCTAATTGGCAATCAACCTAATAGGATCCATCTTGGTGGCAGTGTTTGTCATTGCAAGTTAAAGAGTCAAAGTCATTTCCTGGTGAGAGGGCTGTTTTATGGCCTATGTGTGAGAGAGAGAGAGAGAGTGAGAGAGATAAAGAGTGATAGTTCTGGCAACAACTAAAACTTTTATGTGTTTCTAGACAAAATAAAAGCTCAGTGTTCCACACCGAAGAACTTTTTTTTGGTGCCGCAGTCGATGAAATAGAGCATGCTGGCGTTCAGCCTGATACTGGACACCTGCCATAAACACTAGCCTGAGGAAAATCCACCTACAGACTTAAAACAACATGTTTGAAATGTTACAGCAGCCAGAAAACTTACAAAAAGACATCATAATGGACACTGAGGCCTAGCCGGGCTGGTATACAGAGAGAGTGAGAATGAAAGAAGGTTTCAGCACCATGGAGAGCACCCACAGCCAAACAGAACAGGTGAAAAGAAACTGTCTATTGAGATACTCTGCTTTGACAGCTCTCAAACTATCACTCATTTCATCCTTTCTCCTTCAGGCAGAGGGTAACGGTGTTGTTTCATTGTACAAAACGTAGTGGATAATTTGCTCTGTTGAGTTAGATATGTGTCTTTTCAAAATGTCTCAATAAAGAGCAGATCCACATCTGTAAACAACATATTTGCATGGGCCAAATGTCTCTTATACTCAGAAAATATATATACTGTTTACTGTATGTCTGTTTGGATGCAGGGTTAGGAGTTAGAGTTGAGATCCTGTAATTATTAAGATACTAAGGATCAAACTCATTCTCTACATTTCTAACCATTGACTTTTGATACACTGCATCAACTCATGAAAGTTCAAGTACTGTAGTTTGTAAGAAATGAAACAAAGGCAACTTCTCCGCTAAAACTTAACCAGCCATAGTCTGACCATAAAGAGTTTCAGCTGAGGTGCCTCTACCCTGGACATTAAAAAGTAGAGAGGGATAAGACACGCCCCTTTGCACTGACCCAACATCCTTCAGTCTATGATGCTGCTGCTTACTTGATTATTAGCTGTAAAGCCATAACCATTTAAGATAGACTGAACACGAGCTATCTGAGTGTGAACAATGATATATGGTAAAGTGGAGCTGTGGTTCCAAAAGTGGGGGTCGGGGGCCACGAGACACTGAAAGGGGTCACAAGATGCTTTCCAAAAATCTAAAGAGAAATTTAAAATAATTTAAAATGGTACATTTTATCAATTATTGTAGAGAAAAATATTGTTAAAGATGAGTTCAATTTAAAATAAAAACAGTTCTAAGTGAGATTTATGCTTGAATGTAAATAAAATGTACAAAAAATCCCTAAAAGTAAATCTGTACACAATGCTCTGTGCAACATCATAGACTTTCACCACCTTCAGAGAGGGTGGGGGTCTCTGGTCTCTGATGTTGTTATTTTGGAGGAAGTTTGAAATCACAGGGAACTGAACTACACTACCCACAATCCTTTAGTATCAAAGTGACATCTTCAAATGAAAAAAGCAGTTTGAAGTCACTTCCCACTCTCCAGAGTCGGCACACCCTTATGTGGGTGTAAACAAGCCCCTAGACTGAGCGGCTGTAAATTATAAAATAGCAGTAGCAATACGGTTTATTGCTATTATGTTGTCTTTTGTGCTTTAAAAGACAAAACAAAACACCATCTCTGACATGCTTTTCATTCTCAGATGACAAGGGAGTGTAAAATGTGAGTGCTGTGGCTTTGGGCTGAAACTACAGAGGAGTAAAATGGTATAAAGTGGGATAGGAGTTGTGTTTCCACTGACTATCAGCAGGAGCTGTAGTCTGCCTGCTAACAGCTTCTTCATACATTCACTGAAGTATTAAGGATATTTTAAAGCTCTAGCATCCAACTCATCACACATGGTTGAAATACACACATAAGGTACAGTAGTGTGCAGAACTTAAAGGTATATTTGGACCAAAAATTGAGGCTATATGTAGTGAAAGATCTGCCTGGGGGCAGCACTAGGCACATTACCAGGTGCGTGAGTAAATAATCTGTTGGTAAAATAATAAAGTCCACACCTTCAGGGTGGAGTAAAGGGTTGACATGATGAGTAAGCACCAAAGATTTCACAAGACCCTTTCTACTCTGACACTATCCAAATTAGATGTACTATATATCTATTTTAAAGAATCATGCTTAGAATGTACTGCAGCGTATTAGGGCCACCTTAAAAGATAAAAAGAATTGGGAGGATCCATTACCTTTTAAACAAAAAAGTAGACACTTAGAGGGGGAAAATAGAAATTTTTCAGAATATAAAGTTTATCTTTACAAGAAATAAAATTTTAAAAAGTGTTAAATTTGCAAGAAAAAAAACCCAAAATACTTAAGGGTTAAAAGCCTTAAATATTTACATTAAAATAAAAAAATCAAGTTTATTAAGTCATAAATTTCTAACAATGCAAAGTCAAAAATTGACAAGAAAACAAACTAAAAACACTGGTTGGAATTTGGACTTTTTTACTCCAAATCTAAAAAACTATAATATTTGGTTCAAGTACCTTTATGACTTTGAAAGTTTAAAAAAAATATTTTTTTCTCATAATGAAGAATTTTTTTTTCTTTAAATTAACAGATCCTCTTCATTATTTTTTTTTCTAGAGTGGCCCTAATACACTGTCCTAATAATGGATACTTTCTATATAGATCTTTTTATTAAGAACAACTGTCTGCAGGCCTGTAACGTTGGGATTTTGACAATCAAAACAATTAAAATTGATGTGAACTTTTACCAAGTGGTTCCTGGGGTACTTAGCTTTTCTTAGATACGAATAGGGGGGCCCCTTAGGAAAAAAGATTGGGAACCACTGACCTAGGGTAATGTCTGCGTGGGTGGTAGGGTTGCATCTGCCCCTTGTCATGCTGTGGACGTCCTAAGGGCCTGAAAACTGCTGTTCTCCGTGGATATCACAGGGGGTGCAAGGCCTGCACAGAAGAGATGCTGTCGAGTTTGACCTTTGCTGCCGAGCGACATACACGTATGTCAACATGTGTCAAGTTTGACACTGGCAGCCTCAGGTCAAGCTTGACTTATTGTGTCAAGCTGTGATTTATTTATTTATTTAACCTTTATTTAACTGGGATTTATTCCCATTAAGATACAAAAATCTCTTTTACAAAGGAGTCCTTGCCAAGACAGCGGCACGATAAGTTTCACACATAGGACATTACACAGGACATAGAACAAAGGTTACATCAATCAACAGATCAGCAGCTTTCTGCAGAAAATCATGTGCACACACTGGTCAAATGTTCCCTAATTCTAGTTTTGAAATCTCCTAAACAAACACAACGCTCAAGTTTAAGATGGCCCTGTAACCCTGACCAAGACGATGGAGCAAAAACATTAAAAGCTCTTTGTCCAAAGACAAAGTGAGTGCGAGGAATCTCATACATGATGAATCCATGAGAACGAAGATTACAGCTACTGACAGCTTTTAGGGTCAGTAAAAAACAAAGATAAGAAGGTAATTCATATAAATTAGCTTTATAAAGAAGGATATACAAATGTTTCATCCTCCTATTAGGAGGACGACCAACCAAGTTTCTCATATAAAACACAATGAGCAACTCTAATTACAGCCTGCTTTACAATTATCAAATCACCCAAATAAAATACCACAGACTATACTGAAAACCTCCAAAATATCCCATTTATATTAGGATTATATGAATTTATCTAACCAGGAAAACCTCATTGAAATCAAGAATCTCATTCACAAGCTAGGAACATGTTTTGTTTTAATTCATTTGAAAGTTTTCCAAATCACAGCAAAGTTAAATAAAAAAAAATCAGCAGTGAAAAAAACCTCAATGTGAGTATGAAAGTATGCATTGTTTAAGACTAGCCTGATGTGTCTGATGAACTGTCATTTATTGGAGCATCAATGGCCTAGCGCTTTGGTTGAGCTAGGGCTGGGCAATTAATCGAAAAATAATCAAAACCGATATTTGGGGCCTCTAACCGAACATAAACCCTGCCCTGTCATTTATTGCATTTTTTTCCTTATAACTCTCTCTCTACTAATGTACAACCCCCTTAAAAAACACTATTGGCTGGAAAATGTGACTTTAAAAAACAAAAATTTCAGCTCATGTGTGTTTTGATTTGTGCATGTTCCTTTCAGGTATTTGTTGTACATTTATGTAACTATTTACAGCCCAAACAGTCAGGGATGAGGGGGTTGGGATAATCGTACATCAATCGTAATTGAGGAAAAAAGTTTAATTAATCGTGATTTTGATTTTTGCCATAATCGCCCAGCCCTAGGTTGAGCCCATGTATGGAGGCAGCTCTGGTATCAGTCCAATCTGCAGCCCCTCTCTCTCTATCCCTCTCTATCTCTCCTGATTTTTTACTCTATCTACTCTCCTATTAAATAAAAGAAAAAAACCTTACACAATGTCTTTATTTGTGCTTTATTCCACTGACTGTATTTTGACATCTACTTCTCCAGACTAAATCAATTCATCCATTACAAACATCAAGTCAATCGATAAAAGACATTAAAATACAATCATGTCCCAGAAGTCATCTAAAATTTTCCATTAAATGACACACAGGTTGAAAATGTCAAACAACTTCCTAAGAGTCAAATTTTTGACATCAATTACCAAAAAAATAAGAGAAAAAAAGCCCCACTGAGGTCGATAACAACAGTCCCCTACTGGGAGGGTGAACAGGTGCATAATGGGAGTCCACTTTGGTCAGATATCTCATTTTCTCTCCTCATTAGTGATACACTTACAAAGTGTTGTGTAACCTTATTATAAAGGTGAAATGATTATACAAAATTATTGACCAGCAAAAACAAAAAGACAAATAGACTGAAACCTCTTTATGTCAGTTATTCAACACTCTCATTTTTTAAATCATCAGCCCTCCTGTATCTGATCTGTCATGTTTGTCTCTCACTTCTGCTTTTGAAAGTGTGGATTTAAAAAGAAAACACATTAGTTATTAAAGACTTCCTGGACTGTGACCTCTCCTCTGCAGCCTGTTAAGTGCTGCAGACTCTGGGTCAGCGGCTCAAAGAGCCACCAGTGAACTGGACATTCATCTTCATTTGATCATGTGATGCTCTCTATGAATCACATTTACCTTGTAGTACACAACACACTCTTGACCCTTTAAATAATTTATGTACCCATCCTCTCCTCAATGATAACAACTCCTGGGAGGCATATGACAGGAGGAGAAAGATTTCTCTTTCTGGTGATGAATTAAAGAAACTAAAGGAGTGAACTCAACTTTAAAGTCCTCTCTCTTCTTTGTTAGCGGGGACTGAATCAATCTACTTCAGGCTTCTTATCTACAGATCTGAGCCATTTGGCATCCTTATTTTACAAACTTTAATGTAATAGCAATTAAACAATGTTAAGAAACGTTACAAATATACTAGTAAAGAAAAACATCAAGACAGAGCTCTGCAGTGTGAACAAGATGGTCCAACTTTCCTCCACAGAGTAAAACAGGCACCCTGGGACATAAAAGCAACAGTTACATTAGAGAAATCACGTCCAAGACTTGCTTTATTAACATAAATTCTGCTGGTCTTTCCTCATACCTGTATTCCACTCTGGTAGCTGCTGTTAGCTGTAACGAGGACTTTAACTCCAGCTTGACAAACGCCATCAGCTCAGTGAAGCCCTCTTTTTCCACAGAACTTAATGGGAGCAAATCTCCAGTCACCAGTTTGGTGTTTAGCAGGCTAATCTTCTCCGCTCTGGTACCATCACAAACAATGAGTGCTAATAGGGCTAACTGTGTGTTTGCTTTCTAAACAATATGTCCCTTGAGAGTTACCATAGCTGTTATAAAGCAGTTGTAATCTGGCTGGCTGTGCTAATAAAGCCACAGCTGTGGCTGGAGAAGTTATACCTCTATGTAATGTTTATTATGGTCTGTCCTCTATTATTTATTTTTAAGAACTATTTATGTGCATTTATGCCTTTATTCAGAGAGGACAGGTGCTAGAGTTAGAAATGTGGGATAGAGAGTGTGGAGAGGACACACCAGCTGGATTTAAACCCAGGACACACCCCCTAGGTCACTGGAGCCCCAGTTAATATTTTCCTCTTAGGGGAGAAAATCACCAGCTTCAGTATGACACAAAAAGATACAATCACTATGATATGATAAGATACACTGCAATTCAATGCAATGTGACTTGATTGGATAGGACATGATGCAGGACAGCATCATATACATTCTTTGTCCAGCATCACAGTATTTTCCAATATTACAAAGTCTGCCACAATGCAGTTGTGTTCAGTTTAATTCAAGTGCCAGTAAAAAGCCCCTAGTTGCCTTAAATTGAGGAACATAATGAGTTATTTCTTTTAAAAACATTTACACACATAGATAAGTCTAGCTATTTATTTTCATGATTTATTTTGACTCTTTGTGCCTTTGTTTATGGAGATCAGAGCAGTGGATAGATTTGGAAATGAGGATGAGAGAATGAGAAAGAGACATGTAGGAAAGTCACCACAGGCTGGACTTAAACCCAGGCCACCTGCGTACCCAGCCACTAGGCTGTCTATACCCTGGACTAGCATAGTTACTTTGGCACTATTTCAGCCCTTCATATTTCATGGGAATAGTTCAAGAGGTCGATATGAGATTCCTCAGGAGGGTGTCTGGGCCCAGCCTTTGATTCAGAGGGATCTCAAACACAGACTGTAGAAAGAAATGGAAAAAGCCTGTTTGATGTCAGTCGTCTGCTTACAATAGGCGGACTCAAACAGCTCTTGAAGCCAATCCACGGTGGCTTCCATATTGAAATCGACATCTCAGCCGAACTTTGGATCAACCTAACGGCCTGCCCACTGAACACGACTTCCTGTCAGCTAGCTAGCAAGCATTCTGGTTGACAGAAATGTAGCTTCTGCCTGTCGAGCTATCTGTCAATCAAATGAGACACGCCAATCAGTCTGCAGTGAGGTTGTTCCTAAATATCATCTAAAAACGATTGTGGTTCAAACAAATTCACCCCCGTACAGTGGGAGCACATGAAGACACTAGCTAATGAGACACGTTTGGGTTTTTGAACCAGACTGTAAACCAGTTTATTTCTAGTGTAAAAACCAGCTGTTTAACAGGTGTCCAGATGGGACTTCCGGTGTTCCTGCAGCCAGCCTCAAATGGACAGTCGCAGTATTGCAATTTTTTGCACTTCCACACTGGCTTCATTTTTCAGGACCAGAAGTTGCCGCTTGATCTCAAACCAGACGGGCTGGTTTGGGCATCGGATCAGAATGCCTCCTGGTCGCCTCCTGGTGGAGATCTTCCAGGCAAGTCCAACTGGGGCGAGACCACAGGGCAGACCCAGGACATCCAAGTTTACATCATGGGCATATATGAATACATACGAATACATATGAATACTGATTTAAGCAAAGCCTTGAGCCTCGAGGAATCTTTTTAATCGATTCACTTGAATTACTCAAGGAATTGGTTCAGTCCAAGATGAATTTGATTTTTTTCTAAGTATTTTCTCCTCTTTAGACTAGTCATAAAATGCAATCTAAATAGGAATTTAGCCAAATGGGGAAATAGAAATATTCTTAGTTAAAAGCCTTCACCGGCATGTTCACAGTGTTGGAGTAATAAAACATTTCTTGAATAATGTCGGCCACATTGAGTGTTGAGATCTTGTTCCCATTTCTGCCAGCCACAGTGTTTATTACTATCAAAACTCAATGATGTCATTTCCAATCCTCATGAATGACATCTAAACCTGTTCTAAGGCCAGGGTCATCATTTGCACAAGGGCCGATATAGTCATGTCAGAGACTCTGGGGGCCAGACTTTCAAATAAACAAAAATAAATAAATATTTTAGTCTGATTAACATATTTTTGTATTAGTATTGTTATTTTCTTTCAAAACGCAGGATATTTTCAGGCACTGCCTGTGAGATCTATCTCTATTATCTATAATGCAGCAGGGACACAGGGACAGGCCTGCCCCCAAAACTGGCCGGGCCCCTGAAAACCCCAGAGAAGGGGCCCTCCCCAACCGTGATTTTGCACCACTGTTAACTAATTTTTGACACTTTTAACCCCTTTTTCACTACTTCATTTGGCCATTTCTGCAATATTTTTGACACTATTAATCCATTTTTGATCATTTTTGCCACCTTAAACCAATTTTTGCAAATTTCCTGTCAATTATTTCCCCTGTGTGCCACTCTTTAACCCTATTTCACTACTTTGTCAGGATATTTTTGCTATATTTTTGCCATTTTTAACCAATTTTGATACTTGTTGCCCTTTTCTGCCTCTCTTACCCAATTCTTGCTACTCTTTAACCCCTTTTAAACCACTTTTCCTGCATGTTTTATCCACATTGTGCCACTTTTATCCATTTTGGCCACTTTTTAACCTACCTTTTTCCTTTTCTGCACCATTTTTTAATACCTTTTACCCCATGTTACCAAATTTTGCCACTTTTAACCTCTTTTCACCTCTTTTCCAAATGTGTCTCTTTGTGCCACTCCACAACCCATTTAGTCACTTATCATCCATTTTGCCACTCTCTAACCTCTTTTTCACCACTTTACCTTGTCATTTTTGCAACATTTCTTCCAGTCTTAACCCTTTTTGTTAATATTTACTAATAATGGCTGAAACATGAATGTCAGAAAAAATGTTAAGTCATTCTAACACCATTTCAAAATTAATAGTTTTTGGGGTGGATTTAAAAGCTGCAGACATTTAAAGACAAAGGAAACTCTTAAAATAACAACATCTTCTTTCCCTACTTTCCTGAATCTAACAATCTCCTGGGGGCCAGACAGGAAACTTTGGGGGGCCTTATACGGCCCTAGGGCCACCAGTTGATGATCAGTGTTCTAAGGTTACACTTCTGATATGCAAGGATATCAAAAGTTCAGCCCTGACCAGTCAGGTTTTTTTAATATTATGGCTTTGATTTTGTAAATGAAGATATTAAGCAAAGCACTTCACATATTTTTAAGTGGAGAAAGTTCAACTTCTAAATCATCATTTGGCGATCAACAATTCCTTTTAGAACTGCTTAGAATTGACTTTTACATCTGAAAGAAAATGTAAAAAGGAAATCCCAGCAGCTAAATTATTTATCACAAAAAGCTTCAATGAGAGGCACACATGTCCATATTAAAAATGTTTTCAGGGCTGCATATCTGATACGGTTTGCTTAGTTCAAAATGAATAACTGATGTAATTCTACATTTAAAAGAAACCATATTTGTAAAATGTCAGAGTTGCCTCACAGAGGTATAAAATTTACATTGTAAGCAGTCAAACATGACATTCTGATATGTTGAATGTCAAATCCACTATTGAACTAAGTCGTTTCTTGTCATCTCAGCTGATAAGTTGTTCAAAGAGCTCCCCGAAGGACAAAAGAGGAGTTTTCTTTTTATCTTGTGTTGTCAAGTGAGGCAGTCAGCGCCAGAGCTGAACTTCTGCAGACATTAAAGTTAACCTGAAAGTGCATTTTCGGTCGGCCTCGTGCAGTGTGGTCTCAGAGCTAACCACAAACATCTCGTCGCTCATCTGCCTCGTGATTAAATTGCCTTAAAGTATCAATCCCATTTAATTACTGTCATTATCATCAATGAGAAATTACCAGCGCCCAAAACGGCAGGGTTAATTAGGCTTTCAGGGACACACAGATTATTTATTTATCTGTGGTCGCCTGTGAAGGGGAGATATGAATTGGGTGTGAACTTCACGTCGAGTGTGCTCTGCTTACTAAACTAGCTCACCGTCTGCATCTGACTCACTTTACTCTCCTGCTGCCTCTCATGTGTCTGCTGACTCTTCTTTTGTTTTTAATCCCACTTTGCTTTCAATGTTACACACAAATCTGCATGTTAGCATTCAGTCTGTTATGAAAAAATTTACCACTGATGTCCTTTCAAGCACACAAACGCAAATGAATTAAGGCCCGCTCCATTCCCCAGCAGATGCTCCTCGATGACTGTTTGACTGGAATGTATGAAAGGATTTTTCCATTTCTGTTTGAAGAATGACTGTAACCTTTCTCTGTGTTCATCAAGCCTCATAGCAAAACAAAAGAGCTTCAACAAATGATTTCACACATCAAAGACGGCTGAAGCACTCCCCTTTTCTCCGAAGTGCGGCTCTTCATTTCGGGATAAAAGTGTCCAAATCAGTAAAATCAGCTTTTGTAGAGATTTCTTTGAAATGAAAACATCCCCACTCTTGGATCTTGATGGCACATGATTGAAGAGTACTTCTCAAAGTCGCTGGTTTAGCACTGAGAGGTGAGCAATTTTCATTTCAGCACAACTCTCCTGCGGCTGATTTCACAGTTAAAAGCACCTTTAAATCAGCGAGGCGAGAAATAACCACTAAAATTTCATTGGGAACATAAACAAGCGTTTAAAGGAAGCAGAAAAACAAATCTTACTTCTTTGGCGGCACTTGTCCCACGTTGACTCGGACGCAGATGACCTTGCGGGTCTGCATCCCCATGGAGCAGGGACCCTGACGGGAACGGACAGCTGTGGAGATGTTGAGGGAGGAGGCAGAGGGGTCGTCGGTGCAGGGCCCCCAGGGTCCCGTCTGCCAGTGATAGACTGTGCAGGCGTGTTCGTTACAGTTCCGTACCTCCTGGAGGGCGCTGCTGTTTGGACACAGGGCGCCACCTAGGAAAACCACAACACAGAGAAGGTGAGACTTTGAGAGAAAAGTGGGAGAGAACAGAATATTTTGTCATATTAAAGTTCTCTGAGTCCTTAAAGCTACCAGCTAAGGGTTTCTGATTCAGAAAAATAATTAAATGGCAATGTTAACTTGAAAAAGTAGCTGATGATTAGGCCAAAAACAAAACAACTGATTCTTTGTTTGCTCTCTGAAATCTTTTAATCTTCCTATAGACTCATCTTCTGTCTTTCTCTGTTGCCAGAATCCTTCAGGTAAATGTCAGTAATTTTTTTAACTGATTAAGGCTGATTCTTTGATACATCTTTAATACCACTGGTTTGAAAACAACACAGCCACTGTTATTTTAAAGCTACAAAAAGCTGAATTGTTTGCACTAAAATTTCTATATCCATTAAGAATTTACTACTCCTGTGTAATATATATATTTTTTTATTTTTTTTCCAACAGTTTTCAAAGCCAAAGAAATTCTCAACTTTCATAGTTGTAATGGTATGTTGACATGAAAACTATGGCTGTTAAGGGAAAGTTTGCCCCACAATGAAAAGGGATCTGCTACACTATAAGCTGCCCCATTGTTCCTGTTCCCATTCATGTTTTGTGCTGCTTACTTGTGATAGAAAAACATCACTCTCTGACACTGTTCGTTTGTTCAGTCACCCATTCCCCCGGACTCCCATAACACTGTATTATGCTCTAGATATTTCCAGGACGAGTAGAGACCAGCAATGCCTAGCACACCCACTTCTGCTGCTAACTTCTTGTTTTGAATTGAAAACTCAGTTCATTTAAAATGGAGCTCAATATAGCGTATTTAATAAACACTAAACCAATGTTTTGGTTTCACAGATTAATTTTCTCATAATGAGGGAGAAAAGCTGCTCAAATTGCCCTTCCTGGTTCCCCCTTTGAGCAATTTCAGAATATTTTGTGAGCAGCTCACAGCAGGAAAGCCACAACTAACCATAGTTCTCCCTCATTTTGTGAAATTCATCAATTAAAAAAAAAGTGGTTTATTGCAGTGTTAATTTTGGCAGATAGCTTTAGTCCTATTTTAGTCATTTCTACTCTTTTTAGTCTAGTTTTAGTCAACAAAAACTCCAGACATTTTAGTCTAGTTTTTGACCATAAAAAGTCTTCACATTTTAGTCCAAGCTTTTGTTCTCCTGCCTAAATCTGGTACCAAATTATGGTAGTGTGTTCTGTGCACCCTACCAAACCTGGGTCCCTGCTTTCTACAGCTGAGAGGCAGAATAGATACAGCTGCATTGTATTTTTTTACAAATTTACTCACAGTGGAGAAATATCACTGATTTTGAATGTCCAACGAAAACTACATTACATTTTAGTCTAGTTTTAGTCATCTTGAGAAAAACTAAACTTCCTTTTTTGTCACTTTTAGTCATCACAGATCTATCTTTGGCAGGTCTTAGTCTAGTATTCGTCATGGAAAAAACAGCTATTGATGAACATTTTTATTTATAGTTTTAGTCGACAAAATTAATACTGAAACAAGACAAAGTCCCTTTAAAATCAATTCAAAACAGGAAGTAAACAGTGGGGATGGATGGAGCTGAGCAGCGCTTCTCCTCATGTCATCTTTAGCTATTGTTTTGATTGAAAGCCCTTGATGACAGAATTTATTTACTGAGTGTTTAGTAACTGATAGTACTGGAAAGTACTGAAACTGAAATAAAAGCTGACCCTGTTCTTTAAGAGCAATGAATCCATTATTTATGTATTTTTTCGTCCATTTATTGAAACATGGGAATTTGAATACAAGGCACTTAAAAATAGAGTAAAAGTATGTGCATGGGTGTGGTAAAAACCTATAGGCCTAAGCCTAAAAATGAAGACTTCTAGGCAAAGTTCTGCACACTGTTTAAGTTTTACAAATAGGCTGGCAATGGTTTGGTGTTGCTAGTGTATTTGTGCAACTGATCTATCATCAAGACCCACTCCACGGGCTCATCATATCTGTCAAAGCTCCACTATAAGCTTTGAAATTTGGCTCCTTGGCATTCACTGAAATGCGTTAAGAAAATATTTTCCTGTGGTTGTTCTGACATTTACACAGTTATATCTGAGAAAAACAGTCAAAAAATGTGCATGGAGAGGTTTGATCCCGTTCCCCACTCAGCACTCTAAACACAGCCAAGTGTCTCCTTTAGATTAAGCTTTGTGGCAGAGTAAACAGTCAACTCGACGTAAAGAAGATCAACAAGGATGTCTGCCTTTGTTCTAAGGTAAGGCAACATAATGTTAGTAAAGCTTGCTGCAAGGTGACACATATTCATAATCTCACAGGCCTGTTTTGTCTGTTTTGATCTTGTCTTTCTCTTCTCAGTGGCACTCTGAGCTGATGCAGTTTAAATAAAAAAAGGTGGATTTTTGTTTGTGTTTTCTTATTCTGTATGACCACGCTCTTGTTTTGCATGTATTTCAGTTCCTCTGGCTGGCATATATGCTCGTGAGAGGAGTTGTTGACTTGCGTTGCTTGTGGCAGGTCAGACTCTCAGCCCCCTGTTCTGGTTTGTACAACCTCTGTTTATTGTTTTTCTCCTCCCAGAATAACCCCCCTGTTTGTGCCCTCCTGTCTTGCTCTGATTTCTCTTGCGAGGCGGCGTGCAGTCAGTCAGTCATTCACTTGTCGGGTCGATGGACTGAGAGAGCCTGCTCTGCTTTAGAGTAACTGCCGACACTTAGGGGGCTTTCAGCAGAGATGGAGAGGCGTTGCGGGACAGTGAGTCCTCCACACCTGTATTTCTGTGCTGAGGTTGACAGAGAGCCAGCGCCATAATGAGCGGCCGTGTGCACACTGTTGGGCCTGAATCACAGACTGCCAGCTCAGACAAATCTCAGCCTAATGGTGACTGAGAATGACTTCCTCTCTGCTGACTGTGCCATGCCAGCACAGCTGACTAACAACAGGCCCATGCTGGTCCCAACACACGCATGACACAGACTCAAATGAGCTGCCGCTGCTGAACAGTGACCCACAAACACTGTACAGTATGTTGGACAATGGGAACAATGTAGAACAGCTTCCAGGAGACAAAGCACATGATGGGGCACAGACAAAGAGAGCACATGGGAGTTATTTCAATGTGTTGAAGATCATTTACACAGAGCAGGACTGGGCACAATTGATTAAAATTCAGATCCTGATATTTTTAGGTGAAATGGTGATACACAAATAAATGTCAGTATGTTTTTTTCTGCAAAGAAACAATAAAAAAGTCATTTCTACATCAAATTATTATGCCTTTATTGCCATTATTTTGGTGACATGGATAAGATCCCCCTTCCACGAGCCCACATGGAAAGCATCGAACTTGAACAGCACACATTCCTGCCTTCCCTGTGCCAACGGGGAGAGAAGCAGCAAAAAACCCACAGCACAGAAGAGCAGGCATCAGTGACAACAGAATAACACTAATTCAGATGAAGCATAATGGAGTAGCTGGGATGGAGGAGGGTGCGAAAGCAGCTTGCAGAGGGAGCAGCCAGAGCAGCTTAGACATGTTGGCATGAGTGCATTTGCCAATAGGAAACGCAGCGTGAATCAGCTGACCGGCAGCCAGTGAGGACTCTAGTGAGATCAGCTGATCTCGATGAAATGGCAGCAAATGATACCGTGGTCTGTCAGAAGTAACGCCTTATGCTCAGTGTGTTTTATAGTTTCAGTAATAACATGATTTTACAAATTCCCACAGCACACCTCGACTTGCCTCAAGGCTAGTGTGCCTTGTTACACCATTTAAAAACCTTAGTCTAGCCATATGAATGTAGAGAAATAACATGAGGAGTCTTGTACTGAGCTAAGAGGCTAGCGTCACCCCTTTAGCAGTTTTGTCGCTCTTGTTTTATCATATGCTGTGATTTAAATAGAGATGCTGATGCACTATTGAGAATATAAACCTTTTGGGGTAAGCAACTGAGTATGATGCATCATTCACGAAATGACCCTTTGTTGTGAAAAACAGCAGCTAGCTGCTGCTTTAGCACCAGTTTTCTGTTGTTTTGTTTTGTTATTTAATACACATTTAAAAAGAGAAACTGTCACCACATGAAGAAATGTTTGGGTGCAAAACAACCAGCTCTTATGAGCGGAGCCACACGATCCAGATCTCTGAA
Organism: Cheilinus undulatus; assembly: GCF_018320785.1. Classification (NCBI taxonomy): domain Eukaryota; kingdom Metazoa; phylum Chordata; class Actinopteri; order Labriformes; family Labridae; genus Cheilinus; species Cheilinus undulatus. The sequence goes on from NC_054872.1 coordinate 45,298,851, forward strand.
AATAGATGGATTTCCTGCAGCTAGGTGGACATTGGCTGGGGAAGCGCAATCAAGTTTTAAAGTGCTTTTTTTTTTTACTTTTTTGTTTTGTTTTTTCCTGCATATGTCACCACTAGAGGTCACTGATATTTCGAAATAATACTAAATGGAAGCAAGCATAAGCTGCACTAACGTTAGTTTAAATAATAATAATGAGAGTGTGGAATACTGAATTATAAATTTGGGACTTCATGTTCCTTTTCTTGTGAATGAACCGAGCCCGTACTGAACTGTGACCCAAAACCAAGGTAACAGAATCGAACTGTGACCTCCCTGAACGTTGCACTACTTTTAGGACTCAAAAGCAGGTCAGTATTCTTTCTTTTGGCATTTTGAATAGTTGGTACAGCCATAAACAGTAAAAAACTTTGATGTTTTGGGCTCTTCTCAATGCAGAAATCACTGCCTGTTCCTTATCTGGAGTTCTTTATTATGATGTGACACAATCTGTAAACCTATAACAGATGCATTTTTTAAAAATCTACTGGTAGCTGTTGTTACTTACAACCAGAGGTGTTCATTGCAATCTAGTCTGACTGTTGAGTATTGCAAATATTGCCAGTTTTACGCACTGTACCTTTAATTTAACCTGAGCAGATGGATTTGTTTCATACATCCATCTGGTAAACCTTCCATAGACAGTGTTTAGGAAAGGGCATTGTCTTTGAAAACAAAAAACTTGGAGGGTGACTGAATGAACATGTCTGGCACATCTTTACAGGCCAATCAGAGCAACAAAACACGTGACATTGCCGCTACAGAGGCGTAAACTCCTTAGAGAACTACATAACATGAACCAGCGCAACTGTTCTTCTTTAAATAAAGAAATGTCGTCAAGTTCTGATAAAACTTAGGCTTTAGCAGTATCCATGCTAATCTATTCCGTCATAATTGCACTGGCCTCTTGTCGCTGCTTACTTATGTCAGTATTCCACTGTGCCTGAAAGTACCGCCTCTTACTCCTGATTGGTCCTGTCACTTTCTAACCAGGCCCAAATGGTTGAGATTGGAGCTTTGCAAGATGGATTCGCCAGTAAGAAACAAGGACACAGGCGAATCCATCTGCTTTGCAAGGTTACATCAGAGAGAAAGTTGATGTTTCAGTCTAGATGTCAATGACCTGTATGTTACACCTCTAACTTGGCATTTATCCTGCTTAATATTTGACAGACATCAGTCAAACAGTAAGAGGCACTTGGCCTCATAACAATCAACATCTAAGTAGATGTGAGCAGACTGCCAAAAAGGTAATTAAGCTTATTAATGCATTCATTAATGTTTAATTCCCTGTCTACATATTAGTGGTCGTTTCTTGTCATTGTGAACCATGTCTCTTAAAGCTTTAAGTGTTTGCTTCAGTTCCAACTATTTATTTTTCTCAGTTTATTAATATGCAAGACAGGAACTGTAAAATCTGCAAAGGAGCTCAGAATCTAATCAGATAATCTACTCTGCTGGGGGAACCTGTGGTGAGGATACAAAGCTTCTATCAGGCATTGTTCCTGAGTATGTGTGCTCAAAAAATAAATGTGTGTCTCTACAGGCAGCAGACTACAGTTTGATATTGTTTCCTAAAGCTATGACAAGTACAGCTGCTGTAGTTCTAGTCTAAAGTCAAAGATTTACCAAAAAGTTCTGGAAACTTTGGCACCCGGGAAAGACCTTTGATAAATGAAGATATAAAGTATATTAATGTGACAGGTGAGATAAAAGAACATAAACTTATTCTACTGCAGAGCAACTAAAAACAGCTAACAGCTAACACAATCAAGCTACACCACACATGGCCAATGAGGCCTGACTCTACGACAAGTGAGTATGCTCTAAATCAATTAAAAGTCAGCCTGGAGCTGTTATGATAATGTAGTTTTTAAAAGTCAAAACAAGCTAACAATTCTTTTTTTCTACATGTAGACACATAGCTAGAGGTTTCAAACAGCTCATAGCAAGCTTTAATTACAAATGTTACCCTCCATCACTGTGATCCAGGCCACAACCATTGCAGTGACTGTGAGGAAAAGACACTCAGATAAGACAGAGGAAAATGTTTGGAGAAATGACAGAGGCAGAATAACACACACTCACACAGGGATTGAAACCAGAGAGAATGAGCATATGCAGAGAAATGATGTGAGAAACAGATAAAAAAGTGAGCATCGGGCGAGGAGGCAGACCGACTGAAATAATCACCAGGACAGATAAGCAGACTGTTTGAGATAAGGACAAATGCACATGCAGACAAGTGTGAAATCCACACATGCAGTGAGTGACAGCAAAGGACGAACTTGAAAGGCCATGACTAAGCCAATATCCAGGCCTCATCTGCATACATTTCCATACACAAAGGTGCAGGAGGATGTCTGGCAGGTGGAGACTCACCTTCCCCAGCGTTGTAAGCCAAAATGGAGCGAGTCCTTAGCTGCTTCCCTTCGATGGTTTTACTGGAGCAGGTCTGTGAGCAGGTGGACCAGGGTGTCCAATCGCTAAGCACACAGTCCCTGGAGCAAGGCACCTCGCATGGCACGGGTTCTGGAACTGGCATGGAACAGAGACTTCTCTCCACTTCTTCTCCTGCAGGAAAAAGAGAAAAATTTGAGACTGAATGAAACAAAGACAGAGAAAGAGAGAAGCTTGTTTAAACTTCTTAGCAATTCTGTATTATTAGCCAAAATTGTCTGCCCAAGGCAAACTGGAGTAAGATGTAATATTCTTGCAGCATTTGGAGTTCATTTATTCTGTGATGGGATTTCAGACTCTTTTTTGTGATCCAGATCATTTGGCTGAGCTCAGCAAGAACCAGCTCTTTCAGCTTAGAAATGACTCTTCATTTGGTAGCATTTTTGGTTTTATCAAAGCAGCCAATTGTAGATCTCTGGTTGCACAAATGAGAACAGGAATCATTGTTTTGGCTCTGGAAGGCTGCAGATTTAAGACATTTGCGGAAAACACAGATTATAACTGTCTGAAAGGGTGGATGCCAAATGGACCTGAGCATTTAATGGCATTCTAAGATATATCTATGCCGCAAAAAAAGAGCAAGAAAACTGCATGTTGAGAACTTTTTTATGATTTACTGTATTTTTGGGCTTTTAGTGCTTTTAACAATAGAGGAGGACAGTGAATAGAATAGGAAACAGGGACAAGAGAGTTGGGGAGAGACATGCGGCCACAGGCCAGATTCAGCCTGGGCCGCCCGTGTACATGGGGACACCTTAAACGACTAGGCTAGGGGTCATCAAGCACATTTGCACAAGGGTGTCAACAGAAGCTCTGGGGACTTTCAAATACAAAAAAAGCAAATAAATATTTTGCTCTGATAGAAATGAAATTTTATTTTTTTATTAGTACTATTTGTATTTTCTTTCAAAATGCAGGACATTTTTAGGCATTACCAGTGAGATCTATCCCTGTTATCTATCATGGAGCAGGCCTGACAACAGAACTTTCTGGGCCCCTGAAAATTCCAAAGACTGGGCCCTCTTGTCATTTAGCACCAGTGTTTACCCATTTTTGACACTTGTAACTCCTTTTTGATACTTTTTGCCCCTTTATCCCAATTTTTGCAAGATTTTAACCCCTTTTGAACCACTTTTCCTGCATGTTTTATCCCCTTTGAGCCACTCTTTTATCCATTTTTGCCACTTTTCTTCTAGTTTTGCCACTTTCTATCCCCTTGTCAGTACATTTTCTTCAACAATTTTTGCCACTTTTAACCCATTTTTGATACTTTTTGCCTCTTTAACCCAATTTTTACCATACCTTAACCAATCTAAACCACATTTCCTGCATGTTTTATTCCCTTTGTGCCACTCTTTTATCCATTTCTGCCACTTTTAACCCATTTTTGATACTTTTTGTCTTTAACCCAATTTTTACCATATCTTAACCCATCTAAACCACATTTCCTGCATTTTTTTATCCCTTTTGTGCCACTCTTCTATCCATTTCTGCCACTTTTCTTCTATTTTTTCCACTTTTTAACCACTTATTACATTTTCTTCAACAATTTTTCCCACTTCTAACCCATTGTTGATACTTTTTGCCTCTTTAACCCAATTTTTACCATATCTTAACCAATCTAAACCACATTTCCTGCATGTTTTATCCCCTTTGTGCCACTCTTTTATCCATTTTCACCACTTTTTAACCCCTTTTCATTACTTTTTTGCACTATGTTTTGTCATTTGTAACCAATTGTTGATACATTTTGCCCCTTTGTGTCCCTCTTTTATCATTTTTTGCCACATTTTAACCTCTTTCCACAACTTTTTCTGCCAATACTTGTACCTTTGTGCCACTCCACAACCCATTTTGCCATTTATCACCCATTTTTGCTACTCTCTTGCCTCTTTTCACCACCTTATCTGTTCATTTGTGCAACATTTCTGCCAACCTTAACCCTATTTGTAAATACCTAATAATTATGATAGTAAATTTCAGTAAAACACATCAAATGTTGAGTCATTCTAAAACTATGTCTATATTGTTTGTGGGATGGATTTAACAGACATTTAAAGCTAAAGGACACTCTTAAAACCACATCTTCTTTCCCTGCTTTTCTGAATTCAATGATCTTTTGGGGGCCGGACAGGAAGCTTTTGGGGGCCTGACATGGCCCCCGGGCTGCCAGTTAATGATCAGTGCACTAGGCCATCTACACCCTGCATTGTGAAATTTACCAAACAAAATATATATTGTTGCGGAGGAGGACAGTTAAAATCTTTTTTTTTCTTTAAGATATTTCACAAACAGACTGCAGCTCATATACTGGACCCAGCAATGGCTTTCAGCATCAGTCCCTTGATCATTATGTGAGTAAGGTCCATTATTAGTTATTGATTTTTTTTTAAATCTCATTAATATCAACCTTTTATGTCCCTTTCACATGATTAAGCCACTGCCACGTCTCCCTGCAGCCACAGTCATGTAAAAGAAGTCCACCACTGCGCCTTAATGTCTCATTTCACTTTAAAAACTCACAGACAGCTCCTGTTATCTGTCGCCTAATTTCATTCCCAATCCATAACAAGTTCCTTTTTGTCTGTGGTTAAAGTAATGTCACAGTTTTAGATTTCCCCTTTCAAAATAAAAGCAGCTTGTATTCAGACAGGAATTCAATAACCCCTAAGTTTAGATAATACAAAAATCCAAAATGGAACAAAATAGTTTTAACCCTTTAAAGCCTGAAGCCTGAAATTACAGCCAGAAAATTCATTTTTTTGGAACTGAGGTGTTTATATAAGCTTCTGCAGTATTTCAGGGCTTTAGAAATTCTAAGTGTAAAAGAAAACGGGACTCACTTTAAACATCAAACAAATCCCATAACTCACAAAGTCTGATTTTTCTTGGTAAATTTTTGAACCCACCACCGTCAACGGCCAGTAGAAGAGCACCAGATCCTTTCTGTGTTAGGAGGGAGCTCTGACTTTTAGATACATGAAATGTAATACAGAATCTGAAAACAGAATCCTGTTTGATCTGCACATTTGTTCAAACTTTTGGTTTGGACATTACATTTTAAGCCATTTAGTACATTACTTTCAAGCCTTTGCTTTTGCTTCTGGTCTGTGTGTATCAGTGACGGGGTCTTTTAAGCCTCTTTGGGCTGGGCTTATTGTTTATGTATGAAGCAATAATAAAATCCATCATTTAGTAATGTTTTGACCTCAGAATGAAGTGTGCACATATTTTTTTTTACAAAAATCATTTATTATAAATTAAATAAAGCCAGGATAACACTTTTTGCATGTTGTTTGATATAAAACATTCACACAGGGGTGTAGTTGTGCCTGTGGCTGAGCAGTGTGGAGTAAAGATAATCCATTTACTCTGTCGTTTATTAAATAATAACAAAACAAGGGGGAAACAGGAAAAAAAGGCTCTCAAATAGGAGCTGGCACATACAGCCAGCTTATTCACGACCAACATGAAATATTATGCAGTTTTTGGGAAAAACACCACTGCTTTTATCCTTTAGATGAAACTGATTTTAAGTGTGAAATGCAATGAGTGAGGGAAGTTTGAACATCCTGAAGAAAGGCTTACACTACTGAAACCAGTAAGTTATTCATCGGAATACTTACAAAAGCAATCATCAACCTCTCAGAGTTACTTTGAACAGCCTCTGTAAATTTATCCTGAAATGTCTATATCTCAATCATCTTTGCTACATGTATGAAACTCACACCTGTCTCCCATTCACTACATGCTGAAATTAGCTGAGTTTCTATTACCATTTTTCGCGAAATAAAAGCAATATTTCTTAAATTTTGACAAAGTACAATTGCGCTTTGATTGTGTTTCCATTGAAGGGAGTTTTGGGCATGAGCCTCACAATTATTGTAAAATCTCATCTTGCAAAACCCTGCTGCAAAGAAGCTGGAAGTCCTGAAACTTTAATCCTGGTTTTCGCAGAACAAACAGAAACTAGAAGTTAACATTGAAATGAGCATATCTTTGTAAAATATGCTGAGATTAAGGTGTGTGCTACACCATTTGAAAGTTTGGAATCTACACTTTCATAATGTGTAAAAAACTCAAAAATGACCTCAGACGACTTGCAGTAGTTTTTCCCAGCTTTGGTCACATATTTCTACATCAAAACGTCCTAAAAACCTGCTCATTAGAGCATAAAAACTTTTTTTGCAATAGTTTGCAATAGTAGAGGTTTTTCGAAATTCAGTTTTTAATTGCGCCATTTAGATTTTGCGCATTTCTAAGGGTAATGGACACGCAGCTATAGGCTAACCACTGGATACTGGTCAACCTTAACCACCCCCAATTAAAAAAAAAAAAAAAAAAACCACACACTTTTCCCCGTAAGGCCATTTTAAGTCACTGGATATATAAAGTTTTTTAAAAATTAAGAAATACCTTTTCTAGTCAACTCTGGTCCTCTTCGTGTATAGCAAATGTGAATTCATTTTCATAATCCTAACCCTCTAAATGCCAATTTATAATGCAAAGTGGGTTTTTGTGTGGGGATTATCACTCTGGGATATGTCAATGATTAGCAACAGTACTGATTTTGATAGATTAATACTTTTTGTGGAATTACAAAAAAAAAAAAAAAAAACTCCCACTTTCCCCCTGCAGCTCTAAAACGTTACCTTAATTAAATAGCCTTCATAGATAATAAAAACATAACACACAAATAAACTTCTAACTCTATTAAGAGGTGCATATGCTTAAACAAATTGAGGCGCCTGGCTGCATTATTTACATTCTGCTCTTTAGGGTTTGTCAAACTTTTTTATGATGCAGACATGGTTGGAGGTCAAGGGATAGAATGCCACAATTTTTAAATGTATAAACTTGGCTTATAACCCTCTTAATCTATAACACTGAAAGTAGCTTTTTGCGCCATATAATGCAGCCCATTGGAAACACCATGTCATGTCTCTGCACATCAATCCTATAAGAAATGAGTGAATCAGATGAAAAAACACTGAAAACTACAACTTTGGAGGCATAAGTCCAGGATGCATTCCCAACAAAATGAAATTCATTTAAATACAGTTTTCCTGGTTTTCATCAATGCATTTTTTCAGCTCAGATTTCTGAGTGTGTGTTTTGGCTACACTTACACTCTAATTTCTCAATACACACATAAACCAGGCTCTGACAACCATAGAAAGCACCCAAAATACTTCTAGTTGACATACTTTATTCTACTGGCCTTCTGTCACTGTTACATCCTAAAAATTCAAACAAGGTAATTATCTCCCACAATGCCTCTCTGCAAACATTGAAAAATGAACAATCTGGCGGTGATTTTTCGTGTGTGCAATTCTTCTGCTTTTGAATGACAAGCAGAGAGAGGAAAAGACAGGATTTCATATTTCTGTATTGCAATGGCAGTAGAATGAAAATAAGTGATTTTAATGAGAGTCAGTGGGGCCTAAAAGGGCTCCAGGAGGAAGACTGCCAGTTTTTCATCAACACGGTGGAAAATTTTAGTCAACACAGTATGGATGCGCCAACTCAAAAATTCATTAAAAAATGAGCATCTTTGTAAGCTAACCTCATCTCAGCACAATAACTGCCAACATGAGAGCAAAAATTACAATTGAAAGCCTTAGGAGGGTCTTAGGAGGGCCTGGGGGTTAAATGTGTTCATTTAACATTTCTTCCTACTTACACTGATACCTACAGCAACCTGTCTTCAATAACCAACAAAGAAAAAGGTCTATGTGTCTTTAAATTTAAAGCTCAATTTGCCATGAATCATGTGAATTATGATCACATGATCAACTCTTTCTGTGCCTTTAAAACGGACTTTCTTAAATTGCATTGCCACTGTTGCCTCTCACCATTACCTTTGTTATTTGTCCTAAAGTTAGTTTCACCACCAGCAATGTGATTGTTACTATTGGTACGACATATTGCTTGTGATAATTAGTGATTTTTCCTGTTTCATGTGTGGGTGTAGTGGCATAATGGGAATAATGTGTGTGGGTTGGTGTATGACAGTCTTTGTATGTATTGTTGAACGTGCCTGTGTCATTTGTATGTTTTGTGTCTGACTGCCTGACAAAAAGATAGTAATTCTCTTCAAGGGGGAATCTATCAACAGAATTGACTTTATATCAGTTTAAATTGCATAAGATGGTAATAGCCCAGTAACAGTAGGTCACTATGTGGCTTAAAAAGAGCAGTTTGGAGTGTAATTTTAGACAGAAGGTAACATTAAGGAGAAACATCATCGTGTGGATGTAACTAATGATCATTGTCATTATCTTTTAACCAGCTTTTTATCTCTCAAATACAGAGCATTCTGGAAGTATTCAGACCACCTTCACTTTTCACTGATATGGACTTGATTCATGTTCTGGATTCTTTAATTTTTTTAGTTTCAGTGCCTTATGACCACCATCCCCACATGTCATTGCTGAAACCGAGGAACAAAAGTAGTATGCAGAGAAATTTCAAGCAAAAATTCAAACTATCACCATATCTGTGTTTTATTGAAATGTTTTTGGGTCTTAACTCTCAGCCCAAAATTTGATATTAGTTTAAAATTTCCAAAAATTGATGAACACTTCTTTGAATGCAATTAAAATCCATCCTACCTGGGCCTTAAGGACCCTGTAAAGTAAAAATGAATCTGTATTTAGATTTGTTTTATAATAGGTCACTATGTTACGAACCCTTAAATCTAAATTCAGTCAAATAAAAAATCTCTAAGTTTACAAAATTAACCTACAAAATCATGAAAAATGAGGCAGTAGAATCTGCTCCAGGATGGTGTGGGCGTGTCTGTTGAATAAGCTGAAGCCACGCCCACTCAGAGAAACTGAATGTTGACCTTATGATCAGAGTGCAGCTGCCTGGCTCTGTGCCAGAAAACACACAAATCTCTGTTATGTTGCTTTAAATGATCCATAGACCACTGTGGCTGATAGATTTGGCAAATTTACCTCACAATGAACAAAAAAACAGCATTAAACTGACTGTTAACTTTCAATAAAGGCAGTGACATCAGCTAACAACAGCCTGTACTGAGATGAACTGCTCTGTGATTTTATGTTGTAGTGTTAGAGGGGCGGAGTCATTCCCTACTGTGGGCAAGACCACATACTGGCCCCGCCCAAATTGAACCAGGCCAGGAAAGAGGTGAAAAACTTTCTAATGGTCCCAATCCAGAATTCAGTCACATGTAGGGGCGCACTCACACTTGGCCATCCGCACTGCGCCGTATTCTAACCATGCTGAAGCCCATTTGACCCCCTCCCCTGTCCCCCTTTTGGCCTGCACTCAAACTTCTCAACGCATCCAGGCCTGAGCACGGATACGTCACGCACTGACGTCATCACTCAAAGCATCCACCATTGATGAACTTATATGTGTTGATGACTCAGTATGCATAAGTGTTGTTTTTTAGGCTGTAAAATAGCAACAGATTTATACGATATCTGGTCTGACTCCGGAGTTATGCGACCTGACCAGGGATCAGTAGCTACATTAACTATACAGAGCCCAGTGAGAAGAGAGAGCGAGAAGCGGAGAATTGTTGCTCACAGCATTTAATCTTGAGCCTGATCAGAGTTCCAAGCACTTCTGCTGAATAAAACCTGGGCTTTTTAACTCGTATGAGCTCCTAGAGTCATTCCTCTGCATGTCCGTATACTATCTGAATCCCCCTGAACTGTGCCAACTCTCTGCCTTATTCTGGATGCCTGCTGCACCAAACAAGCTCTCATGTCATAGACAGCCTGTGTCCAGAGCAGAATTAAATGTTCAGTTAGAAGTTTTCTTTTTTTTTTACTGTAAAGAGAGCGATTTTAACCATCTGATGAGAGCTGGAAGTGAAAACGCCACAGGAGTAATGATGTTCCGTTCAAATGTCAGCGATCAAGATCCCAATTTCACTTCTTGGTGGCATAAAGTAGAATTAGAGGTAAGTTATTTCAGTGGATGATAGTTTGGCATTAAAATTTCATAATAAAAGAGGTTAACTCAGCTCTGAGATTAACCCCGGCACACACTTGTCCGCGTATTTGGCACTCTCCTTTACACATGGAGGATGAAAGGGGTTTGTTATCCTGTGAGCTCCTGTTTGTGACTCAGTCAAGGGAGGAAGCTTTATTTCCGAAACCAAAAATCCTCTCACAGTCATTAAAGCCTGACTTTGCCAGAAACTTGGCAGAAATGTGGACTGGACTGGGATCCTGCTGTCTCTAGCATGAAGCTGCTGCCTGGTATCTCCGCGCTCAAGCAGTTGTTACTTCATGTTACGTCAAATTCCCGCGCTTGTGCTCCTTCATTTGCATCCGTGCCGTGCCTAGGCCTACCTCGTCCTTCCGTGCCGGGGCTGCGAAGCGTGCCACGCCGAAGCATGGAACGGTTGCACTCACACTGTAACCTGACACACCAGATGGATGTGTGAAACACATCCATCTGGGAAAGCTTCAATAGGAAACGTTTGAGAAAAGGCAGAGGATTTGAAAAAAACTCGGAGTGTGATTGGATGAACGTTCTGTCTGTCACATCTCTATGGGCCAATAAGAGCAACAAAACACATGACGTAGCCGCTATCAAGCTGCGCTTGCGCAGCTACTGAGGAATAATGCGAAACATGACTATAGACATGTAAGTCCTCGACTTTTGTCGTTTTTGAAAAGAAAACAATTCACTGCTGTTCTTTGTTCTTCTTTTAACAAAGAAATGTCGTCAAGTTCTGATAAAACTGGCGCTTTAGCAGCATCCACGCTAATATCTTCCTCCATAACTGCACCAGCTCTTGCTGCTGCTTGTTTACGTCATGACTCTGCTGCACCTGAAAGTACTGCCCCTCGTCGCTGATTGGTCCTGTCACTTTCTAACCGGGCCCAAACGGTTCAGATGGGAGCTTTGCAGGATGGATTCGCTGGTGAGAAACAAGGAAACGGGCGTATCCATCTGCCTCGCAAGGTTACTCACACTGGCCAAACGTACCAGACTTTAGGCTGAAATGGGCCCAGGCGCCGTACAGATGGCCTAGTGTGAGTTCGCCTTAGATCTCAGTGTTTTCACATGTTTACAGCAGCAATATTCCAACATGTCTAGTGTGTTAAGACACACATTTTTTTATTTCACTATACAGGGTCTTTAAACTTGAAATAATGCAGCCAAATAAGAAAAAGTAAGTGTTGGAAGCCAAAACATCTGGTTGAATTTGATTGATATCACTTTTAAAGTTCCATCTGTTCTTCCAGGCAAATGCTGTTTATCAGAATCGCCATCTGTGCTTCTAGGAAAGTAAATAAAACATTAATGGAAAATGTTTGATGATTTACCTAAAAAACACAACAACTGGTTGCCATTTCCAGTCTATATAAAAAGACTGGTGTTTCTTTCAAATACTCACCCCCTCCGATGTTATATCCTTTAACTAATTTATAAATCATTTGTCATCAATATAATTTTGCTTTTTACCCTAAAAAAAAGTTTACAAAAAACTTGTATTTTTGTTCTTGAGATAATGTTTCAAAAGCTTTGGATAAATATGAGACTCAATGATGCTGACTAAATCCACAATCCAGCGAGTTCGTCCTTGAAAAAAGAAGAAGCCACCAGGGCTATCTTCAGGCACACTCGTGCAAGTCAAGTTAATAGCTCAGCGAATATCTAATAAAAGACAATAAAATCACAAAGAATGTCGCACCTGGTCTATACCATACAACAAGAGCACACAGTACATCTCTCCTTATAATATCAGTGTGGATATTTGTGCTAATTGAAGAAAATCGCTCAAAATGATGCTCACGCAGATGGACACAGGTATTGAAACACAGGAAGTCTCTAACCCTGGCTATTCCTGGAGTAGATGCCTTTCAAATGAGAGAAAACACAGCACCAGTTTCTTTCACTATAGTACTGGCTGGATCAGATATATTCTAATGATGTAAGATGCTGCCCTGATATTAACCCTTTTATTACCCTAGGTTTTTTAAATGCACCCCACATCATTATTTTAAATGCTAGTACACTGTGTATATAAACATCATTATCTACAATTTATGACTCTATTTGTGCTACAAACATGTAGCTACAGTGCAAACAATTATTATTTTAGGCTTGTTTTCCCACCTCTATTAAAGTGTATGTGTTTTTGAGCATTATGTTGTTCTCGCATTAAAAACCAAAACCATAAGAGAGAATATATCAAAGTGATGCATATTTAAAGGGAAAACACAGCCTGCTGAGCGCTGATTGAAACACACTGCTTTTACTTTACGACGGAGAATTGACTGGGTGTTAACGGGGGTAATGAGAACACACTTAAAGCCTCATAGATTCACTGGCTTCCAACTGCACTTCGGTATAGAGACAAATGGAGCAGCTGGGAAAATGAACAGCTGGGTGTTTTAATTGGTGGCGCGATGTCAAGCCCACAGACCATCTCAGACTATGGAGACGTGCTTGTTTTCCAAAGACGTCTGTTTGCACTGAGGCAACTTAGGAAGGATGCTCTCAAAGCTGGCATGAGTACGGACCGACTTGGCATCCGTTGACATATTGACGAAGCTGCTCCAGAAACTGGAAGGAGGAATCTGATAACGTAGTGAGGATTTCAAAAATAATCGAGCATTTCATCCAAAGATCTCATTTCTGATCTTCTGCTATGTATGAGAAGATCTTAAAGAAGGGCACGTCTACAATCATGAAGATGGACTTCATGTGGATGGAGGTGGAGCTGACGGATATCTCATTTAAAGATTCATGCGCAACATCAGTGTAATTTAATAAATCATAAGGTCATTTCTTTTGGTCTGTTGGCCTCAAGGCCTTAAAGTTGGCTTGTGTGACTTTAAATCCAAATATGAGCCAAAAACAATGATCACAGACTACATGAGTGACTCAGTAAAGTCTAAAAACAAGCAAATAAACAGGGAAAATAAGAATTTTGACAAGTGAAATGTTAAATATGTCTGGTTTATCCAATTAGATAGCAATGCTTCACCGCAGAAATAATTCAACACATCACTCATATGCTCTCCATATTGGCTTGACAGTTGATTGGGAGCATTTTTATGGATTATCAGTAGAGTATTCACCCATATGCACTCTTGACTCTGGCTATCTCCATAATAAAGTGGCACTGAACATAAAAAGAGCAAATTCACATGGGGTCCCTGCATTTTTACACTATCGTCAATGTTTTATTAATGAGCTTCTTGCATCAGCCATAAGTGGATTATATTAACCCACATACCCGTCTGTGTTTCTTCATGTGCTGTTCTCCAAGCGGTGAATATTTTCCCCTCTGTTAGCAATGCATACGCCCTGGAAAATGTAAACCCCTCAATGGTTGAATGGAAATTTCAAGCAAGAGGAGAATTGCTCGAGCTTCAGAAGTCAGACCGGGCTTGACTCTGCATTAAGATGTCATTTTGACAGATACGCAGTGAAGCAGTCACGACTGAGCAGAGGAGGCATGGAAATAAGAAGTGACAAGGGACCCCAGCAGTTTTCAGGCTCTAAGGGAGAAAACATGAATGAACAGAACGCCCACTATGAAAGCAAAACCTCCTTGCTCAGTGTGCAGAAAAGAAGCAGCTCTCTGCCTAAGTAGGCAGCCAGTCAGCATGGGGAGTATCGATAGCTAGTTTCAATAACATTTGTATCGACCTCCGTCTGTTGTCTGGGGCCCCGGCTGTGTGGCCTTTTCTTTTATGGCTGGGACTCGCATCGGGATAAAATATACAGCTGACATTGCAGTGAAAAATCTCTGAGGCGAGAAGCAGAGTGAAAATCCAAACAGAACAAATCAATTTTCATCAGATGAGGGAGTGAAGGTGGAGGGGGAGGATCAATCAGCTCAAGTCAGGTGAGAAAGAACAGAGCAGAGACTTTGTTACTCAAGCAACGCAGGCCAAGTATGCAACGGAAAAACTGCACTGAATGTGTGCTGTTGATGTATGAACTGTGATTCTTAGGAGCCGGTAGAAGGAGGAATAAATTCTATAGCAGTGGAAACATAAACAAAGTCACTGCACGGGAACATACCATAAAATCATTGTATAAGACACACTTTAAACCGTTTTTTTCATCCAAAACATTGGTTGACCCTCACTGCTTAAAAATGTGCAGGGGTACAGTGACACACACCAAACTAGCAGAAGTTGACACTGCTTTAAAACAGCTTTCATCTGGATAATAAGCCTACAGCAGCAGCTAGGATTCAAACAGGTTTTAACAGACGACATTACATCACCTTGATTTTAACGTCTTTACACTGGCTTCCCATTAGTTTTAGAATTGACTTTAAGATTTTACTTGTTACTTTTAAGGCACTAAAGGGTCTGGCTCCAAAATATATAATAGAACTTCTAATCCCCTATGTCCCAGCCTGCAGCCTTAGATCCTCAGGTGGGAACCTCCTGGTTGTTCCAAAGTCGAGATTTAAAACTAAAGGTGATCAAGCATTTTCCATCAGGGCCCCTCGACTTTGGAACAACCTAACTGAGGAGATAAGGCGTGGAGAATCAGTCAGTTCTTTTAAAGACCCTGTAAACTGAAACCTGATGTTTTTGTCTTAACACTCTAGATATTTTGGAATAAGGGTGCTGTAAACGTGAAAACAATGAGATCTACATGTGTCTGAATTCTGGATTTTAACTGTTAAAAGGTTTTTCAACTCTTTCCTGGCTTGGTTTCATGTGGGCGGGGCCAATATGTGGGCTCATGATGTTTTTTACCTCACCCTTTTAATGCTTCTGTCCATTTTATTGTTTGCTCTCTTTCTGCTTTTGCTCTTAAATTGATCAGTTTTAATGCCTCAGTTGTGTCGAGCTTTGTCTTAAATGGATATTTCCCCTTCACTGCAAATTTACTATTTTTACTGGCTCTTGTTCTGCTTCTCTTATAACGTCAGATTGCTTTTGACATCCTTTTAATGTTTTTATTTCCCTCGTTTTTTACTGGTTAATGAGTCTTTTAACTGCTCACTATTGGTCTCAACCTGTGTAGCTGGGTTCCTATGTTTTTGTTGTTTTCATGGTACCTATGATGTCTGTGCCCTTAAAGAGCTTCTGCATATTGGTGTATTAAACATTGCAGAAACATAAAAAATGATTTTGGTAATTACCAATGCTGTTAATTTAGGGCAGCTGTGGCATAAACCTTACTTTGGTTAGGGTTAGGGTGGTCTAATAAATTCGTTAAGCACTGTATATATCAGATATTTGCTGGTTATAGCTCCTCAAATGTAAGGATTTGCTGCTTTTCTTTGTCATTAATCATAGAATATAAAGGGTTTGTAGGATTTAGACTGTTATTGTGTTATGTTACTCAGCCACCATGCTCTCTATCTGGAAGAACTGTAAGCCTGATTTCTAGGTTTTGCTCACGTCTAGGGTTGGGGCATCCTGATTCTTGCTGGATGGAGGAAAGGGTAAAATGCTAGGGGTGCACGGCGCTTTAAAGAGGTCTCCTTCAGAGGTACACTCCAAAGCAAGTGTTATAGGAAATCTCCCAGAATACAACATTGGCAGTATCTGAAAATTACAAAAACAATCCAGTAATATTGTTTAAATGAATTATGTTCCTTTTGATTTCAAAAGAACTCTCAAAAGTATTACTTATAATACAAATGTCTGGTATTGTCACCCCATTATTTAATGCTGGCAGCCACTTCTGATGATGTATCAGGAACTTGAAGGCTCATCATTTGTAGGGGGAGATTGTTCCTCTGTTCATAGAGGCTATGGGGCACTTGAAATTAAGGGGTAGAGGTTAAAGTTAGAAATAGAACCGAGCCTCAGTGACCAGCAGAGGTGGGCAGTGCAACTCTCAGGCTGTGGGTCTGTACATCACAACAACTGCAGAGGCTGAGAGTTCAACCCTCCTACTATCTAGCAGAAATGCCATCTTCAGAGTGTGATGAAAGATGGTGTTTAAAGGGTAGCACAGCTGGACAGACTGTGGACTTCACTGAACACAAGTCATGCAGGAAGACAGTCAAAACCTTGTTCCCTTCCAAGAGACTCCATTTAAGCCAGTAGCACCTACATTCCTGATTTTCTGATATATTTAAGCTTTTTTGACTAAATTCAGGAGGGAGTGTATTCTCTTTATTTGTAGCCTCTCCTAATTCTTCATTCTGATTAGTTAAGAAATGGAATGTAAAGGACATCTTGCCTGAAAAAGCCACTAAATAAAAATCAATAATGTGCTGTACTTGATTTTATCCACACCCTAAAGGCAGGAGAAAGTCTAGACAGAATATCTGCTACACCGCCTCTTTTATTAAAGATTTACAGTAATAAAGAGTAGCAGTAAAAATCAGGAGCAGCAAAAGGGCACAAGATAGTCCAGGACCCAGGGCCATGGAGGATTGATTTGATTTAGAGCGAGTAAGGTTTAATTGTGCGTGCAGAGAGGAAGGCCGTAATGAGAGAGACAGCGGGAGAGAGGAGAGGTGGCTATGCTGAATCAAGCAAGCGTTAAAGTAGCAGTAAGTAGAACAGTGGGAGGGAGGGGAGGAGGGAAGAAGAGTCTGGGGAGAACTCAGAGCAAAGTTGGTGAATGGCAGCCAGGAGTCAGGTAGAAAAAAAAGCTCCACACTACTTTCATTACAAGGAGAGTGGGAGGGTCAGGATGGTGGTGAGGGAAAAATATAGGACTTCCTTCAAACAAGGTCAAACTCTGCACTGCTTCACTGCAAATGAAGCTTGAGCAAACCACTGAGCAAGTAGGAAAGAGCTTGATAATATGAATCAACAGTGCAGTCTCTACAGGAAGAATTAAATTATAAATGACAGAATCAGTCCGTCTCTGAGTCCTATGGATTATGAAAACTGTTTATCCAACCATCTTCACTCTTGGCAGGTTTATTACTGCAGACTCTGAGGACTGCAGCGGTGATACTGGTGCTTTTTTGATGACAGAGGGTGGTCCTTCAACAGCAAACTTTTTAATTTGAGTATGCAGCTGTGAAGCTCTGAGACCAGCTTTTCCCCCTGAAACATGTTTTTATAAGTCTATGAAACATTTATTTAAGCAGACAAAGCTTTTTCACCTTAAAAATCTCCTTTTCAAGAGTCTCCTAGCCAAGAGAAGCACTAAGCAACTACATGTTCACACATAATCAGGGAAGCAATGGAACTTGTATTTGTCCCCAACAGTCTAGTGCAGATGTTCAGTGCAGGCAGGTATGACAAGTTGTGTCCACACAAGGGGTGGAATGTAACCACAAAGAGCCACGTGCTGACCTTGTAATGTGTGCTGTCTAAAACACATAGGCATGTCCATCTACATTTAAAGTGGATAAGGTTTGAAAGTGACACGAATTAAACCAATCAGTGTCATCCCTTTTTTAACCCTTAGGGGAGGTTGTGCATATTTCACATGATTTTTCATTCCTATTAAGTTCATAATTTTGTCTGTGTTCATCAAAATGGCATACATTTTGGCAAGATTGTGTATTTCATTTGATCTCTTTATTTCCAGCTCTGCTCTTACAGCAAGTCTGTTTACAAGCAAAATTTACACTCAAGCTGTTAAGTGCAAAAAATGTGCCACTGAAACCCATTCAAACTGCAACTTTTTATCTCACTTCCATTAGAGTATAATACATGCATTTTATTATATGCGGGTGTCAATCTGGGCTTTTGCATGGAATTGATTTTTACTAATCTCCACGACGGCGTCATTTGGACCATATTAGGCATATAGAGAAAAAAAAAACATGCAAAAACTGATGCATAAAAATCAATGTTGCTGCTAATCACTGACATACCTCACGCTGTAGCAATTTAACTAATGTAGCATATTGAAAATATTTTTTGTTATGTTTTGTTCATCTAAAAACATGTTGGCATCATGACAATTTAATAATTTAACACAAAAAATAACTTTATAACTTTGAAAATTATTCATTTTTCTATGATTTTGTTTGTTTTAGCAAAAGACATGGTGGCATAATGCCAAAAAATGGCATTCAAGGGGAAAAAATATTTAAAAATTAATGAATATTGGATATAAAAATAGGTTCAGTTGTAGATGAAAAATTATCACAATGAAAGTAGAATAAAATATAAATTAATTATATTTTTTTGTGCTTGGCATCTTGAGTGTGACTAATATTAAAACAACTGGGGTTGACATATTGTCACTTTCACAGCAAATTTTAGTCTTTATTCTTCAACAGACTGAACACCAGCAGCTCTATATACACTCCTTGCCTTTCTTTGCGCCACTAAACACACACCTGACACAGAAGAGGTATGTTAATGGAGGATTTAAGTTGTTTGCTGAAGCATTCCTACAAAATCAGAAACAATAAAAAAGGTGAGGGTAAACCATCTACATCAGGAGGAGAAGTGTGACAACATTAGATATTAAAATCTCCAGATATAATTAAAATACCCAGACATATCAACCAGAACATGTATGATTTTTGTTGATCAATCTTTGGTGAGTTCAACCTCCAATAAAAGTAGGCTGTAGACATTTATTTACTTCTTTCTCTGCTGGAGTCTATGGCTGCATTCTGTAATGCTTTCTTACAGGCTGATTGACAGAAGTATTCATATCTGCGGGTTATACTGTCAGTGGCATATATGCAAGTTTGTGATCAACAGTATGAGATTTATTTTAAATTCAGCTCACTGTTGCTCCGGAGCATCAATGTGCTTCTGTGTGTTGTGTTAACAGAATGTGCGATGAAGCACACAGAGGAGAGCTTGTAAACCAACAAAGCTAAGGCTTATACCTTCTGTCTTATTAAAAGCTTTATCAGAAAATGCACTGACTTTAAACTTCAAACATTCTGTGTGTGTTGAACATGCTCTGAGAACTCACAGATATCTAATGTGTTCTCCAAATCTCGTATTGTGCTACAGACTTTTGAGGAGAGATTATTTATTAGCTAAACAGCACGAGCGCAAGGTTAAAAAAATGACAGCAGCTAAAACAGGCAAGAACAGGAATGAAAGCTATGCTACACGCAAAAATTTGTACCACATTTGCATAGATGGTTTTTGTGCAGTGTCAAGGGAATTTGTTAGATTTACTTGACTTTAGCCCAGCGCAGCATTGATTTGCATCACCAGTGAGCAGGTCTACCTGCAGTAGGTGTGTTTAACTGATGTTTTGCTTGTCTTAAGGCCAGCATGATTAAAATAAGTGGGCTGTGGCTGTGACTTGTGGTAAAACACAGCTGTTTCATAAAGATTAAAAACATCTTAACAGTGTCCAGATTATAGCCAGTGATTTTGCTGATTGCAAAGAAAAGTCAACATGTTTCATCTCTCACCGTTGCTGTTGACACACAGGACCTGTGGGAGCTGAGTGCCGGGGCCACATGGTTTCTCGTCATCAGGAATACACTGATCCAGACTGACCAGCTCCCAATCATAACAGCTGGGGTCATCACATGGCACTGCCTCTACCAGGTGAGGGCAGTTCCCCGGCCCTCCTGTGGGCTCGTTGGTGATCAGTCTCTTCCTCAGTTTGAAACCTACGGCAAAAAGGGTGAACAAAGAATTCAAATTAAGATTTCAAGAATCACAAAAACTGGAAATATGTATGTACTGTGTTTTACTCATTCATCCTGATTTAGTGCTCAATGCTACAGACTCAGGTCCCAAGAATTTTTTCCAAGTGGCCGAGTAAAAACTTTCTGCTAGGGAGCATCGTTAAAGAAGAAGTGTTTTTTTTACTGTTTCTGTTCTTTAAAAATTTACTGTACTTTTTGGCTTTAATGTCTTTATTGGAGACAGGCAGACAAGAGTTAGAAACTGGAGAGAGAGAAAGTAAGGAATTATATCCAGTAAAGGAGCCACAGTCTGGACTGATTCTATTAATGTAATTACTTTTCAAAAATTTGACATTTTAAAATACCTATTCTCCACAGTTTAAAAAAAATATTAAGTATATCTCTGCTTTATCGTTTCTTTCACTCCTACTTTTTTATCAGTTGACCCCTTAGATTGATCCTGTAACTCTTTAGATAGACCTGAGCCAAGCTTGAAGCCACTAGAATTGTACTTAATCATGGATCATTTTAAGCACTGGGGCTGTTGAAAAATTAAGATATCTTACTAATGATTAATCTCAGAATTTCTGTAGTGAATTTGTCAAAAGTTCCATTGTTTTGCATGCAATGCAGTTTCTGTTTCATTTTGGACTTTTGTAATGTCCTAAACTTAGGATAAATGACTCCCTGTCAGGACACAGACCTGCTTTTATTTTGGAAGAAAATAAGGAGCTTGAGTAGATTCAGACTCAGATATGGAAAAAGGAGCTTTTTATGGATCAAAAAGGAAATGAGGTGACAGTGAAAGGGTTAATGTTTGACATCACAAGGCACAGATGTCTTCTGACTTGTCCACTGAGCTGTCTGTGAGTTTTTAAAGTGAAATGAGACATTAAGGTAGAGTGGTGGACTTATTTTACATCTTTGTGGCTGCAGGGAGACGCTGATGTGGATTAACTAAAGTGTGCTGAAAGGGACAATAATACAGAAACTATGGACCTTAGTTGCATTGCTAACAATGTGTTAATGCTGACCACTCTAATTTCGAGTATATTACAAGTACAAGTATTTTTTAGTACTACTCTAAATAATTACATAATCAGAATGGTTAAAATTAGCTTGAGTTTCGCAAGAACAACAAAATGCACACACATTACACATCCATCTGGTAAACCTCTCATAGACAGCGTTTGGGAAAGGGCAGAGCCTTTAAGAAAAACTCAGAGGGTGATTAGATGAATGTTCTGCCTGTCACATCTTTACGGGCCAATCAGAAAAACAAAACATGTGACGTTGTCACCCCAAACTAAGGTGTGCTAGCTCCATAGAGAGCTGCATAATCTGAACCATGGTGACTGTAGACAAGTCAGTATACGACTTCTGTTGATTTTGAAAAGAAAACAACTCACTGCTGTTCTTTGTTCTTTTAACAAAAATTTTTTGTCAAGCTCTGATAAAAAAGCCGCTTTAGCAGCATCCAAGCTAATGTCTTCCACCATAATCACACCACTCTCTTGTCACTGCTTACTTACATCACAACTCCGAAAGTACTGCCCCTCAACGCTGATTGGTCCTGTCACTTTCTAACTAGGCCCAATCTGTTCAGACGGGAGCTTTGTAAGATGGAAATACAGAAACGGGCATATCCATCTGCTTTGCAAGGTTAACAAAATGCAGTATGAGCATTTATGTGTCATAAGACTATTTAATAATGTAAATCATTCACCTGGAGTTTTTTCTTATAATCTGTGCCTTAGCTTTCTGCATTTGGCTAATATCAAAAAGTACATTTAGCCTGGTAATTTAAGGACCTGAGTACAGTTCCTCTGACTGATGTTAGATCTTCTTAATAAGCTTATTTCAGTTTGATGGCTGACCTGCAGAGACAGCTCATTAATACTCACTGAAACAAGAGGAAAACTTTAAATTGTCTCCACACGGACCAGAAATCTTCCTCTGCCCATCTCTTTGCAGATAAGAGTGTTTTTTTAAGTATAATACACATGTGACCAATGAATGAAGCCATGCAGGAATCAGCTTGTTACAAAGTCAGTAATCTTCAGTGAATTCAATGCAATCACTTCATTGCTCACTTTATGTAAAGCCAAATTGTATGTTAAATCCTGCATCAGTTTTGGACTCTTCCCTGACTATAAATGCAGATCTTCCCTCTACAACAAAGCTACATTTTACTATGAAAGTCTACAAGTAATTTAGCCACAGCATCTACAGCAGTGGTAGTAATTTATGCATTTTTAACCGAGATGTCCTGCCTCTACTCGAGCTGCTAATCATTAAGTATTCACTGTTTTGCTCTGAAGCTATACTTTAAGGTTACAGCTAGTATAAAAATGCTACTCATATCATGTAGTAAAACTTTAATTAAGCTTGCAGGTTTATAAATATTCATACAGTTAATAATTCTGTGATCTTTAAGAAGTTATTTTAAAAGTGTCTGAGGAGAGGGAACGTTCCTTGCACTGTAAAACTGGAGCACTAAATAGTGTCTAGATAATGTTAATGAAAGATCCTCAGCTTCTTTCCACATTTGTTCTAATCTACTAGTATATTACCGGTTGATTTGTGGAATAAAGGAATAAATGAGAAGTTGGTGCAGTTTTCTAACTGAGTAAAACTGTCAGGTTTTTGCCAGATGGCTGAGGTAAGGAATAATGAAATAAGAATTACTTTCAAAATCTTATTGAAATAGAAAAAAGTAACAGATGCAAAGGGAGAAAAATGAAATTTATGCAGAAAAACATGCACCTAAAAAGACGGAGCGGCAAGTAATCCATAGAAAAGACTTCAGATTGACTCAAACTATATCAGTCTAACTTCTGTATATTGTTATTTTTTCACTGTGCGCACAGACAAATGCAGAGGCAACATGATGGTCGGCTGAAAACTCTACAGATAAATCTCGAAGTGACCCAATAGCATGTCATTTTCAGTTAGATTAGTTTGGAGTCAGACACTCAGACGCTCTTCTTCCAGGAGACCGTCTGAGTGTCTGACCCCAGAAGTCCTGAAAGGCTGTGAGGGCAGCTGAGAGTAGTCTGCATCTGGGTGCTTAACTTGTTCTTATGTTCTGATTCCTTCTTTATTTATCATTTATATGGTTTGAAATAAGAACAGAATTAACCGCAGCGCTCTCCTCCTCTCTTGAATAATCAAACTAACTCAATAAATCCAATATAAATCAAGTTAAAAATCAGCGTCTCTGGATCTTGGCTTGCCTCTGGTGTTCGCAAGGTTGATGGAGGCTGTTGGGTATGATGTTCAAATTTGAGCTATCTAGTATACCACAAGAGTAAATAAGTTACATAAAAGGCAAAAGTTTCAATGATGTGAGCTGAAACTTTTGAAGAGAGTTGTCTGGAAATGTTTAACGTCTGTAGAACATTCAGCACAAATGGAAAAACTTCTGTATCAAATATATAACATGAACCCATGAACTTAAAACAACTGCACAAAACTAAATAGTAAATGCTTCTTATAAAAGCTTAAAATACTTAAAAATGATGTCTAGGACAGCTGGGATGTACCAGCTGGCAGAAGTCAGTGGCTCTTATTGTGCTTATTGTAGAATGTATTTCACATGGACGTAGCGTCAGTGACATCATCAACTGATTTTGACAGAGGATTATGAAGCCATACCGGTCACCATATTGGAAATGCTCGATCAACCTAATCTTAAATCATTTTAAAGACCCTGTAAAGTGAAATACAAACTTTGTGTCTTTACACTCTAGATATGTTAGAATATGGTTGCTGTTAAAATGTTAAAACACTGAGATCTACATGTGACTGAATTTTGTATTGAGACCATAACAAACTTTTTCACCTCTTTCCTGGCTTGGTTTCATGTGGGCCAGGCCAATATGTGGGCTTGTGATTACACGAGCCCACAGTGGGGAATGACTCCGCCCCTCTAACACTACAATATAAAACAGAGCAGTTCATCTCAGTACAGTCTGTTGTTAGCTGATGTCACTGCCTTTATTGAAAGTAAACAGTCAGTTAATGCTGTTTTTTGTTCATTGTGAGGTAAATTTGCCAAATCTATCAGCTACAGTGGTCTATGGATCATTTAAAGCATCATAACAGAGATTTGACCCAGAAAACAAAGCTGACTTTGTCTCTTCTTCTAAAGTCAACAAAAGGTCAAGAGGCAGGCTAATGGCTTAAGTGCTTTCTTCAATTTAGACAGAAGCATTTTTTATTTGAAAGGATCGTATTTCTCTTAAGTGGGCGTGGCTTGAGCTCATTCAACAGACACGCCCACACCATCTTGGAGCGGATTTTACTGCCTCATTTTTCATGATTTTTAAGCTTAATTTTATAAACTTTGAGATGTTTTTTGACAGATATTTGACCTGGGGGTTCATAACACAGTTAGCTATCATACAAAAAAACCTAAGAACAGATTTATTTTCACTTTACAGGGTATTTAAAGTATGATAACAGAGATTTGACCCAGAAAACGAAACAGACTTTGTCTCTTCTTCTAAAGTCAACAAAAGGTCAAGAGGCAGGCCAATGGCTTTAGTGCTTTCTTCAATTCAGATAGAAGCATTTTTTATTTGAAAGGATCGTACTTCTCTTGAGTGGGCGTGGTTTGAGTTAATTCAACAGACACGCCCACACCAACCTGGAACAGATTTTACTGCCTCATTTTTCATGACTTTTAGGCTTAATTTTATAAGCTTAGATATATATATATATATATATATATATATATATATTTTTTTTTTTAATTCGACAGAAATTTGAGCTGGGGGTTCATAACACAGTGGCCTGTCATACAACAAACCTAAATACAGATCTGTTTTCACTTTACAGGGTCTTTAATGACAGGGAAGAGTTGGATTCAAAGCAGGCCTTTAGCTTTCTGGCAAGCTGATAGGCACACAGCTGTCACATGAATTAATGACACCCTTCATAATGCACATATACGACTAACTTGTGGCCTGAAATGCATGCAACCTTCAAACTGAAGTCCAAAAATATTGAAATCTGGTCATGAAGTTGTGTAGTCAAGAGACCTGGTATTCAAGTGTTGGGACAACTTGTGAACCTGAAGCTTTCAGAAAGTTCTGCTCACGATGCTGTGAATATCATAGAGAAGGGAGCTCATATTGTAATATTGATATCAAGTAATCAGAACAATTGAATCAGAAAAAATCCAATCACCTAACATGGTGTCCCATCATAAAAGAAGCTAATCAGACCAAAGTGTTTTACACCAGGCTGGAAACATGTTTATTTCTGACATAAAAAAGGGGGCATTTTAATATGAATGGGTTTTTATTGCTTTTGAAGACAGCCTCAAGTTAATACTCAATAAGCAGAAATTGTTTTGCACAATGGAGGTTTCTGTGTGACATGACATCCATTTTCTACACCACTTATCCTGTTGGGGGTCAGCTGGCATTGGGCAAGAGGTAGGGTACACCCTGGACTAGACGCAATTTAGAGTCACCAATTAACCTAACAAGCATGTCTTTGCTGGTGGAAGGAAGCCGGAGTACCCAGAAAAAACCCACACATGCACGGGGAGAACATGCAAACCCCACACAGATAGGCCCTGACCGGGAAGTGAACCAGGGTCCTTCTTGCTGTGAGGCAACAGCGCTAACCCCTGCGCCGCTGTGCAGCCCGTGACCTGACTACTTTAATAAAATTAAAATTATTGTGATAAATCAAAGACATTGCCTCAAATCACCTTTACCTGTTGAAATTAATTGTATGGACCTCATCTTCTTACCTTTCTTCGCAGCCTGGTCGTCACAGTTCTCAAAGGTGCAGGGTCCCCAGGCCCCCCACGGTGATACCTCACAGTCGATGGGACAGGGGATTTGGCACAGCTGGGACATGTTTGGGATCGGACCCTGGCACAGCGTGTTTTCTACTGGGCGCGACGCTGTGGGAATGAGAAAAAAGGAACACATAACGAGCAGCAGTTAAAATGGACCTGCTTTACTTTGATGCTATTCTGGTTTGTCCTGATGTGAGGAATTTTAATCATCTTAAAAACCAACAGGAACAAGGGACAAGAAAAAGACTTGTTTACTTTCTTCCTGGCGTTGGAGTCCCAATAGAGAGCAGATGAGAACCATGAGTGTAAAAGCTAAAAACAGGCCTGTGAAGTAGACACTATTACCCCTTTGTTTTGTTTATCGCCTCCCTGTTAGCATGTCAGGATGATAAATTAGCAATGATTTTCTCGAGCAGTGCCTTACTAGAAACATAAAACATGGTGGAGCCCCGCCCCCGGCTCTCTAAGGAGGCAGGAGAAAAGATGCAACAACACAACAGTGAAAGGTGTAAGAGAACAGAGACATTATCTTGGCTCATGTTTATTCCATGAGGTGTAATTTGGCACCAACTTCCTTTGGTCCTGCCGTGTTGGATTTAGGAAGCATGATGCAACTGGTTAATGCATGTCTGTCTGAACTCCCGGTGAGCAGCTGTGTGTAAATAAAAAGAGAGATGTAATCACTGTGTACAGCTCTGCTCTGTGACTACACGAGCACTGAACTGAGTCACCATAAATATATTTGATTTGCTGAGTCTCTGATGCCATCTATGAAGACACTTATGTTTCTTAGTGTGTGTCTTCAAAGATGTGCTACTGTTATCATTGATATCTTCTGGAGCTGTGTGCCCAGTTTTTCTTTAGTCAGTGTATTGTCTTTCCTTTTTTAAGCCTTCTTTGACACAAGAAGGTGTCAAATCTTGACAGAAATAACTGGTCAGAAAAAATAGGTACTGTGACAAAGCCCCTTTCCAGACTAATCCCTGAAAATGACAGTTAAAGTACATGGTATATGCCTTCAACAGGCTGCTAGCCTAGCTAGAAAAAGGACAGGAAACAAGAGGGGAAAAGTCAGATAGGTTAGCTCTAAGCAAAGGTATTAAAAGCAGACTAGCAGCACATTAAAAGCTTTGTGTTTAATCCACAGGAAGCGTATTATTGTTGTACAAGAGTCTGTGATGAGGGCTTTTTCTCTGCCAAGAGCACTGAAGTCTTGTCATTACTGAGCTGAAGGGCCAGGAAATAAAGCAGGGAGCTGTAAATTTAAAGCAGACCATAGCATGGAGGAGGTTTTAAAGGCACTCCTCACCTTTTTAAACCCATCTAACAAAACTTACAGCTGCTTGTGTTTTTTTCCTTCACTTTACTCCTTTTTTTCTGTCATTCCTTTTTAGTCGTTGCTAATTTGTGTGTTTGACCCCTTTTTGAATAATGTCACATTATCTTGCAACTATCCTTAAAGGCCTCAAACACTATGTTTTTGTTCAGTTTGTGTTTCCAATAGGTGGTTTGCAGATGACGTCACATCACAGTGAAGAACTCCAGATCAGGGCAGGAAGTTACATCTGCGTTGTGAAGCGCTGTCAAAATGCTTAAGTTTATACCCAACCTTTCAAACTGAGTAAGTCCCAAACAAAGACGAAAACAAATTCAGGATTTTTAGGTCAGCCCATCGTTGAACAGCTGACAAATATCTGAATCGTTTGGCTCAGCTCAGTAATAAGAGTCAGTATCAACTCCAAAAAGACTCTTTAATTGGTACCAGTTTGGTTTTATAAAAGTGTATTTAAGAAATTAAAAAAAGAATAATTGATAGCTCTCTAATGCAGGGGTTCTCAATGTTGAGGTCGCGAGACACTGAGAGGGAGTCTCCAGATGCTTTAAAAAAAATAACATTTTTGATGACACTGTTGCCACTTTACACCAATTTGGCCTAGTTGTAACCCATTTTTAATCCAATTTTACCATCAATTTTGTCAATTTTAACAGATTTTTGCAACTTAAAACCCATTTTTTGTAAATTTTAAACCCTTTCCACCACTTTCTTCTGCCTGTTCTTGCCACTTCTAAACCAAGTCTTGCAACTGTCTGACTATTGTTGGCTCTGTTGACACATTATTGCCACTATTAACCCCTTTTACCACTTTTCAAGCCACATTTTGCCAGTTTCTGACTATTTCTACCTCAGCTAACCCTTTCTTGCCAGTTTTTATCAATTTCAGCCACTTTTGAATCCCCTTTTACCACTCCATATGCCCATTTTGCCGCTTTAACCCATTTTTGGGTTATTTTTTCCACTTTTATCTAATTTTTGGCAGTTCTAACCCATTTCTGCCACTTTTTAAATCTAATTTCACCACCTTTCACACCAATTTTTTGCCATTATTAACCAATTTTAGCTATTTTTTAATGTATTTTATTTTGTTTTTAATGTGCATGGCTGTGTTAAGCCATCCTCAGGTACAGTGGGGGTCCCCGGGCACCCTTATTTTGGGAGTTGTGGGCTGAAAAGATTGAGAACCCCTGCTCTAATGGAACCCGATGCAAACTTGCTCCTGTGGTTCATATGAAAGAGTTGGTTTATACACTGCCTTCCAAATTATTATGCGAATGAAATTTTTCTCTGATTTTTCTAAATAGCTGTTGCAAATGACAGTCAGTATGATTTTCAAGTCATCAACTGTTAGAGCATAATTCAAATTGTACTGAACAAACCTCTCAATGATAACTATTTTTTCAAAAATAAAAACCTCAAAATGCACTGTTCCACATTATTATGCACAACAGAGTTTCAAAACATTTTACAGGTTGTAAAGAACCTATTTCAATCACAAACATTTTAACAGGCCAAGTTCCATGTTAACATAGGAGCCTTTCTTTGATATCTCCTTCACAACCCTCGCATCCATTGAACTTGGGAGTTTTTGGAGAGTTTCTGCTTGAAATTCTTTTCAAGATGTCAGAATATCCTCCCAGAGCTGCTGTTTTGATGTGAACTGCTTCCCACCCTCATAGATCTTTAGCTTGAGGATGCTCCAGAGGTTCTCAGAAGGGTTGAGGTCAGGGGAGGATGAGAGCCACACCATGAGTTTCTCTCCATGTATGCCCATAGCAGCCAATGACACAGAGGGTTTCTTCGCAGCATGAGATGGTGCATTTTCATACATGGAGATAATTTTGCTATGGAAGGCAAGGCTCTTCTTTTTATACTATTGAAGAAAGTGGTCAGTCAGAAACTCTATGTACTTTGCCAAAGTCATTTTGCCACCTTCAGGGACCCTAAAAGAGCCCTCCAGCTCTCTCCCCATGACTCCGGCCCAAAACATGACTCCACCACCTCTTTGCTACGTCACAACCTTATTGGGACATGGTGGCCATCCACCAACCATCCACTACTCCTCCACCTGGACCATCCAGGGTTGCACGGTACTCATCAATAAACAAGACTGTTTGAAAATGAGTCTTCATGTACTTCTGGGCCCACTGCAACCATTTCTGCTTGTGAGCATTGGTTAGGGGGGGCTGAATAGTAGGTTTATACACAACTGCAAGCCTCTGGAGGATCCTACACCTTGAGGTTCATGGGACTCCAGAGGCACCAGCAGCTTCAAATACCTGTTTGCTGCTTTTTAATGGCATTTTAGTAGCTGCTCTGTTAATCCGATTAATTTATCTGGCAGAAACCTTCCTCATTATGCTTTTATCTGCACGAACCTATCTGTGCTCTGAATCAGCCAAAAATATCTTCACAGTACGATGATTACGCCTGAGTTTTCGTGAAATATCTAATGTTTTCATACTTTGTCCAAGGCATTGCACTATTTCCGGCTTTTGCAGCAGCAGAGATCCTCTTTCTTTTCCATATTGCTGAAACCTGTGGCCTGCTTAATAATATGGAACATCCTTCTAAAGTAGTTTTCCTTTAATTCAGCTCTCCTGGCAAACAAATTACAACAGGTGTCTGAGATTGATTTCAGTGATCCTAAGAGCCCTGAGACCCAATAACATCCATGAGTTTAACTGAAAAACAAAAAATTGAATGTTTATGACTCTAAAAAATAATTTGCATAATAATTTGGAACGCGGTGCATCTGTACTCCGTATTGCCAGTACTATGCAAAGGAAGTTGCAAGCAGCCTGCAACACAGCCTAAAAAATGGTCAAAGTAGAAGTCTTGCCTCTTATAAATAACATGGATAATCATACAGTAGAACTCAAGGGTGGCCAATCTGATTCCTTAGGTGGCCATAGTCACCCCCCGGGCTGCAATATGTATAACCATGCATAGAACCTGGAGCTACTGATGGCAGTCTGCATCTACATATCTTACATATTTAATAAGAAATACCTTAAAGCACATAATTTTAATATATAGTCTATAATTGTATTTTCTATACAAGCAGTCGTCTAAGGAGTTTTATTTAAAATAAGTCATCTAACACAAATAATTAACTCCTACACAGATATACTGACGTGAATATATATGGCAGTGAGCACCAAATATACACAAGGTTTCTTAAATCCTATTTAAAATGTGTGGCTAAAGATGATAAAATCGGATCTTCTTCTGTTAAATTTGATCAGTATTATTTTTAGACTCTCCTCCACACTAAGCCCTTTTTGTTTGCTTCCATGTCACAGGGATTTGTGTAAAACAAATTGCTAAAAACCATTTGCATTCAGTGGAATGAATAAATCTGTTCTCGTCTGTGTTGTACTGTATAATATCAGGTACATTTCCAAAAAAACAAATCCATCTCTTTGGAGTGGATGTCTCGTGTCGTTTTCATCTTCATCAATCAACTCCTGACACCTCGGCGCTCCATCGGCAGCTGTCAGCGTACGCAGAGTTTGTGAAAAACTGAAATTGTACCATCTGTTATCGTTTCTGTTTCCAATATTACAACATATTTTCCCCTAAAATCAAGGGAATCTACGTTTTGTACGACTTGATGCTCAGTTAGCAACGGTGTGAAAGTTCAAAAGGAGCAGACTTCTTCGCTACAAAGCACGAGGACGGATTGATTTCAACTTTTACAAGTATTGAGTGATGAATTTCAAATGTGGGTATTTAGTGATTCACAACAGAAATCTCTTCACATGTTCAACCTGAGGCACTTTTATTCCTGTATTCTGACTGTTCCTACAAGACATCAGAGAGCTTAAAGCCTCAAATAGTCGGGAGAGCTGAATCATAATTCCCTTACAACTGTACAGGGGGAGGCAAGAGGGGCTTTTGAAATGCAAAATGGTTAATTCCTCTTACAAATACACTCAGAGTCAAATACTTGGTTTGCTGAGCCACTGTTAATCCACATCTTATTGGGGAACTACGCAGACTTCAATCTTTCAACATCAATCCACAAGGGAATACAAGACTGAGGACCAAGAGGGAGTTTTGGTCTCTGTATAATACAGGGAAAAAAACATACCTTCTTCATCCTGCTGCTCTATTAGTCCATTTCATATTGTGCTCTCCAGTGAGCTCATTTTTCTATTGTGCTGATCTGACAGTGCAGGGAGAAATCCCTCATGTGAGTGTGGCTTACTGTCTGCAGCAGTGGGAAACTTCACATGTCTCACTATCTTCATTCTCTTTGTGGGGAAACAAAGTTTCTCTCGCATTCCCTTCAAAGCTTTCAGCTCCTACGCTCAGATTTTTTTAGTAAGGATACAGAACTTTTGTTGTATTACTACTGGTCCTTTTGTTGGATTTGGTTGCAAACTGAAATCTGGATAGAGTTGACAGTGGGCTTGTGACTTTATTGTAATGTGGGTGATTTTTATGCTAACCTTTAATTCAGTGGTTTAGAACAGGGTATACACAGGTAGAATATGAGAGTACACCCTAATTTCAGTCTCTAGATCAGTGGTTTTCAACCTCTTTTTGCCCAAGACACACCCAAGATCAAGCCAAAATTATAGGAACATAAAATCCACATCATCAAGTGTATAGCATTAGTTCAGGGAGGCCATGGAATTGAGCACGGCTATATAATTGAGATCAGCTGATCTCATGCAAGCCCTCATCAGCTGACAGTCAGCTGATCTGCTTTAAAGTATGCTTTTGACTAATCACACTCATGCTGCCATGTTTCAACTGCTTTAACCTGGCTGTGCTTTCCTGCTCCCTCTCCAAGCCACTTTTTACAACCCTCCTCCACCCCAGCTCCTCTTTTGCAGAATGGCCACATATGAATAACAGCAATAAGGGCAAATTTACAGCTGCAAATAAAGGCAATCTATTTATGACTGCAAATCATTTGTTTCTGACAACTGAACTTAAACTGTTGTATAGTTAAAGTAATTATTTGTAGTTGTACAAATTGTTACGGCACACCAAGACTTGGCTCAAGGCCCACCAGTGTGCCCTGCCACACCATTAGAGAACCACTGATCTAGAGTACTCACTTCGAAAACCCCCTTTCACATCAAGGCAAATGTAACTGAAAAGTAGTCAAAGTACGCTAGTCTAATACGTCATCATTTCTGAGGAATATGGCATGGTTAACTCAAAATGCATAATCATGTACAGGGGTTCCAAAGTATCCAGTATTTTGTTATACTGAAACCTGATGCCACAGTTGATTAAATTATTATTTTTTCTCTCATCAGTCTACAGCAGTGTTAATTTCATTGACAAAATCTGTTTGTCGACAGCCTTTTTTTTCCATGACAAAAACTAGACTAAGACTAACAAAAAAAGATCTGTGATGACTGAAACTGACAAAAACTAAGTTTAGTTTTTGTCAAAATGATAAAAACTAGACTAAAATGTAATTAAGTTTTTGTCTGACATTCAAAATCTGTGATATTTCTCCACTGTGGGTAAATCTGTCAAAATGCAATGCATTTGTATCTCTTCTGCCCCTCAGCTGTGGAAAGCAGGGGCCCCAGGTTTGGCAGAGTGCAGAGAACACACTACCATGATTTGGTACCAAATTTAGGTAAGAAAATAAATGCTTGGACTAAAAGTTTTTTACGGACTAAAAAGTTTTGAGTTCTTGTCGACTAAAACTAGACTAAAACTAAAAAGGGTAGAAATGACTAAAATGGGACTAAAACTAAAATGCATTTCGTTTAAAGAATAAAACTAAAACTAAAATTAAAAACAGCTGCCAAAATTAACACTGAACTACACTCAGTACCTCATCATGACACATTTTGTTACAAACTTATTTAATTTAATCAATTTATTTTTTTCCCCATCAGTTTTGATCACATTAACTTATTTTGACCTTCATAGTTTCAGTTGATAAAAACAACAACAACAAAAAATTTAATCCACTTTTAGTGGATTAATGGGATTACATTTTAGTCAAAACTTTCCATCAAAACATTTCTCTTTGCCTGAATCTGGTGCCAAATCATTCTTGTGTGTCAAACCTAGGATTTCATGGATTCTGAGTGTCTGGTGAAAACCACATTACATTTTTATCTTGTTTTAGTCTCCTGGATGAAAGCTAAACTTACTTTTGGTCAAAGTTTATATCATTAAAGGTATGCGGCCTAGTGTTAGTTGATGCAGGACACAATAGTGGTACACCCAGCCGTCGGCCCCCACTGACGGCCCCCACAGCCAATCACAGGTCTTTCTCTCAACACAGCAGCGCGTTTAAATATGACTTACTTCTCACTTCTCCCTGCTTTGATTAATGCTGATGCATCACACTGCTGCTGGCAAAGCTTAACCTCCTCCACCCCAGCTTCCTCCTTTATAACATAAAGCTTGTTGCACCCTCATATTCAGATTCATGCTACTGTGGAGTCATTGCTTTTGGAATAATTTTACTGTATTCAGTACACACTGTCATTAATGTAGCTATCCATATGGGGATTTCTAGATATACACGCTCTAGAAGAGCAAAGCATGCTGCTTCACTAAACCAGGGAGCATCTTCTCAGCAGAGTCTTCTCCACCAAGTAAAACTGTATACCCTTTTTGCAATAAAATGGTTAAATGTATGACGAGAGTGTTACTGACTGAACTATTTTAAACTAGTCCTAAACCCTGTTTGTACAGGATTAGTATTACCTAGGGACCTCTGGTAATCTGTGATGATGCAATTAATTACTGTCTGTTTTTTAAATCCTGCATGAATTGATCATGTCTGTAATTTGCAGAGTTATGAAATCAAACTATCATGAAAACAAGGTTTTTAAGATTAACACATGTAAGTGTATTAAATCAGGCATTACCTCATTATTCCCAGTTAATGTATGGATGTACTCCCAATACTCACTGTAGCTGCTGGATTTAAAAGAAAATCTACCAGCCTTTCTTGTTTTTTGTACCAGCACTTCTTTTTAACCAGCAGCATTGTGCTGTGACACATAGCTGTAATCAAAGTTTATTTTGATCCGTAGTAACAGGCTATTTTTATGAATGACAATTTTTCAGCTTCAGAGAAAACAATGACATGTTTTTGCTCTCACTCGTCAACAGAAAAAAAGGGTTTATTTTTGTTCTTTGAGTATTTTGTGATGGGTAAGAGCATCTACTGCAGCTGAATCAGCTGCATCTAAACTTCGACTGAGAGGTCAGACAATCAGTTTATTGTTTTTCAAGTATGAGCCCCAATGAAGAGTTATTACAGTCACAATGTTTTGCTGGAAAGTCTAAGTTAAACTTTGAGATCCTGTATATTGTCTGCAACAGGATTCTCAGCTGCGCATGAGGCTTCCCTGCTTTTATAATTCTGGACATCTGAGCTGTGTTAATTGCTGTGTGTGTGCTGAAAACACCTCTTTTCCTGGTATGGCTTTTTCATAATCAAGACATTTGAACAACATAATCAGCTCTAATTAGCTGTGATTTTCAATCACACAATCCATGGAGTTACAATATTTACAGCTGCTCCTTTGATTTCTCATCGCAGCAATAGCCTGCTTCTTTCAAACATATCTGACACGAGGCAAGCAAGTCCTTAGTTTGAACACACCTTCTGTAGGTGGGTGGATCTGGTGTGATGGAGATGCAAATCAGTGACAAAGAGTCGGGCCATTCCAGCACACTAATACTATAAACGGTCTATACTGACACCCACTCTGACTTAAGAGTCTTTGAAAAGTGAGCAATTAGGCTCTGCCTATAAAATCAGAAGAACAAGCAGAAGACCAGGATTTAATTTATGATTTCTCTGACAAATCCCTCTGTTCTGTTACTTCTATTTACCCTCCACTATGGCTGCTAGGTGAGCAAGATACCAAACACTGCATGAAAACGCGTGGTGGACAGTTAATTTACAACCCTGATTCAAGTCTTGCTGAGATCAATGTTTGAATTTAAGTAGTGATTTCTTTTCAACAAAAAAAAGGGAGAGGCAAGGATAGGAGAAGAAAGGAAAGACGTAGAATCAAACAAAAATCCAGTTTAAAGGAGTAAAGTACATCAAAAAGGGAGAGAGAAAGGAACAGAAAAGTGGAGTAATGAGGACAAAAAAAGACAAAAGTAGGAGGGCAGGATGGTGGGAGAATGTGAGACAAGACAAAACAAAACATGAGACAACAAAATTATATAAAATGGAAAAAAGATCAGACAAATCAAGATGAGATGGGAAAACAGGAGACAAAACAAGATGAGACAAGGTAAAACAAGACAAGATGAGACAAGACAAGATAAGACGGGACGAAAAATTATACAAGTATAGTCAAAATAAGGCAAAACAACATTAAATAAACCTGAAAAAGTGACAGGATGAGTCAAGATGAGGTGAGACAAAACAAGATGAGGAGAGATGAGACAAAACAGGACCAGACTTGACTTAAGGAGATGAGGCGAGACAAGACAAGATAACATGAAAAATGAGACAAGATAGGATGAAACATAACAAGACAAACCAAAATGGTTGGTAAACAGAGCAAGAAGAGACAAGACTAAATGAGATAAGATGAGACAAAACAGGACCAGCCAAGATGAGAAGAGTCAAAACAAGACACAGTGTTACAAGACAAGATGAGGATGGAAACAGAGCAAGATGAAATAGCACAAGACGAGACAAAACAACTTGAGGAGGGGCGAGATGAGACAAGACAAAACAGGACGAGGCAAAGTAAGATAATACAAGATGAGTACGGCAAGAGATGAGATCAGACAAAACATGAGACAAGATGAGAGAAAACAGGACCACACAAGATGAGAAGTGATGAAAAAAAACAAGATGAGATGAGACAAGATGAGGATGGTAAGACAAGCAGAGACATGACAAGATGAGACAGAATGAATGGTCAGTAAAGATGAGTCAAAAAAAAGGAAAATGAAAGAGAAAAAGAAGAGACAAGATTAGATAAGTACAAGAGGAGACAAAACAAGATGAGGCAAGATAAGATGAGACAAAATAAGACGTGCTGAGACAAGACCAGATGAGGCGAGAACAGACAAGATGAGGTAAAACAAGAGGAGCACAAGGAAAGAAGATGAGGCAAGACGAGAGAAGACGGAACAAAACATGACATCAAAATAAGGCAAGTTAAATTTAAATCAAACAAAAAAAAAAGAGTAAAGAGGAGATGAGATAAGACAAGATGATGCAAAACAAGATGAGGAGAGATTAGACGAGCTGAGACAAGTTCAGACGAGCCGAGGTGGGACAAGAAGAGGCAAAACGAGATTATATAAGATGGGCACGAAGACACGCAAGGCGTGACAAGAAGAGACGAGATAAGCATGATGAGACAGAATGAATCATCAGAAAAGATGAGTCAAAAAAAGGAAAATGAAAGAGAACAAGAAGAGACAAGATTAGATAAGTACAAGAAGAGACAAAACAAGATGAGGCAAGATAAGATGAGACAAAATAAGAAGTGCTGAGACAAGACCAGACGAGCCGAGGCGGTACAAGAAGAGGCAAAACGAGATTATACAAGATGGGCACGAAGACACACAAGGCGTAACAAGACGAGACAGGATGAGTCATGATGAGCCACGACAAGATAAGACAAGACAAAATGAGATGAGACGGGACAAGAAGAGCATGATGCTACCAGTCAAGAGAGACAAGATGGGCCTGATGAGACAAATGAGTCCAGACAAAACAAGATGAGACAAAACAAGATGAGATGGCTCAAAGAGAGGCTCACAGGAGGATGAAGAAGCTACAGAACAAACATAGGAAATAAGGAGGGTGACAAAGACAGAAAGAGGAGGAAAAATGTCAATGACCAAAAGAAATGATCAGAAACATTGAGGAAATTAGCAAACAAAAACAAAAACAAAAAAAAAAAGAGAGAGAAAAGAAAAAAGGAAAAGGAGTTTATGTGACGGGAAGATGAATTACGAGGGGAAAGGAGGAGGAGGTGGTGATGGTGGTGTTGTGTGATGGGTTGGGGGGGTAGAATAAAAATAAAAGCAAGGAACAAGGAAAAGAGCGGTGAGAAGAAGGAATAGAAAATAAATCTGAAGAGAGGTGAGAGGAAATGTGGAGACATAACGTTAGTAGAGGGAGCAAGGATAAATAAGAGAGGGAGAAAAGATGAAAAATGACGAGAGGAGTATAGAAGCAAGAAAAGATCAGAAGAAATAAAGAGCAGAGATATGGGCAGAAAAGCAGAGAGATGATGAGAAGAAAAGAATAAGAGCCGAGAAGTCAGATCAGGAATAAAAAGGAGAGGAATATAACAAGGACAGATGGGGGTGAAGAGAGATAGGCGGGTGAACAAAGAAGAAACAGGAAAATAGGAGGTGAGGATCCAGGTCTAGACATGTTAAAGGAAGGAGGAGGCAACAAGAGGAGAGGAAAATCTACAATGACATATTAGAAAAGAATAGACACCAGGTAGAAGACGGATTGGATAGGATGAAAGGAAACCAAACACAAATCAGAGTTAAAAGAGGAAACATGAGTAAAGGAAAGGAGCTCAAGCAGGGTGCAGTAATCCAGACTTTTAAGGAGGAAATCAGTAAAGGAGAGGACAAGAAACATGAGCTTCTTTCTCACAGTTTTCCTGATTCTGTCCAAGTGAACTGCAGGTTTGAATCATACCACAAATTCAACCAAGATTTTCTCTGTCAGCCTTCTTATTTACTGGTTGAGCTGATAAATTCATGATAAACAAGCTGGCATGATGGCACAAAGCCTGTGTCCATAGACAGCATTTTGTTGCAGCACCCACAAGCACAATTTCAGAGTGCTTCTCATCGGCATTTATCATTGGTTACTAAAGTTGACTTCTACTTTCCTCAATCGTTTCTGCAATGCCCCTTTAGACTGAGAGCATGTTTGCTGCGTGACGGCTGTGGCACATATCAGCTCTGACTTGTGCTATCACGTCTTCCATACCAGGCACACATCTGATGCATGTTGGCTGCAACTCGTCTTTAGTGATGGGTCGTTTGTGAACGAGCCGGTTCAAAGAGCTGACTCTTTTATGTGAACAATAAGAGCCGGATCCCATTAGAGAGTCGTTTTATATCTTTAAAACAATTATTATTTGTAGTATTATTATCATTTGTTTATAGATTGTGTGTGTCTTTGTATTTGATTGATAGGTAGGTATGATCTTTTATCCTCTACCACAGGTACACCATGCATTAAAGACTCGTGTCTGATGGTGTAACATTAATGTTTTAAGTCAGGTGTGTCATACAGCCCAGCCAGTGAGCAGATTTCATCTGACCCACAAGATGATTTGGGGAGACAGTAAAATCTGGAAAATTAAATATTTTCATCAATTTTACAAACTGAGCATAGTTGGAGTAAAATACCTTACAAATGTGAAAGGGAAATAAACAGCCTTTTCAATAGTATAAGATTTATAACTAATGTTGTAACAAAGAAAAAAATCTACCAAACCCAGATTTCCTTATGTTTTGTGCTAAGTTTATAAACAGCAGAACATGGCATTGATGTAAAAGACTCATGTCCTGGCTTTATTTTCAGTCACAGACCTGCAAAAAGATGAATTATACTGATTTCCCTTCCACCGTTGTTGACAAAGCTGGCACCAGAAATTATATCTTATATTATGCAACCAGTGAGATCTCTGTGCCCATAGTGGCACGACTTCATGCCTTTCTGTTTTCACTGTGAATATACCTAACCAAGCTTTGACATAAATGCTTTAACTGTCATTAGAGCATCAGAGATGCTTCATCCACCGTCTTGGATATATTGCAAACATTACACTTTTGCTTCTACAGCATCCTTTTGAGTCATGTTCTGCTTCTTGAGACACCATGTGCCCTTCACTAGGGAAAATCTTCTGTTTTGAGGCTCATTTGTGAAAGAGTTCTTGAGAACTTCAAAGGCAGACCATCCTCAACATTTCTAGAAATTGACAGTGGTGCAAAAGGGCAGAGGATAGATGAGAAGAAAGAATAAAAGAGCAGAGGAAATGCTGGGGGAAAAGAACAAAGTGTTTGGTGAAGAGATCAGAAAAAAAAGGAGAAAAGAGTAGGAGGGGAAATAAGAATAGAGAAAAGGAGAGAAGAAGGGAGTAGAGGATAGGAAAGAGGGGAAAGGTAAAGTAAAAGGAGGAGCAAGAAAAAAGAAGAGGAGGAGGGAGAGGAATAAAGGAGAAAAGGAGACTCGGTTGGCGAAGCAGAGGGAGCGTCTGGGGCGTCGTTATCAGCACGACCAGATTACCTACCTGTGATCTGGAAGGTGACGGAGAGGAGAGGGGGGACACTAGGCTTCTGCTGTCTTTGGGTCTGACCCGCTGCAATTACAGGGGGGGAGATAGCGCTATTAGCTACGCACACAGTGGGGAGACTGAAGCACTATCAAACAAACACAGAGTGATGGGAAACAGCACTTAGAGACACTTGCAGGCTAATGC
Source organism: Cheilinus undulatus (assembly GCF_018320785.1). Classification (NCBI taxonomy): domain Eukaryota; kingdom Metazoa; phylum Chordata; class Actinopteri; order Labriformes; family Labridae; genus Cheilinus; species Cheilinus undulatus. Next base: position 45,338,447 of record NC_054872.1, read on the forward strand.
AGCTCTAAGAGCAGGAAGGAGCCACAGACAACTGCAATTATATGCCTTATGAACATCTGTTTTTTATCATCTTTGGCAGATAAATTCACTTTTTGGCTCATTATTTTGGCATGGCCGGATCAGAGATGCGGGTAATCACCAGAATGGATTTATGGTGACCATGTAATCTCATCAGGTTGGAGATTTTGGAGTTAGGGATCAAAGAAATCTGATTAAAGGCCTTTTAACTTCTGAGCTTCAGACCTATTGAAGTTCTTTGACATTATTTCACTTGTTGCAGCTCATAAGCAGCTAATTAACTTGGCTGAATTCAAGTGTCAAATTGCGTTCCATCGTTTAAGGCTTTTACCAGGCATTTAAAAGGGTAGTTCAACATCTTACTCTTAAGTTCCTCCTATTTATCCTCAAAAAGGACCTGTTATGCTCATTTATACTTCTATCTTTACATTGTGGGAAACCACTGGAGAAGCTTTGCAATATTATTAGATACAAATTCTTTGAGAGTTGCCGTTACCTCACCTACTTTACTGTGACAATTTAAGATTCCCTTCACTGCACTTTGACAGGCTTGAGCACCTGCAACAGGTGACTTTATACAGAAATTATGGGGTTGATGTAAAAGTTGGTTTTCAGAACAGCCTAAAGCCTGAGGGTTTACTTTAGATGTTTACCTAATTCTCTGAAACTTTGGTCAAGTTTGTTATGAACCTCAGATATATATATAAAGGGAAATAAGAAATATGCATAATAGGTCCCGGTAATCACAGAGCCAAAATTTAGCTGCACCTTCAGATCCTGGAACCGCTTTTATCCTCATGCCATCAGTAAGCTAAGCTCATTTCCTGGAGTTGGAAGAATATGGGAAATCAACATTGAGACAATTATTGATCAGTGAAGTGCAATAACAAGTAACAACAGTACTTTGTAAAACAGATCTTTTCCAACCAAAGCAAGCAAAGGCCCGATTATCAGATGGGTCTTAAGGTTATCTCTCCAGATTACCCTGTGGTGTAACCTTGCAAAGCAGATGGATATGCCTGTTTCCATGTTTCTCACTGGTGAATCCATCTTACAAAGCTCCCGTCTGAACAGTCTGGGCCCGGTTAGACAGTGACAGGACCAATCAGCGTTGAGGGGCAGGACTTTCGGGCACAACGGAGTCATGACATAAGCAAGCAGCAACAAGAGGCTGGTGCAATTATGGCAGAAGACATTAGCGTGGATGCTGCTAAAGCGTAAATTTTTTTTAGGACTTGACAACATTTCTTCATTGAAAGAAGAACAAAGAACAGCAGTGAATTGTTTTCTTTTCAAAGATGACAAAAGTCGTGTACTGACTGGATTTATGCATGTTGCATGTTTCTACAGTATCTCAGAAGGGACCAAAAAACAGCTCCACATTTTTTTGAATTCCGCTGTTTACCACAGTTTACCTCCAAAAGTGAGCATTGTAATCTAAAATTTGACCATTAGACATTACTAATGATTTCCGATTTTATGCACTGCACCTTTAATGTTAAGATTGCGTTGTTTTAACTCTATAAGGAACTTAATTTTCGTATGAGAAGAGCTGAGTGAATGACCTTGCTTGCCTATATTTTTTTTGTTTTTAAAAGTTCAATGATGCTGCTATTATGTTTTATGAACATGTCACCTAGAAGAAGTGCCTCATTTTTTGGCTCAATGCCTTTCCTGTAAGCACTGAATAAACAAACCTCATTCTTTAAATAATTAAAAAAGCCTCCAGTGTTAATGCTAAACAAGACTAAACAGCTGTCTGATGTAACTCTGTGTTGTTGCAGATGTCAGAGAGGCACTGATTATTTGAATGCAGCTCTAACAGAGACAGAAAACTGCATTTCTGTGCATATTTATAAAGCCAAATGATAAGTGCCTTCTTATTGATGTTGCTTCTTGACTCCTGAAGCGGTCAGCAGCTCTAACCTTCAGTCTAATGGTCACATCATGGATGTAATTCCACAAACTCTCTCTCTCTTTGGTAAAAGCATTATCAATGTTATTGCTCTCTCATCATGGTTTGAGTTACAGGGTCACCTTGTGCTTGAGTGTTGTATTAGTATAAAGAATTTAAAACCAGGATGAAGGCTCATTGACCATGTAAGCTCATGTTTTATGGGCTCATTTCATTGCTGATGTAATTTTTACTTGTGGTTGGTTGTTCTGTTGTTCTTAGCGTAAATCTTTTTGTGCTGCTTTCGTGGCTCCCTTGGAACAAAGATTTTCTGTGGGAATACTCCTGGTCAGATAAAGGTTAAATAAAATAAAATGTAGCAACACTTCTCACTGTATTCTTTGAAGTAGCAAACAACCACGCTTATTATGCCAAGAAAGGCTAATTTCAGGGATAAACTTGCTGTTTAACCTTGTGTTCATGTTTACATCTTGCTGTGTCATGAGTGTAATTGTAAATATACTTGCCCATATGTGACTGTGTGACTGGAGGAAGCCTCTAGAGGGCACTCGAGAGCTCAGGCTGTATACAACAGCTTGAGTGTGTGGGATGTAAACTAAAATCCTGGCAACACTTGAAAGGGTTACTATTGTGTTAATTCTAAGCTTGGAATTACACTAATGTGGGCATCAGTAATCTATAGTAACATCAGATTGATGACCTGCAGACAAAGCACTCTGTCAGTGGATGTAATGGTCCTGGTGTTACGGCAGAACAAGTGACCATGTATCTAGTCACATTCAGCTGAACACGTCCACAAATATGGTCAATACAGCAGCTGAAAACAGAAAATATCCCTGCATTCCCTAAGGACCATAAGAATCTGACCCCATACACAAGTCCAAGTCTGCAGTTGATCTCAGCCTTTCGGTCAAAGGATCGATGGATTGTGCTGCCAAGGTAGGTAAACTGCTCTACAACTAACAGACTTCATAGACAAAGATTTAGTGGCAGTATCCAAGGCATCTCAAAATGCCTGGATCTTTGTTGTGGCCTAGGAGACATGCATTCCCAATGTTTCAGCCTCCTTAATAGCACATTAAGAGCCTTCACAAGGACATCTACAGTCTCCACAAGGATTGCAACATCAGTGGCAAAGTCCAGTTTAGTGATCTGGACATCACCAAATGACTCCACAGTTCATTACCCCTTATCTGCCCCATTATCCAGTTCATACAGGTACTGAAGATTGAGGGGATAAGGCACACCCCTGCCTCACCCAACTGGAAGAAGTCAGAGGCGGAGCCACCACTCTTCACAGCACTCTCTGTACCAGAATATAGGGCAGACATCAGCTGGATGAGTGAACGTGGGATCCTGCAGAGCTCCAGAATCCTCCAGAGGTCATTTCTACTCACTGAGTCAACATTGGCGGCTAGCAACCCTCTGCTGAATTTCCAAAAGTGCTCAGTGACGACCCAGAGGGCCAGGATATGGTCTACCATACACCTAGGTGTATGGTAACTCTTGCACACTACCCTTCCTCTTTCCGATTGGAACAACAAAGCCCCTCTTTCAGCTGGTAGGTATGATACCCATTCTCCACACGAGGCAGACGAGAGCATGCAACTCAGGAAGGAGATTTCACCACCCGCCTTGAGCATCTCAGCCTGGATCCTGCAAACACCTGGTGTTTTTTTGGCCTTCAGCTTGTTCACCGCCTGTAGAGTCTTCTCAACAGTTGGTGGGTCACAGCTTACAGGTGGGTTCACACTCACTGCATCTACAGCATCCATTTGGAACTCACGGTTGTGAAGATCTGCCCAATACAACTCCTCAAAGCAGCCATACCATTGTTCATTGATATCTGACTCCTATGTCAGGATCATGCCATCAGGCGCCTTTACTGCAGAGCAACACGGTGAGGATGCAGATGGCCTTGTAAGCTGGGTGGGGATTACTTGTGCCCAGGTGGACCTTGACCTTTTCAGACAGGCCAGGAACCCTGGCCTCCACATTTCTCTGCATTGCCCTCACAGCCTGACGACTCAGGATTGACTGATTGATAGCCCAGTTCGTTTTTCCATCGAGTCTTGCCCTACGACTCTCCTCAGTGATATCAGTGGTTTCTAGAAGCCAAATAATCTGCATGGGATAAATGCAACACTGAGAGTTGAGGCTACAGATTGAGGTATATTTTACACAGTGAAGTGCCTCCTTTGGATCAAGCTACTATATGTGGCAGACCACATGGTCTGCTCACCATAAAGATAAATAACAAGGATTTCTACATTTCTTTAAGGGAAAGGCACCAAAGTGACAAGTATATATAACCTCATACATTCTGTCATTTACTTCATGCATGACATAACCTTAAACAAATCTTTGGTATGTAAAGTTATCTCAAGTTAGCTAATCACAACCAACGTTATGGCCACCTTCAGTCTTAAGTCTTGGTGTTTACAATACACCAGTGTTAAGTGTAGCAAAAGGTTGAAGTTAAAGCCCACCCTGAAAACTATCATACTTGGGAAGCATATGAATAATTTGGCATGCTTTGGCTAAAGGTCAGTTCTTCATAGATTTCTGGCATTATTATTCCTGTTATGACTGTCAACTCCACATCCCCTTTGTCCCTACATCACTTACTGGTCATGGGCGCACTGCATATTACATTACAGTCACATTAATTTTAGAGGACTTGCACAGACAACGCTTCAAACTGTGGCAAACACATAGCAGCCATCACACTTAAACGTAAGTGTATCTTCAGCTTTACTCTATGTCTTTAGAGGGATTTCTAGTCTCACTCTCACAACAAAAGAGTGCACTTCTACAATGTTAAACTTTCTCTTTTAGTGCTGTCTGTCTCTCAGCATCTCCAAGTGACTGTGACTTCAGTTCCACCTGTATTTTAAAGGCATTGTTCTCTCTAAAGAAGACAACATGAGCTAAAGGATATAAAGTTCTCCCGATAATCTCGGTGTCACTACATCTCTGTAGTACTTTAAAGTCGATTGTCTTCTCAAGCTATAGCAAAGGGGACCAAAGTGTCAGGTTGTGGGTGGTTCTTTGGGGATCTGTAGATTCCAGCTTCTGAGCAGAGCCAAACCTCCAGCTGCAGATCTTTAGCAGAGTGCAGTGCCGGATGATGTTACTTAGGCTGTGATACTGATCTGGGGTCAGCGCAGAGCGTCTTCTCCTGAGAGATTAAGGTTCAGATTTAGGAGGTGGTAAGCTGATTCCAGATCTTGGCCTAGGGGCGTCTTCTGCCCTTTTGCATGGTGATATTTATGCATGAGAGGGAGTAGAAAGAGAGCTGGCTGTAGCAAACTTCACTGAGCCACTTTCTGCCTCTACATCTCAGTGGTATGCTGGGAGATTACCCCCCAATGGAGGGGAAAGAAATGCTGCGCCGAGAAGATAAGAACTATGTGCATGCGTCTGTATTTGTGCAACATCAACACACACAAGTCACGCACATGTCTGCAAAGCAAGGCTGCAACAACATTCCTAACAACATGTTTGTGTGTATGAATCTTTAACTGTATCTTAAAGAGGATATGGCTGCCTAAACATGTATGATTGCTCCAGTTTCATTGCAGACAGATGTACTGTGTGCCCTTGCTTCCCCTATAGGCTCTATAGCTCTTCAGATGGAAGTGAGGAGGAAGGTATGCATTTAATATTCTTTCCTGTATCATAAAGCGTGTTTTGTCTACACAGTGTCTGTCGATGGATTTCCTCTTGGCTACAAGGCTCATTATTCTTTAATTAGTGTTAATACAAAGAGAAGGACTGTGGATCAATAAAGCTCAGAGAAACAATCCTTAAACAAAGCAAACGCACAGCCAGCTCTTCCTCTAAGAGTCATTATTTACCATCACACAAGAGAATTTAACAGTTGTTATTAGAGTTATTAGAGTCTTTAGGATACATTCATAACATTTTTTTTCAGAAAGTGTTTATATATTTGCTTTTATCACAGGTCCCTCAAAACTAGGGGTGGGTATGTGTAATCAAGTAGTCAAGTTAAACGAGTACATGCAAAGCTCCACTGCATGGAATATATTACACATTTTTTTAAAAAATATTTGGAAGGGGTTTGGACTGGTGGAGACAGTAAGCATGTGCAGCCTTTGTAGAGACCTGAACTCTGCAAGCAGGCACTGTTGTGCTTTATGAACGGTAGGACTTGTTGGTGGATAAAACTCATGGTGTGGTCGATAAGGAGAAGTGCAAAACCATCTCTCTGACAGAAAAGCTTTCAGTGTGGTTCTTTACTTCTCTTCCCGATAGAAAATGCTTTCCAGAACTGATAAAAAATGCAGCTAAAGCTACTTATGAATCAATAGCTCCATTGTCCAGCAGTCATTGTACATACCAGCTTAGAGTACAACTAAACTTTGCCCACAACTATTGCAAACTGATGCCAAAGCAGCAACCCAGTTCAGATCACCTCCGTTTCCTATCAATCATAGCTGTTACTGCAAATTTTTTACATATTGCTACCATCATTTATAAACTTTTAGCTATTTCCTACAGAATGGGAGCTTCATTTATGGCCATAACTGCCATACATTTGTATTTCATTTCATGTTTTGTTGTTTCTCTTGTCCCCCTTCTCCTTCTAGTCCTTTCCAATCCCAGCACACCTTGACAGATGGCTGTCAATATGAGTTTGAGTCAACATGAGTGCTTGACAGTCCTGTCCTATAATAGGTAAGGTTTATGTTGCCATTGTAAAGGGGTTAAATACTGCTAGTGCTGTGTTCATGGTGATTAACGTTGGTGTTTTTTATAATAGGGTATAGTCTTTATTATAATACTTATCATTAACCCTATAAATCTGCTCTGTATTGACACAGATTGATTTATTAATTGATTAATTGATTCAAATAAAACTTCAAGTGTGCTATAGATACATACAAGCTATTTGCTGCTCCAGCTGCAGTCTTTTCCACAGGTCTCTAGTAAAGCTAAACCAAGCAAGTGACTACCGACCCATTCTTCTCAAATCATGCTGATTGGTCAGGCTGATTCTCAGACCTGACACCATTATTTCAGATTGGATCTTTCCAAGATGGATTTCTCTGATGACAGACATGGAACCTGGCTTATCCATTTACCACAAGATTTGTAATTGAGTACTCACTGAGGTCATCATTATTCAAGTAATATTTCACAATTGTCAACTGCACACTCACTTTTTAGACAACAATATTTGAATTGATTTAGTGTTACATGTGTCAAAGGCCAGCAGTGGTTGTTATTTCTACTTCTTTACTTACTGCCACCATCATTATTGACATTATAGCAATATCTCACAAGATGGGAGTTCATTTTATGCCATGAAAGTTATAAATGTGTCTTTCATTTGTTGTTTTGTTGTTTCTCTAGTCCTTCTCCACTTCCTGCTTTCCCCCCACTGCCTACCTCGGCTCCAAAGGGCTGTCAACATTAGTCTGGTTCTGCTTGAGACTCCTCCATGTTAAAGAGGAGCTTTTTCTCGCCACTGTAACAGGGCTAAATACTCCTACTGCTAAGCTCATGGTGATAAGCACTGGTCTTTATAAGAGGCTAAATCAGAGAGTCCGGTCTAGATCTGCCCTCTTTGTAAAATGTTTTTAGATAACTTTGGTTATGAATTGGTGCTGTACAAGCAAAGATGAATTGATTGATTGATTCAGTAAACAAAAATCCTATTGTTAACCCACTGCTGCTGTGATCCTGTCTTAAATTAATAGAGGTCAATTTTGAGTGTCTTCTGGATGTTTTCTTGACTTCAGTCATGGCTAGTTAACTAAATGCAGTTTTAATTTGTGTTTAAGTATTTGCCAAGGAATATCACTGTGTAATACTGTATGTCTCTGCCTAGTTTATTGTCACACTGTGAGCATATTACAAGGATGTAAAGATGAAAGCCTCTGTTATTCTGTTATCAGCCCTCCATCAAAGAATATAGACCATAACTGGGCTGTTGATTGAGAGCAAAGATGCCACAAACAAAGATGGCCTTTAAGAAATCTACATGCTGCATGGAGAATATCACCAACACATGATACAATGACAACAGATGTTAAAATCTTAATGGCTGCAAAACAAAAATGTGACCTGAACCTGGACCAGAAAGATTATAAATTTTGGTAACACAGAAGTTCTCTTAAAAGTAACATTTCCAACACTATCTAAAAATTTTAAAAATGTACCAAATAATTTCTTTGAATTTACTTGAGTTTGCTTTAGATGAGCTGAGAGATTTCATGTGTATAAATTGTCTCCTATAGTCTCCTCTAGAAATGTCACTGGAACGCTGACTGCATGACCCTGATATTTATCAGAGATGGTATAGGACTCCCACATTGCTGACATTTTCTTTCACATTTGACCAGGAGTACATCTGAGTTTGTTCAATGGGGGATTTATTCTGTCCAATAAAATGTTCTCTGATTCATGGCCAGCTCTCCCTCAAAAAAGAGATCTTAATCTCAAAGAAGTATCTGGTAAAATAAGTATACCTAACTGCTGATTCAGTTAGGCTTGTCGGCTTTGATTTAATGTGAAACAGCAAACAGATCGACTACTGACATTGTTGCATGCCACATTACTTGCCCATGGGTTAATGTCTGTCAACAGGGCTGATAGATTCAACTTTTATATCAGTTCATCTCAATTTTCTATGTTTTACTCTGAAGCTCTCTGAATTTAAACAGTAATCTGATGACAAAAAATCCCCTTCATGAAGAGCAAAATCATAAACTTAGCCTGAGAATAAGACAGCCAATGACTCCAATCACCTTCAGCTAGCAGTAAGAACCACTTATTCTTCACTGTAAGCTCTAAGTTTGCGTGCATGGAGTATCCTTACCTCTTCTCAGACTTTATAACCCTCTCTCTCACGCAATCAGCAGGGTGGGTCTCCATAAGCTTAGCCTGAACCTAATGTCTTTAACACCCTCTTTAAGAGGGCAGCTTTGACTCTAAGCTGGCCTGACAAGTGTCAAAAACGGAGGCCTGTGCACTGCGACCACTGACAAGTCACAGCTGGGCACACCAGCAGACAAATCCTTGTTTTAAATGACTCCTGAGAGCCTAAAAGAGGAAACTGCAGTGGGCAACAGGCTGTTAAAAAAGAAAGCTTCAAGCTGACCATGTGGGCACAGTGGGATATTTGTGAAGGAAAGACAATAAAACCTACTCCAGTGCGTATTGATGCTAATGTAATATTGTACGTCATTGTAAATGTGGACATGAAATGAGTCAACGTGTTGTTTTTTACTGTCGCAAGCATTTGATATGCAATTATCTGCTACACTCCACCTGGGGATTGCTCTTCTAATGCAGTGTGTGGGGGGATGGAGGATGTAAGTTGTCATGTAACCGTGCTTGATCAAATTTACTGGAGTTACACATGAGAGTTCAGCTGATTTGTCTCAGGCTACAGCATGTGCTGCTGTAGGATTTGATATATGCAGCCGTGCTGTTGACTTTGTTTACAGTGTTGATTGAAAATGGTTGGCAGCCTCCCGAGATCTGTATGTTTAGAATGTGACAAAAAAGATTTCCTTGACAATGTGATAATTAACAATTAGTAAGGATGGCAGATGTATAGCAAAGACTAAAAAAGAACTAAATTAAACACCTCTGAAAGACGTTATTATATGAGACATTTTCATTCACTATATCAAGCTGAAGAGCAAGAAAGAAGGCTTTGACAACTCTTATTACTGGTATACAAATCTGACCCTGCAACCTTCTATGCAGGAAGTTTTATGTTAAAGGTTTGCCTTTTTTTAAGAAGCATTCAGAACCTAATGTAAAATCTTTCCCCTGCAGCCACAAGCAGCTGATACTGCCTCCTTAAACATAAATAATACATGGAAGTTAAAATATATTCAACAAGGCTCCTTACCATGAGCGATGTGGAGAAACACTTTAGATCTGAAGCCAAGTTTTCAGGGGCTTTAGCGATGTGCTAGGGGTCCATATGGTGCAGATTAATGCTACCTCTAAATGTATGTTCAAGGCATATTTCATATGCAGCGTGATTGCTTATTAAGTCAATGGAAAGTAGCGAGTGGGCGAGAACAGATGCTAATTTGCACTGGAAGAAGCAAATTGAGGTGTAGATGTGCTCTCTCTCACCTCAATTTGATATGTACAAGTTGAACATGAGGAAAGAATTAAACGACCTTCGTTGATTAATGTACTGAGATATTTAAAGAATAATAGGGGAAGTAATTAATGAGATTTATGAGTTTTGGGTTAGAAAGAACAGTCAGTGCCTGGTTAGTGATAGCAGAGGCAAACTGGACTGGCTGCTAGCTAACTCCTAATGTCTGCACAGCTGTTACTCTGGCTGTTTCATCAAAATATGTTCTAACAAAAAAGCTGTCAAGTTCAATTTGCAGTGTGAGAAAGCATCAATATTTTATTATTGCCTCAAAGAAATAAATATCCTAGGGCCTGAAGTGAACTTTAAATTAGAGGATGTGAAGGAACAGATTTGACCTGTCGTCTTCTAACATTCGTTCCAACAACCAGATTTACAGTAACTGTGGGGCTGTGTTATTTTCATAAATGCTGTACTGTTTACAGGAGTACGTACTGCGTATTAATTGCTCAGTGCAAACACGTCCGTCAAGTTTTCCTATTTTAAAGTTTTGCCCTCGACAGCGGAGAAAAGTTTGGCTATCTGCATCTTCTCTCTCTGCTGTGCGGAGCTTACTTTAATCCTGGCTTAGATCAGTTCCACATACATACAGAATATGAGCTGGGAGGGGAGCGAACACTTTTTTTTATCAGTTTATTGTCAGGGTCAGACTTGAAAGATGTGACATGAATTCCAGTTAGTAACATTTCCTCCTTGGATTGAGGATCCTGTCATATTAAGAACAGAGCAACACTCATTTCTGTCAAGTGTAGCAGGTGTGCTCTACAATAGTTGGTTGGCAGAAAGTCTGGACTAATTTAACTGCGTAATACAGTGATATTAAAGTAATAGTAACTGGTTTTATCTGTGATTAATTTTCAGGTCATAAAGTGTTGTAATTGTTTTCCTGATCACTGGAAAGTTTGCGTATTACATTATACTAGGAGAGCAATGCACAGCCACACTGTAGTTTTTCACTCGAATTTTGTGTAGATATTGGAACAAGTGTTGGTAAATTTGCATTTTCTTTTCCAAATTATTTCCAGAAAAACTGACAAATTTGTGTCCCAAATGAGGCATAATTAACAATTCAATTAAGCTGAGGTTGAGGTTCGAGGTTCATCTCTTGAAGGAAAGGTAACAGTGGAGACTCTGTTTACTATCCAGTTTGAGTGAGTACAGCTAAACCTGCAATATTGCATCACTCTGCATCAGTTTTAAGTGTTACATTTTCATCATTTTAGTGAGGCACCAACTTTAAAGTTCAAACCACCCCTATGTATCTCATTCATCCATGTGAGGTATTAGGAGGTGATAAAGCTGTCCCAGCCTCCATATATTAAAATTAAATTGACATTTTATTGAATGCATTTTAAAGACCACTGTTCATTCTGCGTGAAAATAAGCTTGATGTATCTGCACCACTGGTTTTACTTTTAATAAGGCAATAGACAAGGGTCTAATTTCATTACTTATGTATTAGGTTTTAACTCAAGGGGACCGAAGAGAGCCAATATTTGACCTTCAAAACTGTACCAGAAATAAATCAGTTCTTATCCAGACATTTCCACTGCAATGTCTGGCATCACAATGAGAGTAAAGGGGGGAACAAGATAGAAGTTGGGGAAGAGTTAAATATTACACACCACTGGGTGTAATATTTAGCTTTGTCTTACCATTCCTATCCCTCTCTCTGAGGTCTTTGAGGTATTTCAGAAGCTCAGCGTTGTCCTGGACGCAGTAAACTTCTCTGGTCTGCAGGCCTCCTCCACAGAGCCCCGTTAGGTTGCTACGACGACGGTCCTGTTGGCTTAACAACGGATCCACCCGGCAGTCACTCCACTCTGTGGTTCTCCAGGTGTAACTGCAGAGAAAAAGGACATTTGGAGATGAGAGAGGCAGAGTTCTGAGTTGATAAAATGTGTAAGAGTAAAGCACTTTTACAATCCTACAGACTTTAACATAAAATAAGTGTTACTGACAAGTGAGCTTAAAATGTACTGAAAACAGGGGAACTGGAATTTTCCTGCCTACTATAAAAGTCATGAAATCATAATTTTGTACACAAAGAAAAATTTTATGTACTTATTATCTAGCTGGATGCTCAATTAATGACTTATGGAAAGGATCAAGTTTGAATAAGTTTATTCATCTTATTCCTGGGTTGTCTACTGTGGCAACAAATGTGGATGGAAATTTCTTTATTTTGTCCTCTTCAGTACAACACTGAGACACAATGATTTTATTTGGTTTCAGGTGTAACAGATGGCATTTACATATTTTAATCTCCAATTCACTCTCTTTTTTAGGATTTGTATCCAGTCACAATGCAAAGTCCCAGTCTGTCCAAAGGCACCAGAATTGCACAAACATGTAACACAAAGAATAATGGGGGCTGGGAATAAGGAGGCTATTTCTTCACACACCTTTCAGATACATAAACTGACTCAAGTTTCTTACAGTTTCTCACTTTATGCTTGTCATTGTTTTTTAACTCTTTTGTGCTGTCACTTCTATTTGAAGGAGACATTTCAAATCAAGAGAGAAACTGAATCACCAATTGTAGAGTTTACTTGTATGGTGCAAATAGGTATTTTTTTAGACCATTACAAACATCTCAGGAAAACCTATATTTATGATGTTGTAGGGTAAAGAGATTAAGACATGCTACAAGCCTGTAATACTATAAAGAAATATACCTGCAGTTTAAACTATGGTTCACCCACAGTTGCTCATGTCCAAGAGGACACAAGAGCTCAAACTATGGTCAACTACCTGATGTAAAGGATGTAAACAACAAACACAGCAATGCTTGATATAACCATTTCAATGTTCTCTCTCCCTCATCTTTGTCTGAAATACAGGGTCACCTTGAACTTGAGTGTTGTATTAGTATAACAGAGTTAAAAACCAGGGTGTATGATTGTTTGACCACGTACTTTGCCCATGTTTTACCAAGGAGCACTGCTGATTTTATTGCCTGATGCAATGATTGCTCTTTGTTGGTCTGTCTGTTCACTGTGAAAAGATTTTTGTGCTTCTTTCTTGGTTCCCCTGTGAAAGAGTTTCTTCACATCTCAATGGGAGTGCTCCTTAAATAAAGATTAAATAAGATAAAATGTAACTTTTCTCATAGTAAAGGTAAAACTGTACCCTTTGTTGTAGCAATCAGCCATGTTAAGCGAAGCTAAGCACGCTCTTAGGCTAAAGACATACTTACAGTCTAACCTTCCTTTCATGCAAGTGTTTTGTATGCATGATCGTAATTGCAAATACACTCACCTAAATGCAACATGTGTTACTGAAGGAAGCCTCTAAAGGGAAATCAAGAGAGCACAGGCTATGTACAGTGCCGTGAAAAAGTATTTGCCCCCCCTCCTGATTTTCTTTACATATTTATCCAATTGAGATGCTGTGGTGTGACCTTAAACGGGCAGTTCATGCTCAAAAACCCTCCAATATGGCTGAGTTAAAACAATTCTGTGGAGAAGAGTGGGCCAAAACCTCCACAGCGATGCGAAAGACTCATCACCAGCTATCACAAACACTTGATTTCAATTATTGCTGCCAAGGGTGGCACAACCAGTTACTTTTCACATAGGGCCAGATAGGGTTGGATTTTTTTTCCCTTTAATAAATAAAATCATCATTTAGAAACTGCATTTTGTATCTACTTGGGTTGTCTTGGTGAGATATTAAAATTGGTTTAATGATCCAAAACATTTAAGTGTGATAAATATGCAACCAAAACAAAACAAAACAAAAAAACAGGAAGGAGAAAGGTGGTAAATACTTTTTCATGGCACTGTACCTGATGTGTGGAATGTAAACTACAAACATGGCATCACTTGAAGAGGTTACCTTTTTGTTAAAACTGAGATCGGGACTATCAACAAAACTACCAAAAATGAAAAGTACCATCAGATCAGCACAAATTGAGGACTGACAGACTGCACCACAAGCACCATCTGCTAATCAACATTTTCTTCCATGCATGAGTGTTATGATACTGGTTTTACAGAATAATAAGAGTACATATCAACTGGTGACTTTCAGCAGAGTTAGGTTGATGTTATAGCAGCTGTTGAAAATGAAGAATGACTCATCTTTCTATTTTTAAGCCACGCCCAATCCTGTGTGGCATCACCGTCAGCTACATCATCATACAGCCTTTAAGACACACACAGTTAAGCCTGGTTATCCAGCCATCAGTAATGATTTAAGAAGCAGCAATGACACTTTTGCAATGGAAATGTCACTTAAAGTAGAGGACTTCTCTCCTCGAAAGTCTCCTGCGGGCCACGACCCCATTAGTCAGTTTGAACCAGTATGAACCAGTTTGATCCAGTCTGAAGTAGCTTGAGTCGTGAGCACAGGCAGCCAGTGCTGAGGCAGACGATGCTACAAACATGGAGGGAACAGGAGAAGATGGAGGAATTCACAAACTAGAGGTTTGTAGCAATTTGTCGTGGTAACGTCATAATGTGGTCAGACAGTTACACAACCAAAGACGGAACGGTATGTTGGGCCAGTCAGAGCGAAAATCTCAACTCTCCAGGATGACAGTGTGATAAGTATTTTGGCAGCATCTGTTTGGAGGTGATATAGGATGAAACTGAGGGAATAAAAGCCATCTGTGAGCCCATGTTTTGAATCTGTGTGTGAGTCTGTGTGTTTGTGAGACTCAGATATCCTTGCAGTCTCCCTCCATTTGTGTCTACTTTGTGTCTGGCACCAGCCCAAGCTCTTCTACGGATCTGTCTCCGTATGCTCTCTCTCCACACAGACACACGCACACACCTAGGGCCACCCAGGAGAACAAATTAGCTCAGTGATAAGAGTGAAGGGAAGTCAACAGGAAGCGTGTGCAGCCTGAGCAGGGTGAATACCAAACACTTTGTATGCACTGTATTTTTGCCTGAGTTTTAAAGCAACACAGACAGAAATGAGTCTGATTTTTGTCCTGTCGCAGGGGCGTCTCTCACACACATGGACATACATGACCCCATTGAGGAGGGTGTCACCGACTGAATAAGAAATTGTATCCCTGGAAAACATGCTGAGTACCATGCTGAAAAACCAATCTGTACTTTCTCTCCAGTTCAAAAAGCCCCTGCTGTGCTGTGCCCAGCATCCCTCCCCCGTCATCAAGAGGAACTCACGTGGAGCAGGCTGGCACTCCGTCACCCTGAGGTTCACAAGACTCTGTCTCTTCCAGCGGCGGGCAATCTGCCCCTTCACCCACAGGAAACTGCAGCACCTGTCTGATCCTGGTGCGG
Source organism: Cheilinus undulatus (assembly GCF_018320785.1). Taxonomy (NCBI): domain Eukaryota; kingdom Metazoa; phylum Chordata; class Actinopteri; order Labriformes; family Labridae; genus Cheilinus; species Cheilinus undulatus. The sequence continues at coordinate 45,353,790 of NC_054872.1, forward strand.
TTTCCTTTAGGAGAATCTGGGTCCACGCAGGTTTTAGAGCAGGGGCCCCAGTCGGTCCAGTCAGTCACTTGGCAGTCCTTTGGGAGGACGCAAGACTGGATGGTCTGTGGCTGGTCCCACGGTGAGCACAGGCTAGAAGAAAAAGGATGAGATTCAACATAAGTTCATTCAACATCAATTTCTGAAACGTTTCAATCAGAGCACAAGATGGAACAGAATGAATAGACCAAGGTATTTCCTTCAAAATAAAATCCTGTCGTAGACTTTAAGGAACATATTTTTTCCAGGCACACATTTGTGACCTACTGCTTTGCAACCCGCCTTTCAGCTCTGACCTACCAGTTGACAAACATGGGATTTAAGGAACGATATGCAAAATTGTAAACATAAACATAGGAGATAGCAATTCTATCCTAATGAGATATATCATTGCATTACTTTGAATTGCTGTAGTTTTGTCAGATTGATGACTTTTTAAAAGAAAGTGAGGTCAAACTTTGTTCTTTGGTTTGTTGTTCTCAGCTCTAATTTTCCTTTATCTTGTTTATGTTTCACTAACACATTCAAACATGTTTCTTAAATGCCCTGTCATCACATGGAACAGGATAGTTGACCATCCACTTGAATCTAGAGGCACAGTGGCGGATTTTATTGCAAGAATACAACTAAAGAAGAACCAACAGACTCCATAAACCAGTGGTTCTCAACTGGTCTGGGCTCAGGACCCACCAGTCTATCTTACAGTCCAGAGATCTTGAGAAATTACTTCATTATCACGGGAAAAGAAGCCATTTATTGCAGGAAAAGGAGATAAATTAGTTTAAATATTCATCAAACATTTAAATTTACCCAATTTCACAGCAAAACAAGGTAAAACTCGAAAAGCACTCAGAGAGTGCAGACCTCCGCCATTAGCCCCATCTCCCAATAGTGAAGAATCCTTCAAAAACATTCCTGGATCCAGACGGTGATCCGGATCACTCCCAAAATCAATTTGCCGATTACTCCCTCCCCAGTGGGGTGAAAACACGGTGAGGCAAAGCATTGGCTTCGCTACGTGTGGACTGTCATGGCGGGAGGATTGCCTGCCGGTGCCAACAAATGCACTGACAGTCTCACCCATGGTCTCACCAGACGACTGAAAGACATGGCAGAAGGTGAATATTCCTTTATTCCTCCCAGCACTGTGAGTATTTTCACTACAATTCGCTGCTTTTCTCTTTGTTACGCTCCGACTCCTCTTCTCAACCAGGTGTGCGTCTTTCAAACTCTATAAACTCCAAAACTTTGAATAGAAACACACCCAACAATGCTGCTGGGATTGAAGTTACTCATGTCTGCCATCTCCTGGTGTAAAGTAGTAACAGCAGTAGAAAACTCGGACAGTGCAGACTCCCGCCATTAGCCCTATCTCACAATAGTAAAGAATCCTTTAAAAAATTCCTGGATCCGGAATGTGATCAGGATCACTCCCAAAATCTGATCAGTTCTTCCTTATGCCATTTCTGACATTTCCTGAAAATTTCATCAAAATCCGTCCACAACTTTTTGAGTTATGTTGCTAATAAACAATCTAACTAACTAACTAACTTACAAACTATGCAGATCAAATAACCTCCTTGGCGGAGGTAAGAAAAGGTATCACTGTCATGTCCAAAAAGGACTTCAGGACCTGTGCCACGACCCTAGTCGCGACCCACTGAAAACTGCTCTGCAACTTTTTTGCATCCCAACCCACCAGTTGAGAAACACTGCCCTAAACTATAGAAAAGACCGTCAAAAAGGCTTCAAAGAAGTAAACATACCAGAATGAAGATCATCCTACAAATAGCTACACTCATAACACAGGGGCATCAACTGTATGTTGACACTTTTTAAAGTTGCAAATTTTATATGCAACTTTGCATACTTAATGCTTTATAGATTCATTATCTTCAAGAGCACTGGAGACCATATTTAAGAGCACTAGAGAGCACATATTTTTGTACATATCAATGTGAAGGGGCAAAGGTAACTCTTGGAAACTAAACAGGACTACAGTGAAAGAATATATCACACTTCTAATGGAGATCTTGCATAATAAAGTCTAAATCCCCCCTGAGGCCCAAAAACACCTTGCACCTAAAAGCATTTTTAACACTTTCTACAGATATATACAGCAGTTTTACTCACAAAAATTTAACAAAAAAATGTCTCATTCAAAAAGCAAGCCAAGCTAAGCTAATGTGCTGCTGGCTGTTCTATTATACCGAGCATGCAGGTATGAGAGTTTATTAGGATTGGCTTCTAACTTTGAGAAGAAAACAAATAAGCATTTCAAACATTTTCCTAAAGGGCAAAGAAAAAAATTATACAGATCAATTCTAGGAAGCATTACAACTATTTACCAACCCAACAAACCTTGTCCAGCCTGAAGAAAAGAAAAGAAATTCTTAAACAACAACAACAACAAAAAACATATCTAGCATTAAGCAGCCTGAAGTGATAAACAATAAAACGCCTAAACCAGAAAGTTTTTGGTGTTAAATTTTTACTTATTGAGTGATCTGTCTGTGACTATTAATATGAAGTGCCCACAAATGCATCATTATTTGCTCAGAGTTGTGTTACCATCTACCTAGTATCTTCAATTTACACTTTTCTTATGAAGGATGCACGCGGTTAGCCGGCTTACCAGTTAAATTTGTTAAATTAGCTGGCGCAACCCATCATCTTTTTTAGGGTTCTTACTAACTTTTGAAAATCACATTTCAGACTTTTTAAGAACTGATGTGGGAGGAATTAATACCACTTTTAGCACAGCACACGGTCAAAAGCGAAAGGCAGGTTTGATTTCTCTGTACACTAAACCAGGGCAGGAATTTCTGATCTAATGTACTGTTAATGAAATATCAGATGATACAGGGAAAATTAATCTTATGGCTAAACTTGTTGATTTCTGGCACATTTGATGCTTCTCTTCTATCAATATGCTGTATGCTCATATCTATCATAACACATTTTGGCAGATTGCTGAGCAAATTCTAGATTCTAGGTAGGCTATGTACAGCATGCACTGCTCTAACTGCTGTTAACTGCCATGTGAACATGCATGAGACATGCATCCAAACCTATGTTATAATAGTTTTAGATTTTTCATTAGTTTTGATTTTTATTTAGTTTTTACCTTTTGTTTTAATTTTCACTTTAGTTTTAATGAGTTTTTACTGCTTGTTTGTCAGTTTAGTTTAGTTTTAATTTTGCAAAAATGTTTTGTTTTAGTTTAGGTTTTATTAGTTTTAGTGTTAGTTTAAATTTTTTCAGCAATGTGGGATTCCTCTCAGGGTTAGACCCAAAAGAGCTCTTCACTTTTCACTGTAATCATTCAATTTCAATGTTTGTATACAAATCAAGACCTAAAATTACCATTGTGTGAAATTGTCTTCAATAAAATCAGGTGATTTTACGCTCTTCAGGCTTGGTTGTCAGTATGCTTGTGTCAAAGACCAAAACTAAGGAGACTTTGTCCCTAATTCTATTTCATTTTAGTTTGTTTTATAGGCACACAATACAGTTTTAGTTTGTTTTTGTTTTATTTGTAAGGCTTAGTTTTTATATAGTTTCAGTTAACTGAAATGATTTTTATATTGAAGTTTTAGTTATTGTGTTAGTTTTAGTTAACTATAATAACCTTGATCCAAACACAAGCCAAGGATTCCCACTCCAATAGAAATTGTAAAGTGTATGCCTGTTTAAATCCATGAATGCTGAGCTGTCCATGGTGCTAAAAGTCAGACAACCCCCACAAACCGTATTGATATGCAGTTATGATTAATAACAACCTAATGTTAATACTACTATTAGTAATCAGTAGGAAGGTTGTTATGAGACAAATGAAGTTGAACATGTAAAATTTTAATTTATTCTTTTTTATTTTATGTAGTCATTTAGAACATTTCAAAAAGAAAATCAAATCTTTAAGTCAAATAAACTGTAATTTAACCCTAAACTGAGATTTTAGGAAGCTAAACATTCATCTCCACTCTGTCAGAGGCAAAAAAAGAGACTGGCTTTGACCAAATATTAGCTCACTTAACACAAACTGGCTATAAAAACAGAGTGACACAAACAAACATGGCCGCCCAGAAAAGCAAAGCGTTGTTTCACTACTCAATGATGAAGACAAAGATACACTTTCTCCTCCACTGTGAGAGGAACCAGTAAAAAGTCATATTTCCCAACATTTACTGATGAAAAGCTGCCAGATCTCCTGGGTAGAGAAGCAACAGCTCCTCTGGCAGCTAAATATGTATTTGTCTGCTGCAGCCTGAGGGACTTACACTGTTAGAGTTCAAGAATGCAGACTGGCAGATGATTTCCATCGTATTCATTAATTGTGTTGTAACACATGATATAAAATGTCATAGGATTATTATTATTGTAAAACTGTAATAACTATGGGACTATTTAGTGCTAGAGAGATAGCGTATTAAATGGTGGTAAATAGCACCTCTGTCACTTTGGGTGGCATTTAGCCCTAGTCTTAGTGAATTACATGGTATTAGCGGGCCAAGGAAGCAATGTTGCACCAAATGCATATCTGAATATGGATTGCAAACATCCAAATTGGACAGTTGCACCCAGGATGCTGTCTGCTTGGCAGTGCAGTTTGCGTGCATCCCCCTTTGCACATGCTTTGTGGGTTGCATGCTGTCTTTTTCTTTCATTTGCACAGGTGTAGCAGCCACAAAGCAGCTTAATCCTTTAGTGAATCGGGCCCTAGGTGATTAATCACCAAACAAAATTGCAGACAATTAGATTAACCTAGACTTAAGCTGCTTTCACACAGCATGGCTTTGGCTGCACTCTACTTGTTCGGAGCAGGTGCCTGCTCTGCTTTGTTTTCCACAGCAGACTGTAGCATCTCTCGAAGACTGAAAGTGAGACACAGCAGAACTTAAGGTTGCATTTTATGAGGATGAACTTGTGGTAGCTGCATTTAGTTCCATATTAAATATGTATGCTGTGAATGTCTTTGGCAGATCCTTCACACTTTGCAGAGTCACTGCCAAAGACTGTTCAACCAAGTTTCAAAACTTTCAGTAAGCATTTGCCAGTTGCCTCCTGAGGTTTGTTTCGCAACTCTCCTACATTAATCAGCAGTTTGCAGCTTCTTCAAAATTTCTGTATCTGCTCAGCTCACCTGGAACCTCTGCCAAGGTAAACCAAACACAGGCATGAGCACAAAACAATCCACAAATGTGAAACGAAAAAGAATGGTAACAAACAGGCTGAATGAAGTTAATATGAGCAGTGGAAAGTATCAGTTATTGGACAAATGACAGCCTTAGAATGACTCAGAGAACGAAGCACTATTCTGCTTTAATTACAGGTTAACACACCCAGAGAATGCCATTATTGCTTAATACACTGCAGTGTAAGCACTCACAAAGGTCATGGTTTGGTTAATATCTTTGTTTCAGGGTCACCATTCAGTTCAACAGCAGAACAACAAATTAAAGTTTCTGGATGCATATCTCTACAAGGTTTTGTAATTTATTAAAACTGACAGTAGTGCAAGTTAGCTGGTGATAGCTGGTGGCACTTGCAGTGGATTAAATATTAGACAAAAGAGAAATACAAACCAAAATCAGGCAAAATAAAATCCATACATCCACTTCCTGCACCGCTTATCCCATTGGGGTCACAAGGGGGCTGGAGCCTATCCTAGCTGAACACCCTGGACTGGTTGCCAATCAAACGCAGAGCTGACATGTAGAGACAGACAACCAGGCACGCTCCCACTCACTGGGAGAGCGAAAAAAGAAGCACCTTCCAAACAAACTCCTTAAGGTGTGCAACAAAAAAAGACTTAGTTGAAGAAGATGCTGAAGAAGACTACAAGTCGAAACGGGTCCGTTGTGCCTTGCCTCAATAAAACTACCTAAAACGGCTTTTTTGAGTGCTGACGTCTCTTTTTCTAGTATTCTTACACTCACACCTAAAGGCAATTTAGAGTCACCAGTCAATGTAAACAAGCATGTCTTTGCTGGTGGGAGGAAGCCAGGAATCTTCTTGCTGTGAGGAACAGCACTAATCTTACGTCTACGTGCAGCCAGCAAAATGAAAATGAAAATTTGAGGACACTATAAAATACATGCCTTTCAGCATTTTTAGAAGTGTTTCTGCCATCAAATCCAAACATCAACACCTGAGATGTTGTTTGTGCTCTATTGCGAATAAAATATAGGCTTAAGAGATTTGCAATTCATTCTCTTTAGTTTTACATTTTGCACAGCCCCAACTTTCTTGGAATATGGGTTGTTATTACATTATTCATATTTGAATTAAGCATATTAAGCTTGTAAGACATGTTGCTCATGCAGGCAGTCTGACAGCCTTGACTTGCACACTGAAATGAAAATCAAGCCATGTTGCCACTGAGATGCAGCCGCCACGCACCCAGTCTGAAAAGCCATGACACCTCCAATTAACTAGTGCTGTCAAAAGATTAGAATTTTTAATCAGATTAATCACAGTGTTGCTGTGGATTAATTTAGATTAATCATGATTAAATATCATTCATTTTAATCTATATTAATCGCATTTCATTTTGCATTAGCAAACAGACTCAAGAAAGAAGGGAATATATGGGCCAGGGCTATTTGATTACAAATTCAACTGGGCCAAAATTTTTAAATCAAGAAAGGGCCAGACATGTTTGCTGTAGATGGGTTAATTGCGTTAAAATTTTTAATCAGATTAATCATGATGATGGATTAATCCGCATTAACGCGTCAACTTTGACAGCCCTACTATAAACACAATGAATCCTGCAGCTATCACCAACAGGGAAGCATAGAAAATTCTGCTGGGGTGAATAAAAAATGCTTGAAGGTTTCAGTGATGAAACTGCAGCATCACATGGTCTCAGTGTATGTATTTATGGTAAACAGTTGTGCAGTGAGCTGCTTTTTGACGCCTCATTACTGTGATGTTAAACCTTTCAGCTACCTCCAACTGCCATGTTAAAGTCAACATGCCAGCATGCCTTGAAGGCTTAGTTTAGCTCTTTGAACATATCAGAGCAGCAGATATTTGACACTAACATTGGAGTGCACCATTTCACTTGGAAATCTCTGCCCTTGACTGCTGCTGCTACATTGTGTCATTAGCTCGTCTCATTAGCATCCACGCTGCATAATCAGTGTCACATATTCTCAGTGAAAAAGAGTTCTGTGGCATGGTTCTTGTTTTCTAGAGTCTCGAGTGTTAACCCCATCAAAACAAGCCCCGATCAATCACTAACACGCATCTTTTGATCATCTAAATGGCATTTAGATGTAATGACTAACCAGTCCTTGTTTGGTCCCTACCGATTCATTAGAAATTTGTTCTAACGAAAGCCGGCTGCTTCTGGAAGTCTTTCCCCTCGAGGCGTTGCAGCTGACGAGCTATTAGTGCTAATTACAGCTCTGCTTCATTTAGAAACCTCTCATTTAGACGTTGCCACCACACTTCACCTCCAGCAACTTGGATTTCTGGTCTAAGTGAGGAAATGTATGAGCTGAGAGTGAGCAGTGCTTTTCTTTCCCTGCTTTTAAGTCCTGTGTTTTTCAGATTAAAACACCTCTGCAGTCTTTGAAGTGCTACTGAAGTGACACTGTGAAAAATCTTAGTTTAGCTTCTGTGCCAAACATGTTTGGTGTGCCGGCTCATACAGCATGGGAGGAAAACAAAGCAGAATTTTAACAGTGAGTGTGACGCACTGGGGGTGATGGCTTGATTTCACTGTCTCAAATGGAACTTTGTGTGTTTTAAAAAAGCCCTTAATGCAGCCAATGACCCATTTTCTACACAACTGGATCCTTTGAATCTTTTGCCATTTGTTGTATGCATTCCCAAGCTTTTTAGAGGAGATTTCAAAGTTGTGAAAAGAAGTCATTATTTCTTCATCTCAGTCATCGAGACAGAATGAGGACACAATCATTCTGTATTTAAATAAGTAAGATGATGTCTGGAAAATGTTCACTTTTAAGAGTGTAGGTTTAACACAGCGACGTGCAACAAAAGACTCCAAGGGTTTTCAGATGGAATAAAAGCAGGCACAAAGTCTCCATATTTCAGCAGTTGTAAGCTCATTACTTGAGCTGCATCCCTCACAACCGTTTGCCGGTGGAATGCTTTAAAATCAGAAATTCTATGTGGGTCAAATGAGTTAAAAAGCATTTTTTTTCCAGCTTTCAAGCCTTGAAGACTTTTTTTTGCAAAAACATAACATTTCAAAAATCAAATGAACACCTTAGGGCTGCATGCCGCTGCCCACCAGTCAAGTTTTAGTTTTCATCCTCCTAATGATAGTATAGCTGTGGCTACAGGGAATACATTTATATCTTTACAGTATTTCAGAGAATAAACATCCTTCTAGCAAAACAATGGAATAAGGAGCCAAGTATTTAAAGAGAGAGCCTACAGCTCCTTAATTTACAGTAGGCGTAGATTGTGATTTTTAAAATGTCATACATTTATTTAAAACTAAAGTCCCTGTAAAGTGATATAAAAAATCTGTATTAAAGGTTTGTTGTATGACAGGCCACTGTGTTATGAACCACCAGGCCAATTTTCAGTCATGAAAAACATCTCTGAGTTTATAAAATGAAGCCTCAAAATCAAGAAAAATGAGGCATGAATCAGCTCTCGGATGCTGTGGGCGTGTTGGGTGAATAAGCAGAAGCCACACCTCCTCATGAGAAATACAATCCTCTCAGATATAAACAAAACAAACAAACAAACAAACAAAAGGCTTTCGATCAGAGCTCAGCTGTTTGTCTCCTTGCCAGAGCAGAGAGACAGAAGTTAGGGATTAAATTTACCATTTTCTGGTACAAATTTCTCCATCATGATACTATCAGTGACGCCTAGGCCAACACAGCTGATAGATTTTAGAAATTTACCTCACAACAGACTGTAATGAGATGAACTATTCGGTCATTTCATATTGTTGTGGGGAAAATCAGCATCAAAACTGGTGATGTCATATTTTTGCCCCACCCAAATCAAAACAAGCCAGGAAAGAGTTGAACAATTTTCTAATGGACTTAATCAAAAATTCTGCCACACATAGATTTCAGTATTTTCACGTTTACAGCAACCTTATTCCAACATTTCTAGTGTGTTAAGACACAAAGTTAGAATTTCACTTTACATGGATTTTAAGGGTTCTTGCAGCTTTTATCTTATCTTAAAAAAAAAATACATTTTTCTAATATTTTTCAGACACCTGGTTATAATGAGGTGTGGACCATTTTCTCATTGCAATCATGTTTCTGTGTTGTCACACATTAAGAATGGTAAGCTAAAATACGTATTATATTATATTCCATGTCATTTTTCATATAAAATATAAAATATAAAATATAAAACGTAAAACAGTGGAAACTGAGATCAGACACCATGTCATGTTCAAAAAGCTTTCATCAGATCAAAGCTAAGTTTAACATTCAAGCATGGTTTTGATTTATATGTATGATAATAAGACAATTTCAGCTTGTACTGATTCAAGATATCAATGTTAATTTTAAACATATTTAAGCCTGAGAAAAAATTTCACCTGATGCACTTACAATTAAAGTGCAGCTCCATCTTCAAGCTCCACAGCCATTCCTGCATTACTATATTATTGATGTAACAATTAGTCTAACAAATGACTGATGTTCTAAATGTTTGCACATACAAACTGATTATATTGTTCACACACCATTTAGGAAGCACTTTCTGATGTTACTGTCCCCCTCAAATTCCACATACTCCATCGTTGCAGCAATGAGTATGCTAAGTGCACTCCTTAGCAAATCGCTTCCTTTCTAGTCAATCAAATACTGAACGCTCAAAACATCCTGTCAGTTTAGAAATACAACACAGTGCACAAATCCTGATTGTCATTTTTATCACTCCATCAGCAAATTTAGAATCAGCTCTATTGGCCGTATGCCATCTTATTTTATCTTATCTTATCTTATCTTATCTTGAGTTCTTGCAAAAACTTAATCCATTTTGAAGAGGTGGGATTTAAAAAAAAATTCTTATGGAAAGAACCACGTCCCAAAAAAAATCAGACAGATTGACCCAAAAACATCAGAGATATGTCTTTGGCTAAGAGTTGTAGAAAACACATGGTTTACCTGGTGTATAGCACACAGAAATGTTCCCTTGTGGGAATGCTTTATACTGGCATCTGTCTAACTCTGTGAATATACACTGAAAGCTCTGTTTCATTTGAGTCATATTCCTTGCAAGCGAGCACAAATTTTGAACAACACAGAGTAGATTGTGCCTCTGATCCTGTAAAAAGTCTAGGATGACAGGTTGTGGTAAAAACAGATGCACATTTTGGCACCATCTGCATCCGATGCAGTGATGTAATGTGTTACGATCCATCAATGACACAGCTAAAATTCTTCAAGCTTATATTTCAAGCTTGATAAGTGTGACAGGAGCAGAAGACTGAATAATCCAGCCTCTTTGGGAAGAGCCGAGGACTAAGGAGGCTCGATGGCAGATGTTCATCAAAGAAAATTAGGAATGAAGGAACACTATGAGCAGAGAGCGTCTGGCTGGGAAATGACTGGGTTATCGCTTCAATAGGAAGTTTGTTCCACTTTTCCAAAAGTGGCAAAACAACTATAAATATTTCAGACTGAGAAATAAACAAGTCAAGGATTAATATTTATGCTCCTAAGGGTGTGTGAGTTGTTTTCATGGTTCCTTTGAAATTTTTGATCCCAGTCACAGCAGAGAGCTCAGCGCTAACAAAGCATTAATGAACTGGTTTAGTCTATAATTGATCAGATTTATGAATAAACTGCCATGTGACACATATGTGTTCTGTGAATGGTTGCTCTGCTGATATCATCACTGATTCTTTCCTGGAGATCAGAATCCTCAAAGCAAACTTTCTAGGGAACAGGGATGACAGGTTGAATTATGTAAGTTAAGGAGCAATGTGAGAGAACAGAGAAAATTCTTTAGAAGAATCGCTGACAAATTTACAATAAAGTTCCATCAACATCAAAATGTTACAACAGACTACATTATAACGGTTCAAAATAGAACACAAAACCACTGATCAGCACTATATTTTTGTTGCTTCTTATTAGGGCTGTCACAGTGACTTGTTTTAATTACTATTGATCAAATTTTTTAAATCAATTTCAATAAATCATATTTTAACCCTTCCGGGCCTTTTTGTCTTACCTGGACTTATTGTCAGAAAAAGCTTGTAAAACATCAACCTAGGACAACCTGGGCTTTAAGAATATGTGTGCTGCAGGAATGTGACATTAATTTTAAAAAGTTATGGGACTTTAAAGAACTATTCTTAATGGTTGTATGTTTGGCATGCAGTAAACAACAATAACTAAGACTTTTCTGTCTTGTCCGAGACAGAAAAGTCCTATGTTTCTCACATCCTCAGTTGAAAGTGGTTTATTCGGAAGTAAAGAGAACGTCGAAGTATAAATAACATTACGACACTGAAGTTAGCTTTCAACGTTAGCGTCGTAGAAAGCTAACGGGTTCGCCATTCCACAGTGTAAGTTTCCAGCCAATAAAAATGCGCTACGTCATCACAGCCAATCACAGTGTGCCACGTCATCAGCAGGCGCAGGACCCCCGGACAGATCTGGTACCTACACCAGCCTGTGGCACTTTCCTCAATGTCTCTCCCAGCTCTATCATTTCTGTGTCCGTTTCTGACCACTGTCCTCCTCTATCAATAAAGGCAAAAGCCCAAAAATAATTCTTAAAAAAAAAAAAAAACACTTTATCTTTTATTTATCTGGTATAGTTTCACTTTTTTAATCAAAGACCACAATATATATCCCAGAAATAAAAATGATGCAATGCCAGTTTGTCCCAGTGTCATTCAGCCTTATCTGAAACAACAACTTAAGGGTAAGAGACAGCTTCAGAATGCTTACTCTGTAAAACAAAGTGTAAAACATTAAACATTAAGAACTATGCAGGAGTGCATGTACAAAATGGCTCATTGAAGTCTGATTATTTTCATTTAATGCTGCTTTCTCCATGTTAGTAACCCTTCACAGCTCAGTTAACAGATATTCCCAAGAATCAGTTCTTTTTTATGCTTTTACTTTGGAATATGTACTTTTTAAAATAGAGATTTTTTACTTTCTGTTCTGATGAAACCTGCTTTTATGAGAGAGTAAAAGGAACTTCTAGTTGCTCTTAAGTAACATTAGTTGGACTACAGAAAAATGACTTGTTATAGATATAGAAGTCAATGGGAATAGCTACAGGTGAGGAATATAACTTATTAATTTATCACATTAGATCAGACCGGTCTCAGCAGATACGCAGAAGCCCAGGTATCAGATCAGTATCAGAGCTCCAAAAGTTGGATTGGTGCATCACTAATCCAAAAGTGATTACATGTGGGTTTGTTTTTTCTTTTTTGGGGATCATGCCAATCAGTTTAAGTCCTCCAGCGGCCAAGATGGTGGTGGTAATGCTTTTAAAGCTATCTGGCTGCCTCAGACACTAGAAGAACAAGAATACAGGGAGTTCAGTTTATGTATAAGCTAATACAAACATTTTTAAGGGAGGCTGACAAGTTGGTTGGTCCTTATCTTTTTGTTGTTACTGTTGTTGCTTTAAATTATCAGGCTTGAAGTGAAAAGGGGTCATAGAAAGTCTACTGCACCAAACTTAAGCAGATATACAACCGGTGTTGTTTGTTAGGGAGAAGGCATAAATACTTGTGTAAGATAAACTCACAGGAAAGCAAACTCTAAATGTCTTATTGTTGTTTTCAGTGTGTTTGCATTCAGCACTCAATCTGAGCTGAAGAAAACACAGAAAAAAACCCTCCCTATTACTATTTAATTTAGAAGACTTATTGTAGCAATACAAACTTAGCAAAGCAAACATTTTACTGCTGATGTGCTGCATCTCACATCATTTGTACACTTTAAAAATCAGGCAGCTTCTCTGTGTTTTTGTCCCGTGGTTTTGAATGGATGAGTACCAATATATTTCAAGTACAGGGCTGCAAAATGGTTATGGCTAAGACTGAACTAGTGTCATAAATTCGGCTGCTTTGCCACTTCTATCTCGCCAAGTTGACATCAAATGCACTTTGGAAGTTGTGCCTCATCGCTCTGACAGCGCCGCAGTGACAAAGACACAGCAGATAAACATCCTCCCTGGAGTGTCACCTCCTGACAGGGCGAGGAAAACTTCCAGGAAGACGAAACTGGCAGCATGTTGAGCTTTTAACAACACATAGACCTCTCCATCAGTACCCCTTATTGTCACTCTATGGACATGTTAGAAACAGTTTACTATAAAAGAATCAGTACTGCTAACATTCAAGTCAATTTCTTTGAAAAAGACCAGTTATATGGTAGATGATTCACAGAGGGAAGGAAAAAATCAAACCTTGCCTTCACATTCACATTAAAATATTCTTACTCACTTGCGTCCTACAGAGCTGCCATTCCTGTGTATGCAGATCACCTCTCTGGTCTGGTATCCCACTTGGATATCCCAGAATGGACTCTCTTGCCGGTTAAGGCGATTTCTGGTTCGTTTCTTCTGGATAAGCTCCCTTGTCTCTGGGTCTTTGACTCCTGTTCTCTCCCTAAGCCCCTGGCCTTTACCTCTCCTGCGCTTAACTTGCCGTTCTGTCCGAGTTTGCGGGAGAGTACAAAGGTCCCACGGTCCAAGCCTGAGACTGTACATGCCCTCTGGACCTGTGCAAGGCCCCAGTTTACAAGACTGGAACTCAGTCAGGTTTGGACAAACCGAACCTCCAAAAAGTGGAGGAACAAGGACGCTACGGACCCTGTTCTTGAGGCCTGTCCCACACGTTTTGGAGCAGGACGTCCATGGTGAATACTCAGACACCACGCAATCCTGAGGGCACGGGATCAAACATGCCTGCTCCAGGCGAGGCTTGGGCTCAAAGTACTCGCAGATGGCATCCTCTGCTGGAGACCCATCTGAGTTGAGGACGCAGCCCACCTCCCGGGTCTGAATGCCCTCTTCGCCTCCGCTGCATGTGAAAGGCCGCAGGGCCCCAAAGGTCCTTCCTGAAACTGGCATGCACTCATTCCAAGCACCCAGTTTCCAGTCGTAAAGGTCCTTGTGCCAGTCGCACACACGGAAACAGTTCCTCTGGTTGGAAGGGCGCTGGCTCTGGTCACAGTTGGTGTGAAGCGTCGTCCAGCCGTCCACATGGGCACACCAGACTGCTCGGCTTTGGCTGCCACCTGGGCCACAGTCGCTGCCCATGCACCGCCCCCATGGACCTGGGAGATAGATGAACAAGCACATATTACAATATGACACAACAGACCTTTAAGTTTCCGATGCAACCCTTAGAAAGAGATTAAAATATTCTGTTCTTCCTCAAACAGCCTCCATGTCTTCAGATTTATTCTGTGCTAAGAATGTCTGCTTGCTTTCAACTCTTAAATTTCATGTGCTCATGCTCAAACCATTCTCCTCTCATTCAGGCTGTGTCCACTTAGTTGTGAAACTACCCCTCTGATTTTTATCTGAGAAAGTTTCAGAAGCACACAGAGAAAGTTTCTCCCACATGCATATAAAGTTTTGAGCAAGCGCAGAAAAACTTCATATATGTGCAGGGGGTGTTTCCCACAAAAGTCGACAATGTTTCCTAGGCACACAGAAAGAGTTTCCTGTGCACACTTAGAAAGTTTACACACACATGGAAAAATAAACTTTGTACCAAGACAAAGTTATTAGTAGAGGCATAGAAAGTTTTGTATGTACCAAGAGAACATTTCCTACGCATGCAGAGAAAGTTTCAGGCTTGTATGGAGAGGATTTTGAATGTGTGCAGAGAAAGTTTTGTAATTATCATATGTGGAGAAAATTTCGTACAAGTGCAAAGTTTTGATTTTGTGCAGAGAATGTTTTCTACATCAGCATGCAAAGTTTTATAAATGTGCAGACAAAGTTTTCAGCCAGTGCAGAGAAAGTTTTGCAAGGCCGTAGAGAAAATTTTGAGTTAATTCAGAGAAATCACAAGCTCAAGCAGAGAACGTTTCATACGGACGCAGAGGATTTTTTTTCATTCACCCACAGAAAATAATCAGAGTGGCAAGTTTCTCAAGCAAGTCAGGCAGCCTGAATGGGAAGATAGTGGTTTGAGCAGGAGCAAGTGAAATTTAAGCAAGCAGCTAAAGATTTAAGAGTGAGCAGACATTTTGAGCACATACAAAGAAAATCTGAGCCCGTTTTGAGCACAAAGACGTTTTAAATGCATAATTTGGAGAAAAATCTGAGCCTTAAATCAAAGAAATGCTCTCAAAACTTCAAAATGTGCTCTTTAGGGGCGTATGGATGGCCTAGCAGTCTAAGGCGCTACCCATGTATGTGGGCAGCCTGGGTTTGAATCCGGCCTGTGGCCCTTTGCCGCATGTCTCTTCTCACTCTCTCTCCTGTTTCCAACTCTGTCCACTGTCCTCAACTATCAAATAAAGGCACAAAAAGTCCATAAATCTTAAAAAAAAAAAAAAAAAGTGCTCTTGAGTGTTGCAACAATGATCCCATACTTGAGCTCTTATAGCACTTTTCTAGTCATCTGACTTCCCAAAACACCATTCACACCTAGTTATCCCACATTCACACACTGATGGTGAAGGCGGCTTTGTAGAGTGGCCATCAGTATTAGCTAATACCCATTCTAATGCATCCATACGCATTCACATGCTACTGACACAACAGTGTGAGCAAATCAGTGCTAAGTTTCTTGCACAGACACATCGACATTTGACTGTAGGAGCTGGGGATTGAACCACAACCTTCTGGTCCCAAGATGACCATACCTACTGAGGAATGGTTGTTTACTGTAGTTGCCATGGCTGTGTTTGTTGTGCTTCCTCTTTCAGTCAGTGCTTCCTTATTACATTCCATGTAACAATCCTGCTCACGCCTGTTTGCCTGTAGTCAGTGCTGCCCCCACACAAAAGGATTTCTAATCCTAAATATTGAACATTTAGTAGTGGCAACCACTCTTAACACGCCTCACACCGCAAGAAAATCTAGTAAGAAAATGTGTTAAAACATATGACAATGGGACCTTTGTTGGCTTAGGTCAGAAGGGGTGGAATCTGACCCATATGTGCCCTGCTTAAGGTATAGTACTTGATGTAATAGAAAACTGCTTTTATAAAGGCGAAAAATGTTGCCATAATATTATCAGAACAATGACTGCACAAATTAAAAGGTATAATCTTGGTGCCCTGTTATGGATCATTTAGAAGTAATTGCCAGAATGTGATCTGAAAAGCTGCTCAGAATGAACAAACATCTTTAAGCACAACGAAAACCATCCAAATCATGTACAAATTTTACTGTGCCTCTAAAAGAGAAATATATATTATACAAGCATCTATTATTCAAACACTTCAAGCAGTCCAACACTAAAGAAAACTGCAGCGTTTACATAAGCTGTTGTTGCAAAGTGAGGGAACGCAAATAATGCATCTTCAAGGATGACAGAGTCAATTCACAGACTCCTCTAATGTTGTCCTTGATGTAAAATGTGTTGAAAAGCTGTTGGCAACCCACAGCAGCTGATGTGTGAGTGCAGAAAATGTGTCATATTCAATAAAAATAACCTGTCACCTTGTTTTGTGCTGAACTCCAGTTAGACACAACTCTTCGTGCAAAAACGTCTAAGTGCTACGGGACGGAGGGATGAACAGGCAATACAAACACAAAGCGATCAAAATAATGTCTGAAAGCCAATTTACAGTAATCTGAGGCATTTATCAAACTCTATTGGCAGGCTGCAGGAATCGCCACAAACATCAATAAAACACATTTGTCAAGACACAAGTCTCTGGCAAAGCCCACTTTTATCCTCTCATGCTAATTGAAGCAGGGATCCAACAAACAGTCCTCCAACAAGACTGAGTAGCCTCATATTATCATCCATCATTATACATAAGAAAACATTTGTTCTAATTAGCACAGAAAATATCAATACTTGGCTGGAGTACAGATTATTAGAGCAGCTTTAAAGGATAAAGCTTGAATATTCCATATGATGTTTTTTTTTTTTCCTTTGGCTGTCAACAGAGCCAACAATGAATCCATCCTACTATCTGAGCTCCGTATTGTCTGTGTTTCCAAAGCATGATGTAACTTGTTCCTATGGGCCATAGAGCTCCACTGTGGTCCAGAAATTATTTATAGCACATCAATGGGCCCCAGTGTGAAGTGAGTGGCATGTGCTTAAACTGCAATGAACACAAGTGATGTAGTTTACGGACAATAAATCACACATACACTTACAGCTGCAGCAAACGTGGACAAATGCATGAAATATGTTTAAATCAGCTTCTAAAAATAGTCACTATTGGGTGTAAAATATGCAATATTCTTGCTATTAAGATAGCAAAAATCAAAAACTGTTACTACTATTATAACCGGTACTACTACTAATAATAATAATTATAATTATTATGATGATAACATAGTCATAATAGCACATACAGCAATGGCAACAACCACAACAATAGAAATAACAATGAAAATAATCAAAACAACAACAAAAACTACAAACAAGAGTGGTACAGATGGCCCTGTGTGTGGATGGTCCGCGTTCAAATCCATCCTGTGGCTACTTTAAAGTCCCTGTAAAGTGAAACCCAAACTTTCTGTAACACACTAGATATGTTGGAATAAGTTTGCTGTACACAGCAGTGACTGAATTTTTTATTTAAACCGTTAAAAAATGTTCACCTCTCTCCTGGCTTGGATTAATTTGAGCAGGGCAAAAACCCTGAGCCCATGACATCACTAGTATTGATGGGGAATTACCCCGACCAAAAACATAAATTCACAGAGCAGTTCATCTCAGTGCAGTCTATTGTTAGCTGCTGTCACTGCCTTCATTGAACATTAACCAGCTGTTTGTTCATTGTGAGGCAAATTTTCTAAATCTATCTGCCACGGTGGCCTACAGATCATTATAACAGGGAGATTTGTGCCAGAAAACAGTAAATGTAACCTCCAGCTTCTGTCTCTGCTCTGGCACAGAGCCAGGTAGCTTTGTTCTGATCAGAAGCGTTTTTTAAAAACCTTAGGGGGTCGTATTTCTCATAAGTGGGCATGGCTTAAGCTCATTACACCATCAAGCCCACACCATCCTAATTTTTCATGATTTTAAACTTCATTTTATAAACTTAGAGATGTTTTTCAGGGCTCAAATTTGGCCTGGTGGTTCATGAAACAATGGCCTGTCATAAAACAGATCTAAAATAAAGATTTGTCTTATCATTTCACAGGGACTTTAAGGCATGTTTGGGCTAAAAACTGGCCGGTGTAAGGTGTAGATGTTGCAAGCATGCTGCCTGAGAGCACCATTGGGCAGGAAGAAGTACTGACATAGCCCCAGTCATGCTCTGGATGTCCTAGCATATCACCAGGGGCATGGAAAGATAATCTGTTGAAAATATGACAAAGTCCACACCTTTAGGGCGTAGTAAGGAGTGGATGTGGCAGGTAAGCGTGGCCTAGGGTACCATCCCTGTGCGTAGTGGGGTTGCCATGAGTCTCTGGTTGTGCTGTCGATGTCCCACAGCATGGCAGTCTCCAGGCATATTACCAGGGGTGAAAAGGCAGGGGCAAAAGAGATGGCTGCCTCGTGTGTGTTGACATTTAAGACTGTTGCATTTAAAACTTTTGTCGTTTAAGACTTTTGTTCTGTCTTAAACAAATGGTAACTGACTTCCTCTTTGGTTCAGATGGCTTTTACTTTGAAATAAGGAACTTCAGGAAGATCAAAGACTTTAACATGAACTAAACACAGAAAAAAGGAACATGGGGCACAAGTGGTCTAGTGGTTTGGGGCACGCCCCATGTATGCGGACATGGCTTAAGGCCCTTTACCCTGTTTCTGACTCTATCCACTGTCCTTCCTCTATCAAACAAAGGCACAAAAATGCCCAAAATAAATATTTGCAAAGAAAAAAAGGAACATGTAATGGATTGAAAAGGAAATAAGTGAACAGTAACAGGCAAATGTTTTGTATTACAAGGTGCAGACGACTCTTGACCTGTTTACTGAGCTGTCTGTGAGTGTTTAGAGCAGTGATATTCAACATGTGGCTCTGGAGCTACATGTGGCTCTTTTGAGATTTTTGTGGCTCTTTAATGTCTTAATTTTGAATATTATTCCCCCAGAAAACCTTTTTCACCATTTTTTGCAACTATCTAAACTACTTTTTGCCATTAAATACCACGTTTTTCCTTCTTTTTGCCTATTTTTGCCACTTTTTTCCAACTTTTGCAACTTTTATCTCATTTTTGCCCAGTTGAGCTACCTTTTGCCATTAAATACCACTTTTTCCCTAATTTTCGACAATTTTTGACACTTTTTTTTTTTGCAACTTTTTACCAATTTTTGACACTTTTATTCCATTTTTACTCTTTTCACCATTTTTTCTCTCTATTTTCTCGCATCTAAGCTACCTTTTGTCATTAAATACTACTTTCTTCCTCTTTTTTGCCTGTTTTAGCCACTTCTTTTTGCCACTTTTGTCCCATTTTTGCCCTTTTCACAATTTTTTCTCTCCATTTTCATCCCTCTAAGCTACTTTTTGTCATTAAATACCACTTTCTTCCTCTTTTTTGTCCATTTTAGCCACTTCTTTTTGCCACTTTTATCCCATTTTGCCCTTTTTCATCACTTTTCACCTGTTTAAGCTACCTTTTGCCCCTAATACCACTTGTTTCCTATTTATTGCCCATTTTTGCCACTCTTGACTGCTTTTTGCCCATTTTAGTCACTTTTCAATCATTTTTGCCACTTTTGGACCATTTTTTGCCACCTGTAACTCATTCTTTTGCCACTCCTCCCCCATTTTTGCTACTTTCTGACCCTTTTCACATTTTCCTCCACATTTTCGCCCCTTTCCACCCATTTTTGTTGCTTTTTGCCTCCTTTAACTTATTGTTATTGCTACTACAAGCTTTTTTTGCCACTTTCACCACTTAGATTGTTGCTCTTGCAAAGGTATTTTTCAACAATTTGGTTCTTTGGTTGAGTACGGTTGAGTAACACTGGTTTAGAGATTACATTAAAGAGCAGTGGTGGACTTATTCTACATCACTGTTTCTGCAGGGAAATGCTGCAGTGGCTTAACTAATGTGTGCTGAAAGGGTAAATAATAGCATTGGTGCAATTTTACAAAAATAATGCACTAATAAGTGATGTTAATGCAATAATGCTGCCAGTCCTAATTGTGATACTGATGGTTTATTTACAGCACCATTCTGACATTCTTTCTTGTTATATTTATCACCAACTGCAGCAAATCTCTGCTGATGTACAGTATTATGTCTGTTTTAAGCTATTTATACTTCCTTTATGTGTACCTTTGGGATATTAAAAACTAGAGGTTTCAAAAACTCTCATCCCCCAGTTCTGTTAGCTTAAAAAACTTCTGTAGGTGCTATAAATACAAACACAGCTCCCACACACTGTGATCTGCACACCCTGTTCCATAATAAAACTTTTGGTCACACTCCTCCTGCTTTGCCCTCAGTAACTCTTCAATTTGAGACTAAAGCTTCTATGGAGTCTCATTTTGTGTTCCTCTGCAAAGAAAACTTGACTCGATGGAAACTGTCTTCACCCAGTCAGCTGGTGTCTCTGCAGGCTGAAAAACACTAATTACCACCGGCTGCCTGAGTGCAGACTGTTATCCAAAAGCTATTGATACTGCACAGGAGAAGAAATCAAAGTAACTGGGCAGCTTCACTTCTCACCTCACGTTAACCTCCGAGGTAATTGATTATATTCGAATGTGGCCTCAGGCCGATTGGAGCCTTTGTGGGCGATGGGTTCTGGGTACGTGGGGCAGCTCATGTTAACCTGCGTCCATGCCTGGCAGGAAATCAGGGGCAGATTTCTGGCATTGATTGCTTCTGATGAGGCAGCTTGTTGCCTCGTCTCTGATTTCAGCTGCTGATAAAGCTGACATGGTCTTTCTTCTGTCGACAAATCGCTGCAATCATAAGAGCCTGAAAGATGATTCTAAAAAGTCACTTATCAACACACTCCATCAATGTCCACATCATCAAGCGATTTCAAGGTTTTCTGGACTATCTATGGCTTCAAATCGCATTAAACTACTGTACATTTACTCCTTTTGAGACCCTCTGGTGTTTGAGAATGAGATTCAAAGGGTAAACTATATTTCACAGGCTCTAGATGATTCCTCTAAGTTTGTCTGAGTCCATAAGATCTATGTGATGTTTATTTTTAATCCAATGATAGAAAAAGGAGACTTAGAAGGCCTGCCTTCACGGAACAAACTGATAAAGTCAGAGCTGATATAGAGTTTCCAGGTGGAAGACGAAATGCGGCGAAGAGGATTTTTCATCCAAAACCTAAGAGGAAGTAGAATCAGATAGATTCCCCACTCCTGAAATAAAATACCTCACACCCAAATCTAATCCATTCTGACAAAAGTTCACAAAGACAGTTCTCTGGCTCAGGATGTGGAATAAAACGCTCTCAACGAAGAATGATCACAAAGCCTGGCCGTGTATAACCTGTCCCACTATATCCTTAATCTTTTTCTCATTTTGAATTAATCTTATCCTCCCTCATATGCCCTTTATCACAATTTTGTTATGTAAGACCTTTGTTGCACTGTTTACATCAAACTTGCTCTTTCCTCCACATGTAAATCAATGCACAGGCCCTGATCGCCTTCAGCGAGCGTTTCAATATTACATGAGGCCTGACAGGACCATTTGATATGCTGGAAACAAACTGTGTTTCACCTCCATTTATCACATGTTTTAGCAGGAAGTAATCACAGAGTTATCAATGACTGTCATGCTGCTCTGCATCAGGGGGCTGAGTTACAGAGACCGCCTACCCGAAGTCTTACATTAAGATAGGAGTCTCAATTTGGTATTACTGAAGCAAATCTTCACTTATTATAGAAATCCTATCTTATCTATGTTGGAAAAATGCCTAATCAAACTCTGTCTTTTATCTCTTTTAATGCTAAGGCTCACCAGTGAATGTAGTTTTTATTGTACACTGAAACGTTTAATCTTGACATATCTTTTGTGAAACTATGCAGCATTGTAAAAGTGTTTTGTAAAATTGCAGAAGAGCTTTCACTCCTTTACAGCAGTGTTTCTCTACATGGGGTCGGGACCCCATCGGGGGTCACGAGACACTGAAAGGGGGTCTCCAGGTGCCTTCAAAAAAGACAATTTTTTAAATGACAAATTTGCCAATTCACACCAATTTTGCCAATTTTAACACATTTTTGCCACTTATAACTCATTTTGTCAATTTTAAACCCTTTCCACCATTTTTTTCCTGCCAAGTTTGGTCACATCTAACCCAATTCTTTCCATTTTCTTTTTTCCTGTTAACCATTTTTACCCATTTTAACCACATTTCATTATTTTTTATTCTCATTCTTGCCTGTTTAACTCATTTCTGCTCATTTTTGCCTATGTAAACCCATTTTAACCAGTTTTAAACAATTTTTCCTCCCTTTTCACCAAATTTTTCACCCATTTTTGCCACTTTAAACCCATTTGGCTACTTTTTAATCCCCTTTGACCACTTATTTAATGCCTGTTTTTGCCATTATTTGCTTTTTTGGTACCACTTAAATCTAATTTTTGCCATTTCTGCTTATTTCAAAATCTGCTTTCAACAACTTTTTCACCAGTGTTTGCCGTTTTTAACCCATTTTTAAGAAGGCTAGTTACTACGGCACAAAAGAATAAAAAAACATATTTTTTTGTTTTTATAAGACTAGTAATTATTCAGGTCAAATATAAACTAAGGATATCACAGCTTAACTTTACAACTGACCATGATTTTCCTGACCTTCATGGTCCCCCACATTTGGCTGGGCCCCAGAAAGCTCTCCCATTTATCCCCCCTTATGGCAGACTTGTCTGGGCATGACTATTCCTGATTGTGCATGGCTGTGTTCAACCACCTTCAGGTACAGTGGGGGTCCCGGTCTCTTTATTTTGCCGGCTGAAAAGGTTGAGAACCCCTGCTTTACAGAATCAGATCCACAAGGAAGGCAGAGACCATCCTAAATGATCAGAGTGGACCTCTGTCTGGTGAAAACCTGCTCACAGATACATGGTACCATCATGTAGAACAAGACCACATAAGAGTTCATTTATTCCAGCCTCTATTGCCTCATTAAATACTTGATCTGATTTGTCCCTATAAACCAGAGGTCATCAACTCCATTTGCACAAGGGCCAGATTTTTCTTCACAGAAGCTTTGGGGGCTGGATGTTGAATTTTCCTACAATAAAATCAATATTCTGATGTGATAAACATTTTCTTGTAAAAACACTATTACCATTATTAGCATTTTGAGATGAGCACCTATTACCTAGGTCAGCCACAAGGGGGTGACTGAAATATTATAGGCTGCATAAACTGGCAAAATTGGGTTAAAAGTGGCAAATATTTACAAGATTGGTGGTGAAAAGAGGTAAATGGTTTACAAAAATGCAAAAATGGGAAGCAAGTGGTGAAAAAGAAATAAAAGTCTTAAATTTTTTTTTAAAAGATTCACAAATGGGCTAAACAAGCACAAATAGGCCAATAATACTAAAAAAAGGTTAAAGTGGCAAAAATGGTCAGATGAACTGGATAAAATGGGAAAAGTGGTCTAAATAGTTTTAAAGTGGCAAAAATTGGTTACTCATGGCAAAAATGGCTGAAAAATGGTAAATAAGTGGTCTAAAATGTTTTAAACTAGCAAAATGGGTTAAATAGGCAAAAGTTGGCAAAAAAGAGAAAATTTTAAATAGAAGTAGCAAGAAAGTTGCAAAAATGACCAGATGACTAAGATAAATTGGGTTAAAATGTGATATAATGGATTACAAAGATGAAAAAAATGGTGGAAAATGGGGAGGTGTTTTAAAATTCATGGCAAAATTGTTTAACTTTGGCAAAAATGGGTTAAACATGCAAAAATGGTCTAAAAAAACATAAAAGAATGGCTTTGTGTGGCAAAAAACTTGCAAAAAAGGATAATAAAGAACTAAGAAGGGGTTAAAATTGGCAGAAATTAGTTAAAGTGGCAAAAATGTGCTGGGAGTGGAAAAAGGGGCAAAAAATGAGCACAAACAGTGTTGAAAAGTGGTTAAAAAGCAGCACGAAAAACTTCAGAACCCTGTTATAGCCTGACACAGCTCCAAAATGAGGTAACTGTTAGCCTGGACACTAGCACCAATGCTAATGATCCAACACACATGCAGTGACATGATCAGTTAATCAAACTGGGGAGGGCCCATTCAATGGTTTTCAGGGGCCTAGACAATACTGTGGGCCAGCCTGAATTCAGTACAGGAATATGGATGCAAATCTGCAAGGCGGACTGAAGGCCAGGCTGCTAACATTGCTAATGTTAGCCACACTGCCAACAAAATGTAACAATGCTTGCTGGCATTAAAGTATCAAACAGCTATGCAGCATTTAAAATCAATGGCAGCTTCATTAGAATATGACTGACAGTTATAAACAGCAGGAAATGGGATACACAGTACGATTTTGGACTGTATTCAGCTGTGATTGCGAATTTGGACTTTTTCTGAGTGTTTTTCACTGTTAGACCAAACAGATAGTCTGAAATGAAGTTTTCCATCTAGTTGCTTGGAACTTCCCCAGTTGGGATGGTTGTCAAACTGTTGTATATCATGTTGATAGATCAAAAATATCATGAGGAGATTTTTTTGTAAAGGGCCCCAGGCCTTTAAGAAAAACCTTAACAATATTTTTTATCAGCAGAGATGCCTGATATTGCTTTTGTTGATAAGTCCATTTCATCATTCCCACTATTACATCACTGCTCTGATTGCTGCATTCAGCTGCTATTTTGTGGTAAAAAATCAAACAAAAAAAATAAACAAAGATTATTCCAGAGCATCAGTATGAAGCATCGAAAACTGCGTGCACAGAGCTGTGGCCTTTGCAATCTAAATGTAAATTGAGTTTCTTCATTCAGGGACAAAAATCATTCCTTTTTTGCATCTGTTCATTATTATAAAGGATAGTTTATTTACTGATAAACAGAAACTTTACATTCACGTTAGATTATATGCAAAACAGGCTGAAAGTGTGCATCACTGAGGCATATTTATGAAATTGCTATATTTGGGATAATATATATCATTCTTTCACTGACTGATGACCTGGCAGGGTGTATCACAGTGTTTATAAAAGTTTGGGACGAAAGGTAAAGAAAGTAAAGTGACCAGGATGAGTCACTTTTTAGTGAAAGGTGTCAGGTGTCATTGGAGTACATGAGTACTAATTTACTGTAAATGAGACAAACTCATTTCCCTCATCAGTTAATCTGCCAATTAATTTCTAAATTGGCTGACTAGTCATTTGATGTAAGAAAATATTGAAAGCACAGCCAAATGCTCATTCCACTCTCTTAAAATCCAAGGTGAAGTGTTGAACAATTTTGCTTAATCAGTCCAAAACCAAGAGGGATCTGATTCTAATTAAAAAGGGTGGCTGAAAACTCAATTTCCAGCCATTTTTGCACGCCAGGTTTCCCTGACAGTTACAAAAACAAACGCCCCTAATTACTCTGCACTTCAAAATTCAGTGTGTCAACATAGTGTCAGCTTTGATTGTTGAGATTAACCCTCCTGCACCCATGACATTTCTGGTTTGTTCCATACCAGCGTTTAGAAAAAATTGTGGCCGTTAACTGAGATAGTACGACTCCTCTGACAGTACACCAGATAATCCACTTAGAAGTGTGTATCTGGAACACTGAATACAGTAAATCTTTTCAGGCTGGAGTCATTCTGCAGTTGGAATATTTTCTCTGAAAAAGGCAAATTAAAAATTCATGCATGTCTGGAGCAGCATCCTGAAGACGAGTTTGTGTTTGTGCTGCTGTCACCAAAGAATCATGAGCGAGGAGAAGAGCTGCCTTCATATAAGCTTCATATTCTCACTCATTAAAGCCGATTTTAATCTTCAGTACCAGTCAAATAAAAAAATATCATCAAAAACTAGATTACTTTTTAGCCCCATACAGATACAATATGACAACAGTGTTAATTTTGACAGCACTTTTCAATTTAGTTTTAGTTATAGTCTTTTGTCAAAAATATCTTTTAGTTTTGGTCGTAATTTAAATTGTTTTAGTTTTAATCCAGTTTTAGTTGACGGAACTTCCCAATAGTTTAGTTGACGAAATTTACAGTAAATTTAGTCTAATGATTGGCTCTCTCCCCAACTTACCCCGCCACCACGCAGCAAAAGCAGTTGTGATCCATTAAAGAAGGAAATGGAGTATGTGTTTCATCTCATTCCAGACACACCCAATTTTGCATGTAACACATAGTCTCCAATCAACACAATTGTGGTCAGTGGAAATCCTCGGTGGCTAGTAACTTTTCATAAACAAGTAGCCACAGTGGCCAGTGAGCAAAAAAGTTAACGTCAAGCCCTGCTTGCCCCTACTTTCTACATGACAAAATTAGGTCTGATTGGATAAAGTCTCTGTCAAACATTTTTGGCTCGTTTTTATTTGTTAACTAAAGTGTCATTTCGTTTTAGTTTTTGTCCATGTGCACTTGTTTTTATTAGTTACTGTCCATTTTCTTCAGGGGGAAAAAAGGCTTATAACGACAACTACAATGAAAATAATTAGTCAACAAAATTAACACTGTATGACAATACATGCATACATGAGTGATTGCATAGGATTCAAACCAAGAACCTTCTTGTTGCAAGGCCAAAGCCCCAACCATTTCACTACCGTGCAGGAGAAGGCTTTCTCATCTATTAAATGAATGCAGAAGCAGGGTCCATAATGTGCTGATGATAATTATGGATCATAAAATGAAATGTCTCGGAGCACTTTTGGATAACTTAATAACAAAATGAGCTATTATCCATTCTCCACAGGGCCTCTCATGATGTCTTCTACAGGTCTCCTGGGAGTTCCCCCGGCCCTGCTGTTCCTTTACTCTAACGCTATATGTGGAGTGTGATATCCTCTCTGTCGGGTGAGAGTCTGATCTCTGACTGGGCCTCGAGTGTCTATTTAATGAACGGCGTCTTTGTCCCTGTGGGGTCAGCTCCACTAATGAATGGGTCACTGTGTCGCACTCTCTCGCTCTCTATCCTCTTGTTTGTTTGTTATTTCTCAAATCGACAACATCTCGCTCTCATGCTCCATGATGGGACCTTTTTATTTCTCGTCTGGGTCAGGGATCATCTCGGCTGTCTGGCTGGCAATTCGCCTCCATGCTATAGCCACTCCATATCAGACAGTCTGGATTCCATTTATGTGGAAAAAGGTCGAATGAAGTACAAGCTGGCTCGATCAGTAAAAATTAAGTCCTTGCAAAGTACAGCAGAGTCTGTGAACTGTTCAGGAAAGTTTATAGAGCCGATCCATCCTTACGGAAACATCGCTGCAGCTTTGGAGTGAAAACTCCCACAGCATTTTGTCGGAGTGTGTATGTGGACAGTATATATGCTCTGGAGTAATAAGAAGCAGCAGTCTGACAGAAAAAGTGAGCTAATGTATATATTGTGTAAGCCTCGGGTCTCAATGGATTTGTTCTCCCACACAGTTCCACCAAATGAGAATGAGCTCGGTCGACATGTCAGATTACATCAAAGCTTAGAGGGATGATTTTACACAGGTTTGATTTTATGCGTGGCTATATTTATTTTATGGAGAAAGCTCAAAAACATAGTATTTGAAGGTATCGTTAGAGCCTGAATGCCTCGTCAAAATGCTTTAGTGAAGCTTGTCTTGTGGTCACGACGACGTGAATGGTGTTTGAAATCCAGAGCAAATTGTGCCTGAAAATTGATCCATCAGCTCTAAATCAACACTGCGAGACACCAGTTTGACTTTGAGCTACCTTTAACTGCCTAAAAAAGTCAAAACAGTACTTTTTATTCCTCTCTCTTCATGCTGTTTGACTTCATGAAAAATCACATCGAGTCTGGGAGTATTTAGCAATCCATGCAGCTTCACAGTTTAGACAGAATTAATGATTTGTACTAAAATGAGATGACTGCATGTTTGCATAGCCTTTGGGAGACCTCTGTATTACCACACTGAAGTTGCCATGTTGAGTCACATTAAGCTCAGTGGAGAATTCGTCTGCCAAGAGCTGCAAAACAAATCCAGATTGAATAAGAGAAGAGTTGGTTTTGTGTTAAAAGAGCACGAGCAGCTTTAAATAGAGTTTCTAAATGGACAAAGTTGCCTTTCACCTCATTTTTTCCTCACACACCGCACTTAAAAGATCACAATCCAGCAGCGTACGGACATTAGCCTCTTGATCTTAATGTGCCACAACGTGCATCAGGGGTTAGCGTGAAAAAAAGCTCAAGTTGTAGAAAAGAAGAGCAAGACTAGAGGCTAATACTTAACATCTGAAGGAATACTTTGAGCAGCTTAGCATTCATGGCTGATTGTTAACCTCGGCCTGCATTCAGCGTGATCGGTGCCCTGGGCTGCGCACAGCTAAGCCACATTGACTAAGGCTCCCTGCTCATACTTGATCTAAATTACATTAGCTGTAATACCACAATTGTCCTCGCATGGCTTGAAGGAGCCTCTTTGATGACTCTTTATTCATCATGTCCAGCGAATAGCAGCAGAGCAGACGTTTCAACAAGTTGCATGAGGTTAAATAGTCCTTTCCAGTTTTAGCTTTCTGCTCCTCTCTGCATGCAAAACAGTATTTTCAATTCTACAATGGAAATGATTTCATAACTGAATAAAGCTATTTTGTCATTGTTAAAGTGCATGAATCCTGTAAGTTAAATGTGCATTTTTGAACTCAGATGCTAAATAAATGCTTCTGTATTCACACTAAAGAATCATATTGATCTGAAAACCCGCTGCAGAAGTGAGCATTTGCTTGTGCCGCAAGCTTTGCATGCACACCCAGATTTTAGGACTCTCCAACCACCTTTGAGGGAGTCTACTAGGGGCCAGTAAGATGGAAAACTTTATTGATTCTGGGGGTCTATTCACCAAAGCAAAGTGTTTTGTTCTGCTGCTTTCAATGAAACTCGAAACTCTGGATTTCTCAGTTCAAAACTTTGTATTTTTTTAAATGAAATATAGCATAAAAATAGCTAAAAGTTGGACTTCCAACTCAGAAACATTGAGGAAAAAAAAAGTCTCTGGATCTAATTGATCAAAATGAATGTTAACGCAATGTCACAACACACGTATTTACGTCGGAGGTCGGAAACTTCAGAGTACCGAGCTCACTTGAACACATCATGGAACTTATCAGACGCTGCTGTGAGCAGAGATGTATCTGCTCTGTCCTGTACAGTGTGATCAGCTCTCTAACCTCGAAGTCTCTCCAGTTAATCTACATTATTCTTTGTTTTATCCCCTGTTGTTTTCTCCAATGAAATGCCGCTCGATTAAACCACGCTGGTTTTTAAATCTCCCGTTTATGGGGACGGCAGCGCACACTCGCTGTTGCGGAATGCCGTGACGTCCTTTCATACTTGTTGCAGAAAATTCTGTTACGGCTCTGATAGTACCTCTCGATCTGGATAAGAGATGGGGCGAGATTGACCCCCCATTGCGAAACGGTCGCTTTCATACAGAACAGCGTTGCGGAACGAAGGCATAACAGACACGGAAAAGAGAAGCAGTGTGAAAGTAGCTAAAGGGAAATCTGGTCTAAACTCTTAAATTCATGGTGCACATTCCTGCTATTTAGAGTGCACAACAGAAAGACACATAGAGCCAAAAAATCTCACTTGTTACAAATACAGATGTACACCAGAACTACTCTTTGGTTGAATATCAGCACTGCATTTGCTGTTACATTTAAAGCAATATTTAGGAATTTAGTCTGGTTTGCTTCGGTGCTAACAGGTCTAATGCCTTTTTTTCCAACAAGCCACTTCCAGGCCTGGTGTTGGGCCAGAGTTAGAGCTGGTTTCCAATTAATTTAACAATCTGAGAAGTGGTTTGCTTTTACACAGGATAGAGTTAGCAAGAGAGCACTATCATTATGTCACTGTAAACATAATTGTCTTCCCAGCAGCTCTAGTGCTCGTAGCTAGCTTTCTTTCATTTGAGGCCCACACAATTCTCGACTCGACTCCTCCTTGGACCACTACTGCTTTGCTTTTGCCTTAATGTTTGTTTTGCACTGTTGTCTTACTGTCTTGTTTGTTAAAAAAACAGTCTTCCTGGTTATTAGTACATCTCAGTCCAATAAAATAACTGATTAACACCGTTATCAAGTAATATGCAGGAGTGCACGTACAAAATGACTTATTAAAGTCCAATGCGCTTTAAGTTGCTTTCTTTGCATCAGTTACCTAGTAAGACAAACATTTCCTACTTTTATATAGAAAGTTTATCTATCATGATCTCCAAATAAACCATGACCCCACTTGGCTGAAATATGGGCACAGCTCTCTTTTCTGAACGATTTCTGAAACTACAGACTTGGCGTTGTTGGCAGGATTCGAACCTGCGCGGCCTCCGTTGTTCCAGAAATAGTTGCTCAAAGAGACCTGTGCCCATATTTCAGCCAACAGTAGTATTACAGTATGGTCCACTGTCATATTCAAATGATCATATTTCCTGTTTTAGGTGGTCTATTGACATCAAACAAAAAACGAAAGAAAGTGTACAAATGGTGCTTTCCACACTAAGTGATTGTAATGCAAAATGTAGCTTTGTTTTCATGCTATCATGTGACACAAATAGCAGATGATTAAATCACACTTAACCCCTAAGGGCTAAGCACTAGCTCTGAAACTGGCTTGGTGGGGATACTGTAATAAAAGACAACATGTACTTATTGACAGACAGTGGCAAAGCCAGCGAAGATGTCGTAAAAGCCAAAGAACCGCAGTGACTTGCTGACTACCAGGGTGAAGTTGCATGAGGAATTCTGCACAAATAAGACTCTGCTAGCATCTAAAGGCCATTGTTTGCGAACTATTTTTACACTGAGTATGTGTATTCAACTATCTGTGATGTCTGCAGTCTATGGCTAAATGGAATGATTCCAAACTTTGAGATCAACAAGGATACAAGCCTGAGCAATAACTTTGATTAGATTACTTTCTACAGCTAGTAGTCATATGACACTACTAACAATACAGCCTAACGTTATGTAGTTATCTGCTAAAAAGGTCACTCAGGGCAATCAGTGGTCTTGGATTGTTGCTTTTCGTTCTGCTTGTTGCTCAGTCACTCTTTCTTCATCCATCATTGCCTTCTTCTGCCTCTTCACTTCAGCCATAGTGCCGAGACGGGATAACTGGCATCTTTTTAGTCAAAGGCTGGTGTGTGAGCTAGTGCTGTAAAGCTATATGCACTTCTTATGACACAACTATGGCTGTTGTCAAAGTTGCAAAGTGCTCAAACCAGGTGACAGGAATACTCTGTAGAAATGTGGAAGAAGCTATTCACTCAGTTGAAAGCAATGCACTATAATTTCAACTTTGAAACTACTATTTCAAGGTACAGAAGAGTAAAAACTCACCGCTACCTCTCAGATACCCGCTACAACTCAAAGAGTTTCCTGCTCCAGTCCTGTATCAGCGGAAATCTCCAGCTGAGTTATTGAGTGGACAAACTGATTGAATTCACCTTGCAAAACTGACCAATATGCAGGCAAATACATGGATCAAAGGTCAAACAAATGTGAAAGCCTCCTTTCCTGCTCCATTTTAATCATGAAAGCTTTGACAAACAGCATACAAAAATCACCAACCACAGCATCCTTCACTTCCTGTTGGCTGGCTAATGCCATCTCGGAGTTGCTTTTGGTTGTACACATGGTAACATACAAAAAAATGGGAAAAAAGTTGGATTTTTTGGTGCTTCTGGGCTGCCCAGTGGGCAGACCGGCCTCTGAAGGAGTTGTCAGGTTGCAGGATTTTTTGGGTTGCTCTTATCTGTCCATGTGGGTGTGTGAAAGATATCAGAAAGATATCAGAGATCAACATTCACGGCCCTTTTGATAAGAAAAGATGCATGCCAAAAAGATCCAGCAAGGTAAATTTGAGGCCTCAGCAGTCAAACTCAATGGGAATTGTCACTATTTTTAGAACTAAATTGGTATTCATGTGTGGGTAAGCAGAATCATTATGAGTCTAAGCCTTTGGAACTAAAGCAGAACCAGAAAGGCATGACTACAAGAGGAAGAAGCCAAGAGTGAGCAACAGAAACTGGAAGACAAGCTGTGTTTTTTTCTTTTTCTGTTGTTTACAGATAGGTTGTGTTTGCGTTTTTTCTCTGAAAACACCCCCAGAGGATGGAGGAGTGACAAGATAAATTAGGGAGAGTGCAATCCAATCCCAACAACACCCACATGCTCAGCAGTCACAATATCGCTGTTGGCAACATGAAAGAGATTTAAATTCTTGGAGTCACAGGGTCA
Organism: Cheilinus undulatus; assembly: GCF_018320785.1. NCBI lineage: Eukaryota > Metazoa > Chordata > Actinopteri > Labriformes > Labridae > Cheilinus > Cheilinus undulatus. The sequence continues at coordinate 45,386,268 of NC_054872.1, forward strand.
GGACCAGGCAGGGAGGTAAATACCTGCTGCCTGTGATACTGCTCCTCTGTTTGACACATACACACCACGCTTTTTCGTTTTAATTTAACAGGAGAGAGCCTGACTTCAAGTGAGCTGTTCTCTCTTCACTCTTAAAACTGTCAATATCTCAAAAATATTCACTCCAGTCTACAGCAGTGGCTTCTGTAGAGGCCAGTCATAGCTGTGTGACTGTGGCTGCAAGAATTCAACAGAAAATCAAGACAGCCTAACTGATCATTACTGTACGTTACATCCCACTAAACACTTTAATTAGGATGGTTAAATTATCAGTGTTTGCAATCATTACCGATCACTGAGATTCAGTAGTTTGTCATTATTAATCACATTGTTAATCAAAAGTTTAAACTTGAATTATTTTGCATTTTAAAACATGTGAGGCAAATCTTACCAGCGCCTTCATGGGGACAAAAACAAAAAGACGTTTTGTGATCGTGACTTTTTGATTTATAGTTTATATTGGAGCTACACTGCTACTGAAGTGTGAGCTGACACCTTGACTAAAAGTGGGAGGAGTGCATGTACAAAATGACGCATCACAACCAAGTGATCCTGTTGATGCAACAGCTTTTAAACTTTCAGGAGTTCAAGTTTATTGGTTTCACGGTACAAGTAAGCAAGTTAAGGTTAACAACCAATCCAAGAGAAACAAGTCTACCTTTATGGATCCAACACATGTACTCCTACCACCTGCACTAATGTGCAGAACTTTTAGGCATGCTTGGGCCAAAAACTGATGCTAAAGGAAGGCATAGATTTGGTGAGTAAGCTGCCTGTGGGCACCATCAGGTAGGAAGGATTGACACAACCCTGTCATGCTCTGGATGTCTTTAAAACACTTTTACAGAAGTGCTTTTATGTGACAATTCCTTTAACTTATTTTTATAATCACTCTTTTACTCATTTTGCTGTTCTTACTCCTTTTATCTTTAACTTTTCCTTCCATTGCAATCATATTCTATTTTCAATATATTACCCGTTCCTTCTCTTATATCTGCTTTAATCTTCTTATCGTTGCTTTACTGCTAATGATGTGATGGTGTCTTCCTATATGTGTGTATACAGTTTTACTTTCATAATCATATCATACTGTCTTCTCCTGGATATTTTAATCTTTTAGTATTTTAACTGTCTTCAAGGTAATCTATGTCATTCCCATTCCATTCAATTTTGTTAATTCCGCAGGCTTGTTTCAGTTCTTTTTGATTTTCTGTTTGATTATCAAGACTTTCTCTGTTTAGTTTATAGCTAAATTGTTTATTTTGAAAATCCCTGAGTTCTTGCTATTGCTATGTCTGTTAAAGCAATTTGTAAACATCTGTTTTTAAAGATGCTATATAAATAAAGTTATTATTATTATGATTAGGCAGCAAAAACCCTGCCCAATTTTGACTTTGTAAAGTAAAAAAATTAAGTTTATGAAGTCGTAAATTTGCAACAATATAAAGTTAGAAATTTTCACGAAACTAAACTGACAACAGAGTTTAAATCCAAGTTGTCTCCTGGATGCCATCAGTGTGTTGTTTTCCTCTGAAACAGTTCCGAGACAGTTTTTCCGCAAGTCTTCTAATTGCATGTTAAAAGTAATATAATGATAATTCTGGACTAAATCACAGTATTTCCTTATTGTTCAGACCTGGTGATAACTATTATCAGATTAGGCTCTCAAATGAAGTACATGTGCAAGGAAAACAACTTCATCTGATGAGATTTATTTCTACACAATGGGCTGTTTTCAACATTACAATTTCATAAGTCTACATTTTGGTTGTTGTAAATGTATGACTTTTTAATGTTAATTTTCATTTTGTTTCACATGAACTTTTTCAAAAGTTAACCATCCCCCTTTTCATTATCTTTTTTTGAATGTGGCCCTAAAACGGCATCATAGAGCAATGATGAGACCGTTTTTTTAAACCCTTGTTTGAGCCTTTAGGTCAGGCCTATTCAATTAGCAGGCCAGGGGGCCACATGTGGCCCAGAACCAACCCCAAAGTGGCCCAGGCTGTGGTCATGCCGGAGATGCAGAGAGCAACCTGTCTGGCAAGTTTTCATAAATTCCCACAGTATTCCAGACCATGAATGCAACACTCCTCGTAGCCTACCCGTGTAGTCTACCTACAATGCACAGCGTTGTTTTGAAGTGTGGCTAGCGATGCAGACAGAAGTAGGCCCAAGATACCGAGTATAAAACATGTCCTTTTCAACTGTGGCTACAACTGTGTTAATTTAGATTTATGCACTTTAAGATGTGCCTGGTGAGATGAGACCAAAACTATTATTTAGAGAATTTTCATTCTATTTATTTATTTTATTCAATTGAAAAAAACATTTCTACCACCTCACGTTATGTTCAAATACAGCTCTGTTGTTGTGTTTTATTCACTTTTTGATGTGCTTCTGTCATGTTGCCAAATTCAAAAGGCAAACTATGAATAAAAAGTGCATATTGCCCATATTTGATATTATCAGCTGCTTATTGTCTGGTCTGGCCCAGCTACATTTCTTAATGTTGAAATTTGGCCCAGCTGAATTTGTATTGAATAGCCCTGCTTTAGGTGATGCTGAGGTGGTATCAGGGTTGAAAAAAGAACACAGTATTGACTCAGGGCAGAGCTAGCAATTGCAATGCAAAGAGAGAAACTGGAAATTTTGCACTTTAGATAGACGGCCAGTTGGGAAGATATTTGTTAGATGACTTTAATGACACATGTTAAGTGTGAAATTAACACAGTTTGAGTTGTGTGCCTGAACTAGCCTGCAGGCATCACTTCATTAATAAAAACATCCAGAAAATCATGAAAATACGCCTGAAACTCAAAAATGAAATTGTTTTGAGACCAAAATTATTCAGCAAAGTTCAAACCCACATATTTTAGGCTCAGACAACTCTAATTAGTATTGGTTTGACATCTTTATAGCAGCAGCACATGGTTTGAGTTTGGTGCTGCAGCTCCAACCACATCACTCTTTGCTTCTTCAGAAGCCCACGGGTGGATTGGGATGTTGGGCTGAATGTAAGAATGCAGAACTACGGCAGTGAAGACCAATGACAGAGAAGACAGTGGGTGGATGTTTCTGATGTGATAGTGAAGAAAGACGCATGTCAGGTGTGAAATCAGAGCAGCTCCACTTGTCTTGCATGAACAACCTCGCAGGCATCACTTCATTTACTGCCTAAAGAAGACCCTCATCCCCTTATATTTAAGTACACCTACGAGCTGGCTAGTGGAGGGCTAAGATAAAACATTTGGGATTGTTCCAGTAATGGCAGCACCTTAATTAATTCATAATTAATTTCAGATGAGTCTAGATAGTCCTCACACAGAACTGTCCGGTTGCTTAACATCAAACCTTCACTCTGTGTTTTGACTCACACTGCTGGCTGCCCTGTGTGAGTTTGACTGATGTATCCGACCGTTTCGTTTTATAAACGTGGAAAAATAATAGTAGTTTTTTATTTTTCCCCCCTGACATCAACCTGCACTGTTGTGCTTAATTACACTCTTCGAAGAAAAGTTGACTGACCAATTAATCCATCAATCATTTTCACCCACTGAGCTAAATCAAACACATTGACTCATAACTCATGGAGTGATGAAATAAGGAACTACATGACAGCGCTAACGATGACTTCATTAAATTAATGGTCTTTACTGTGTGAAGAAAACTTTATCTCTAAAAGTAGAGCACAGCAAAGAGAACTTGACAAATATCCATACACACATTCCTCTTATGTCAGCATGCTTATCTACAGTACACATTACCTCCACAAAATTACAATTACAGTCCAGGACAGAAAAGTAGGTGTTGCACAGCTTTGCAAAGATGCATCCAACACGGCAAAGATACCTGGCTGCATGTTCTGAGCCAGTTAAAGTCACAAATAATTCATCTTGGTACAAATGTTGCAAAATGTATTCCAGTTTATCTGATGTGATGTTTGCTAAACAGCCACTACTCACTTTATTAGGTACACCTGTTCAACTGTCTATTAAAGCAACTATCCATTCAGCCAGGTGGCGGTAACCAACGCATTTAGGTATGTGGTCAAGATGATGTGCTGAAGTTCAAACAGAGCATCAGAATGGGGGAGAAAGGCGATTTAAGTGACTTTGAAGATGCCGTAGTAGTTGGTGCCAGGTGACAAGAGAAAATGAGTGGCAGTTCTCTGGACTAAAATGCCTTGCTGATGATAGATGTTAGAGGAGAATGGCCGGACTAGTTTGGCCTGATAGAAAGGCAACAATACCTAAAATAACCTCTTGTTACAACTGAGGTATCACAACACATCTAACCTCGAAGCAGATGGGCTATAGCAGAAGAAGACCACACTGGGTGCCTCTAGTGGGCACAAATGGTCATGCCCAGTGTTTCCCTCCTTCTTCCAACCCTATCCACTGTCCTCCTCTCTTTAACACAGGCATAAAAAGCCCAAAACATACATTAAAAAAGAGTTCTGCATTAACCAAAACAACAGTGAAAGCACAAATCCATCCTGCCTTGTATACAGTTCAGGCTAGTGGTGGTGGTGGTGTAATGGAGTGGGGGATATTTTCTTGACACATTTTGGACCCCTTAATACCAAATGAGCATCATTTAAATGCTACAGGCAACCTCAGGGATGGGCAACATTTGCTACCAAGAGGGCCATGTTTGGGGCTTTTCCATTATATGATGCAGCTTGACTCTGTTTGACCTGGCATGGCAGCCCAGCGCAGCAGGCGATTTGCTTTTCCACCACAACCGAGCTACCTGTTTGAGGGCATGTCTAGAGCTGATGACATATTGTTTTGAGCCCTCCGCGATCTCTCAACACTGTCTGAGCTGATTGACTTTACATCATTTTAAAGCAAAAATCAAACTGTTGACTGACAGCGCTGCACACTGCTCTTTTTACATCCCCCCTTTCTGCGATCAATAAACAAACATTAATTCATGCTTAGCATCAAAAGGGGAGAATTTTCCTGCATATAAGTTAAAGAACAGTCTTCTGATGATTGATTTATGGGCAGTGAGAACGGCATGATTTACTAGTGCCAGTTAACAAATTAAAGACGGACTCTGTCATGGGCTTAATGTTTTGAACATCTCCAGCATTTTATTTTTTCTAAAGTCTTGAATTTGTTTGTCTATCAGAAGGGGAAAGAGTCAAACTTTTGTTATTGGTAGGTGCAGAAAAAGTTGTAATCCTTTCTGATCTCACTCGTCAGTGTGAGGAGCCGTGTGCAACTATCGGACCATAGTATGAGCACAAAAATCTCGTTTTGGTCTTGTGTGATAAATGTTTAAGTCATACAGTAAATGCTAACAATAAGTAACAGAGTTATACACAGCTGGAGCAGAGGTAGGGATAACACGTATCTCCCCTGTCTTCCTGTTGGCTAAAAATGTATCATGGAGGGGAGGTATCAGTAGCAGAAGGGGTAAATCCCCCCGGCAAATCACAGCATTTTGAGCATGGCTCGGATAGGCATGGCTCGGCCAAACTGGTGATGGAAAAGTAAATCAGCACGGCTTGGTTTGGCTCGGCACAGCCAAAAGCCATAGTGGAAAAGCCCCAGTTGCTTTAAATTCTCAATGCTAAAGGGCCAAATTGTTTCAGGTTGTCAGGAAATAATAATTTAACCACTGTGATTACTGATAATCTAATGAAAAACAAAAATATAAAGCATTCATGAGTATTATTATATTATTAAAACTCAGGTGCAAATAGAATTGGTTAATCAGATGAGCTACACTACAATTAAGTTCATTTTAAGCTGCTTTTTCTATGCAATTAATGTTATGAACTGATTATTTCAATGTTTTGCTTGGATATCTATTTTTCACAAATGTATGTTTCTGTAGAAGCAATTAGAAGTGCTTGCAAACCAATCATATACCAGTAATAAAATGTTTTGAACAGAGCCCTGATGTGGCCCCTAGGCCTTCTCTTGATGATCAGTGCTATAAAGATTAAAAATGATAAAATATGACTAAAACTAAAGAGCATTTTAACCCAAAGACAAAGACTACATTTAAAATAGCTGCAAAACTCACACTGTAGCTGTCATGTCAAAAAGGCCTGAAATCTCAGATTAATGTTTCAGGCACCTTTGTGGAATACTGAGGTAAATGTGGTTCAACCTAGGTGTACCTAATAAAGTGGCTCTGAGTGTCAATAGATGTTCATATGTTGAATTCTCACAATTAGCTTCTGTTTATGCATTTCAGTTAGATTTTATGATGTCTCTCTAAGATATGAAGTTATAAATCCTGCATATATTAGAAGAAGAAAAGTCTGCACTGGTGTAAGGACGGCACGAGGTGGTAAATAAATATTTCTTCAGTAAATAAAAGCAGATTCCCATGCTGTGCTGCTGTACTTTCCATGCCAAGTTTATTTTATGAATATCATGTGCAGCATCCCTTGATGACAGCAGAGCTGGTGCGTTATTACATGTATACAGAAGAAGACGGTCACTAATGAGGGTTTTTTTTCTTCTAAGAAGTCTGGCAGTTTCAGACAAAAATCCAAATTATGATGCTTAAAGATGCATTAGATTAATTACATATTATTTCATTAGATGTTTTTTTCCCCCTCTGGTTATATTTGTTTGGGTGAAAAAAAAAGGAGCCAAATGTTATGGTTAAAAAAGACAAATTCCAAAGAAAGTACAGAGAAAAGTAGACAGAATGAGCGGTGGCTGTACTTGTCACTGCCAAGGTAAAAATAGTTATGTGCGTGCACTGAAGTGAACCGCTTTATCTATATTTGCCAAGAAATGGATGTTTTGTTCTGCAGGGAGTTGATACACACATTAAAAACCCTAAAAAAAACTGCCCGGTACAACCTGAGTCCTCCAATACTGGCCTTTGAGAAGCTTCACGTCTGCTTTGGTTGATTTTTTTTGAGTCAAATCTGAGCTGACAGGCCCATGCATGTTCCCTAAAGGGGTGTGATAGTTTGGCAAAGGGTATTGGTGCAAAGCAAAGGGGTGTAGGGAGTCTGGATGCCACACAGAGGTTGTCTGAGGCTCAGTGACTCTGCCCCTGTGGATGAAAGCCTCTGGTCTGTGAGACGTCTTGCTGGCAGGTTTTACAAGAGCAGCGGTGACACAGGCTGTTCAAGGCGTTTTACTGTAAGCAAGGAAAGCAGAGCCAGAAGGACAGAGAGGGAGGAACACACAGCAGGGATGATATGTTGTCCCACTGGATGGTTTTCTTCCAGTCACGGTGTGGTATTTCATCTCCATCTGAGCTGCACAAACATACAATATGAATGTGACTGGTTGCAGTGATCTGAGGAAAGACACAACAATAAAAGACATGATGACATGCTGTGGCTTCGCTGTGTCGGCCAGCCAGCCTTCTGTTAACCTAAACTTCCAATCTAACATCTATTTTCCTGCAGTTTATGATATCTTGTCCACCCCTGGCGTGCAGGGGGAGGACACACTATCATGAAAAGTCTGTGCCGGATAATGGAAAGCAAAACAGCATCACAGGAAAGATATTACCTTTGTGAAGTTCTGATGTTTCAAGTTGTGTGAGGCTGAGCCAAAGAAGCATCCATTTAAACATAAGGGCATATGTGAGGCTTTTCTTTGAGGTGTGGGAGTGAATTTCCACTTTTGATGTGTTTATAATGTTTTCACCCAGAGTGCATGGAGCACTTTTTCACCACTAAAGCCGGCTTTGGTTGCAGGGCGCTGCAGACCTTGGGTAAATTATCTGGAGCTGAGTTACAATGTCTCTACCAAAGTTGATGGCAGGAGGGACCAAAACTGAGCTTGTCTCTTAATTGCTTTACAGACAGGGTCAACACCTCTAGACTGATATTGAAAGGTAGGAAAAAACTGTGTTATTAATCTTTTTAGTACTTTTACTTCAAACTCAGTCTTGTATGTTTTAAAACTAGCTCTATTCCTACGCTCTGGCTTATGAATACACAGAACTGTGTCAAACTTTTAGTCATGTTGAAGCTGAAAAAGGCGTAGATGTGGCGAGTATGCTGTCTGGGGGAACCATCAGGCTAGAGGGAGGATTGACACAACCCTGCTCCGAATGTCCCTGTGTATTGAAAATAATCAGGTGAAAAAATAAAGTCCACACATTTAGGGTGCAGTAAGGGCTGGATGTAGCAAATAAGCACAGCCTAGGCAATGGTTCGAAACTTGGGATCTAGGTCCCCCAGGGGGGATTCAAGGGGGGGTACAGGATGAGCAACAGAGCTGAGTATGTGGGTTGCGCCCATGGAAAATGTGCCAAATCTTCTCTGCCAATGCCAAACAGCTGGTTCTGTCATTGACTCTTGTTTGGTGTTTGGTGGATTGGATTATTGAAGTTTGAAGAAACAAGACATATTGACAAATTAACAATTTATTCATTAACAAACAGGAGCCTCAATAGTGTGTGGAAGAACCATACACAGCCACAACCGCCTGGCACTTCCTCCTCATGCTGGTCACCAGCCTGGTCACACACTGCTGTGGGATGGCATCCCATTCTTCAACCAGCATTTGTCGCAAGTCGGCCAACGTGGTTGTGTTGGTCACTCTGGCATGAACAGCACACCCAAGCTGATCCCACAAGTGTTCAATGGGGTTAAGGTCAGGACTGCTGGCAGGCCATCCCATCCTCTCCACTCCCAAATTCTGGAGGTAGTCTCTGATAAACCCTGCTCTGTGGGGGCGAGTGTTGTCATCTTGGAGGATAGAGTTCTTGCTGACAGGCTGAAAAAAACAGTATTTTGGGGGTGTTGTCTACTTGGGACGCCACTTCGCGGCCTGTCTCTGACATTTCCCGTTATATGGAACTTGGCCTTCAGTTTCGAGATGGTACTGGGGTTCACTCCAAACAATGCCACAACTTGGTTTTGCAGAACACCAGCTTGAAGCTGCCCAACAAACGAGCCTTATCCAGATCAGTCAAACGTGGCATGCCGATTCTTGAAGCAGACACCTACTGATCACTGTAGCAGGGCCCATGCTCACAGGTGCTACCAATCAGGCACCTGATTGGCAGCACCTGGGGGTACCAGAAGCTCAAAACAAGAGTCAATAGCAACAGCAAAATCCACTGTTTGGCATTGGCAGAGAAGATTTAGCAAATTTTTCAAGGGCGCAACCCACATACTCAGCTCTGCTGCTCATCCCACAAATGCATGATCCTTAAAAAAAATCATAAATTTACAATATTGCAAAGTCACAAATTTACAGGAAACCAAACACTGAAACTGGAAACATTGGTTGGATTTTCAACTTTTTTGGGGGTTGGATGGGGGGTGCCTTTATTAAGATAGGACAGCTATAGAGAGATAGAAAATATGGGAAATGTGGGGATGACATGTACCATGTAGCATCTCGACAATTGGACGTTTGGTTGACGTACATTTACAACTTCTAAAGTTAAAAAATTATATATTTTTTTCTCATAAATTAAATACTTTGTAAACTTGGAACTTAATTTTTTTTTCTTGAAAATAATGCATCCTCCTTTCTTCATAATATTGGATACACAGATCTTTTTCAGAAACAAGTGTCTGTAGGCCTGTTATGTTTGGATTTCGTCAATGAAAACAGTTAAAGTTGATGTGTAGTTTTTCCAAGTGGGTCCTGGGGGTTCTTAGCTTTTCTTAGATGCAGTAAAGGGGGCCTTTAGGAAAAAAGTTTGGGAACCACTACCTGTCTGGGCAGGTAGTAGTGTTGCCATGTGCCCCTGACCTTGCTGTGGATGGGTGACAAAAGGTGAAAAGGCTGAGACATAAGAGAAGCTGTTGAGTTTGACCTTGACTACCAAGCTACACATGTGTGTCAACATCCAGCCCAGGCTGCGGTACATTGGACCCTGTGGTGAATCCTTTGTGCCCTATAAGGTATGCATGACTGTATGTCTGTATGTATCTTATCTAATGTGCTCTGATACCATGTTATTGGAGCTCTATTTAAATTGTGATACTTTAATCCAAAGTCATTTCAACTTCTTCTAAGATTTCAGAGGTGAAAGAGAAACTTTCAACTAAAAATGACAGTTTTTTAGAGTATTGCTACTACTGCCATTGTTACATAAAGCACCCACACCTCATATTACAGACATAATGACTGTCAATGGGTCAGCTTTAAATGTGCGCTATAGGGATTAGAATAAGATCAGCATTAGCAGTGAGCTGATTATATGACCTGCAAATAGCAAACGGCTACTGACATTTTCCAAGTCAGCCAGTGTGGTAAATGGACTGCAATTACAGAAGAGCAGTATTACACTGCATGTCACACTTATCCATTCACACAGCATTCACACACAGTCTGCACACCTACACCTCTAGTCTCTTACTGCACTTAGCTCTGCCCCACTTCATTCTTAAACTGAAGATAGACAGGAGAAAGTGGGGGGCAGTCATGCACCAAACAGCACCAAGACCAGGAGTCAATCCTGCTACCAGCACATTGAGGACTATAGCCTCTACATAAGAGTGCCTTTTCTACCCACTGAGCTAAAACTTTGCAGGAAACTTTATTTTTTGTTTGTTTGTTCCCTTTGACAACATCCATAAGCAGCACTGTATAGGTTCTTTGCAGTCATGATCCTGGTGACTCACAAATGTCAGCTGGGGGGCAGGAAGTGAAGAACAGCCATTAAGAATGAACGGGAACAGAGGAAAGTTAGAAAATAAAAGCTCTAAATGGACATGTAAACAGCAATTAACATACATTAAGGCCTACATCAGCTCCACCTCAGTACTCATATTAAGATGACTGAAAGGTAGGCTATGTCTGGAACTGCATCCTTTTGCACCATAAATACTTCCATATTGAGTACCGCTATGCGTTTTGTTCTGAATTAATTGCATGCAATTTTGTGAAAGCCAGAAATAAATGTATCCTAGATTGGCTTGGACTTTTAATCTTGAAACGAGAGCATACTGGTCATAAAACCACCCCAGAATGCATTGCAGCTGGACTATGCAACAGTGGAGATTGCTTGCTTGTCAGCCTGCAAGTGGCATAATAAGTAAAAGTAACTACACTGTAGTGTGTTTTAATGTTGTCCAGTAACACTCAAATGATAACCTAGCTGTATTAATAATGAAGAATGTTGATAGTTGTTGAATTCTACTCATAGACCAACAATTTTGCTAGCTTTTTTCTCATCATTATTGTTATTTTGTATTATTTTTTTGTACCTTGATCAGACAGAACAGCTGAAGAGAAGCAGGCAATTCGAGGACACAAGAGTGTCAGATGGGTTGAGCTCTCTTAGCTGCCCAAACAGAGCCAGACCTCATTCCTAACACCCTTATAAAGCTAAATCCCATCAAAGGAGGAGAGCTGCCATGAACAGGCACGGTCAGTGACAATATGTGATTCTGGGCCATTAAACCAGGTGCTTTATTGGAGCAAGCAGGGTAAGACAGCTGGATGAAGATAGAAGCTAGACGGGTCTCCTCCCAACCAGCTTAAACAACTAAGTATGACCAAGTAACTGTCCTGTCCTGAACCAAACTGTGCAGGGATCAGAATTTAAAACCAGGACTGTAGCCCCTATGAGAATTTGCTCTAACAACTGAGCTAAACTGGCTCCCAAGTTATGATAGCTTGTTATTAACACTTGGGTTGGTCCACAATTTTCTGAGTATGTAGTAGGGAAGTTAGTACGTGGTTTGGGACACAGCCTCAGTGTGAGCCATGCATAATGGGGGACAAGATTGATGGGCTTCAAATGTAAGCTACAGAGACTATAGGTGAGGTCACAGCATTTACATCCATGTTTAGTACAGTCTATGATGTCAACCAACCCAACAGGATCAATTCTAAACTGTTCACAAACATTGTCATTTTAACAACTATGACCTGAGGAGCAGTTTGGAGTTTGGTCGTTTGCTGTAGGAAAACTCTAAATGGGACAGGAAGAGCTGGGATCAGACTATAAATCCTCTCACTGGTAGTTTACCTGGTCAAGCCCCGAGCCATAGCCCCCCAATAATTAGCCTGTTAAGCTTGCAGCAGAAGGGCTTGGGTTATAAAGATTCTATTAAAACTGCAATCAGTTTGACTGGAACACATTTCCTTGTCAATAAAAGTACAAATAAACTAATTTTTTCCCTTCCTCAGGTATCGATTCACACAAGTACTCTACTGCCTCTTCTTCTTTTCATCCAAAAGCCGTAGAGGTGGAAGGAGTGTTTTTGGCACCTAAAAAAATTACATGTTAAAAATTGAACATAAAAGCATCTTCCTAGGCATAATCCACAAACTTAAGTGTCACCAGATTTCACTGTGGAAGTACTTTCAGAGCCCCTGTGCAAACCGCTGGCAGAGGAACAGGACACACTTTCAAGAAAGAGGCACTGTTAAATTTTTTAAATGAAACTGTTCAGACTGTCAGAAAGACATGCACCTCTGTTTTTACTGGCGGGAAGGCAAAAAATCAGAGGCAGATATGCTGAAAAACTTACAGCTGGGAGCTGGGATGTTGCGTAAAATGAGAACATAAACAAATGCAGTGATTTTTCAGTCCTTTTTTTACCTATATTCAATTAAATACAGCCCAGAGTGAAGACTGTCATAGTTCACACAGAACTTTTGATTTTTTTGGAAATACACAATTTGAATTCATACCTGCAACATGTTCTAAAAAGCTGGGACAGGTTGCAGGTTTTTCCCCATGCTACATTACTTTGTCTTCTAACACTCTGTAAGCATCTGGGGAATTCAAACACTCGTTAAATGAGGTACTGAAAGTGGAAATTTGTGCCATCCTTCTTGATGTACATGTGGAATTGAATTGATTACAGTGCCACACCGTAATGTACTGTCCCTCAACGCTGATTGGTCCTGTCACTTTCTAACCATGCCCAAACATTTCAGATGGGAGCTTTGCAAGATGGAGCTGCCCATAATAAACATGGAAATGGGTGAATCCATCTGCTTTGCAAGGCTAGGCCAGTATAGTATCCACATTCTTCATCACTTGTAGACTAAAATCACTTCCACTCTCCGGGTTGATCATGCCCTCGTTTTGGTGAAAACAAGCCCAGTGTCTGAAAGGCAGCAACACAATTAGACACTACTGGGTTACATGTGCATCAAATTGTTAAAAAGTTATAATTTAACATGTTTTTTAATCCTTAATTGACGAATGAGAGTAAAAGAAGAGCTCTGTGTCTTTGGACCAAAATTAAAGAGGATTATAGAGGTCAAGTGTCAAACCATTATTGTGTTTCTATTGATTTTAAGCAAGCACTCTGACAGCAGGAGCTGTAGTCTGCGTGTTAAGAGATTTTTCAGACATTCACCAATGTATTACTGACTTTTTCTAGGTTAAGAATAATCTCATTTTACATGGCTAAAATAAACTCATAAGGCCGCTTGTCCAGTTTGGCTGAGTCTAAACAGACATTCATATGCACCTAAAACTTTGTCATGTCATATTTTATGCATAACTCACATGCTATTAGAAATCGGCTTTGAATACCCATTAAAGCATACAGGCTTTATATTTCAAGCTTTTAAATCTGTTTATATGGATGGATTTTTTTCATCTAGGGAGGGGCTAGGATCATTCAGATTGATCTTATCAATTGTTTTGCTTAAATTTGTGGGGATGTTCCTGAAAATGGAAGCATGGGTTGCTCCAAAACCAGTATGTACCCCTCAGTGTTTATGATGCCTTTACAGTTGTTCAAGTAACCCATGCCATGAGCACTAATACACTCCCACACCTTCATGTGTAGCTTTTGACCTTTCATTGATAACAAACTGCATGGTCCTTTTCTTTTTTCGCCCCATAGAGGTTGTTGTTGGATGTTGTTGAGATGGCTTCTCTTTGCATGGTAGTCTCAACTTACATTTGTAGAGACATACTGAGTTAAATGCTGCTGGTTTTCTGAAGTGCTCCTAAGCTACCACATTGTGATATCCATCACACAATGATTCTGGTATTTACTGCAGGGGTCAAAGGTCTTGGTGATTAATGTTGGTTTTCAGCCTCCTCTTGCATGCAGAAATTATTCCAGATCCTGAATCTTTTGAGATTACAGACTGTGGATGGTTAAATGTGTGAATTATTTGCAGGTGCATGTTGAGGAATGTTGTTCCTGACCAACTTCCCCAATCTTTTCTTGCTCTGTCCCAACTTTTTTGGAGTATGTTGCAGGCATCAAAATCAGAACATGCATGTAATCTGCAAAAACAAAAAAGTCTGCCAGTTTGAACATTAACATTTTTCTTTGTGCTGAATTCATTTGCAAGTCACTACATTTTAATTTTATTTACATAAAACACTGTCCCAAGTTTTTTAAATTTGGGGTTTGCATTGAAATAAAATCAATGAAATGCAATAGAGAGAAAAACAACTGGAAGCAAATCCAATTTGTTTTTATGCACAGTTACTGAATTTAAGCCTTGAGGTGTTGTTGTTATTGTGTCCAACCAGCGTATTTAAGTCTCCATACAATGTGTATCTACATGTTCTCATCTGCTCTAACAAATCCCCCTTTGACAGTAATATCCAGCTACGTGCATGCAGTAGTTGGATAATCTTTTGTATTTTGTGGATTAGGCTCATGCTGTGTGGATTTTCTTGATGGGGGGATGAAAACGGAGCGACAATCTGTGAATGAATTTAGAGGGAAACACGGCTGGGGGCTTTAATATATCTGCATTACTTTGTACATTGTTGAAGTCATGTGTTACAGGGGTCGCCCTCTGAGTGCATGTATGTCACTGTGTATCTGCATGTACTCTTCAGCTCAGGTGATGCTTCCAGGGGTCGGGGTTGATGATGTAGCTGTCACCTTATTGAGATAAATTTTCCAATCACACGGCGAGATCTCCCACCCTCAGGAGTGCCAGCATCTTGGATTAGATTACTGCCTCCCACAATGCATCATGCTTTACATCTCCATCCAACAGGAGAGAAATACCAGAACTGGGATACTGTGCTTCCTAAAATGAGAGGTTCAAAAATAGCTCAGGGGATGAGCAGTAAATCGAAACAACAATAAGGATCATTGAGAAAACCTTGCAGTTATCAGCTAATAAAAAAAACCCAGAATCAAGGATCGGCCTCAAAAACATATCAGTGTGAAATTGAGCCTGTTCTCGGACCCAACTGTTTGGAAAATGTGAAAATAAAAGCATTTCAGACAATTGTTGTTGGCTTCATGCTTTGAATTGGATTAATCTAAAATTTATCACTCTCAGCTCTGTGTTAATAAAACATAAAAACTGTTCTGGTGGAATATAAAGCAACAAGATGAGAAAATAATGAAACTTGGCAGTGAGAATAAGCCCACATGGGATCTGCAGTGGAACATGACTACAGTGATAATTATTATTAAGAGAAGCTTATACAAGCTGTTCTTTGAAAAATCTTACATTTGCTTTATTTCAGTGTTACACTGAAGAACAATGAGAATCCCCGACAGGCAGTTCATATCAAGCCATGTGCTAGGACAGGAAGGTTTTCATTTTCTGCTTCAACAAAGCTTGGAATTACAGAACAATACAATTACAATCATCCCATAATCCTGTAACAATCACCTATAGTACCACTGAAGACTGTAGGAGTAAATGGAAGTGATGTAAAGGAAGAATTCCCCAAACTGACCTAGCTATATTTTAACAGGAAACAGACCAGTAAAAAAGAGGGGAAACAGCAATAGCACCAGCAAAACGCATTGCTTAAAGGCTGTACCTCACTGAAATAGAGTAAAATCTAGTTTTGCTGTTGTAACTAAATAATGAAGCCTGGTCAAGTTAATTTGTGTATAGTCTAAAGCAGTGGTTCTCAACCTTGCAGTTGGGACCCCCTTAGGGGTCGCGAGACACTAAAAGGGGGTCTCCAGATTCCCTAAAAAAACAAAGAATATTTTCAAATTCCACTGTTGCCACTTTACACTGATTTTGCCAAATTTTAACCAGTTTTCATCATTTTTCCCCATAAATTTTTTGCACATTTATGCTATTTAACACTTATTTTAAACCCTTTCTACCACTTTTTTCTGCCTGTTTTTGCCACTTCTAAACCAATTCTTGCCACATAAGCCAAATGTTGCCTAAGCTGACCCATTATTGCTGCGATTAACCCCATTGTACCACTGTTCACGCCCAATTTTTCCCATTTTAACCACATTTCACTATCTGATATGCCCATTTTTGCCAGTTTCTGCCAATATCTGCCAATTTTTCTTTCCCAGCTAGCACTATTTTGCCAGTTTATATCAATTTTTCTTCCCAGTTCAACAGATTTCCACCCATTTTTGCCAATTTAAAGCCTTTCCAGCCACATTTTAATTCCCCTTTACCACTATTTATGCCCATTTTTGCCACTGTTATCCACTTTTGCCTTTTTTTTTTTTTTTTGGTTATTTTTTGCCACTTCTAACCCATTTCTGCTACTTTTAAGATCCAACTTCACCACTTTTTTCACAATTTTTTTTGCCATTTTCAAACCATTTCTTTCAACTTTTTTTTTTTTTTTTTTTACCAATTATTATCTTTTTTTTTAACAAAATTTTTTTTACTTTTTTAAGAATGCTATATACTACACAAATTATTTAAAGAAAGATATTGGTTTCATTGATAAGAGTGGTTATTTTTCAGGCTAAATATAAAATAAGAATATCACATCTTAACTTTACAATAGACCATGATTTTGTTGACCTCCATGGGCCCCCAGTTCTGCTGGGTCCCAGAAAGCTCTCCCCTTTATATCCCCTTATGGACGGCCTTGTCTCCACATGACTATTCTTGATTGCGCATGGCTGTGTTCAACCACCTTCAGGTACAGTGGGGGTCCCTAGCCAATAAAGTCTAATTCCTCTGTCAGCAATCAAGCAGATAGTGTTACTTCAAGCAGGCTCGGAGTCAAGCACTTCCACATATTTGAGATCAGCTGATGTCACACAAGCCCTCATCAGCTGACAGCCAGCTAATTTGCCCTAAGCAGCTATTGGCTAATCGTACTCATGCTGCTGTATTTAAACTGCTCTAGCCTGGCTATGCTTTGCTGCTCCCTCTGCAATATGCTTTTTGCAACCCTCCTCCACCCAGCTCCTCCTCTATGCTTTATCAGTGTTATTCTGCTGTAATTGAGTCTTGCTCTGCTCTGGGGGTTACTGCTGCTTCTCTCCCTGCCTCAGACCTTCCTTGTTGGCAGAGGAAGAGCAGGAACGTGTGCTGTTCCTGCTTGATGCCTTCCACATTGGCTTGTGGAAGGGCAGAAGGATCCCAGAACAGCCACACCGCCGGATATGAATAACAGCTGTTAGAGCGAGTTAATAACTGTGAATAAATAAAAAAAATATATATATAACCGCAAATCACATACTTTTTTAAAATCGTGGTCCTGAAGTAGTAGTATTTTAACTTTATTAAAATTGCTCATCAGCTCCCAGTGAAATGCTCTATCTAAACTGGAACATGGCCCCACTATGAGAAGCCCCAGCAGCTGTGGTAATGACTACTGCTTTGCTGCCACAGTGCTCTATAACCCAGTGTAAACAACAATGAAATAATACCACTGATAGCATCCTGTAGTAACAATACAAAAAGGTAGAAAGCCCCACCCATGTTTTTTCTCCTTTATCCCAAGATTAAGTTACCAACTTCAGTAACCTGCATACACTGTTGTTTCATATCATCACGAGCCAGCATAAGCCAATCATTTTTTCTGCAGAATGAGGATTTGTTCAAACTGGGAGAGGTTGCACATATCCTCCCTAAATTTTGAAAGTGTTTGGCTCAGTCTCACAGGCTTTACTGCTGTCTTTGCTGGAGCTGGACTGGCTTACATAACCACCACCTGAGGACCAGCTATAACAGCTACTGGCACCACAAACTGAATAGTAAATGGCAACTCAAGCTTGTACTAGTCCACTAAATGCAATTATATCTGTGTTTAATCAGATGAGAAATTATCCACCAAAGAACATCAGGAATGATTTTCTACAGAGGATGATTCATAAACTACTGAATATCTATCTATAATTACCAACAAACTAAATAGTTGAGATTTTATATGGAGTAATTCCACAGTTGTCCAAAATTGGAAATTTGTTTTTAACCAGAACTGTATGACTGAATAACAAACCATAGAAAACAAGCTTTACAGAGGCAAAACAATATTTGAAAATTTGATAAAAGGTTGCATTTTACAGCTGAACTGTGTTTGTGTGTGGTTACATGGTGTAACAAGACTGCAGCCTTCCTGTCAGTTGTGTGAGTGTAAGACAGTGCAGCCACAGGGTTTATGTGTAGTGGGAGGCAGACTCATGAATTTCTGTTGAAGGTACCATCACAGGGCATTTATGTACAAGTCCAACAAGGAAACATGCAAACCAAACTGAGGCAAAATTATCTCAAAACAGCATAAATCCTGATGCCAGTTCCTGATATTCCTTCCCTCTCACTCTTAGACAACTGCCTTTTTCAAGTTACCAGTTACTTGCATTTGGCCCTTGCTGTCCTTCCTCACTAGGCAAAGAAATCCTCAGAACACAGGAAAATACCACAGGCAGAACAGCTACAGGCAAAATGCATTGTTTGCTCATAATAAAGTTTAAGTAAAGTTAATTTCAGTGCGCGGGACAGGAACCTGACAACCTGGGCTGTGCACAGGGATCTTGGTTTAAGTTTTGAGTCTACTTTTAGTCCCTTTACTCCTCACATTTTAATCTTGACATCCAGTGTAAGCATTTTTTCTATTTCCTGAAGCTGGAACAAAATCCCAATAGTGTGTTCCATGCACCCTCCCAAACCTGGGTCCCTGCTTTCCACAGTCGAGAGGCAGAATAGCAACAGATATTCACCCACAGTGGAAACATATCATGGATTTTGAATGCCAGACGAAAACAAAATTAGATTTTAGTCTAGTTTTAGTCGTCTTGACAAAAATGTAACTGATTTTTTCATTTTTAGTCATCGCATATCTATTTTTGGCCAGTCTAAGTCTAGTCTTTCTCATGGAAAAAAGCTGTCCACATGCAATTTTAGTCTCTGTTTTAGTCAACAAAATTAACACTGCTTCAATGGCCTCCATTGTTTACAGGCTTGCGGTACAAATAAACCACACCTACAGCTACTACCTCTTTTACCTTAAATGACACTGATTGGTCCAGTCATTTTTGAACCACAAACAAGTGTCTCAGCTTGGACTTTTGCAAGATGGATTCACCTGATGACAGACGTGCAATCTGACATCAGTTTTGCGAGGTTAGCAGACCATGGTTATAATCATCATTATATAATTACATGGATTTGAATTCCATCATTAAAATCCACGGATGTACAAACCTCAAGAAAACAAGAATACTTGTAAGAAATATTAATGTAATTTGGGTTTGCTCCCTCCGGATGGGGAGAGTGTTTTTGCCCCAAGTGAAGGAGTTCAAGTACCTCAGGTCTTGTTCATGAGTGAGGGTAGAAGGAAACCGCGGGATAGACAGGCGGATCTGTGCAGCATCTGCAATGTTGAAGACGTTGTACCCCACCATTGTGGTGAAGAGGGAGCTGAGCCAGAAGGCAAAACTCTCAATTTACTGGTCAATCTTCATCCCGGCCCTCATCTATGGTCATGAGCTCTGGGTAATGACTGAAAGAATAAGATCAGGGATTCAAGCGATCGAAATGCGAGATCTCAGGAGGATAGCTGGGCTCAGCCTGAGAGATAGGGTTAGGAGCTCAGACATCCAGAGGGATTACGAAGTAGAGCCACTGCTCCTTTGCGTCAAAAGAAGCCAGCTGAGGTGGTTCGGGCATCTGATTAGGATGCCTCTTGGTTAGCTCCCAGTGGAGGTCTTCCGGGCACAACTGGAAGGAGACCCTGGGGTAGACCCAGAACTTGCTGAAGGGATTATATATCTCATCTGAGCTGGAAACACCTTGGAATCCCCCAGAGGAGACTGAAAATGTTACTGGGGAGAGAGATGTCTGGGTTGACTTGCTTAGCCTGCTACCACCGCAACCCAACCCCAGAATACGAGGAAAAAAATGAATGAATGGATGGAATGTCAACTGAGAAAGAAAACAGCCTCCCTATGGTGATACTTAGTGATATCTGAGGATATTTAGGGCCTGTAGGATACATCTTCTGTGCACCATGAATGCCAAGACAAAACATGGCAACCCAACCACTAGATGTTGGGACATTTTAGTCTGGATGAATGTGGTTGACTGTTATTGCTCTCCCTTTAGCTCTGCTGTTAAAATAACAAAACATATTTTTCTGCTTGCAATCCAGCAATTCAAAAGGTCATCCCTTCAATCTAACAGAGACTTTGTAGAATGCATGCTTTCAACTTTAATATAATGGTTATTTATTCAAACTTTAATAGGGTAGGAAACACGTTAGATCAGCAGATGTAAAGAGAGCAGTTCAGAGAGAGTTTAAGAGTAGCATGGCTCCTCTCTGCTTGTCTTTTTGTGGTGTTCTTTCTTCATTTCAGAGCATCTCAGTTCTGCCACATTTGTAAATGAAAATGCTGTTTTGTGAATTTCCCACACTCTATTTTTTGTAGCCTATTGTTTTTCAAAACCATGGAGGCGTAGGAGTGGGAAGGTGTAACATTTTAAGAGTTTCTTGATGAATTTACACTTCATTTACATAAATTTACAAAGTTGTTCACAACAGTAAGTCTTTGAAAGTTTATTTATTAAAATTCAAGAAACAGAGTCGGCAACATTCTATTGTTTCGGTTAATTAAAGCCCTTGTGATGCAACCGTGATGGAAAATTACCGCCTGTCAGGTTGTTAATTCAACAACAGCAGGGTTTCTTGTTTTACCAATCAGCATACGGGAAGGAAGGAAGGAAGGGAGTAAGGAGTACTTCTAGGCCAGTTGCTGTTAAACTTATTGAGGTGCAGGCCCACTTTTCAGGGCCTACGGGGATCCTTCTTGGACTGTGATTCAGCAGCAGTATGGAGGTGGGAGGTGTTGGACAGGGACCATGGATTTAGGAGCCAAGTATTCATGATTCAAAGCACACACGCACACATATGCATGCATGCACACATGCACATGCACACAGCAGGAGCAGGCAGACAGACTGTGATCGTCCCACCACATCGACCCACCGCCTTCTGTTAGCTCTTTTCATGCTCGCCTTCATTTCATGTCAGCGTATGATGAAAACAGAGAATGAGAAGGTGAAATCAGGGCAAAACCTTTGAATTTCATAATAATGCCCCCAATTGCAATCAGAAACATTCTGTTCTGTTTCATCTCTTTTTGCTTTTGCCTTTGTTTCTCATAAAAAGTTCCTTTTTATGAATACATTTAACTGCTCTTGGCTTAAATTCCTTACCAGCAAAATGGGTCAGATTCAGCAGACAGACGCACTGAAGGATTACTCAAATCTGTAGTCTCACAGACTGTGCACACCTGCACTTTTTAACAGCTTAGACCACCCCTAGACGACAGATGTCTTTGCGTGTGTGCCGACAAGAATGAACCTTCCACGACCCTATGCACCTATTCTTTCTGCAAAAAGGTGTGATTTATTCATCCAGGAGACGAAGGTGAGGTAGAGGTAGCCGCTAATCCCCAGGGTTTTTCTTTTCTAATGACTTTTTTTGGGCAGGACAGCTCACACAGAGCTAACCGCGCTTCGTTGTGTGAGACTTTCTGCTGCTTATCAGGAGAGTAATGAGACATTTCCAGCCATCTCAGCAACAAAATTGACAGCGTCACTGACTGGTGGTCCTCTGGGAGGTCTTGTTAGGATGTCGAGCTATAATTGCACAACATGTTGGCAGCAGGGACATAAAGAGAAAGAGCAATAGGGATACATTTAAGCATTCTGAGGCTTGGCTGCCAATATTTCTGGTATCTATTGTGAACTATGTGACATGCATTTCCTCATGGCATGGACAGTTATTTCTATTAATCCTTTGAAGAGGCGAACACAACCTGCCTCCCTTTGATACCTTGGAATAATAGCTCCCTTTCATTTCTCTGTGTCGTCGCTCATATCAAATTGTGTAACAGCCGTGGGACAAATGATTGATTACTACAGAACCTGTCAGGTTCCTTCTCTCCTCCAGTTGTGTGAAGCCTCCCAGAGCCAAGAATAGATCTAAGACTGACAGCTGCCTCTCCCAAAGGACCCCAGACTCTCTCGCTTGTGCTAATTTGTGCCAGTGCCTACGCATGTGGAGGTGTGAGCGTGTAATACCACAGAGGTTTGGGCACACTTCAGAATCAGTGGGCCTGCCTTGATTAACTGAAAAGAATAGGTTTCTGTTGCGGCTGCTGCTTCCTTGTTTACAATGCAGCATGTGTGCATCCCTGCAACATGTGTGATGTAGCGTACAATGCAGGAGGCTTTGATCTGAGGCTCAGTTTTGCATGCAGAAGTTCACTAGAAGACGCTGCCCCCTCTATCTCGCAGTAAACAGTAGTGCTCGCTCCATGGGGGATCCTAGAGATAAAGAAATGACACACAACAAGCCCAATGTCAACCAAGCAGAAAACTGCTGAATAATTCATGGGAGATACTGCAAGCATCCATATGTGCCAAGAAATAGGAGCGATACTCCCACCCTGGCATCGACGTGAGATAAAAGAAGCACAGGATATAGAGCACTGACATTATTGTGTGGCTTCAACAGAAGCTGTGAATGACTGTCAAACTGTGGAGGCAGATGAAGGCCTTCTATGAAATTGATCCTGTGAGTACCTGAACGATTGTGCCAGATGAAGGCGGATCCAGCACCCCGACTGTGTGAGCATTAGCAGGAAGTGTTCTCTCTCCTGGGAAATTTAATTTGGTTCACTTAAGGGAACTTGAGCTGTGTCCTGGCTCTCTGCACTTCAAGCATAGGGGGGAGTGGGGTAAGATGAGCCAATGCTTACTGATGCCATCCTCAAGGTCAGAAAAAATGAGACAGAAGTAGAACGAAAACATGAAACTTTATATCAAGATCTCTTCTATCAAATAAAATATAAGCATGTCTAGAAAAAACATGCTCCTGTGGCTCATCTTGCCCCAGGTAAGGGGAAGCATGGTCTGATTCAGTGGGTAAGACAAGCCATAATGGGGTAAACTGAACACCTGAGTTAAAACATGAATGCATTAACAAATACAACCCCAATTTCTAAAAAAGTTGGGGCAGTGTGTGACATGTTAATAGAAACAGAATGGAACGATTTGCAGATCTCGAAAACCCATATTTTATTCACAATAAGAAATAAACCACATATCAGATGTTGGAACTGAGACATTTTTCCATTTCATGAAAAATATTTCAAATTTGATGGCAGATCTTAAAATGTAAACAAAATGCCGGAAAAGTAAGCAGTGCGGTTATGGAAAACAACCAGATTATTTTGAAATCAATTAGGCAACAGGTCAGTAACATGACTGGGTATAAAAGGAGCATTTTAGAGAGGCAGAGTCCCTCAAAAGTAAAGATGGGCTGAGGTTTACCAATCTGTTAAAAAAATATGCAAAAAAGTAGGGACAGGGCTGTGTGAAGCATCCCCTCTTTGTCCATAAACATCCAGGAAGTGAGGAGCTGGCGTTTTGGGAGAGGAATGTTGTCCCATTCTTGTCTGATGTAGGATTCTTGCTACTCAACAGTCCTTGGTCTTCTTGGTCTTCTCGTTTTGTGATGTACCAAATGTTTTCTATTGGTGAAAGGTGGTTTTGCAATGTCTTGCTGAAACTTGTAAAGTCTTCCCGGAAAGAGAAGCTGGATAGGAGCGTATGTTGCTCTAAAACCTCTATATACTTTTCAGCATTGATAGTGCCTTTCCAGATGTGTAAGCTCTCCATGCCATAGGTACTAATGCAAGCCCACACCATCATAGATGCAGGGCTCCTGAACTGTGTGCTGAAAACAAGCTGGAGGGTCCCTCTCCTCTTAAGTTTCCTCTGACCACAGAACAGTTTTCCATTTTGCCAGTCGATTTTAAATGAGCTTTGGCCCAGAGAAGACAGTGGCATTTCTGGATCACATTCACATGTGGCTTCTTCTTCGCATGATACAGCTTTAACCTGCATCTGTGGATGGCAAGGCAAACCGTGCTAACAGACAGTGATTTCTGAATGTGTTCCTGAGCCCATGCAGTGAATTCTAGTACAGAACAATGCTTGTTTTTAATGCAGTGCTACCTGATGATCACAAGTATCCAATATTGACCTTTGACCTTGTTCCTTGTGCACAGAGATTTCTACATACTCTCTGAATCTTTTGATGATATTATGGTCTGTAGATAGGGATGGTCAAAATCTTTGCAATTTTACATTGTGGAGCATTTTTTTCTGAAATTGTTCCAAAATTTTTATTTTTTATTTTTTTTATTTTTTGCAGATTGGCAAACTTTCGCCAATCTTAACTTCTAAGAGGCTCTGCCTCTCTGAAATGCTTCTTTCATACCTAATTATGATACTAAACTGACTGCAAAATGCTGTTCCAGCTGTTTTTCATTTGTACCGTTTACTTCTCCAGCCACTTGTTGCTATGTCCCTACTTTTTTGAGATGTTTTAAAGCCAAGAAATTCAAAATGAGCTAATATTTTTATAAAATGGTAAATTGTCTCAGCTTCAACATCTGATATGTTGTTTATGATCTACTGTGAATAAAATATTGATTTATAAGACTTGCATTTCTATTTCTATTTACATTTTACACAGTGCCCCAACTTTTTTGAAACTTTTTTTGTGAATATAGTAATATATTAACCCTTTAGGCACCACAGTTTTTTCAAGAAAATAGTCAATTTTGATATCAAGATTTCAAAAGACTGTAGCTTGTAAGTGGTTAGAGATAAAGGCATAGTGTAAATGAGAAAAATCTTTGGTATGACCCAAATTTTGTGATGGGAGTAAATTCACTCATCTAAATTGCATATTCTGACATCAGCCATGAACACCCTTGCTACCTCCACCATACCATTGGCTGTGCGTTTTCTTCCACGGCTTCTACCACGTCTGCCGCTATCTCCATCACTATTCGCAGTGTTTTGACCACCCCTGCTACCCCCACCAAGTCCCCTCCTCGGCATTTTCAAATTACTCCCAGCCTGGCCACGGTGAGGCAAAGCATCGGCTTCGGTATGTGTGGCTTGTGGACTGTCATGGCTCATGGACTCGCTGTCGCTGCTCACAGACGCACCGTCAGTTTCGGCCTCACTGGATAACTGAACGTCATCATCAGAGAGTGAATATTCCTCTTGGGTGAATATACCACAACGGTTAACAGACCTCCCGGCATTGTGAGTATTCTCGCTACAATTCGCTCTCTTTCTCTCTTCTCGCTCTGACTACAACCACTACTACCACTTCCTCGTCTCCTTGACCAGCGGTGCGTCTTTCAAACTCTATAAACTCCAAAACTCCAGGTGTAAAGTGGTAACACCGTTAGGCACCATATTTGCAGCTAGAGCCTGTTAAATTCAGCAATATTGCTTGTCGCAATTTTGCGACTTTGGCGCTTAAAGAGTTAATATAGTATATGGTAAAAAGGACTTACTACTTCCACCATGTGCTTGCCTCTAACACAGCAAGATGGAAATGTTGGATACTTCCTGTATTCATGTCACATGACAAAACCCATGCATAGCTGTCTAGATACAGAGTTTGGATCAACTTTCCCACTGGCTCATCTTACCCCACCTTCCCCTTGACCTTGTGAGAGAGGGTGTTTTTGTTTGTCTGTTAAAGCCTGGCCTCTAAGTCTGAACAGCTTATGGGCGGGCAGGTGGCCAGAGCTCAGCGGCGATCCTTCCCACACGACACTGGGACTGACTGGTGCTGAGTAGCACCTAATCAAATCATGAGGCAGAAATTAACATGGGGAGAAAGGCGCCACCTGGGTGCTGCAGAAATAGCATCTTGGTGTCAAGAAAAGTGATGAAGCTGTGGATGTGAGTGTGAAGTCTGTATCCAGGTCAGCGCTCCTCTGACCCCTCTCTCACACCAAAACCACTTGTTAATTGGCTAGATGGGGGAGATTATGGAGCCCCTGGGAGACGGTTGCTAGGATATTGATGGCAGGCTCAAGACGGACACGGCCCTGGACATTTCTTGCTTCTCTTTGGTGTAAAGGTCTCTCATTCGATTTTCTGAAGGACATTGATGGTTTGTTTATTTTTCTGTCAAGAGCTTTAAATCTATGGAGGTGTAGGGTGTTATTAAATATCATGAGGAAATGTCAAAGAACAATATTAAAAAAACAGAGTCATTACTCAAACAAATGAGCTCTTTTATCAGCATTAGACTTGAATGTGCTGAAGTGTGATACACCAACGTCAATAATTAATGTTAAACTCTAAACAACCTTGTAAAAAATCATCCTGTTGATGATGTTATTCACTGTGAATTATCATTTTCCCTCAAAGCTCCCCGAAGACATAATTTACTCCCACTAACGGATTGACCACAGGGCAAATCAATAACAGCAAGTGACTGTTTGTACACTTCCGCACAGGCATAAATCTCTGTCCAACATGAAGTGCCAGCGCAGTCACACAGCGGCGGCAGGTTTGGTTCGCCTTCTGAGCCACTCAACTGCATGAGCTGTGGGGAGGCTGCCATGGCTTCCATATGGTGACTGCAGCCATGTGCTTAGACACATATGCTAACTGTAAGCTGGAGCAGAGTGGATTGGCTGTGAATTTGTTCTGCTAATGTTTACTGTAAGCATGAATAAAGAAACTCTGCCAATGAGTAGAAGGTCAACCAAACAGTGAAGGGAACCGAGGCACATAAATCAGCAAAAAACACAAGGAGAGGATGCTTAAAATTTATACAGTGCATGCAAATATGAGGCATCTTTTAGGATAAAAGCCTGTCCTTAGGTTTATTTTGCTCCCTTAATAATTTATGTGTTGGACTTTTGCAGTTATGGACTTTATTATGCTTTGATACAACTCATAAACATTGAATGTTTTCATTAATACTTCAGATGAACACCTCTCCTGTGGATACAAGCTTTTACAGGAAGGATGTTAAACATTTCACAGTCATAATTAGGGATGTGCACAATTAGCTGGCCAAATGATCAAAGACAAAGAATGTCTGATTAGTTTAACTAATCATTGATATTTTTAGTCAAGTAAAGGCGGCCTTACACCTAACCACTCTTCCCCGCAACTTCCACATAGGATGAGTGTGCCGCTGGTTTGGTCCAACCGAAAGGCGGGCGACCTCGCCCACTGGAAGCGTGTAGAGCGCTGCACTGTGGTGCACAGCCCTGATCAGCAGGAGGGATCACAGGAGAACTGTGAGTTCACGCAGGACTAGTATGTCAACAGCGGACTATTTTACTTTTAGGGCTTCATTTATCATCCTTTCCAGTACAAGTCCATGATATTATTGCTTCCGCCATTGGGTGAGTACATTCGGCAGTTAACGAGTTTAAAAAAATCTACAGTTTTATGTAAAATTCATTGGATAAATGTCCTGAAAAGATCATTTTACCTCGTCAATGGCGCCGTTGTAGCTTTGTGACCCACTGACCTCCCGGTGACCCCTCGCTCTTGCTGCAGGATGAGACGTAATGTTGATATAGAGATGATTTTCGACCAGGAGTCTCTGCATTGTGTTGTATTTTGAAAGACCCAGATATTCTTCTCTTGTGACTTCCATGCTTTGAATGACGTGGTTTAGCAGTGGCTGGTGCCGAAAATAGAAGATCTCAGGGGGGCGCGGGACCCTGTCTGCTCTGAGGTTGTCAAAATTAAATGTATAAATATATTTTTTAATTGAATCATGATTAGCAACACAATGTATTAAGGCCAACCTAACATATTTTTTTAAATGAAAAAAATCTGTTTATATTTAAGCAAAAAAGTTAACATTTGTAGGGGGTAAATTGAGATTATGAAGTTGTTATTTACAAGAAAAAAACTCAGAATTTCAGAGTTTGAAGCATAGGATATTTACAAGAAAAACATGCAATTTCTGAGTTTATAAAGTCTTGAATTTTGACGATAGAAACTCAAAACTGTCAAAATTTTAAATCCTACATTTACAATTGTCTTAGGCCACAAATTTACAGGAAACCAAACTGAAAACAGTGGTTGGATTTTTGACTTTATAATCTTAAAAACACTAGGTTTTGGTCCACTTACATTTACAACTTTAAAGTAAAATATGTCTACTTTTTTCTTGCAAATTATTGACTCTTTAAACTTGGGAATTTACAGATTTTTCTTAAAATAAATAAATGCTCTTTATTGTTGTTTTCAAGAGTGGCCACAATACACTCATAATAATGGACAGTTTATACATTAATTTTGGCAAGAACAAGTGTATGTGGGCCCATTATGTTCTGATTTTGTCAATGAAAACAGTTAAAAATGATTTGAATTTTTCCAAGTGGGTCCTGGGGGCTTAACTTTTCTCAGACACAAGTAGTGGGGGCCCCAAGGAAAAAGGTTGGGAACCACTGGTCTACAGAATAGAACTAACACTGAATGCATTAACGCCGTTGACTACCTCCTACACTGATGCCATTTAACCCATATTGGAGTTAAAATTATCCTCTGGGGCTTAAAATCAACTCTGAAGTGTTTATCACTGAGTTACAACACTCCAGGTTTGCTGTGTACCCAGTCCTGTTAGTTACAATCTGTGTTGAAATCCAATGGATGAAAGCTACTAAGCTAACTAAACAAGGTGGCAGAAGGTTGAATTATGATGGATTCAAGGCTGGGAAAGAAAAATGACTTTCAGAGAAAAGACGATAATGTGCTCGAATGCAACGTCAAGAAAAAGAAAATGTAGGTTTTGGTGAGAAACAAGAATAAATACAAGTATTTGAAGGGGACATTTGTTTTCCCAGCTATAAAAACAATGTCTAAAACCTGTAGTCTAGTGTGGTATATTTCTACTAAATAACAGTGGAGTAGCTTGTTAACAGTGGTATCAATCAGGGGTCTTAAAAACGGCATCGATAGCAATAAAGACGTCCAATCTCTGACACAGGAAATGAGGGTAAATCTTCAAGAGTGCTGGTGGATTTCCTCCTCACCAGCTGCTGAGGATTCTGACTTTCTAAACTCACTTTCAGACAATTTTCTGTTTTAGGGCAAAAGTTTTCATAAAAAATGTGAGTTTCAAGCTGTTTTCCTGCTCCTGCTGTAAACAGTTCATTGCTGGAGGACGGTGCAGAGAACCGGCTTCCAGCAAGACTTTTCATTCTCCAGAGAAAGGAGAAGGTTATTTTTACTTTTCTGTGTTTTGCTTGCTTATATGTTATGAATTTCTGCTTCTCTGTACTGCAACAAAATTGTAGAGATATTGTATGGTGTAATTATGTGCAATCTTTAAAAAGGTCAAAAATACTCCAATTTTTGTACATTTGAAAGAACAACCTGGTCTCACAGAATGGAGCCAGGAAAAGGTCATCCTCACTCTCTATAAAACACTTAGAAAACATAAAGTAGTGAAAATAAACTGTGTAAAAGTCACTGATAAATAGTCAGTCCATGATCTTCCAGCATTGCTGAGTCAACCTGGGCAACCACACTCAGGACATTTACTAGATATTAAAACATTTTGATTGAATGTGCAAATCTGACAAAACTGGGCTGTTAAACTGATTCCTGCATGTGCACATCTCTAAAGGAGTCAAACTGGCCTGCACACTCTGAGCGTGCTCAGTGTAGGTACCAGCTATGCTTGGATGTCAGATCTGCTTGGAGTCCTGCATCTGCTTGTAATGTTACACAATATGACTGGCCCTGAAGCACACTGTAGTGAGCTCTGCTTCAGAGAGCTTACAGTAGTGTTTTTAAGGTGTTCAGATGCACCAACTAAACCACAACAACCAGCATGGAGGTTTTTTTTTTTAATTATAGCATTATACACTGAATGGAACTTATAATATACATGCTACATCATCTCAGCCAATAACAATCTGCAACAGCATTATAAAATGTACAGCCAAATATATTATGTAACACCTGGGGATGTATGATATTATCGGCATGATAACAGCATCAGCAGATTTTACCCTAATAAGGTAATTATCTGTATTAGTAATGTAATTTTGTGCCAGTATTTACCACCAATATATAATCTGTAAATATCAGCCTCTAAAAAAATATCAGCTGTGCATAAACATTTGTGGAGTTTAAGGCAGGACCAACAGACCTGTCAGCTGAAATCTTTTCTATGTTCATTCTCCAACAGGGCCTGGGAAGAGGGCGGAACTTTCTCCCAAGCAGGGAGGGCCAACCTAACCTGGGGGTGGGGCTAACTTACCACATGACATCATGAGGGGAAAATCTGGGAACAGCTTGTTTCAGCACACATTTTTTGAAAGATGGGGAAGGGGTGGGGGGGTGGGGTGGGGGTGGGGGGTGTCTGGTACATGAGGGGATTGTAAACAAGCCCAGGGCCCATATTTCTGTTAGAAAAGCCTGAAAAAGTGGTTTTTGCATGATATGTCCCCTTTAAGGTCATTATTTTTTGTTTGGTTGTTTACGACTGCACCATGCCAGACTAAAATCTTGATCTGTCTTGGCTGACAGCGGAGTTCCAGCATTGGAAAGTAACTATTTACATTTGCTCAAACCACTGTAATTGAGTAGCTTTTTATGTACTTGGACTTTTTTGGAGTGGTTTTTAAAATCACTACTTTTACTTTTACTTAAGTATATTTTGTGGAAAGTATTGTACTAAGTTACATTTCAGAAAGCACGAAGTCCTGGGTAAAAATACTAAAAGCTAAAACCAGGAAGACCAAGAAAATGGCAACAGGTTTGACTTCTACAACACCTGATGGTCTGAAGAAAAAGTCAGAGAATGAGCCCACATTTCATCCTGTTGCATTCCACTTTAGGTTTAGTCACACCTTCTAATGAACAACCTTGTTAGGGATCCATATTCTTCTGTTAATATCGTACATAAAGAAAGATCACGTTTCACCGTGAAAGCCCCTTGAGGATCACAGCTGCTCAATACTCTGAGTAAACTTTAAAAGACTTACTTTTTTTTAAAGATTTATTTTTGGGCTTTTCATGCCTTTATTCTATAGAGGAGGACAGTGGATAAAGCCAGACATGGGTGGGAGAGTGAGGAGAGACATGTGGCAAAGGGCCACAGGCCAGATTCGAACCCGCCCGCGTACATGGGTAGTGCCGTAGACCACTAGGCTATCTGTGCACCCAAAATGACTTACTGTTTACTTTTACTTGAGTAAATCTAAAGATCAGTACCTTTACTTCTACTTAAGTACATTTAACCAAAGTAACTGTACTTTGGCTAAAATGCAAGAAAAACTGCTAATCTTGTGAAGTTATGGTGGCAGGGCATCTTGGATGCGTCATTAATTTTATCATACTACAAGTCCTTTTGTCATTCCCGCCGCTCAAAATTGGGCCGAGGTTTGACAATGAGTCGCAACGTCGGGTCAAAATCTGGCTGAATTCGTGCAGTCTGAGCCGGCCTTATGTCAACCTCCCTATGCTGCTCCAGAACACTGGGCCCCACGTTTTCATCTTACCCCTTTTGTGCAGCCTTGGCCCTGCAACACAGATAAAGCTCAGCTCATGCAGCCCTCAGAAGGATAGAGACACAGATTTAAAGAATTTATAATGTTTTAATTAACCTTTAAAAAGGATGGATGACCAAGAATAACAATAAAGCTACTAATAAAAGACTCTGGCGGATTAAGGTATTATTCAATGAAGAAAGAGGTGAGGAACTTATCTGAATCATGAAGATAATTAAATTACAATCCTGTTGTTAAAGTTGAAGTTTGAGCTCAACAAAGCGCCTCCTATAGATTACAAGCTGCACTGGGAATAGCTCTACCTGTTCACTACATTCATTTCATCATCTGATCCTTATGCACACCCTGTCCTCTCTGTCAGGAATAAGATAACAAGAAGTGACATCACAAGGAATATCATTATGTATAAATGAGACACCCACAGCCTCAGTTTCCTCCATAAATTAGCAGGCAAAAAAAGAACGAAGCTTTCAAGGCACAGAGACATGATATTAAAATCCTTTCTGCCACGCTGCCACGTGAGGGGAGCTAATGGACTGCTCAGAGCGAGCGCCGAGAAGGATATCGCCGTCGGATAGATCAGGTAGAGCAGGAGGTCCGAGGTGAAAGGAGAAACGTGCGCATTCACACGCCGCACTCACAATCTGAGCGCTGTGATCGCACCAGGGGGTGTGAGCTGTAAAAGCTGCCACCCTCCATGCGAAGGTGCAGAGATAAATGAGCACACAACTCTCTGTTTCTGCCCTTTGATTTCACTGCTGCGCCGCTCCAGGTAAACAAGAGAAGAGAGGGAGCTGATATGGGGCCACTGAGCATGTGATCTCCCACACAAATAAATGTACATTCACAGGGACAGAGGGGAAATAGAAGATTGGAGCAGATCTACTTCTATGCACATACTTCCTCTGATGCTTTGTTTTCTTACATGGATCCAAATCTGGAGAAAACAATAAAGCAGAACACCAAAATCTGTTCTGTATTTGCAGCTTGATACACCATCATCACCAATAAACACATAAATCTCCCTCCTTGTGCCTCGTCAATCCTCAGATGGCGACAGCAGAGCGATCACACACTTCTCTTCAGATTCCTTGTAAAGGAAGACAACACAATCGGATTAAACACACACAAGATAATAGCTTCTCTGTAGCTGTGATTGAACAAGCCGCCCCAGGGAGCCAATCAATTCTCTTGACTCCAACCGGAAAAACTCTACGCTTCGACTCATCAAAACACCTTTCTGTTCTTCCTCGATCCAGTCGTGACATCTGGATCGTAACAACCGGAGGTTTAATCAGGGTAAGCATCGGGACAGGAGGAGAGAGTGTGCAGAATCCATTAAAAATGGATTAACGTGGTAATCGCCGGAGAATGGGACAGGAGGGCAAAGGGAGGCTGGAGTGATGCCAGGAGGGTGAGCTCAGGTGACATCAACCACAACAAGAGGGAAACAGAGAAAGGGATGGAGTCAGAGAGGGTGTGGTGGCGGCGCCCCAACATGCAGGCTCAGTGTTACTGTGAAGACAGCTACATGCTAATGTCTGCTTTAAGAGCAACCCCAAGAAGGAAGGAGACCACAAATGGGAGTGATTGCAGCATCTGTGAGCTGATAGCAGCATGATCCACAGGGTGTTTGGGATTTGTTTGTTTGTGTCTGTACATGCTGCCCATGGAGGGCATTGGCTGTGACAACACAGAGCAATCTGGGAATAAATGTGGGCTAATGATGCTGCACACCAGATGTGAATCGCTCACATGTTGGACTCTGTACAGATGCTGCAGGAGTGAATGGCTGCATATTTTCACACTGACTGTCAGTGTAATTTCTGTGTGGAGCAGTGTTTGAGTCAGCGTTTTCACCGTCAGGATTTTAAGTGCATCAAATGACGCATTAAAACAGCAGCACAAAGCCGGCCTTAGAAGCAGATTTAAATCAGATTTGTAGGTTGCTTGTCTTGCTTAGAAATCTCCTCCATTAACTTAAGAGAATCTAATTAAATTTCAAGGTTTGGATACAAGCAGATTTTCACCATTAGAGAAAAATTAGCTCTACATTTAAATATCAAATGGGCTGTGTTATGGTGGTAATGTGTGATAAATAAGGGAATATAAAGCAATCTGGAGCAGTGGCTCCCAACCTTTTATCTCCTGAGCCTACTCTGCTTGTAAAAGTACAAAAGCACAAAAAAATGGGACACATTCCTGTCAAAAACGAATAGTTTGATTGATAATACCCGAGGATAAATGCACCATTTCAGCTGAAGTTTAAATCTGACTTTCTGTATTGCATTTGATTTTCGTATTTGTACCCTTAACTAGGAATGCATGATATCATCTGTATGTTACTGATATCTGCAGATATTCACTTAAAAATGGATTTGTATCAGCTGATACTTTGGCTATAAATAATTAGCCTAAAATAGCTGTAAATATTGGCTGTATGAACAATCTGTTTTTAGAGTTTCAGGCTACACCGACAAACCTACGTAAGCTGAAGTCTTTTTCTTTTATCACATTATTTCTTACACTTAAAGTGTGTTTTATGGACTGAAATGTTTTAATTTGCTCAGACTGAAACTTTAAACCAGGAGTGTCAAACTCAATCACAGCAGGGGCCAGATTCTGGATTAAGGTCTAACCTGAGGGCCAAACAGGGTCAACACAACCTTAAACTGTCAACCTCATTTTCACCAGTGATAAAATATGAAAAAACAGCTCTGATGATAAATCATTTGGAAATTCAAAAAGTAAAAATAAAAGTTTAAAGACTCAAATCTGAGATAAAAAAAAGTCCAATTTATTAGTTCAAAAGATCAGAACACAATATTAGAAATAGAAAAATAATGATTTTAAAGAGCAAATATACACAGAGAAATTTGAAATCATAAGTTTGAAAGGTCAAAATATGAGATCAATTTGAAATCATGAGTTTAAAAGTCAATTATGTCTTAAAATTGAAATTGTGAGTCTGATAGTTCAAAATGTGGGATTAAAACGCTAAAATTAGGAGTAGAAAATGTCAAAATATGAGCTAGAATTCAAAATGACGAATTAAAAAGTTAAAAATATGATTTTAATTCAAAATTGGGAGTGTACAGGGTCAAAATATGATATAAAAAGTAAAAATTATGAATTCAAAGTCAAAATATGAGGAAAAAATTTAAATCATGTGTTTCAAAGTCAAAATATGGGACTAAAAAGCCAAAGTAAGGTGTTGAAAAGGTCAAAATATGACTTTAAATGTAAAATTGGGAATGGTCAAAAAGGGTCAAAGTATGAAATGAAAAGTCAAAATCATAAGTTTAAGATGTAATCTGATGCAAAATTGAAAATATGAAATAAAACACCAATTACACAAACACAAATATGATATGATCTCGCAGGTCAGATATAATCATTCCATGGGCCAGATAAGGCCCCCGGGCCTTGAGTTTGACACCTGTGCTTTAAATTGTGTGTTTAAAGGACTGAAGTTTTAGGACTTAACTACATTTTAATATCGGTATCAACATCTGCATCGGTATCAACATCTGCATCAGTGAGAATTAATTTGTAAATATTTGCAAATTGGATAAAGACAAAAGTCCAACATTGTTCATCCCTACCCTTAACCACAAGACAGGGCTGCAACAAACAATGATTTCAATCATCGATGAATCGGATGATTATTTTCTTGATTCATCGATGAATCAGATGCTTATTTTCCCCAGGGGGCGGGGTTAAATCCCTTGTTTAAAAATTGAACATGGATATTCCAAAGCTGTCAAAACAATGTTAGACTTTAAATTTCTATATTCTTAAAACCAAGAGAAAATCTACATTTCTTAGTTCTGTTACATAAAATAACTTGAACATTCCACAGAATAAAACCAAAAAATAATATATGATTTAAAAAAATAAAAACTATATTTTTTATGTTTTTACTTTGCCTCCTTACTAACATACATAAACACTTTAAGATCATACTAATGAACAGCCTGGGGATATGATTTGAATGAAAGACTCTTATAGTGGGATTCTGCTTTTATTATGTCCTTATTTTATCCCAGAGGAGCCACAGGTAAGCCTCAGCCTGTTGAAGTTATTGATATTATGATAACTTATAAACATTTGTCACTCACTTATTCAACAAGCTAGCATTAGTTTGTTAATGCTTGTTGTCAGACTGACCCTCACTCACGGACGGACACACAAACTCTCTCCTCTCTGTCACACATACACAGAAACACACACAACTGCTCCTCTGCTCTGTGACTGCAGCTCACATTATTCCTTCCTCGCTCCTGTTAAAATTTTAGCGGACATTTGGAACACAAAGTGAGGCAAATATCACGGATTACATGAACGCCTGACAGTCCAGCACTATTGATTTTATCCAGTCTCGTATCATAACAGGAACGAAACTAAAGTTCCATGAGAGTTTTTATGACAGCGAGGTGTTTTTAGATCGTTAGCGTCTCATCTCCATCATGAGACACGGTTGATGATGAATACATATACTCAATTTTTCCAGGAATCATCACACTATAATCAGAGAAGCACTTAACTAAGCTGAAGTAAAGTTTATCAGCCATCTGTGCGTGACGTAAACAGCTCCACACCATGCCAAGTGACGCCATAATCGTGCAACACAACAAATCAATACATAAATTCGTTGCCAACACTTTTAGTTATCGATTTTATCGATTAGTTGTTGCAGCCCTACCAAACATGTCAAAATTTGCCAAATGAAGTGATCAGTATTGTCTGATTTTATTGTCATGGATTGGATGGTCAGGATTAATGCTTCTAGTCACACATCACCAAAACCAGTCACCTGTGGTTAATAATCTGGCCCCCAAAACATGACAGAAACATCCCTACTAAACACAAAACCAGAGAGCATATGGCACAGACCTCTCTGGTTGTGGTCGGGGGGGTTTGGACTCATCTGTTGCAGATCTCTTCAATGGGGCAACCTCAACGTGAGGCTTAAAGTGACATACTCACCCTTGTTGGGTTTTTCTTGAGTTCGTGGTTCTATTTTCAATTCTATCCCCCTCCCCCTAACATTTACATTTCATGTGCTTAACCCACTTTGGGTTTTTCTTAGTTTGTGGTTTGTTAAATCAAAATGTATCACCCTCAGTACATTTTTGAGAGCATTCATAAAATTCTGCTGTTGTGAAAAATAGCAACTTACTGTAACGTGTGACAGTGAGGGGAAAATATGCCATTCAGTACATCTTTATGGTTTCTGCTTGGGTAATTTACATCACTTCCTGCCCCCTGTTTGAGGCCACCCCATTGTAGACATCTGATGGCCAGATCCTCTTGCAAAATCCCATTAGATATTTAAAGCTAATTATTTCTCTTGTTGATTAGTCTTTTTTAGCCCTGGTTTGAGTAATACAGCTATATCATTAACATTCTGTTAAACATCAAATAATACTAGGAGACAAAATGTCAATGCTATCATAGCAGTGGCAGAATCCTTTGATTCTCCATCATGAACGCCATCATCAAAAGGTTAAAGAACACATACTTAATTCCTGTTATGAACCAGGACTGTGTCTCCACATGCTGGATAAGCCCATGCTTAGCTGAATGGTATTGCAAACCATTGCAGCAAACATTGAGTCAGATTGAACATTGTTGCCAGATAAAAAAAAAAAAAAAAAATAGATAGAAGGCCCAGGCTTTAGGAAAAAAAAGTTTTTTATAGAGTAGTTGAGTCGAAATGTCAAGAAAAGAGTCAACTTTTAATATAGTGCTGTTCTCGAAATCAGAAGTCAGGAACAAAGTTTAACCGTGGATAATAAAGACCAAAGTGGAGGATAAACTGCAGTCAAGGATAAAGTTGAAATGTCTAAAGCAAAGTCAAACTTTGGAATTCAGAGCATGAATAAGACTAATATTGGAGATGGAAGTTTTCTTTTTAAATCTGAGAAAGGTTTCTTGACATTTTGTCTTTTTTCTCAACATTTTGACTTTGCTCCACTGATTTAAAAGAATCTTCTATTGCTGTTATTTTTTCTTAGGCCTGTGAGGATCTTCTGAGGTGGACTGTTCAACACAATTCATTTAAATAGGGCAAGACCACAAGTTGAATCTGTGAAGTGTAAATTTTGAGTCAACAACATCAACCTTACATCATCGAGGGTGTTCAAGTGAATCTGAGAGCTGCTTCACTTCATCTGCTATGATAACCAATAAGAGTCTTCTCCTTCTCTGTATCATATTAGTTGC
Organism: Cheilinus undulatus; assembly: GCF_018320785.1. NCBI lineage: Eukaryota > Metazoa > Chordata > Actinopteri > Labriformes > Labridae > Cheilinus > Cheilinus undulatus. Next base: position 45,423,988 of record NC_054872.1, read on the forward strand.
TGATGCTAATATTAGAGAGTTCAGTCTATTATCACACAGTCATTTTAGTCACATAGAATAAAATAAGATGGATATATGTTAAGGACATCATTACATTTCTTAGTCATTGTAGCTCACTTTCTGAATTTCCCTCTCTCCCATTAACCGCAAATTTCCACTTACTCATTTTTTGCAGCATTCTGCATGGACCAAAGTTTTGTAGCAACTGATGGCTACAGGTTCAAGCAGGAATTGTGCGATCCTGTGATAGAGTCCAGTATAGGAGTAACAGGGGACTTTGACTTTCTGAGGATGATTCTACCATGGATGTTGTTTTATAGAAAGGATTTATGGCATCAGATAAAATTCTGTGGTTTCCCACCTCACTTTAACTTCTCTTCGTGCCTGGTGTGTTGTTGCCCCTGTGACCCTCTGATGAGCTCTGGCTTGTGCCGACACTCAGTAATGGTGATAAAGAGTTTCAGAGATTTACAGTCAGGCACTAAGCCATATTTTGAAACTGACTGGATGTTTGAATGTTGTCGTCTCTGCTCTATGTGGAGTAATGTACTTGCAGCAGGCTCTGCTTATAATAGAGTCAGTAGATATCTCTAGTGAAGCACAGAGGCACACATGCTCAAGGATTGTAAAAAGGGATTTGTACCAGAGTGAGCAGATAGAGTATGTGGAATTTGAGGGTGACACCCAAGTCCCTGGTTCTGCAAGAGTCTGGCTCTGCATGAGGCTTCTAACTGGGCTGTCTTGGTTTGGTAACCTGTCTTTAAAAACAAAAATGCTCTTAAAGTCGTAAAGTCCTCGAGCAAGCCTATAGGTGAGCAACAACTCACCCTAACATCTCTTATTCTTCAGAGCTGCAATGCAAGGTGAGCTCTGTTCTCCATGACTGTTCTCATCCCTTAAATTCTGAGTTTTAACTTCTCCGCTCTGGCAGTCGCTTCATTCCTCCTGAAGGGAAACTAAATTCCTACAGGAATACCTGCAGCTATAGCAATATATATGTGTTATCTTTGTGTGGATGTCTTCAAAAGCTTTATCATGACTTGTTTTTAATCATCAAAGTTTGTTTTTACACTTTATTGTTGGTTTTAATGTATTTTGTCTGGTTATGTCAGCAATTGTGAATCACTTGCTGTTTATATCTTTGAAAAACCGAAACCCCTGTCTGCAAAACAGTTTTACCTTTTTACAAACTAGTGAAGAAACTTGAACCTTTCACCTTTTCCTAGCCTATGTAATTTTACTTAACCCATTAAAGCCTGAAAACACAAATTATAGCCAGAAAATTCTCATTTTTTGGAACTGAAATGTTTATTTTACTTCATACTGAAATCCAAAAAAATCCAAATTTCCATAAAATTTAACATACATATTTTTTGTATCTCATTTGATACATGAGGTGTTTTGTAACTGATAATCCACTTGAGGGCATTTTTATCATTTATCAGATTGTATTCAAAAGGTTTTTTTTTATTAATTTATGATCATATTGATTAGATAGAGGTATCATAAAAGTATGTATCAAATATGATACAGCAGGCTTTAAGGGGTTAATGTTGCTGAGTAGAGGGTGGCTGGGCTCAGCCTTAGAGATAGGGTTAGGCACTCAGACATCCAGATTGAGCTCAAAGTAGAGTCGCTGCTCCTTTGCATGGAAAGCGGCCAGTTGAAGTGGTTCAGCATTTAAATAGGAGGCCTCTTGGACGCTTCCCTGTGGAGGTCTTCTGGGCACATCCAACTGGGAGGAGACTGAGGTAGACCCAGAAATTGCTGGAGGGATTATATATCCCATCTGGCCTGGGAACGCCTCTGAATTCCCCAGAAAGAGCTGGGAAGAAAGATGTCTAGGTTGACTCGCTTGGCCTGCTACAACTGCAACCAGGACCCACATCCAGATAAGCAGAAGAAAATGGATGGATGGATGCCCCAAATCTGAATGTATTTCTATTTATTTTAAGTTTTAATTTGAGCTGAAAAGCACTTTTTGTGTTTCTTAAAATGTTGTGTGTCTTGAAATTTAAAATATTTAGTTCTAAAATAGTTTTATAGTTTCTAATTGCTCTTATTATTATAAAAGTTTTGTTTTTTGGGCTTCAGGGCTGCATGATGGAACAGTGGTTAGCACTGTTGCCTCATAGCCATAAGTTTCATGGTTTGACTCCTGGTCATGGGCTTTGTGTTAGCATGCTCTTCCTGTCCATGCATTGGTTCGTTGGCTTAGCTAGTGACTCTAAATTGTTCGTAGGTGTGAGCGTTTGCATGCCTGGTTGTTTGCCTCAGAATGAGCCCTGTGATTGGCTAGTGACCAGTCCAGGGTGTGATCGGCCTCTTGCCCAATGACAGCTGGGATCAGCTCCAGCCTGTACAACCCCGAATGGGATAAGCGGTGTAGCTAAAGGCTGGATCAACAGTGCTCTCTAAATAAACCTGTATTACCTTGCCTTTCAGTAGGTCTGAAATTTATTGACTTTCAACTTTGTTTTCAAAATGCAAAAAAGAATTTGAAACATCCCTTTTGTCTGTTTTCTTTTTTTGTCAGTTTCCAGGATTTCAGCCTCTCCTTGGAAATTGCATCAAAAGTTGTTTTTTTTTGTTGCTGTTGTTTCCCTTTGAACAAGACTGCTAACCCAAAAACGTAACCCTAGAAAACTCTCTTTTCATCCACTGATACAAATCTCTAAGAGGCAGAAATCCTGATTTTGAGTGTTTGTGGACCCTAGAAGCACCTTTCATCTAAAACTTGGCTTCTGAGTATGAAAGCTTTCCTGAGAACAGCCAACTCACTTGAAATCCTCCGTATCAGAGGAAGTTAAAAAAAAGATTAAATTTAATATGAAAGCGTTTCTGTTGGATTTGGTACAGTGTGTCCTGTCTGTAATGCTTCAAGCAGTGTCCTCAGCGGAGTCGTATTTTGTAGTTAAGACCCTTGACAGGACGCTCCTCTCTCCAAAGAGTCACTTTCAAAGGCACCCTAGTCGGCGCACGATCAAAGCTCCTCGATAGCTGCCCTGGACCATCTTCATAAACACTGTGGATTTTGGGGGAATCAAAAAAAAAAAAAAAGCACTGCAATACATCCTGTTTACTCAGCAATGAGATGGAGCAGAGACATTTGGAAGCACGGCAAGGTGACGTGAGGTTCTTCTTTGATACAGGATTTGGAAAGAACATAAAGTGGAGCTAAAGATAAGAGTAAAAACAGCACTTTGAACTGCTACTGCTCTTATTCTCCTGCTAGTAGTGCTGTATTTACTCATCTTGATATCCAGAGTGGGAATAAAAATTCCAGATTTAAAATATCCCAGACTGAATTGACAAGGAGGCGATCAAACTTGACTGGTAAGACACAGTATCGCTCAAAGGCCAACATGGTGTCTTTGAAGGATGTTTGATGGTGGCAGCTTAAAAGTCAGCCCGTTTCATTTGACAAGTTCACCCTGGCATTCTGGCAATATAGCCGATAAATTGAACCTGACAGATGGAAATAAATTTCCAATGAAATTGAAGAGTGCTCCTCTCTCTCATCCTTAAAGTCGTGTGGGAAGACCCCGCTGCTGGCTCTGTATGATCAGCGTTAATAAAGAGAGGAGCTCTGACTTGATCAATCATAGCATTTGGCTGCAGAGCACACCAAAGGGAAGCCTTATTATTTCTCTCCCCTGAGTATGCTGCTCCTTCCTGAGAGGATGCATTCATTTTCACAGTGGGTCTCTGTTGTCTCTGCTGCTCTCTTCCTCTTTCACACCCATTCAATCATCTCTATTCTCTCAGGCCCCCTCGCTCTTCTTCTTCTCTAGTAGTCCTTCCACTTTCCCTTTATAAATAACGCTGTCCCATTGCGGTCAGTGCATACGTGAGAGGCATTAACAAACCTACTCTAGCACTGTAAAGCACCAATAAAGGTTAATACTGTCAATTCCCATGCTAAAGACAAAAGCCTAATGTTACAGCCTCTTCCTGTTATGGGAATGGTTTTAGTCGTGTTGTTTGGAGGAACGGATGGCACAAGAGTTGCATGTCTAATCTGAATCCTCCTCTCTGGTTTTGTTCTCGTCATCCTCGTGCTTCTCAGTTTCCTTCCTTTTAGCCTCTTTTTCTTGAAGGACTTATTAGCGCTGGTTTCATGCAGTCATTCGGGGCAAAGTGCCATGATGGAGAACACTGTGAGAAAATGTTAAAACACCTAATTAGGGTGCTGGAATAACACAAAAGTGGAGGCTGTGACTCATGTAGGGAGGGATGATATTGCTCTGTTCACCGTGGTGCTGCATGTCCCTTGTGCCATTTTTAACCACTTTAAAAATGCACTCTCTCTCCTTCTTATTTCTCTTCTTGTCACATTTTGCATCTTCCTGTCCTGGGTGTTTGTGTACTTCTATTCACCACGGAGGAGAGGAGTTTATATTTTATCATCCTGGTAGTCCATACTGGGATTTCACTGAATATGTAAATCTGCAACAACAGTTGGATATTTGCTGATATAATTAGTTCCCATACCACTTTTTTCACACCATTTACAAGTACATTCGGGAACTTGATGATACCATGTAAAAATATGAATACATAATAATTCCATTACCTCGTCTTTTGGCAGTTTATCAATGCATAGTCTGCTCTACTTTTGTCACCCTCATTTATGTTCAAATATCACCAAACCCAGACAATGATAGGCTAACATCAAGCTGTGAAATGATTGTGTTGTACCTGCAATGTTTTCCGGAGTATGAGTCAATCCAGTTCAAACAACTTAATGAATCCCTCTAGGGCAGGGGGCATCAGCTACATTTGTGCAAAGGCCAGGTTTTTCCTGGCCTTCGCTTGAATTAAGAGACATTTTGGTCTAATTAACATAATTTTAAAAATATTTTATTCTATCGCAAAAATATGCCTTTTTTTAACCTCTAAAGCAGTGTCACTCAACCCTGCTCAACCAAAGAGCCGAATTGTTGAAAAAAAAAAAACATTTGCAAGAGCCACAATCAAGTTGTGAAGTGGCAATTAAAACAAGTAAAATGTGGCAAAAATGGTCAAAAAGCAGCAAACACTAGGAGAAAAGTGGCAAAAATGGGTGGGAAGTGACCATATATCGAATTAAAAGTGGCAAAAATGACTAAAATCAGAAAAAAGATGGGAAAAATAGGCAAAAAGGGGCAAAAAAATTGCAAAAAGAAGGATAAAAGTGTCAAAAAGGGGAGAAAAGTGACAAAAGAAGTGGCAAAAATGGGCTTAAGGTGGCAATCACTGGGGGAAAAGTGGCAAAACAGGGCACAAAGTGGCAAAGGTGGGTTAAAAGTGGCAAAAAAATTAGTTACAGGTGTCAAAAATGGTCCAAAAGTGGCAAAAATATGGAGAAAAATTAGTAACAGGTAACTAAAATTGAGAATAAAGTCAGAGTCAGAATAAAGGTGGAAAAAATGGGCAAAAAGCATCAAAGAGTGGCAAAATGGGAAATTAGTGGCATTTTATTGCAAAAGGCAGCTTAAATGGGTGAAAAGTGGCAAACAAAAAGGTGAAAAAAGGTGCAAAAATTTCAAAAAGCTGAATTAAAGTGTCAAAAATGGGCTAAAAGCAGTTAAAATGGAATTGAAGTAGCAAAAAAAGTACAAATAAGGGCAATGGAAATATGCAAACAAAAAACAAAAGCTGACAGTTAAAGCCCACTTTGTAAGTGTTGGAACCAAACTGATCAATTTTACTTGCTATGGATAAATTTTGAGGTAAAATTTTCCTTTATAAGGTTTTCTGGGTGAATAATATTTCAAATTAAGACATAATAGAGCCATAAATCAGCACAAATGAGCCACACGTTGAGTATCACTGCTCTAAAGGTAAGATCAGTCCCTATACTATAGCCAGCCACAAGGGGGCGATTGAGAAATCTTAGATGAATGCATCGGGGCTGTTATGTTCTCCATTACTGAGTTCAATGCTAATATGGTGTGCCCTGATTGGAGGAAACCTTTGAAAGAATCGGGTCTTCAGTTCTGATTCTCAGACAGGAAAAACGCTTCAGGTCAAAAGAAAACCATAGTTTTAAATAAAGAATGAAGTCAAAATATGTGTCAACATGCATCATATTTGCTAATAATGGGTGACAGGTGGATTTCTAAATGAACTGATGGAACATTTTTTTTACAGCTGTATGTGATTTTTTTTTTTAAAAAGGTATATACTGGTATACTGGTGTGGATTTAATCTTTAAGAACCCCAGGCTCGCTATAAAAGCTACTGTAGGGCTACTGGTGGCATCTTTAGAACGGCAAAACAGAGGGTTTCCAGAGCTTTCAGATCCTGATAAAGGATCTGTTGGTCACAAAGGGAATTCAAATCTATTTCATACCAAACCTTAGAGCAGGATTTTAGATTAGAGAACGAGCACTAAGTCTTAGAATTGGTAAAATAATTGTATCAGTAAAGCACTTTTGATTAACTGTGTTGTGTGTAGAGTGCTATTTATATAAAGTTGATTTGATTTTAAAACTAAAGCCATAGGCACTCAGAAGCAGATAATAGTTTATAACCACAAGAAATGAAAGTAAACTCCTGCAAACTGCCTCATCTGAACTGAAACATCAGTGAGTTTCAGCACCAAAATATGTCAGAGGAGGTAACATTTTCTAATTCTCTGAGCCCTCAGCTAATTCTCAACCATTCTGTCTCAACTGGAATTCTGTCTTCAAAAACATCAACCCTGTGGTGCACAGTCCAGTTCTAGATATCATTTTCTTCAGGACAACCTGGGTTTTAAGAATATGTGTGCTGCAGTAGTGTCACTGAAATTTTGAAAAGATTATGGTAATATAGGGACAAGAGAACAAACTTAACAGAAATTAAAACTCATTCAAACATAATAATAATAATAATAATAATAATAATAATAATTCAACATAATCATTCTGACACGTCTTCAAAATTTTCACATATTTACATAAAAAGCTTTGACTCTTTTTATGTTTGCTGATAATGATCCATTATTCAAAACAGTTCCTGTCTGTACAGACACAGAGGGCTACATTACAGGCTCCCTGTCTCTGTTTCTCTCTATTAAGAGCTATTCAGGCCTGGTTCAGGCTTGATTTTACACATGCACTGTTCAGAAAAGTATGACATGACAACACAACAGCCTGCCATTGGTAGTCACAGCCCATGTGACTTACATTTTGGGAAAACATTTTGCTTACTAATACTAAGCTACCGAGGTATACAATCAAAAATGGATTAAAAATTGATTAAAAAAGACAAAGTTCAAAGCCAGAGTTACTGGTGTGGACCCTGGAAAGTTATCCACATTCCAGGCTCTCTGGAAAAGCTACTGTAAGGGATCCAGGTGGAACTGCTAGAACGGCATAACAGAGGGAAAAAGTAAGCAGCTATGATTTATGGTTAAAAAGTTAGTCAACCTTTAATAACTTCTAATTGTCTTATTTCAGCCCGATATGTTGACTGTTGACTCTAAATGTCCCATCCATCAGTCTGACTGTCCTAAGGGAAGCAGTCCTCATTTGTTTTTCATTTATGATGTTTCTTCCTGTTTCTCTCTGTTCAAGCTTCTTTTTTCTATAAGTTTAGGCATTACAGTGCCATATGCTCTTAGGACTTTAAAGCCCTTTGGGTGAATTTGTGAAACAGACCTTTACAAACAGAGCTGACCTGATGATGTCTTTATTAACTCTTGATTTTCTTTCCTTGTGTCAGTCAAGTCAAAGCGAGGACAGGAAGAACACAGATCATGATTCATCCTGCACTGATGTGAAAAACAAACAGAAAAAAAATCTGTTTTTCTCAGCGCTGACACAAAAACTCAGGATAATGAGGTCAAGGTACACTAGCTGACATAAAACTGACTGAATGTGCTGAAGAATAAAACAACTGTCAACGTTAAAAATGTCTGACAACTCAGTCTTTTCTCTGTGTTCTTATTTCATAAGCAACTTCAGTGAGTAGTTACAGAAACATAACAGACTGTTTAAGCGTGGTTATTTTCTTTGATTAAATGTTTGAGGTTACTTTCAGCATGTAAGGTACAGACGCATGATTCACCCAGCATTTTACCTCAACAGGCACAGAAAGCTTCTGCGTGTCAGTGGAAGTTTCCTTCTTTAACTTGGCTGTAAACTCATCTTGATTATTTTCTTCTCATGATTTGACTTCACTAAATTTAATTCAATTTAAACTCAATGCAGGATGAGAAGGTTTCTGATCTGGCCAGACTTGTTTGCATGTTTGATAGTAGGGCAAAGCCTGTTTAAAGATTTAGAGAGTTCAAATCTGTCTCTGACTGATTTCTCATGGGATTCAATTTTTACCCTGACAGAGAAGGTTAAGTAAAAGTTGCTGGTTCAGTTTCTCTATTTAATAATGACTGAAGATTTCATTCAGACCTGCAGCTGTCCAATCACAGGTCAGTTCATATGCTCAAGAGGTTAAATATGTATTTAGAAGTTCAAAAAAGTTGAACTCAACATGGAGATAAACACAAAATCCTTTCTGACTTCGAGCCAGCTCTCCCACCTTGGAATACTTTTTTTTGTGAAATGAATCTGAACCCCCAGTTTGTCAATATTTTAACATAAAACACTAAAAAAAACTCCTGGTATATTTTGTGGAAACTTAGTTAGATTTACATTTGCACAAAAATGTTCATATGTTGAAATGTAGCTGAAGTCAGTCCTGATCAGTCATCAGCATGTGGGACAAAGCGACAAGCCTGTTTTCACACTTGCACAAAATGCACATGGCTTCCGCCTCATTTTCCTCAAATGCTGATTGGTCAGAACCATGTTTGGTTTGGCACCATCGTGGAGCTTTTTAAGATGGGTTTGCCTGATGACAGACATGGAATCTGGAATCTGCTTTGCAAGGTTACTCTGCCATACAAACAAACAACTTAGTGGAGTTTTAGACAGGACCAACAGAACTAAATTACTTCAGCTGAAGTCTTTCTCTTCATTTGTCATCAACCCTTACTCTTTAAAGTTTGTTTGAACAACTGAAATTTTAGGCCTGAATTAATTTTAAATATCTTTGATATCAGCTAAAATTAATTTGTTAATACCTATATATCAGATATTGGCTAAACTCCAACATCATGCATCCCTCGATCTGAGGTGTACCTCACGCCGGCCACACACTAGATGATTTTTTAATCTGAAACAATTTTAAAATCCTGGGAGACCCCAGACTTCAAGAAAATTTACAAAGATTTTTCATCTTTAATCCTCTGAACGCACACACTAGATGACTCAGCCAGACTGTCAGATCACTGGAGACCACACTCCTGCAGACCTGCCTACGACCTTGTGTTATCACGTGACTTCAGAGAAAAAACACGGATGTCTGTCGATACTTGCTGTCTCTCCAGAACAGAGTCTCCTGGTATGTGTTACAGGTGCAGCAACAATCATAAAACAAGGGAAAGACTCAGTACGCTCTCATTGGTTGTTGTGGGTACTCGTCAGCGGCACTACGACCTAGAATCGTAAATATCAAACATGTTTGATACGCACAATTCAGGGGTTTGGGAGGCTACGACGCGATTTGGAGCAGTAAATTAATCGTGTTGACACCACACACATGCAGACAACTCAGACAAATAATCGTTTGCAACGAGGCTCCAGTGGGTATACACCCCCACGATCGTCGGGGGAGGCAAATCTTGCCCTAAATCGGGCTTAAAATCTTGTCAAATTTTGTCACAAATTCAAGCAATATATCATTCTGTATTATAACCTACATTCAGTCAGGAATACTCATAACCATTCTATTGCAAAATAGATGTGCAGTTTTACTTGGCAGAGATGGCTCTGCACCAAAAAGGCTCCCTGGGTTAGTCAAGCAACATGCTCTTACTTCCCAGGGAGCACATAGCTAGAAACCCCCATACATGTATGACCATGTATATTGAAAACAATAAAAATATTTCAGAACCATCCTGAGTGGCATGGATCTAAATATGAGGGTGCAACAAACTTTAAGCTTTAAAGGAGGCGGCTAGGGTGGAGGAGGTGAAGCTCTGCCAGCAGCATCAGCATGGTGCATCAGCATCAATGAGAATAAGGATTAGTGAGAAGGCTGGCATATTTAAATACACCACTGTGTTGAGGGAAAGAGCTGTGATTGGCTGTGGGAGCTGGGAGGCTTTGGGCATGACTTCCTTATACCAATGCTAGGCTTCATTAATATTACATAGAATGAACTAGGGCTGAATGATTAAAAAATATATCTAGTTGCAATTGTTTTAGCTCATATTGCAAATTTTTCATCATTTGCTTTATTGAAGGGGGTTAAAATTTTGATGTCATTTGCTTTGATGAAGAAAAAAAATACAGAAAATATGAAAAGGAAGATTTTTGTCAATCATCCTAAAACTTGAATGTTTGCATAATGTGCATAAAACCTCTGCTGCAAAAAAACAAAATAAACAAAAAAAAAACATATTAAAGTGGTATTTTAGACCCATTTCAATTAACCCTCACGGTTCCAGCCACATGTGGTGCATGTCAGATACACGCTCTTTCTGGTTGTTTCTATATCATTTTATCAAATTATGCAATTTTTGCTGATCCAAAAAGAAAAAAAAGAATCTGATCATGGCAAAAGTCCCTGATCTAATCTGGACCATGAGATCTGTGATCCGTTGCACTACTAATCTTGTATGATTTTGCATCTACAGTACAGATTTTATGACTTCACACAGAAGAGTCTCTACTGAATTTATCAGCCATATCCTTGCTGTGTTAGCGACACTTATAGTTCTGTCCTCCACATTATTCGGAGTAGTAAAAGCTCGTCAAGCTGCTGTATCAGAGGACGGAGAAAACCCTGGAAAGTGACCTCGCTCAAACCCTCAGTGTCAATGCAAGAAGCAGTGAGACATATAAATAAGAGAGCAGTAAACATAAAAGATGTGGAGGTCAGGCTGGTGGATATGGCGAGATGAGATGTCTTTGGCACTGAAGCTTCAGTTTGTGTCCTTGTGTCTCATACTGGTAGTCAGGACCGACATAAGATATTGAAACTGACTGTGGCCTGAAGGAAAAAGAATACTAGACGTGTTAAGTCAGAGTTTGTACTATTCTTACAAGGGTTTCTACAAAAGAGTAACTGTTGTACAGATTCCTCCTCTCCAAGTGACCCCATGTGACTCTGTTGTAAGAAAATCAGGGCAAATCCACCATGTGTAAAGTTCATCCAAAGTTAGTTAAAGCTGTATTTCCCTGGACTGTTTTCTTGTTTGGTTGTACTGAGAGAGTAACACAATAGATTTTTGTTCTAATTTTGCTCTGAAAAGACTCTCACTCTAGAAAATCCCCACTCGATTCAGACTGCTGAAACATCATTGAAGCTTTGGCTTTGACACAAAAAGAAGACGGAGTTTGTGTTCTCGTCTTTTCCAGTGCTGCCTCTCTAGGAAGAGAGGATTTCTGGGTAAGTTTGATGGAAAGATATACATGGGATTATTGCACTGATGAATAATTCTGATGATATTCTATAGATTCCTCATTGTCAAAGCTTATAAGACACAAATCTGAGTTATATCATGTTCCCTTGTGTGATAGAACGCCATTCTCCAAACTAAAGTGAGACACAAAGCATTTCTGATTCTGAAACTCATAAAAATACTGAAATGAACTGAAGCTGTAGCACTTGTTAACCAACACTGCAAGCATAGCCACGATGGTTTTATTTAAGGGCAAATGGACCTGAGCTGCAGTGGCAGCTGCAGTGTTAAGTGCCAACAGTATTTCTGCAGCTTATCCTATTCATACACATTCAAACACCACTGACACAGCAGTGAGAGCAATTTAGGGTTAAGAGTTGTACCCACAGATACCTTAAGGTGCTTTCACAATAGGCCAAGTTGTTTCGAACCACACTACGGTGCGATTCCCCCTCCTCCCCTTCCTCCGCTTGCTTGCTTTCACACTTGCAACATAGAACTGTACCCCGGGGTCATGACCTAAGTGAAGATTGTTTTTGTTTTGACCCAGCAAAAAGTCCATCCTGCAGCCATGGATGATTTAAAATCACTTTTTAAGATGCCAGCAACTTTGCTCTTCCTATCTGCACATCTACGTGCAGCTCAGAGGAATAAACGGGCTCGCACTGCGCAGATACAGCAGTTTCTGAGGTGACAGGAGACTTTTATTACCTTTGCACCTCCACTCACTGACTCCAACTTGTGTTCATCCATAAGGTGAGTCACAGCAGACAGTTTATTGACTGGATTCTGGTGATTTCCGCTTTTTATTGAGGAAAAATGTGAATGAATTGCCGCGCTGTTGAAAGAAGTTTAGTTTTTACGATGACGTCATAAAGCAGATACAACGCTCTGTCCCGTATCCAAACGCGGTTGCATTCACATCTCATCCGAACCATGCCAGAGTCCGCTTGAATCACGCCCGAGACCACCTCCCCAAGTGGGCACGGGCCCGGTGCCCAGGCGCAGTTTGTTTGCATTCACACTACCCAAACGAACCGGACTTCGAGCTCGATCCGGCTCCTAATGTGAAAGCACCCTTGCCCAAGGAGCTGTGTCACAGCAATACCTAAAATAAGGCTTTAAAACGATTCCTTTAAGGCCGCTGTAGAGCAAAATAAGAAAATTTGTCTGTAAACACCCTAGATATGTTAGAATAAAGTTTATGCAAACATGTTAAAAGGCTGAGAGCTATCTGTGACTGAATTTTGGATTTAGACTTTAGGGTAGAGGTGTCCAAACTATGACCCAGGGGCAAAATGCAGCCCGCGGTTTACTAAAACTACTCTAAAACGAAGCATTTTTGCAAAATAAAAACTAAGCTATCAAACCAGCAATAAAAACTAAACTGAAATTGTGCATAGAAAGTGAAATAAAAATAGAGAAGTTTGGTTTGTAGTTTCAGCACACGGTGGTGCTACTATGTTGATTCTGTAAACAAACATTTCGACAGGAGGAATTTATTGATGAGTTTTTTAGCGACTAAATTGAGATGATGCTGTGATTAGGAAACATATTGAGAGCTAAAATCATTATGACACCTGGATTTTTGATATCCTGATGGTTTACAGCTGCACCAATGGGGCTCATATGCTCTTCTGTCTGTTCTGTGTCAAAGTCTGAAGTATATCTCTAATCATCTTCAATCACCAACAGCTATAAAATGTTGCAACTTCCTGCAGTTTGCTCTTGTTTTATGTCTTACCAGCCTTCAGCAGCTTCCTTCTCTGCTGCACAGAGCATCATCAACCTGGTCAGTGTCAGAGCCGGGGTAGCCGTGGCCAACCAGGGACCCTCAGAAACTCACTGGCCATCCCAAATTTGGCCTTGTCAGTCACTGACTAGCCATTTTGGCATAACGAATAATTAATCATATCTTAACACCCATTGGACTGGATAAAATTATAGATTCTGGAGGTCAACTGTATAAACATTATCCTTATATTTTTCCATATGTGGCCCTCAGTAGAAAAAAGTTTGGACACCCTGGCATCAACTGGCAGCCCTATCTATCCACTAAACCTAAGCTTACTCTGCTGTCCCACCCTCCTCCCTCTGGAAATCAAATCCTGGTCTCCACACAAATTTCTGAAACTCTTCTCAACGGCACTAAATACAACTAAGAAAAACCTTACATTTTTTCCTCATCATTCCTCAGTTTCTCCTTCCCCTCAAGCCAAGAGTCTGGTGTCATCTTTGACAGCACACTGTCTTTCCGTAAGTATAACCAGCGAATGCTTGTGGAAGATAAAGACTACCACATAAAGAGCAGAAGTCTCTTAGAGTCAAAGAGTTGATGCAGTAACACGACTATCATCTCTCTAAGTGTTGAAGTGTGGACAGTATAGGAAAAACTAAGAGTTAATCTCTCTTATTCCTCCCACTGCTGCCTGCCCTCTGCTCATTCTCTCGTCCTTCATTTCTTCCTGTCTGGAATCAAGTAAACAGCAATGCGCTGCAGGGTCTTCAGGCTACCGTGAAACTCTCCGGGGACCCGGCAGTCAATGAGGAAGGCCGCGGGCATGGACGGGCAAGCTTTAATGATTTTAATCCTCTGCAAATTAACAGTGGACTGGGGAAAGATTTCATCAGAAACGAGGCGAGCTGACCTGATGCTGCTGGTGATGCTCACACGGCTCCCATGCCTGCTTCCTGCTGCTGTGACTCTGATGTATTACTGGTTTGGTGCAGTATTTTTCTCCTGATGGTGAGTACAGTGAGGCGTAAAACAAAGCAGATGTTGGAGGATCAATGGAGGGGTGGAGCCACCAAAAAAACGCGCGCCCAATGTAAGGGTGCACACATGCCAGTTTGGATTGTCCACAGTCTGACTGCAGGGTTCACCAGCAGGCTACAACAGCAGGACTGACCTACATTTCAAATACAGAAACACACACACATAACAGTGTAGGCACCACAGTCTTATTCTTGTCAGAGAGGAAATGTCTCTGGAAAAACAACTGGATGGACACTGGATGCTTTAATTCCAAATTTAGCCCGGAGTCAGAGGAGATTCCAGGATTTTGACCCAAGACTTTTACACAGTACTAATTGCCTAAACCTTACCAAATCTTGAACTTATGCTGATGTGAAATTATGGCGCACAAGGATGTTGCATTAAGCACAAGAGAAGATCCTTGTTGCCAGACAAAAAACTACCTAAAGGACCACTTTCCAGGAAACAAGGTCTCAGACATTTTGGAGGGAAAATAGAGTGGAAAATGCAGCAGAATATGTTAGCCTTTAGCTGACCTGAAAACATGAAAATCCCTTCATGAGGAAGTGTTCAAAAATGAATGATCACACAGACCTGCTGGCATCAGTGAAAAGATGGTTTTAGAAATCTGGAGGCCCAAGGCAAAGCCCAACTTGAGACCTTCACTGTTTCACTAAAATAATCAAAGACGACTTCTGTAGTGTCTCTTTTCGGGTCACAATACCGGAGAACTGCAAGAAATACCCGAATGTGAAATATAGTTGCCTTAAAACCAGCTCTGAGCTTCAAAACTTAAACTCAACACATCTGAAAATTTACCATGCCTCTATGCCTCTCAGGAAAATAAAAAATTTAGTTATATTGATGCATTTTTTTACATTTTTATTTATTGCTTGCAATTCTACCCTACTGTAATCCACAAATGCATTGTTTCAGTTTGTCTGCAGGAATCTAATCCACTTGAATTTCTTAACATGAAGAATATGTTTCATGGGGATTTTCGAGGGGTTTGGACCTTACTTTTGGGTTCAGGGTATGACCCTGAGACTTTTTCGAATAATCAAAATTGGCAAGTTTTTCATGGGCCACATACTCAGCTCTGCTGCTCATCCCACAAATACATGTTCCTTATAAATGTGGGACTATCTAAAAGGGTAATAAACAGGCTTTCCAGTGGTATAAGATTTATTGCCAAGAAGCATTGTTACAATAAAGAAATAATCTGCCAAACACAAACTTCCTTACTCTTTGTGCTAAGTTTATAATAGGCTAGTTGATAAAATTTGTAAGTGGGATGTGTTAATTATTGGTTTTGTTATCATCTGTGATCCTATACAATTCCAGAGATATAATATAATTATATAATTACTTCTGCCAAGGAGGTTATGTGATTGGGTGGCTTTGTTCGTTTGTTAGCAACATAACTCAAAAAGTTCTGGATGGATTTTGATGGAATTTTCAGGAAATGTCAGAAATGGTATAAGGAAAAACTGATTAGATTTGGGGAGTGATCTGGATCACCGTCTGGATTTAGAAATTTTTTTAAAGGATTCTGTACTATTGGGAGATAGGGCTAATGGCTGAGGTCTGCGTGGTTACCACTTTACACCAGGAGATGGCGAACATGAGTAACTTGAATCCCAGCAGCATTTTGGGTGTGTTTCTCTTCAAAGTTTTGGAGTTTACAGAGTTTGAAAAACGCACGCCCGGTCGAGGAGACGAGTTGGAGCGTAACAGAGAGAAAGCGAATTGTAGCAAGAATACTTGAGCCTATCAGTGCATCTGTTGGCACCAGCAGGCAATGCTTCCACCATGATAGTCCAACCGTAGCGAAGCCAATACTTTGCCTCACCGTGTTTCCACCCCACTGGGGAGGGAGTAATCAGCGAATGCCGTGGTGGGGGGCACATGGGGACAGATCCAGGAATTTTTTTAAAGGATTCTTCACTATTGGGAGGTAGGGCTAATGACGGAGGTCTGCGCTCTCCAAGTGCTTTTCTAGTTATATAATATAATTTAACTTTTTATCTAAGTTTAGAACTCATGCTTTCAATTATGTTTTCTATGATTGCCGGTTATATTTTTTCGTTCCACTAGAACCTTGGCAGCAGACTACATAATATGAATAATTACATTCAATTAAAATCCCGTAACTGTTTGAACTCAGTCAATAAACAACTGTGATAAACAGCTGCTGAACTGCATATTCCTTTAACACATTCCCATTAAGCAGATATCAAGTCTGTGTGACAGGTACAGTCACAGGTACCACAGCAGAGTCTTTGACACACACACACAGTCATCAAATTATCTCTGTTGCCATGACTACAGCTGTCAGCCACTCACAGATGTGGGGGGTTGGCGGGGGAGTTGGAGGGAAAGTGTGGAGGTGGAGGAGGGGGGGCAGCTCAAGTTTTGATTGACAGCTGTGACAGCTGTATAATCCTGTTGGTCGTGCTCCCAGGGAAACACACATACGTGGTATTTGCTGAGGCAGGTGTGTGCAGCCGAGGGAGGGCGGGGTCAGCCGGTGACAGCTGATGAAAACTCCTAATGACACACAGTACAGCAGAGCTGAGGGCCCTCACACAGGGGGGGCATTTATTGTGTTATTTTTTTATTCCTATTTCACATATACCGCGGAGGAAGACAGTAGCCTGATAAATGCATGATGCATGGTTCAATAAATAGAAAGAAAGCGGCTGCTCGCTGAATTCAAACTCAATAAGTGACGGAGGATTGGAGAAATATACCTGGGATATAAAGCATAAGCTTCAACAATCCCACAGGGTGTGTTTGGACTTATTTCAGTTATTGCTTTGTCACTTCTGGAGTTATCTCTCCCTTTTTTCTGCAGGTTATAGGAAATTAATCCTGTAAAATGAGGGCAGTGTTTTTGTCTCGTCACTTTTAATAATGGATTACCGGAGAATAGACTTAAATGAAATACACTCTGGCAGGTCTGATGATAAATTAGAAATGTAAGTCAAGTAAATTTTTCCACAGATGCCTTTTTCTACCGATCAAAGACACAATGATACCCACAGATCCACTGACAGCAGCCTCTGTACACCACTAAAACATGCAGCTGCATCTTGGGTGTCAGTCAGACTTTTATCAGTTATGAAAACTCATTCTGTCTTATCACTGAAGCTCCAACTCAAATACAGCGGAAATAACCCCGTCCTCTGGGGGTCATAGGAACTGAGGAGGAGGGAAAACAAACAAAAAAAAAGGAAACCTGGAGAAGTGAATTACAAAGCTCAATCACAGAAATAAAGAATAAAATAAGACCTCCACAGATTGATGATTCCACAACAGTGGTGAGATCATCAAAGGTTGAGTTTTTCATTTAAGAGAAAGGAAGTCTGGAGCACTGAGTGCTGTGCCCTTTCGAGAACTTCTGGCACGGCTGTAATTCCACAAAACTTCGTTTTCATCCTGAGTGTGAGAGCGAGCCAGAAAATGCCTGAATGCGAGCAGAAAACGGGCAATTTCTCACTGCTTGCAGGAGGAAGCGACCCTTTTCTTCTCCTTTCCTCGGAGTGTCCACTGGGTTTTCAATGAGAGCCCTTTCAGAAAAAATGAAGCAGGAGAATGTAAACAGAGAGGTGACGGATGACATTTTCTGAGGCATTGTCTTGCAATTAGTCGTGGTTCAAGAGCTCCGGGGCCCTCCGACAGCATTCAGACGTTTCTTATTTGATGACAAAGACTTCCTGCTGAGGGGTTTCAGGATTAGTTTGGTTGAACCTTGCACAGGTAAAATAACAAACCAGAGCCTCCAATAATGATTTATTCAGCTTTCATTTCCACCAAGATCAAAGTGCCTGAGAATTTATAATGAAGATGCTGCTTTGAACTGATATGACGGGCTTGTTTATAAGAGAAAAAATGTAACCTGTGGAATAAGTTTCATTTATAAGAGAGGAGCAAGAGGATCCAGGTTGTCTTTACATCTATTAACTACATATTCTGCTTCCCATTTGAGGTCTTGGGAGGCTGGAGCTGTTATTCAGGGAGAGGCAGGGTGCACCCGGGACTGCTCATGAGTCAATCACAGAGCTGAATCACAGAAACAAACAAGCAGTCACTCTCACACCTACGGGCAATTTGGAGTCACCAATCAGCCTAACAAGCATGTCTTTGGACTGTAGGAGGGAGCCAGAGTACCCAGAGGGAACCTGAGCATGCAAAAGGAGAACATGCAAGCTCCACGGGGGGGTTAGAACAAGGTACTTTCATGTTATGTGGCAACATCAATAATCACTACACCCCAGTGTTGCCTTCTATACTACCTATGACAGCGTGACATAAACAGGCATGTGTAAAAATGGCACCAGGTCTCTCTTTCTAACAGCAATGCAATGCATTGTCATTGGACTTGGAAATATTTGATTATTATTGTTGACTTAAAATCATAAGCCCAGGCCGTCTGTATACATGGCACACAACCTAACCACTAGGCCATCTGCGCCCCCCATCGGACATTTTTGTCCACCATGATCCGCTGGAGAAATGCACTGCAGGGGAAATCACTCCCTCTCTAGTTAATAGGAACAGTTTGATTACCCATTCTCTAGTCCGACTCTAGTGCATCACAAAAGCACCACTCCACTCCGATTTGTTGGAGATATGCAGCAGCTCTCTTTTCAGTGCCAGCCACTACTAAACCACGTCAATCAACTTAAAGCAGATCGATCCAAACAGCTGGAAAAACATGCAAAACATCTGGTCAACTTCAAAATACAACTTAATGCTGGACTCCTGATGGTAAATCAACACCATATGAATGTCTCATCCTGCAGCCCAAGCTAAAGGTCATCTGGAGGTCAAAGGGTCAGGGAGTTACAAAGGCACCAATTAACTTTTGAGGTCAAAACCACAGAATGAAAAAAAAACACCCATGGTAAAAGCAATAAAATCATGGAATCATGTTCAAATAAACAGTAGATCAACCCCAAAAAGGCAAAATAATCCTCTGTTGACAAAGCGAAGCACTCTAGACACACTGTTGCTTGCCTTCGCAGGGAAAAGTAGATGTATGTGGAAATTACAGGTTAGGGTGCAAAATTTGAAGGATACCGGAGGGTTAAAGGGAGAGCCATTTTGGTGGTGAGGGGCAGTTCATATAAAGCACTGATAATCAACTGGGGACCACATGAGGCCCCTCACAGCTTCCCATCTCGCCCCCAGAAGCTCAATTAAATTGAGAAAAAGTGCTGAAGAGAAAAATATATTGCTGTATTTAGGGTGTCTTTTCTTTCTTTGTAAGTAACTCCAAAAATAAGGGAAATTGAATTTTTTTTTTAAAGATTGGCTAATGTTTTACCAGTTTTACAAAATACAACTATTATTAACTATTTTTAGCAAATAAGATGCATGATAAACTTACTCATAAGTCCATTCTTTACTAAAGCAGCAGATTTCTGCATAAATTTAACAGTTTGAGGGGGTTGGTAGTTAATTTTTTACTGCCTGAGAATTAAAACAAAATATCTTTTTCCTTCACGTGTTTTTCACCGATGAGGATGCAGCTCATTCACATTAAACTACATGACAGCCCCAGAAATATGCGGCTTAAATATCTCAATCGCCCCCTTGTGGCTGGCTGCAGTAATAGGGATTTAACTGTGTGAATAGGGACTAAGTTCACTGCTAAATGCTAAAAAAGGGTAGATTTAAAGGAAAACACAATTATTCAGACAAAAATGTTTCTTTCATTTAGTTTATTTAACTCACCAGCCCTCACAGTGTCACAAACATAAGCTGGCCCTTGTACGAATGTAGTAGATGATCCCTGATATAAAGCAGGGGTTCTCAACCTTTTCAGCCTGCGACCCCCAAAATAAGGGTGCCAGAGACTGGGGAACCCCACTGTACCTGAAGGTGGTTGAACAGCCAGGAACATTCAAGAATAGTCCTGTGCAGACAAGGCTGCCCATAAGGGGGGATAAATGGGAGCACTTTTTGGGACCCAGCCAAACTGGGAGCCCATGGAGGTCAGGAGAATCAGGGTCCATTGTAAAGTTAGCTAGATATCCTTATCCATATTTTATATTTAACCTGAATAATAACCACTGTAGTTTTTAAGTCATTTGTGCCGTAGTATTTAGTCATCTTAAAAATGTTAATCCCATTTTCTTTAAAACAGGATTAAAATAGTAAAAAAATGTCCAAAAAAGGTGGTGGGAAAAGTGTTGAAATGGGATTTACTGTAAAAGTGGGAAAATGTGCTTTAAACCGGCAAAAATGGGTTAAGTGGGGCAGATAGGCAGAAATGGGTCGAACTTTCATTATGGGCATACCAAACAGTGCAGTGTGGTTGAAATGGGCAAAAATGGGCATAAAATGCAATAAAAAGGGGTTGATAGTTGCAATAATGGCTCATTAAAGGCAACAATATATGGAAAATGCCAAGAATTGGTTTAGAAGTGCAAAACAGGCAGTTTACAGTGGTGTAAAGTGTTTAAAATCTATAAAAATGGGTTAAGAGTGGAAAAAATGTGTCAATATTGGCAAAAATTGTTAGCAAAAAGGGATGAAGATGGGTTAAAATAGGCAAAAATGGAGTAAAGTGGCAAAAATGCGTCAAATTGGGCAAAATTGATGACAAGTGGAAAATAATAGTAACGAAATTGGGGGAGAAAAAAACCTTATCAAAAGTATTCTCCATTTTTTAAGGCATCTGGCGACCCCCTCTTAGTGTTTCGCGACCCCCAATGGGTTCCCGACCCCCAGGCTAAGAACCACTGATATAAAGGATAACAGAAGGGAGGTTGTGCCTCATTTATCACACATGACAATACGTATGGGCAAAATGATTGCAACTCAGCATACTACGTGGTATTATTTTAAATCAGCAAGCAAAAGTAATGTCTGAATTTAAAACTTTATCAATCCCTGAGCACCAGAAAGAAGACAATTCAAACCTTCCCCTTTGGTAGACCTCCTAAAAAATGTCTTCCATACAGGTATGACTTATATAAATAGAGTGGGTTTTTTTACTATGAAGTTGTAAGTCATAGAATCTGTCTTCTCCCACAAAGCAAGTGACAAGATTGGGAGAAAGAAACTAAATCAAAAAGAAATGTGTCAGAGAGAATAAAACATATAAATGGGTAAGTAATGTGACCCAAAATTGCCAAAATATAGGGGTGATGTCTAAAAGCAGCAAAGGTCGTGTGTGCTTGAGCAATTGTCAAATGTTTAAGTGAACATGCAACACACTATCATGCAAACACTGTAGGACACCCCCAAGAGGTACAGTGCCTACAGGGAAGGCAGGGGTCAATGTAAACACGCCACATTTTTCACGCCATATCCCTCCTGACATGCACTGTCGTCATTATTACAGTGACTGGCTTGCTGCTAGCTATGGGTCATGGGTGATGTATGGAAAGAATAAAATATGTTTAACATTGGTGTGGTGTTTGTGTCAGCATCACTTTGAAAACTGGTGAATAAAAAAAGAGTCAAAAGCCAAGAGCATCATGAGGAGAGAGCAGCTAACATATGGAAACAGCAGGAAATGTAAACATGGGATCATGACAGTGCAACTGTACATTGTCAGCCTTAAATATTCTAGTGCGATAAAAATGGTGTGACATTCCTGTGAGTCTGTGGAGGATGGAGAAGGGCACAGTGAGAACAGCCAGTGGCACTGAGGAGAGAGGTCACACGTGCCATGATGAATTACAGTATCCGGGCTTGTCTAGGCTGCTTGTTCATTAATGAGTCCTCTTAGGGGGAGAGCGCTGCGACAACACAAAAGGACACATCAACGCTACATCAATTCTCATCTGCTCTTTACTCTGTGTCTGCAGAGTGTGGCTGCTTGTTTGGGATCTAATGGTGCGCTTTCATAATCGAGTACAACTGGGCTAATCTTAAAGTGACAAAGCTAATTTGCATATTTTATGGTTGCACTCTAATTTGATCAGGATACTGAGGAGTGGGAGGGAGCTGACACAAACATCACAGGGTTTATAAAATACTGCATTACTTTGGTTTGAAAATTAGCTGTAATGATTATGATTCAGAACACTTCTGAGATACTTTAATCATCCAATCAGTCACTAAGTTGGTATTACAGTTTTTGAATAAAGGCAAGTTAAAATACAGTAGAAGCAGTAAAAGTCTCCCATTTCTCAGCTCTGTATTGTTGGACAATATAGCTTTCAAACTTGATGCATATATTTGAATAAATCTTTGAAATATTAATGCAAAATAATTCTGTTCTGCACACAAACCCACCCACCGACTTGACCATGATAAACACTGTGAAAAGTACACAGTGACTCGTGGACCCACAGTCAAACGTCCTGCTGCATGAAATGCATAAACATAAATAAATAAAAGTGGAGGTCCACTCAGGATTTGACCACTGAGCTGAGTCTGACATGCATCATTTAACCCTTTGTTAAGAAAAAAGTAATACAGTAACTCTAACAAGGGCAGCTGTGGCTCCAGCAGCCCACACATTGAGGTGTCCTGTGAACAAACAGAATAGACGGGGCCTTTGCTTTACATTCTCACTGTAGGAAGGGGTGAATGTAACAGAAAGGAAAGGCACCATATCAGTACATGTCATTGATCATTCAATAGGTTTTTAGAGATGATAGCATTAACATATTTATCACAACCCAAATGAGGTTGGCAAACATATATTTTTCAAAATCCCATTAATCACATGTTATTTTGCAAGATTAGGCACACTACTTAATCTATCATAATGGGGCAGCACCTGGATACTTGGCTTAGTGTCTTTCTGCTCTTACAGTGATGGAAAATAAGGATAACTCTGCAACTTTAAATCCTTTGTAGCAAACATTAACCTTTCACCTCCTAATACACTCACTCACAGTAGAAGCAATAAAGTCATGGAATCATGCTGAAATAAACAGTAGAGCAACCCAAAAAGGCAAAATAATCCTCATTTCCTACTGCAACCTTCTCTTTTTTCTTCCAACCTTCTCTTTTTTCTTCCAGCCTTTTCTTGGTGGCTTTCTAAAGAGCTTTGTAATCATGCGGTACATCATCCGCATCAGCAGCGTAACCATTGGAGACGACCCTCACCAACAAACTGATCAAAAACCTGCTCAACTGTTGTGTGGTCCATCAGAATGACTTCTTCAAGTCATCACTGCTCTGGACATGCACGCCATGATGAGTACGATCTACACAAAGGGTTGGAGAACCCGGTGAAGTTTAAGAAATCTCCAGATGGTGCCAGATCTACCAGCCTGTTCGATGGCCATGTATTTGAAGCACAAGAACATCCTCAGCACTCTAGACATGCTGTCAGTGTGCAAGGTCGCTCCCTTTCAATCGGAGCAAAACTGTGGTGCTGCCTTGCATGGAAAAGTGCATGTATGTGGAAATTACAGGCCTGGGTGCAAAATTTGAAGGAAAGTGAGAGCCATTTTGGTGGGAGCGGTGGAGCATATAACAGATAACAGAAGGGAGAGTGTGCCTCATTCATCACACATGACAATATGTATTATTTTACTTTTAAAAAGTTTGATTCAACAACTGTTCATTTTTTTTGTATTGAATTTCCCTTCGGGGCTAGATAAAGTTCTTGTATTGTATTCTTGTATTGTATTGTTCAAAATACTGGATGAAGCCTGAGTGAACAGAAGTACTTGTTCACTGAAGGGGGCTCTTGTCTGCATTGACAGCTATAATAAATATGCTGTGTAAAACAGACACAGCCTAGGACAGTACAAATGACAAAAGTAAAAGAATAAAATCCAAAACACATGTCCAAACAATAGCCCCAATTATTTTCTATACAAACCTTCGCTGGTCAAAGCCAGACAGCTGGACACACTGTGGCGCTTTCTGCCACTGCTCCATCCCAAGCATGGCCTACTACAGCAGGCCCAGAGAGGCAGGGAACCAAGTCCTTGGCAGGCTCTCACTTCTGGTATCAAGTGCCTGGTCCAGCAATTCTTAGTGTACTGTGACGACCACTTTTCAGCACATTTTTGGGTTTTATTGGCAAGACTGGCCACATGCGTCGTGGAGGTGTCAGTTGGGAGGATACCTGGAGAGATAGGGCATGGGCTGTTCGATGGCCATCAGGAGGCAAGAGCAGTACAGGGCCAAGTTTGACATGCCAAAGTGCCAAACGGCATGCTCCCATAAGGTGTTTTGGCTAAATACCACTATTGTTGTTCTCATGGTGACTCACGCTGGTCTTGAATATCATAGGGTATTAATCCTCATTATAAAATAAATGATTAACACTGGTGTTTATTACCAAAGGCCACATCAGAGAGTATGGTCTAGACCTGCCATGTGTGTTTTGAGCAAAGAAGAGATTCTTGAGAAAATCTCTGCTTAATTTTTTAAATACAGTATATATTACTGAGCTATTTACAGGGAGAAAGCACACTCCTGAAAACTATATAGTGTATAATATCATTTTAACCTAAATCACTTGCCATCAATAAGATATTTCTTTAAATACACTCCTGCATGTCTCATACCTCTGAGTCATGGGTTCATACAACACTGGAATGAGTTCATTTAAATAACTCTAAAAGATCATATATCGCTTTGCATTCATGAAAGATGATGATTTTTGGCTAAATCATACAACAATGTACTTCAGCTTTGCAGAGTAAAAGCAAGCCTTTGGCTGAGAGTAGTAGTTTCTCACTGACAGCCAAAAAGCCTGCAACACTGAGAAAAAACCTTCCCAATAAATAGTGTGCTTTATTCCTGCTGTCACTCCAGAAAACTGTATGTACTGTTATATTAACTGAAATTACTCCGCATCAATAAGTCATTTTGTACATGAAGTCCTGCATATTTCATATTTCAGTTTCTCACTGACTGCCAGAGCCTGCCACACTGAGGAAAAAACTTCCCCCAAAAAAGAATGTGCTTTATTCATGCTGTCACTCCTGAAAACTACACTGTATAAGCTGCCATTTTAACTGGAACAACCAGGCAAGTCATTTTGTACATGTATTAATCCTTGTGTTTTACAACATAAGCACTTTTAAAATTTCTCTTACTGAAGTTATGAGTTAACATTACACTGGTGAAGCAGTGCAGTGTCCAACTGAATAATAAATATAGAAAAACATTAATTGTGATTAAACATCAATATTCAGCATGTTGTAACAATTGTTGAAAAATATTATTTGAGGTTTTTCAGTTACCCAAACTTTGCATTGAACTTAATTCTTAATACAGTAACATTTAGTAGAACTATAAGGATGGATGGATGGATGGATTGAGGGATGGATGGATGCATCACTCCATCCATCCCTCCATCCATCCATCCATCCATCCATCCATCCATCACTCCATCTATCCATCCATCCATCCATCACTCCATCCATCATCCATCACTCCATCCATCCATCCATCCATCTATCCATCACTCCATCCATCCATCCATCCATCCTTCCTTCTATCACTCCATCCATCCATCCATCACTCCATCCATCCATCCCTCCATCCATCCATCCATCCATCCATCCATCCCTCTATCCATCCATCCCTCCATCCATCTATCACTCCATCTATCCTTACATCCATCCATCACTTTATCCGTCCCTCCATCCATCCATACATCACTCCATCCATCCATCCATTCATCATCACTCCATCTATCACTCCATCCATCCATCACTCAATCCATCCATCCATCCCTCCATCCATTCCTCCATCTATCACTCCATCCATCCATCCATCCATCCATAACTCCATCCATCCATCCATCCATCTTCTCCCACTTATTGGGGGCCAGGGTGCAGTTGTAGCAGTTTGAGCAAGTCAACCCAGACATCTTTCTCCCCAGTGACACTTTCCAGCTCCTGCTGATCCTGAGGCATCCTCAGACCAGACAGGATATATAATCCCTCAAGTGCATTTTGGGTTTCCCCCGAGGGCTCCTCCCAGCCAGGCATGCCCAGAAAACCTCCAAAGGGAGGCATCCTGATCAGATGCTCGAACCACCTCAACTGGCTCCTTTTGTTACGAAGGAGCAGCCACTCTACTCTTAATTTCCTCCAGATGTCTGAACTCCTCACCCTACCTCTAAGGCTGAGCCTCTCTGGAGGAAACTCATTTTGGCCACTTGTATCCACCATTTCATTCTCTCAGTCTTTACCCAGAGTTCATAACCATGGGTGAGGGTTGGGAGGAAAATTGACCGGTAAATCAAAAGCTTTGCCTTCTGGATCAGCTTCCTCTTCACCACAACGGTCTGGCACAATGCCTGCAAAACCGCAGACACTGCACCAATCCATCTATCAATCTCACACTACTTTTTACTCTCACTCGTGAACAAGATCCCAAGATACTTGAATTCCTTCACCTGAGGCAGAGACCAATATCCAGCCACTATAAATATAGTGATACTGGAAGTCTATCTTCTGGTATTAAACAAAAAAGGTTTACGGATCATAATATTAGCTCAAGATACAATATCTTTATGAACTTAAACTGATCTATGTTTGGTTGTATTTAAGGGTCTCTGTTTGTGAAGATCCAGGCACCAAGACTAACTTCTATGGTTTCAGGAAAGATAATGTTTTTGGCTGGAATAAAACACCAGCATTGTACTTCAGCTTCACAAGCTCTTGGCTGAGAGTAGCAGTTTCTCCCTGACAGCCAAAAAGCCTACTACTTCAAGAAAAAAAAAAAAAAAATCTAAAAAATAATGTGCTTTTAGGGTGTCCCTGAGTAAGACTTTTACTTCTCTTTAAGAAAAGGATCAAAAAGCAACTTTGGATTTGTTTTCAGCCTTTATTTCACTCCTTAGAGGACGTTCTCATTAAACTACAGATTTAAACTGAAGCTGCTCAAAGCGTCATTCTCCTTCTATTACTGACTTTTAATGGGAATGGATCTAATTATGACTTTTTAAACAGTCCTTTTCATGAGACACCAAAAATCATTGGACATATCTGCATCTCCTGAAATAGGAGCGAATAGCAGCTCTTCACTGCTGATGCTTCTTGTTTTATTAAGGCAGGTAACACTTCACTTTTAGTTCAAATGATCACAGCTTCACAAAATTCATCTTTTAAAGCCTTAACTAAGAAATGACTAATTAATTGTGAATAAACCACAGAAACAGACTGAAGTAACGACCAATGCCTTGCAGTCTGTCACATGCTGCCACTGAGCTACATGTAGCCAGAGGTGTGACCACTGAAAGACCCTCTTTACTGACTGAAAATGCTCAAACACCTAAAAAGCCGCCTGGATATCACACCATTTTAGAGAGAAATGCCAGATACTCTCTCTGGACTGCAAGTGTAGTTTCAATGGGATTTACTCTGTGAGTGTGTGTGTTTGTGAGTGTGTGCCAGGGCTGAGTGTGTTAAGTGAGACCCATGAGTGTGGGCCCACGCCGTACACCCACAGCACAATGGGTAGCGAGAGTAAAAAGCTAATGGACGAGCCGATGAATACAGACATTTGAGTCAATGGATGGATGAAGAGTTGGATGGCGTTCAAGACCGAAGTTGTGCAACCATTTAAAAGTAGCAGATATAAAGTGAATGGCTGAGCATTAACTATATAAAACTTCATCGTAAAAGCAGTGTAAAGTAAACTTAAACACTGTGGATTATCTTGCAGTTTATATTTTACCTCTAAGGGATGAATAACAGGAAGTGCCATGACAGCTTAAGTTTAAAAAGGATGCTATTTGTATTCATCTTACATGCTGTAGAGAAGTGTTTGCCACTGAGCGTGTCATCCTGACCTGAAAGGTGTACTGACAAAGGGGACTGTGACCTCTTTCTGCTGGAAGGGCAAGACGGTCTGTGGAGCTGGAACTGTCACATTTACAGCGCGTCCCTTTGGGAGACCTTCAGTGCAGGAAGCTGTGTTGTTGTTAGGACAGCACTGCTGTGCATTGTGGGACATTTGCTTTGACTTATTTGGATCTCTCTTAGCTACTAAGATAATTGTCCAAGAGTCCACTTTGATGAAGCTTTGATTTTATTACCAAGTAGTAACAACATATCAGATTTGTAACGAAGAACTAATGTAAACTCTGCAGCTCAGTTTATCTCTATGGAGTTCTATAAGCAACAGTTAATTCTGAAGATATCAAACCCTGAACTTTGATGTTTTCTTTATTCTTCCCAAACATAAAACACTGCAGAAGCCCAACTCTTAATAGGACTATTTTTCAAATTTCTGTCAGAATATCTCATTAGACGTAATCTAATCCACTTCCACCAGGCAAATCTAGATAAACATCTTATTTCAAGATGCTAAGGGCTAAAATTTATGTCTGAATTACTTTGAATGATCAACAATAGCTGCAAATGCAGCAGGCAAAATGTACCAAGGCTTCTTAAAATGAGATCAACATCTTAAAAAGGAATATAAACACTTAGCACCAGTATTACTCAGCAGTCTAACAGGGCATGGATATTTTTCATGTTGACACTAAATACTGGTCAAATGACTGTGGCTCAGTACGAATGGTCAGTCAATACAAAGGCTGGGGGTTTGATTCCCAGCTCCTGCAGTCACATGTCACTGTGTCCTTGTGAAGGATACCCAAACCCAAATTGCTCCCACGACTGTGTCAGTAGCATATGAATATGTATGGATGGTATGAATGAAATATGTTAACACTGATAGCATGCTATGCTATGCAGGTACAGCTGCCTGCCACTCTGGCTTTCAATCAATTAGTCAATCTTTCTTTGTATAGTGCCAATTCATAACTGAAGATGCTTAACAAAGAGGGCAGGTCCAAGCCACACCCTCCATTGTGACCTATTAGAATAAACCAGTGTTAATCATTGATATTATAATAAAGACTATCTCCTATATCATAAAGACCAGCGTCATTTCATTATTGATATATATTGCAGTAAAGTAGTATTGCTCTTGGATTTAATGAAACTGTAGTGATCATAAAGTAAGACAAGCTGAAGCCATTTTCAGTAAGTTGCCTGGAAAAAAATATGTGGGCAAAATTCTACAACAGTGATTTTCAACTGATGGGTTGTGATGCAAAAGTGGGTTGCTGAGACTTTTTCAGTGGGCTGCAAGGGTGCGCCCGCATAAAATTTGCACCAAAACATCTTTGAAACATTCAGAACATGCTTGTTGTGTTTTGTCTCTTTGTAAACTGTTTTGAGTTGTCTTGAATGGTCCATATACCTTTAAAAAAAAATACATCTGATCGGCTGATAAATATGCAAAATTTAAGTTGTAGTTTCTCAGTGAAGGATTGTTAGAGGTTTGACCAGTTAAGAAACCACTGATCTAGAAAATTTAAAGTTGACGTAGGTTACTTTAGGTTATAGTGGCATATATGTAAACCTTCACAGTGTGAAACCACGATAGCACATGCATATATGCATGTTAAAGGTGCAGTGTGTAATATTTAGCAAAACAAGCTTGGTTAAAATGAAACATAACATTTATAAGTAGATTGATCTAAATAAGTGGTGACATCTGATATATGACATATATGTATATATATGATAGATCTGACATCTGACTCCTTCTGTGATGCCATAGAAACAGGCAAAGTGCAAAAATCCAAGATGGCAGTGCCCTTGGAGGAGACCCTCCCTATGTATGAATAAAAGGCTTATTCTGAGTTATTTTAAAAAATAGATTTAAAAAATGTGTTATCAGATGTCAACACTAATTTAGATCAATCCAATGGTGGAATTTTTTGCACTAGAGACATAGATGAGGAAATGCATTTCTGATATTTTCAGATATCAGATTTTGACTAGTTGTATCATCGTCTCCAACCATTTATCTCACAAACAAAGTGCCTGCAGACCTTCCTTAGAGACTGGCAGTCACTCGTACTAACCAGTGGACCAGTCACAGTGCTTGCCGTCTGCATTGTTTTGATGTACAGTTATGTTTTTGAGGAGCTTCACGTCGGCTATGTAGAAGTATACATTTGGCTAAGAGTCTACTAAGAATCAGGTAAGCCCTTAAAGACCCAGTTAAGTGAAAATAAATCAGTATTTAGGTTTGTTGTATGACAAGTAACTGTGTTATGAACCCCCAGGTCAAATTGTCGAGTAAAACATCTCTAAGTTTATTAAATTAAGCTTCAAAATCATGAAAAATGAGGCAGTAAATGCTCCGGGATGTGGGCGTGTCTGTTGAATGAGCTCAAGCCACACCCACACAGGAGAAAAACAATCCTCTCAAATTAAAAAATGCTACCATCTGAATTGAGGAAAGTACTCACGCCATAAACCTGCCTCTTGACCTTTTGTTGACCTTAGATGAAGAGACAAAGTCTGTTTTCTGGCTCAAGTCTCTGTTATGATGGTTTAAATGATCCATAGACCACTATTTGGCAAATTTACCTCACAATGAACAGAAAAACAGCATTTAACTGACTGTTAACTTTCAATAAAGGCAGTGACATCAGCTAACAACATACTGTACTGAGATGAACTGCTCTGTGATTTTATATTGTAGTGTTAGAGGGGCGGGTCATTCCCCACTTTGGGCTCGTGACATCATGAGACTACATATTGGCCCCTCCCAAAACGAACCCAGCCAGGAAAGAGGGGAAAACATTTCTAATGGTCTCAATCCAAAATTCAGTCACATGTAGATCTCAGTGTTTTCACATGTTTACAGCAACCATATTCCAACATATCAGACAAAGTGTTCAGACAAAAATTTTGGATTTCACTTTACAGGATCTTTAATGTGTTGGTGGAGGCTAAAGCAGAGCTAAAAAGGGTCTATACAGAACTTATATTTCCCAAGTACTCCCAAGGCACTAAAGCAGATTTGTTTTTATCTTTTCTTAATATTTATATTTGGGATTTTTATGCTTTTATTCTGATAGGGGGAGACATGCAGGAAAGGAGCCACAGACCCCAGAACCACAAGTATGCTTTGCAAATATCTAATGATCAATCTTCCAAATGATCAGAAAAGGATACAAGTTGGGATTTCAGCCTTTAAAGTACCACAGATCCATGTGTGGCTTTTCTGCTACTAAACAGGAATGAATCTCCTGTTATGTACAATCTCTCCATCTGTGTTAGTTTAAGTTATCCGCAGCCATTAGTCTCAAAATTGAGAAAGTTTTAGACAAAGTGGCTTCTGTGGTAGACACATTTTTATAGTTAGAATAATGTTCCTTAAGACCGTAGAGTGCTGCACTCATTTATAATCACTCATTAAAACTTGAAAAAGAAATATATAGTCTAATGACACATTATGAACTTTTAGATGAAGATAAACCATTTTTAAATGTTGATGTATTACCTCACTGTAGTCTGCATTAAAATAATTAATTTCATCGACTCTAACATTTCGGCTATGAAAACTTAATCAATTGACTTCTGTTTTTAAAGCTCATTGTGTTTAAATCAAATTCATTTCATTGTCTCAGCCTTTGTGTATCATTCTGAATTGTCTCTGTGTCTATATGCTCTGTAAAGCTGCTTTGCTATAAAGCTGCCATAACTAATGTGGATGTAAATATACGGTTAAATATAGTCAAGTGGTATTTACTGTGTTTATTCTCCATACAGTAAATCCTCTCTTAGCGTCAGCTATGGATGAGTGTATAAAAGGATCTTCCTGTTTCTGGTACATTCCTGTCAGAGTAGACGCACAGAGCTTGTGCTGACAAAGTGCCATCTGAGGTAATGACTTATTAAAGTGTACAGTTGTGAAACACTTCAAGGAAAATCAAGTTAGCTGAAGGTGCAAGCACACTAAGTGTTTTGTTTACTACTTCTGAGATGATTGGCTGGCTATTGAACAAAAAAATCAGCATATTATAAATTTGGTAAAATATGAAGCATAAGAATATGCCAAAATGATGTGGTTCCAGTTTCTCCGGTGTGAAGATCTGCAGCTTTTCTTTTAATTCCATTTCTAAGCCTGTGTCCATTAACAGCTTTTATTGCACTGGCAGCACCGTCAATTTTTGAGCACTTTACACCTGCTAGTTAGCAAAACATTGGCAATCAGTGCTTCTGCTTCCCTCTGGAATGACTGTAAAGTCTGTTTCAAATCTCTGTATGCCAAAAATTCTCTTTTACTCATGGAAATCTCACAAAGACAGCATAAAATCAGTGGAAAAGTTTGGTAAATTGTGTCCAGCAGTTTTAGAGCTCACCTCAGTGGGCTTAACTGTCATTTCTTGCGGAAAATACAGCAAGCTCGGTAGGAAACAGTTTAACTTTTGGAACACTGCTGCACTTTTGTAAGGTCGTTTCTCCCTCACTAACCAATCAAAATGGCTGCTAAGTGTTAAGTTTCTATTTGTTCTCTAACTAATTTTCATAAAATAAATCAGCCTGGCTAAATATTTCTAAGAAACTTAGGTCCAAATTTTTTCTTGTAAGGGTCAGAGGTGAGTCCAGAGGCTGGAGAAGTTGAGAACCACTGGTGTAGAGTAATGTACAACAGTCATGAACCCTGAAAAGCAACATTCATATAGAGCCTGTGTTTGTTTTTCCTCTTTTCTGGTCTACAGAGAAAAACACAGTGGACTTAAAAAGGGCAAAAACAACCTTTTAACATTGTCAGAACTCATTTAAGAGTAACAGAAATACTACTTTCATCATTTTATCTGATTTTACTCTCATTGAAATTTACTAATAAAACTACATTTTCTGCGATAATTTAGTTCAATATAAATCTCCCAAACACCTCACTTTGAATACAGAAAGATAAAGAGATAGTTGCAGCAACAAAACAAAGAATTAAGACTCTTAATCTCAGGTTCAGGAAACTTTTATCGCCTTTTATAAGATAAACAAACGGGCAAACATCATCAATTATTATGGCGAACTGTAAAAATGATCAAAGTCTTGACTCTCTGCAAACCTAAGCTGTTTAAGTTGATTTGCACTGAACTGTTCAATGTTTAGGTTTTTTTGGACAGACTTGTTTCCCTGCTTTTGTTGTTTGTCATCTTTGTAGTTTAATAAAAGTATGGACAGGTTCTGACCGTCAACACTCTGACTAATATTCTCCACACACAGTGTCTGTCTGCTGTAGGCATGAGGAGTCAGTGAGCCACTCCAGCCTACTGGGATATTCATATATGGTCAGCCCGGCCCTGCCTGAGGCCATCTGCTGCCCTCCCTCTAATCCAGGGGCTTGTCACTGGTGATTAGCCGGCTACTCTTTCACTCCCTCTCTCCTTCTGCAGTTTCATATATCTGCTTTATGATGTTGATACTAGTCTTAGAGCTCAGTGTGCTGCTCTATTTCTGCCTAAACTCCTTTGTATGGATTTTTGAAGGCTAAAAATCCTCCGCACTTCCCCTCGTTATCTCTCTCTTCCTCCTTCATTATATATTTCAGGCGTATTATGCTGATGATAGGGATTAAGCTGAAGACTTCTTTCTCACACTTTTTTTCTTTTCTTTGCATTTTTAAGCCCATAAATTAGCCACCTTTTCAAATTTCCTTTGACAGGTTCAGCTTTCATCGAGCTAAGCAGCAGTTTCAAGAGTAACGCACAGCCTGTATTAAAAGCAAATAACGTCAGTATCACTTAACAAGTGGACAAGTGTATGACTTATGATATCCACTGAGATCTTTCTCTGACTTTGTCTGTATGCCTCACTACCTGATAGTCTCAAGGTTAACTCCTCACACAGCAATGAAAGAGACATAAAAGACTGTAAAGGATTTATGAGTGAAAATCAGAACAGTTGGGAAAAAGATTCTACACTGAAAACTCACTATGCTCTAATACAGGCCCCCAAAATAAAGGTCCCAGAAACCAGGGACCCCCACTGTACCTGAAGGAGGTTGAAAACAAACATGCACATTCAAGAAGAGTCATGTGGAGACAAGGTCGTCTATAAGGGGGATAAATAGGGGAGCTTTCTGGGACCCAGTCAAACTGGGGGACCATGAACCTTAGCAGAATCATGGTCCACTGCAAGGTTAAGCTGTGATATCCATATTTTACATTAAACCTGGATAATAACCACTCTAACCAAAAGAAAAATATATTTCATTTATTCATTTGTGCCATAGTATATGGCCATCTTGAAAACGTAACCCAATTTTCTTAAAAACAGAAATGGGTATGGGAAATGGGATTTTGAAAATAGCAGAAATTAGTTACAAGTGGCAAAAAATAAGCAAAGAATGGCAGTACTGGGTAAAATTGGCAAAAAAGGGCACTAAAAGTGAAAAAGAGGATTAAAAAGTGGCTGAAATGTAACCTCGCAGAGCAGATTGATTCGCATGTTTCTGTGTTTCTCACTTAGGAATCCATCTTGCAAAGTTCCTGTCTGTTCCTGGCAATTATGGTGGAAGAGATTAGTATTGATTTTGCTGGAGCGTCAGTTTTGTCAGAACTTAACGACATTTCTTCATTAAAAGAAGAACAAAGAACAGCAATGAGTTGCTATCTTTTCAAAAATGACAAAAGTCATGTACTGACATGTCTACAGTCGTCATGGTTCCCGTTGCGCAGATCTCTATGGACTTTTCTCGTCAGTAGCGGCTACGTCACGTGTTTTGTTGCTCTGATTGACCCGTAAAGATGTGACAAAGAGAACGTTCATCCGATCACCCTCAGAATGTTGTTTTTTCAAAGGCTCTGCCCTTTCCCAAATGCTGTCTATGGAAGGTTTAGCAGATGGATGTGTGAAACACATCCATCTGGCGGGTCAGGTTAGCAGAAATGGGTTTGAAGCGGCAAAAATGGATGGAACCATTTGGTGACATGGGGTTTAAAAGTGGGCAAAAGTTGTTTAACCTGGCAAAAATGGGTTAACTGAGTCAGAAAAATGGGCAAAAATGGGCAAGAAATGGGTTATACTGGCAAAAATGGGCTTAACAAATAGTGAAATGTGGTTCAAGGGGGTAAAATGGGTTTCAAATGTAAAAAGGGATTAATAGTGGCAATAATGGGTCAACAGAGGCAACAACAGTAAAAAATAGACAAAAATGGGTTTTAAGTGGCAAAATTGTTTTGAATTTGAAAAAAAATTGGCAGGAAAAATGGTAGCAAAAGCTGGTCTGAACTCAGGGGGCTGACTGAATCTTTGCACGAGGGGAATTACCCGATGATAGACATGGAATCTGGCCCATTTATTGGCAAGGTCACCTTACCTATGAGATGCTATCGGTGCTTTTACCTGCTGCTGTTTACCTTCAGATTAAGGAGCATTATAACAGCATGGCAGTAGCAATAACCTGGAGTTACAGAGGCAGACATGTTACAGTTCAAACAGATCATTTGACCACAGTTGACATCCTCAATTGATTCAAACAATATTGAGCTTAAGGTAAACTGACTAGTATTTCTGATGCTGACAGAAATAGAGGAACTGGGCATTTAATTGTTTAGACAGCAAGTCACATGCATCCACACACAGTTACTTACTGAGTTAAAATTAGGGGTTTATACGTGTAAGCTGGAAGTTTTCTCAGCATAGGACATAAAAATATGTTAAACGATTAGTGACCACAGAAGACTTGTTTTTATATATTAAAGATCTAATAGTGATGGTGTACCAATCAAGGTACAATCTGAACATGAGAAGCTTCAGAGCAGTTAGATAGATTATAAATTGTAAGTCTTGCTAACTTTTTAAAAATCCAATCACTTCTACATATACTGTTCATTCAAATTAAAACCGAGCAATAAATGTACATGACCTGTCATACAACAAACCTAAATACAGATTCATTTTCACTTTACAGGGTCTTTAACTAAAGACATTTGTTTGTAATGGGTTAAACCAGCAGGAGCTCGTAATCCTGATGTAATGTTCTCATTATTTTCAGAAACAAATAGTTATTTACCACAGTACATTACAGTCTGTTCTTACTTTTCACTACATTATCTAAGAATGAATGACTCTTTCTAGGCCTCAACAATGTGCCCTTTTCATAGGATCCCGTCCACTCACCCACCAGACAGCAGACAACAACCCAAGAACTAGAACAAGAAGCTTTTTGGTTCAGAAAAAGACAGTAAAAAATATGACCGTGACAACCCCACCACTTGGCAAGAAAACGATTGATGGCTACGGGAGATATGAAGGATTAATGACGAACGGCTGCTGGATGGAAGGCAGGATATTTACTCCTGAGCCTCCTCCATCTCTACAGCTTTATTAGAGTGGCATCGGAGGAGGCAGCACAGCCACTAAATGTCACTGCTTCCTTCGATGACGCCTCAATTCCTCTCAGCCCGCTGAAGCCGCCTCCTGGGAGTAGAGGGCCTGTTTTGAATGCCACTCCCTGACCACCAAAGGGCTTGGTTTCTCCCGATATAGGCACATGATTTGTATTTCAACTTGAGGCTGAACGCAGATTGAGGACTGAGGAGACACCGCAGGGACATGACCGGTGTGAAAAACAGAAACAAAAGACATCTTTTCATATTAGAGGAGACTCCGGAGAAAAATAGCAGGCAAAGAAAAGGAAATTAAGGTGTAATCCATGAGGGGAGGTAAGTGAAAACTTCAGCAACTCTTAAGAAGTCCTTCAGTGTACCAATTTCAACTTTTAGCTGTTTAACTGGACTGGAAGGAGGACGATCCTCAGAAGGCTGCAGATTCACATCCTTTAGGCTCACCTACGTTTGATGGGATACGGACTAAGACTTCTGTCCAGACTTAGAGGCATTTAGTTTCTCCAGATCAAATGTTACAATACCACTGAAAATCTTGGAAGCAGCACCAAGCAGTGGAGGAATTTTTTAACATCCATCCTAACGTAAAGGATACATTGAAGTATGGGTCCAGACAGTTGTGCCATTTAAAACAGACAGAACTATTTCCTATATTAAGGGAGCATAATTGCACTTAAGTAGGTACCAGATCCCTTTTTAAATACCAAAACAACCAAATAGACATCTCAAGTGCCCAATACTGGGTAATTAACTGTTTTCATTCAGGTCAGATATTGGCCTTGGAGCTGTACTGCTCTGGTCTGCTAATGACCATTGTTCAGATCTGTGGCAGGTCCATGCCCCATCTCTCCAGGTATCTGGTCCCCGCATAACATGTGGCCACCCAGGTGTCTAGACCAGCCAGTGGGTCCTGGGGCCCCCAGTATGCAGTGAGCTGGATCAGGCCTGAGAAAAGCACACCAGGTGCCCTTTAAAGCACAGCTGCCGACTCTTTTCAATCATCAAAAATTGCAAGCAAACCCTGGCACACTGTCTTAATTGTGGAGGAGTTTGCGTGTGGTCAGGACAACCTTACTCCTTTTGAAATAAGACCCTCATTGGATCTATGCAGTCTACATAGAGCAATACAGGAGTAAAAGCTTGATGGGGTGGAAATTAAACACATCTGATTAAAACCCCCATTAGATGTTTCTGTTTAAATGAGTGTGACTATGACAGTTTTGGCTTTCACAAGATAGTTTGGGAGCTGCGGGCTGAGCTATTGCTAGCTTAGTTCTAGGTACTTGACTGTTTTGGGTTTAGGGTCTCTTCAGTGTATGTTGTCAAAGTTTTGAAAAGTTCTCTCGGCATGATATCAGTATTGGAAGGTATGAACATTTTTGCTGATATTTACAGATGATGTTTCAGCCATACACATCAGCAGTATAAATCATATATTAGCCTTAAATATTGGCAAATGTGCATCTATACCATGTATGTACATATAGGTGGTTTCCCAGGGCAGGTGTTCTCAAACTTTTCAGCCTGTGACCTCCAGAATAAAGGTGCCAGACACCAGGAACCTTCACTGTACCTAAAGCTAGGTGAAGCATAGCTGAACACAGCCATGCACATTCAAGAATAGTCATGCACACAATTACATTTAAAAGATTTTTACCCAAGGCGATGAAATCAGCAGGGGGTTATGGACAGGGTTCCGTATCTTTGTTTGTTTGTTTTCTTTGTATGTGTACAAGATAACTTGAGAACGAAAAGTCTTCACCAAACTTTCAGGGAATATTGGGATAGTGTCAGGGAAGAATCAGTTAGATTTTGGTGATGATCTGCGTGCCTGTTCGATTTTTGTCGGACTTCCACATTTTGAACACCATAGTAATCAATGGGAGCTTAAGTTCCTCAGTGGCGCTGCTTAGGCATGGGTCTGCCACCTCAGACAGCCATTCTGGTTTTTTAAATAACTTTGATTTCAGCATAAATCTCACCAAATGACCATGTTTTCATTTTACATCGAAATGATTTTATGCAGGCTGCACATCGGCGGAGGGGTTAGTAAGAAGGTTCATGCATGTGCGGGTTCTCTCTGGGTACTCCGGCTTCCTCCACGACCAAAGACATGCTCATTGGGTCAATTGGCGACTCCAATTTGGCCGAAAGTGTGAGCGTGCCTGGTTGTTTGTCTCTATGAGTTAGCCCTGCAATTGACCAGAGACCAGTCCAAGCTTTACAATGACAGCTGGGATAGGCTCCTAGCCCTTTTTTTGAAATTAAAAGGACCATAATGCTAACACTTTGTTTGGAGTGTGCCTCTGTAAAAACTCAGTTTAAAGGGCCATGTAGCCATGATTCTTTCCCTCCTTTTAAAAAGAATCATGACACTATGCTACTAGACTGGTAGGGGGAACAGGGTTTAATGGGATTGAGCTGTACTCTCTCCAGTATTCTTCGGTAGGATCTCGAAGCCTGGGAGTTGAGCTGCTGGAACTTAATCTCACCAGTTCACCAAAGTCTTCAAAGTGGTTATACGGCACTCAAATGAAAGTACCTGAAACTCACTGGTACATGCACTATAACACTACTAAAATGGACCGCATATTAACCTTTTTTTGAGGCACTTGATATCCCAGCTCATCGCTGATAATCTTTACAACAAAAACAACCCTATAAAACAAATCCACCCTGATAGGCTTACTTATGTCATGACCATTCACAGAGGACGCTAGCAGGGAAGGTAGCTGGCATAGTTCCCCATCTAAAACACATTATGATTCATCTAAATGTGAAGAAGTAAGGCAGTGAGAATCCTCTTATGTCACTCTGAATAAAGTTTTTTTGGATGAAATATAATCTGTAATCCTTCCGTCCCTCCTGTATCAGTAATAGCCAGATTTAAGTGTAAGCTCTGCCATTTAGATTAAACAAACTCCAGCATCTCTTTGGCATCTTTTTTTCCACTGCACAGATTTCAGCTATTTCAACAAACGCAGCACACACGAGTAGAGAGGTGGGGTAATATCTCTAAAGCCACCAAACAAATCAATCTAGGTCAATTGTGACGTATTGTGCCGCAAATGCTTTTAAAATCAAGTGCGGTTCCATGGCCCGCTGTCGGGCAACTCTGAATCAATTCTGCAGGGGCTACGGTGAACCTCAGACCTCTGGAGTCACACTTCTTCTTTTTCCAGCGAGACAAAGAGTAAGTTTGAAAAATAGCTTCCTTCCTCTTGTGGACAGAGGGATGCTAAGGCCACATGGCTACTGCTGTTATTGCCTTTCGAAGAGAAAAGACTCCGCGGGCTGCTGAGTGCTCATTTCATGATGGTTGCAGGGCCAGGCACACTTAGAAACACACAACAGAGACAATTAGCCTCCATTTCCACTCCAGCCCAAGTCAAAATCAAAACAAAAACACAGGCATGCTGAATTAAAATAAAACCCACTGGCATCACTGTGTAATGGAAAATGAAAAATCCCAAGGAAATTCTCTTAATTTATATGCATGGCCTAAATTTGTTGCCTGTTGCTAAGGAATTTAAGCACTGCCTGGCCAATTACCTACCAGAGTCTTACTTGCCCTTAGGTGCTATGCTAATTAGGGTGACAATGGGTCACATTATAATGTAGCCGATAAAGTGAAGCAGGAATCTCCAAGGGAGATTCTCATTTGGGACAATGCCAGTAACAATCCTGACAGCATCAAAGCCGCAGCTACTCAGTCCATCTGTGTTTGTTTCTGGCTCGTTTTAAGACATCCGGCAGACATAATGCAGGTTATGCAGGTATTAGCATGCAGCTTTTTCAGTGAGAGGATTTTCAGGGTGTTCAGACGGAGAGAAGATACTAATTTTAACCCGAGGCAACAAGGTGAGATGAGGGCATGACGCAACCAAGTTTGCAGGTGAAAATCAAGTTATAAAAGAGCAAAGGTGAAACAAGAAAATTAGCTGAGGTGATTAGAAATGTAACGAGATCAGGATGCAAACTAACTAATCCTTAGAGTCTGTGTGGTTATTTCAGAGAAAATAAGGTAAGGCTTAAAAAGTCTGAGGCACTGCTAGGAATCAATGCTGCACTTAAGTTTGGATCTTCTACTTTTGATCTCATCTTCTCTTAATAATGACTTTGACTGATGATGTTTTGCCTTATTAATGACCCTGGCTTGCTGTATTGAACTTGTGAACCCATCAAACCTGCTCTCCTTAAACTTCCTGGACAGTCTCTTCAACA
Organism: Cheilinus undulatus; assembly: GCF_018320785.1. NCBI lineage: Eukaryota > Metazoa > Chordata > Actinopteri > Labriformes > Labridae > Cheilinus > Cheilinus undulatus. The sequence continues at coordinate 45,464,521 of NC_054872.1, forward strand.
TTAAAGCGAGAGTAGAGATTGTAGGAGAGTCAGGATGCAGAGATAATAATACCAAACTGGATGTGGGTGCCGATACCAAGCCCAAATAAATACGCAAACTGGTATTCAAAATATCACAGATACTAAGGCTGAGTAGTTCATCAAAGTTTAGATTAAATCACAACATAGCCCACTGTAATTTTCAAATTGCAGAAGGTGCAAGATTTCTTGAACCAGGAAATCGTGACAAAATACCAGTTTAATACTGTATTTTTATTTTCTTTTTTTTTGCAAAAATTATATTGAAAGTGTCATTTTTTATAATAATTTCCCCCCCAAAAAACAAAACACTTCCTATGTCCCCCCTTTCTATAATGAATTATAATATTATTAGTATACTTATAACTGTGGATAAAGCGTTATAGGTGCGTAGTAACCAAGGTTGTTATAGTTAACTAAAACTAACTGAATAACTAAAACTAAAATTCAAACATCATTTTATTTAACTGACACTAAATAAAAACTGAGCTTTACCAAAAAAATGAAAACTAACTAAAACTGTATAGTGCGCTTACAAAACTAACTAAAATAAAATAAAAATGCAGACAAAATATCCTTAGTTTTAGTCTTTGACACAACTGCACTGACTGGCTGGCACCTACACCCAAGTCTGGGTAGTGTAAAATTGCCTGATCTGGTTGGTTAAGACTTTACACAGTGGTAGTTTTATGTCTGGAGTTGTATTCAAACATGATCATTAAGTAAATAAAATGATAAGTCAAGAGTAGCCCTTTTTAATATGTTTTTAAAAATGTATGATGCTCACTCAGCCCTGACATCTATCCAAAAACAACTAAAACTAACACTAGAACGAATAAAAACTAAACTAAAACAAAGCATTTTTGCAAAATAAAAACTGAACAAAACAAACAAACCAGCAGTCAAAACTTATAAAAACTAAACTGAAATTGAACACAGAAAGTAAAAACGAAATAGAAATAAAAACTAATGAAAAATCCAAAACTATTATAACCTTGGTAATAACACATCATAAGAACTTATTACTTTTTATTATGCCTTATAACAGTGTTCATAACTAACTCTGCCTTCTCTCTGCATTTGTCTTTATGTGGTGTTCATTCTGTATCACGTATATAGCCTGCAAGAAGTTCAATAAAAACAACGTAGAGAGGCTGTCAGTGTTTGCTAATTGAATCCATACACATTCACCTGAAGCAGTGGGAGCATACTGGGGTGAAGTGTCTTGCCAATGGACACATCGACACATATGACTGTAGCAGCTGGGGATCAAACCAACTTAACCTACTGAGTAGTGCTGCACAACTGGATAATAATATGCAATTGCAATTATACTAGACTACACTATTGTGATTTGCAACTGGGATTAAGATATCATGAATGAATAGTATTAGAGTCTGCTTGCTTGTTATCAAGGGATATGCAGAGAATGATGACAGTTTTAAAGTGTGTATTTCTCATCTCAAAACATAAAGGTATTGGGTGGCAATAAAAATCCACCCATGATGTTTGAACAGAGCTGCTTTAACAAAAAGTATTCTCCAAAAAACAAAAGATTTTCTATTGTTGAAAATAAAGGAGCAACAGTGCACCATTGTAAAATGCAAGGCCTTCCTGTAGGCTGTGCCCCCCAGCGGCACCCAAGTATATTTGCTGAACATTTTTTCTTTTCCTTTCATTATAAAAAATGTAAATCCCCATCTATCACCATGTAGAGACATGCAATTCTTCTTACCTCTTTAAATGCACTGATTGTGTCTTATGTAAAAAAATAAAGCTTCATGCTGTATGTCATTCTTTTAACATTTTTCTGCAGCATCTTGCAGCCAATACCATCCTGTACTCTAACACTCAAGAATAATGGTTGCACCTCAGCATCAATTAGCCTTTATCTCTTCTGCTATAACAACAGAATACCCAGTAAGACATTTATATAGCACAGTTTGTCATCATCAACAGCCAAAATTCACAGGTGCTGCAAAATTCTATTGTGACAGCAATCAGAAACTTTACTGTGACCTTAGGATTGTGGGTAGTGTATATGTACAGGAGCATACCATTGTCTCTCTCAGGTAGCTCATGGTAAGTCTACCTTTAATGGCCATGACATTATGGCTAACAATCAAATCTGCTCTGGAGAAAAGGAATGGGATTTTTACTTCCACCATCACACAGCTGAGCTCTATGTCAAAGAAAATTAGGCACCTCTATGCTTAAAAAGTCTGAGTCAGCTGCAAGCAATCAATACTCCACTTTGGTTTGTATCTTCTAATTTTGATCACATCTTGTCTGTACAACAAACCCTTTGGTGGAAGCCGTTTTGCCTTATTAATGACCCTGGCTTCCTGTATTGAACTTGTGAACCCATCACAGCCACTCTCCCTCAATTTCCTGGATGGCCTCTTCAGAGGGTCCACCATAATAGCAGGTGATTGTAGGAGAGCCGCTAACAACCTGCAGCGAGGGCGACATCCTTCAGTGACAGGTCTTCTCATGAAGAGAGGAATGTGTTCGGCTAACAATTGCCTGTCACACCAGTCGTACTGTTCCCCACAATTTCAAAGGTGACATCAGTGTGACTTAGAGACACACAGCACAGAAAAGCTGCAGCGTTCCTTGTTGTATGACACTGTGTTGAACTAAAACACTGCTGTTGCCAAGTGCAAACTGACAGAAAGCTCATTAGAGATGCAGCCTGACAGATGTACTCAAGTACTCGCCCGTTCCAAAACATGCACACACCTTGGATAAACAGGTGTGAGAAAAATTACGACCTTAAAATAGCTCACAAGGTCATCTGCCAAAAAGACTGGACACAATACTGCATACTTACTTCCTTTATATACAAAAGGGAATTTCATTGTCCTGGTTTGTGATCCATGATGTACTTAAGATTTTGTTTTTGGCTTTTAGCCACAGATATTTATTGGATAGGGCATTAGATAGAGTGGGAAATTGAGGAGAGAGTAAGGGAATGGCATATGAATGAAGCCTAAAGGTGTAAAGCCTCAATATATATGGAGTGCCCTAATTGTTAGACCGTCAGCACCCCATCTAAGACACATTAAAAGCTCCTGTAACTTTTATTTCAGACTTACAGATCCTTATGTTTGAAGCAGTATCCTGAATCCTTTACCTATCCAGTCCAACCCTGATGGATTGGCCAGGTTCATGTCTGTCATCAGGCAGATCCATCTTGCAAAGCTCCACTCTCAAACATTTGTGTCTGGTCTGCAAAATTACCTGACCAATCAGTGTTGTTTGAGGAGAACGAGGCAGTACCTACAGGTGTGGTTCAGTTGCACTGCAAGCCTGTAAACAATGGCTGCTGGTGAGGTGGCTCAGATAAAGCTCTAGCAACAGTTTTTACAGAGCTGGAAAACATTTCTTTATTCAAAGAACATCAAAGAACTAGACTGACATGTTTTCAAGCAGAAAAGATTGTTTTGCGCATGGATTAGTGGTATTCTTCAACAACACAGACATCATCTAGCTATCTTCAAACAATCTTTAAGCAGTCTTTAAAGTAGGGATGAACCATATTATCTGCATGATATTGGTCTTGGCAAATATTAGCTTAAAAAGGCAAATTATGTTATCAGCAAATATGACTATTATTTCTGATATTTCAAATCTGCTATATTGTCTGTAAATACTGGCTGTTTGTCCGAATATGTTTGTGGAGTATATTGTTGAAAATCTAGTATCATTCTGGCAAAAATCCTATCAAAATCATAATGATTTTGAACAAATAAATGAGTGAAAAAACATAGATATACCAAAATGACAATATACACGTACAAAAAATGAACTAAAAGAATTACCTTCATGGCCAAAATATCACAACAAGCACAAAAACCTTACCTGAAACACTAGATAGACTGTTTCATATAACCACTGCATGAAACTTCCAAGCATTTGGAAGGGCAGGGCATTTAAAAGAATTCTAGGAAGGTGATTGGATTAACGTTCAGTCTGTCACATTCATGATGGGCAAATCAGAGCAACTAAACAAAAGAAGGTATTAGACATGCAGGGCGGTGGTTCTTCTCTGAGCTCGACAGGCTAACCTGCTACTGTATGTTCCACATGTGTTGCAGATTGGAGATTTTTGAGATGGATTTGCCTGATGGCAGACATGAAGGCTTGCAAATCCATCTGTTTTTCAAGATTACTAAAACATTTACCACCACACAAAAAAAAAAAAAAACTGGAAGTATAGCCCAGCATGTGGCAACTTTAATCATTTAATCACACTTATCTTGTTTTCATTGTTGTTCTGTGATTGAAATTGAAACTCGAATAGCATGCATCATTACTTTAAAGGGATTTATTTGGTAGCATGCTATTGGAACTATCCTATTTGCCTGCTTACAGGCATTTTACAGGATTTGTTTGATTTCTGAGGTCATGTAGAGTCATCAGTATCAGTTTCAGTTCTATTATTTAACAAGTGGCTCAACCTGTTTCAAAAAGAGCTAAGGGTTTGATTTTATCAATCATAATGCTGTCAGTTCAGGGTGTAAAATAACTGCCAAAGCAATGGCTTGAATTTTTTGGCCTTTTTAATGTAACAAAAAGTTTCCTTGATTTCAAGGTAAAAATCCTAATACTACAGAATAGAACAGGATCAGTCTGATGGTGCATGTCCTCTAAGATTTAGTGTGCATGGAAAAATGTATTTTATTCCTCCTCAACAAATTTCGTCTGAACCGTATGTCAAGTCAAACATGAAGCATAGCCACATCAGCCATAAACCTACTATGGTGTCATAGGTAGGGAAAATAAGTACTTTGCATGCATTATTTTTTTATCTGTCACCAGTATTGTTACTTCTCCTTCAAGCTTCTGGCACACATTTTGACAGCTGCTTGACAACAGAACTCGCCCCGCCTGTGATGCTGATTGGCTAACCCCCTTTCTCGGCTCAATGGATAAGTAAGCTAATCACGCCAGACGGATCAGTCAACTGGGCGCAGTGGTTGGTTCAAAGGTCTGGAATCAGCCCTGTGTGTTAAGCTCATGGCACACTGATAAAACATTTCCCAAGGACATGAACCATTCGAATGTTGGCAAGGGTCTATTAATATTTCAGGACGTGTTCCTGCCCACTGCACACTAACCATATCACAACAATGCCCAAACTCAACAGGTTAAATGGTTATAAAGTGTCTCAAAGAGAGGTGATCTACCCAGAGACTGTTCTTGTGCTATTCTGCGTAAAGGTAGAGAAGCTTCTTAAACACCCAGGACAGTGTCAAAGAAAATCTGGGGTAAAGTGTTGGTATTTAGAAATGAAGTGAGGTCTGGTGTTGTAATCTTCTCTCCAGGTGCATCTAAGCACAACTTCAGGCTGTTGGAAAAAGCTTCTGCCAAGGTTGAGGTTAATTTTCCTAGGAATACTTATCCTAGAACTGCATCCAGAGGAGCAACTGAGGATTTTGGCAATAGGTGTGCAGCAAAAAGGTGATCTTAGATGACTAGTGTAAGGTTGTCAAGTAGAATAACTAAGAAAAAAAGATTAGATGAGTGGATTCTGACCAAACAGACTAACACTGTAAAGACAGATCTTAAGCCACTGTGCACTAAGCTGAAGTCTGTTTGATCATAAAACACACGTGTGGCACTTTAACTGGTATTGAATTAACCAGTGACAGTCCAGGCAGATGTTTCAGGGCATTGAATGGGCAGTTATGGACTTAAAGGTCAGATGCCAGGAGCAAAAACTGACATTACAAATAAGTTGACTGTGGTCCAGTTGCTACCAGATCCCAGTTCATCCGAGTTTCTGATTCATTATTCCAACTTTGAGATATTTGAGATGATGTATCTGAATGGAATCTTGAGTTTTCCCGTTTCTGAGATCAACTGTAATGCACCATACAAATTTATCAGTGCCTGCGGAGACATCAATGTCACAAGAAAAGGGTTTGAGGAGACACAGAGTACAACCCCAACTCCAAAAAGTTGGGACACTGTGTAAAATACAATTAAAACAGAATGCAGTGATTTGCAAATCTCACAAATCCATATTGTCTTCACAGGAAAACATAAACAACATATATTAGATGTTGAAACTAAGACATGTTACCATTTGATTAAAAATATTAGCTTATGTTGAATTTGACTGCAGCAACATGTCTCAAAAAAGTAGGAATGCTATAACAAAGGGCTGGAAAAGTAAGTGGTACTGATTAAAAAGAGCTAGAGGAGCATTTCCAACAACTTGGTGACAGGTCAGTAACATGACTGGCTGCAAAAGGAGCATTGTAGAGACGCAGAGTCTCTCAGAAGTAAAGACTGACAGAGGTTCATCAGTCTGCAAAAATACTCCCTTAAAAAATGTGGTACAATTTCAGAAAAATGTTCACCCAAAAAGACTTTGAATATGCCACCATCTACAATAATAATATCATCAAACGATTCAGAGAAATCTCTGTGTGCAAGCAGCAAGGCCAAAGGTTGATATTGGATGCTTGTGATCTTTAGGCCCTCAGGTAGCACTGCAATAAAAACAGGAATGATTCTGGACAGGAAATCACTGCATGGGCTCAAGAACACTTTCAGAAATCATTGTCCCCCAACATAGTTTGTCATGTCATCCATGAAAGCTGTATCATGCAAAGAGCCATTTGTGAACCAGTCCAGAAACACCAGCGTCTTCTCTTGGTCAAAGCTCAGTTAAAATGGACTGAGGTAAAATGGTAAACTGTTCTGTGGTCAAATGATTCTAAATTTCAAGAAGATTCAAGAACCTTTGAAAAATAGAATAGAATGAAAAAAGTTCTTTTTGGAAACTAGGGCACCATGTCTCATTGACTGAAAAAGAGGAGGGGCCATCCTGCTTTTTATCAGCAGACAGTTCAGAAGCCTGCATCTCTGGTGGTATAGGATGCATTAGTGTCTATGGCATGTGCAGCTTACACATCTGGAAAGGCACTATCAATACTGAAAAATTATACAGAGGTTTTAGAGCAACATATGCTCCCATCCAGACAACTTCTCTTTCAGAAAAAGCCTTGACAGTTTCAGTAAGACAATGCTACACCACCTACCACATCCATCACAACAGCATGGCTTCACAGTAGAAGAGTCCAGGCTGAACTGGCCTGTCTGCAGTCCAGACCATTCACCAACAGAAAACATTTGGCATATCATAAAACCAACAATCTGGCAAACGAGACCCAGGGCTGTCGAGCAGCTAAAATCCTACAACAGACAAGAATGGGACAACATTCCTCTCCAAAAACTCCAGTAACAGGTTTCCTCACTTCCTAGATGTTTACAGACTGTTGTAAGAAGAAGGTATGCTACACAGTGGTAAACATGGCCCTGTCCTTTCTTTTTTGAGATGTGCTGCTGCCATCCAATTTAAAATAAGCTGGTATTTTTCATGAAATGGTAAAGAACAGACCATGGTCAAGACAAAACATTCAATAGAATAATTTTGTTCTATAAAAAATCAAGAATATTTCCTGTCTTTGGAAACTGTTACAAATATTTGAGGTTATCTAAGTATTAGTATTATACAACATAGGTTTAGTTGTATTTTATATTGATTTAGACATTTCAGTGCAAACATAATGCATCTTGTACCTCTACTGATAGCCACAGCAGGCAGGCTTAGACAAACCTCCACAGGTGTGGTGGATAAAATAAAGTAACAGGTTGGATGCAAGTTCATGACTCAGGCAACTCAGGTGACTTAGGAGGCCAATGACAGTCAAACATGTGCTGGGACGGGACTTGACCCTAAAAGGGTGAGTCAGGAAGTTAAATGGGATTTGCGTTATCAGTGTACATAGGAGACTTCTGTGTAATCTAAAAGATGGATAATCTGTGTCCGAGAACAGATTACAGACCCATTATTCACCAATGAGCTGAACCAGACTGATCATTTAACAACTGCTGAGGCACGTCTTTTCAAATTAAAATGGAAACGTTAATTTTCTTCATCTACAGTTGTATTTGTGAAATATTTCCCCTGATTCACCATCAGAATGCACAGAAACTCTTACTGTGAAGCATACAGAGATATCCGGACGCTTCAGTTTGTTTGTTTGAATAAACCATCACCTGTTCTAACACCTGTAATTGCTTTGTCCTCAGGCGGACAGAAGAGTCATGACAGCTCAAACCTGGCAACCATGTCGCTCAAACAACAGAATCTAATGAATTTCACACACAGCCATAAACGGGGAATTGGCACCCGCTGTGTGTGTTTACTTGAGTGCATCTGCGAGCCGCTACATGTGTTTCAGTTCTCCTTAGATACAGCATGTAGGTTAATGTAAAGAATGACACATCCTCACTACTGTTGCTGCAGAGGTTCTGTCTATTTCAAGGCTGGTAGGCATAGAGACAAGACATGAAAGCATTTGACCCACAGGCCACCGAGTACATTAATTAGCTGCTGTAATGTTGTGCTTTTGGCATATACAATACAGAATGGCATTACATTTGGTTATACAGATGTAGTGGTGCAGGTAGCTGTAACTAATCATTGCCAAAGAAAGGAATATTGTTCATCATCACTGTTTTTTAAAGCTCTAAAACCCTAAAGAAACATGAGGCTTTAAAAAACACCATATAAGAATTTAGTATGGTACACTTAGGCACCCACCGAAGGTCTCTACTGGTGCCCTAAAACCACACGCACCCTTGTGAGAGACTTGCACCCCACTGCCAGTCTGACAGTCTCAGTCTTAGACTGGCTGCATGTTGGCTGTAGCATGCGTCAGATCCAGCTTGCACCATCACGGCTTTCATTCAAGGTCTGTGCTGAGTGTTGGGTGCATCTCCTACTGTAATGATCCTGTTTTTCTTCTCCAGTTTTATCGTAATTAATCTCCCTACAAGTGACTTCATTTGTATTAGAACATCTGGGAAAATTTCAGAATAAAAGCACTGTGCAATCAAGAGGAATTTCCCCACATAATTGCCAGACAAGGGTTTTTACTATGAAAAGCACAAAACAGAAATATAACTGTGCTGCTCATCTTGCCTTTGACATATTCTACTGATGTGGACATAAATATTAACTTGAACAAGGCAAATTTAGCTTTCTACCCATCATTTCCTATCTACTTTAGCCAGGAGATGTGCACGTCTCATGGTAAAAATAAGGGAATCTTCTATTGTTTCAATTTTCAGCATGTGAGAGATACACATAACGCCCTAATGGCAAGTAGAACTCTCGCTGGCAATCTGCCAGCCTGGACTTGTTAACACGCACACTGAAATCAAACTCAAACCACCAAACAGTTGTTACACAGTTGCAACACACCCAGTCTGGCACAGGCATTAAATACTGCTCTGTGGTGCTGGTATGGTCACTCTCCTCCCAGTGGAAAATCTTTGCATTAGCAGATTAACATTTAAAGTATTATTTTAAGGTGAAAAGTAGCATTTTGTTGTTACTTTAAGTAATTCACTGCAGGGACTTTGCTAAAAGTGGTGCAAAGGAATCCAGAAGTCTTATAACCATGAAAATGCATTTGCAAAAAAAGGATAAGGAATATGATTTGCTGCTGAGTAGTTCAGTGGACTGTGTTGACTTTGATACGGGACATTGGGGGTTTAAATCCCAGTCTGAGCACAACGAGTATCCAGTGGGGGCACTTGAGCAAGATCTTTGACGCAAGGAATACCTGTCTCAGATGTGCAAAGCATCACTGCAATATAATGTTCGGGCAAGGGGCCATAGAGTACAACTTGTAACTCATGGGATCACAGTCTCTTCAAGTAAATGAAGAGAGTTGTGTTTGCTGAGTGGTACCAACATTAGCTTTACTAGCACTGACCCCTTCTGATCCCTGTTGCACTTCTACATACAAGTGCCGAATGGGGTTTCACATGGCTCCATTCGAGTCATAAGAACCATGAGTTCAACCTTAAGGCAGTCAACTTTAGCTTCATTTCAGGATCAAAACACTGGTGAACCATGTTGCTCTAGATGTTACCGACGCTATCTGTCCTCTGCTTGTTTACATCTAGGTTGTGGAGCATAATAGCAGTTGGGAAAGCACCATCAATCGGAGCTGAACTTGTTATAAGTGCAGTTGTGTTACGGTTTTGACAAAGCATTTGGCCATGGTAACAGGCCGGAATTGATTTTGGGGAAAAAAAACATATTATTTGCATTTCTGGTGCCAACAAGCAAGGGTGGGTGTTGAAATTGATTCCTAAGCCAGCTAATCATGCACATCTCAAGCCCAATCACTGATTGAGAGGGATGTTGATCCTAAAGTTTAAACATAAGTACAATATACAAAATATACTTTGGGGGGGAGCTCAATGAGAGGAAGCAACTGGAGGAAAAAAGTGTGAAAATAACATCTGGGACACACAATCTCCCTGCAATCGCTTAAAAGCCTCAGAAAAACTGTGGCAAACCATGATCACCACTACCCTCATCACCATTACCAACCCCGTTCTCTTGGTGGCTGTAATCGCTCCACTTTTTCCTCTCTCTATTTTTTTTTTTTTTTTACCACCACCTTCAGAGATATCGCTCGCACTCGTCTGGTGGAGGCTGTTGTCTCTACCAGCCTCATTTGAATAGAATTCTCAAAGCAAAAAATAGCACTGAACTATCTCACCTTCCAAAACAGATACATCATATTTTCAGAGGAGGCAATAAAAGCAATGCAGGCCCAATTCCCCACAGTTTCGAAGACAGGGGCTGTATTTCAGCTAGACTCATCAATATGCAAAACATCAGAGCAATGCTTGCCACAAGAATATTCCCTCCACTGCACACTCTGCAAATGTGCACAAACATTTTGAGTTTTTTTTTTTCTTTCAAACAAGCTTCGATTGGCAAGAAAAAAAGCATGCAAATCTTGTGCAAACATAATCACGTTTTGATGAAAAGCGCTGGGATTCAAAGCCCTAAATTGCCCTATGTGATTTTAATACTCTGCAGGCAATTGTCAAAACCAAAGAGGCATAGCAAAAGAAGACTCCGGGGCTGAAATCAATGCGCTACCTTTTTTATTTGGGAAGAAGTGAAGTAACTCCAAGCACTGGATTACATTTCAAAGCCAAGAGCCTAGAGCTTTTCCAGTCCAGGAGCATGTATAGTGTGGGAGAAAGGTGCTGTAGCGTGGGAGAGGGGCATAATCATGATGACCTACAGTAGGGTAGATGTAGGTTAAGTTAGTTTCTCTCTCCCTGCCAGCTATGCTTGCTCGGCCTTTCTCTTTCTCAAGTCTCTTCGCTGGGCCGTCTTTCCTGGGTTGTTAAATCCCTGCTTCTTTAATCTCCTTACTCAGCTACATCCTCTTTAAAGATGCAGAGCCACAGGAGAGACGTCGGATACGTCAACCAGGGACTGGTGCTTGGGTGAGGGGGGGCGGGTGGAGTGGTTGTGAGTGGTTGTTTGAGTTAGGGTTGGAAAGGGAAACTGTAGAGTTTGTGGTTAAAATGTTTTGTGTAAAGAGGAGCATGCCTTAATCTCTTGAGCTTTCCTGTCTAATTGAGGATTAAATCAAGCCGGTCATTTAATTTATGCATTTAAGGACTTCCCTTAAATGTTTCAAACAGACTGCAGTGAGTCATTTTCTCGGTATCCACTGGAAATCCTGACTGTAATAATCACTGCAACATCTGCAGCTCTAGAACCTTAAATAGGGGCTCAGCCTCTGTTTGTTCCAGTGCATTCAGTGGTCGTTATCTTTACATGCACAGTTAAGTTGAGCTATGGTTATAGCTCTGTTAGGCCATCTAAATAGGATGGCTGTCCTTGTCCCGGTACACAAGCACTGAGGGAAAATCAATATATTGACAGAAGTGTCCGACTCTGCTACGCTAGGTGGCAAGATGCTCTCTTCTAGCTAGTTACTATGGACCTAGATCCAGCTGGCACTGCTAACAACTTAGCAAGCTGCTACATCATTGCGTGTCCAACAGTAAAAACATAAATAACTTTACAGCGCTGAGCAAAGGATGGGAAATTATATTTTATTTTGTCAGTAATTCATCATTCAGCACTCATGCAGCTATTATTGTAATCTAAAACTGAACATGTGCCATTATTTTTACAGCGCTTGGATGTGATGTGTCGCTGTCACCGGGCAGATGGTTGCTTGCCACCATTCAATAACAAAAAAAGAAGACTGCAGTGATGTCTGGTGACCCTGCTGAGGAGCTAAGAAACAAACTTTGTCTCAACTTCAACAAGAAAATCTATGTTTACACTTTTTTTACAAGGAAGTCCACTGATTATTAGTCTTCTCAATTTTCAAGGTCAATATTTAGTGATCATCAGCTTTTTATTTTACCCGCATCCAGTAAAACTAGCCAAAAAGTGTGCCACTTTGGTTCCACCATGAGGTGTTACCTCCCCTCTGGCTCTGTTTGTACCAACAAGACACAGTCAGACTGGCTAGATGTCACATGGCCACTGGCCAATCAACACAATTTTTCAGTCTCCCTGATATAGGCGCTTTTTTTAAATTTTTGATCATGCAATTTTACTTCTGTCACATTAAGCACATTTTGTTTGTCATCATAAATGCAAAATGCATAAGGTTTATTGAATAACTTACATATCAGTACCAAATATTGCCTGTTGGTCTGATGAACTACTAGGAATCATACTGGTGTAGACCCCAGAAAACCAATATTGATCAGCTTATTGACTAAACTGTAAATGGACTTGGGCTTTTATAGTGCTTATCTGACTATTCAAAGGGATATTTACACTGCAAGTCACACTTAACTATTCATTCCACATCCACACACTGATGGTGAAGGCCAGTATGTAAAGTGGCCATCAGTATCAATTAATCCCATTCATATATATGCATTCCTCTGATGCAGCAGAGGGAATAACTTGGGGATAAGTATCTCGTTCAGTCATATGTTGATGTGTCGAGATCGAACCCACAACCATCTTTTTGAGAGACGACCAACTCTGTTGCAATCAGCCTAATATTTCTAAAATGATCAGCTGAAACAGTGTTAATTTTGACAGCTATTTTTAATTTTAGACTCAGACTGAGTCTTTAGATTAAATGATTTTAAGTTTAGTCAAACTTAAATCATTTCTACCCTTTTCAGTTTAAGTCAACGAAAACTCAAAATCATTTTAGTCTAGTTTTAGTCCATACAAAGTCCTCACATTTTAGTCTTAACTTTTAGTCCAAGCCTTTATTCTCTTGCCTAAATCTGTAGTGTGTTCTCTGCACTCTGCCAAACCTGGGGTCCCTGTTTTCTACAGCTGAGAGGCAGAAGAGATACAGATGTATTGTATTCTGACAGATTTATCCTCAGTGGAGAATTTAGTCTAGTTTGAGTCATCTCGACAAAAACTAAACTTACACTTAGTCAGTTTTAGTCATCAAAGATCTATTTTTGGCTAATCTTTGTCCAGTCTTTCTAATGGAAAAAGTCTCAATGAATATTTTTAGAAATAGTTTCAGTCAATGGAATTAACACTGAGTTAAAAAACCTATTTCATCAGATTGTTTCTGAAGTAAATATCTGCAAAAAGAAATGTTAAATCTAGTAGCTTATTGATGGCATTTTCCATTATGTGTTAGCATCAGGCTAACAAACTCAGATGTACATCCAGGTCCAATACTCAAGTCAGTTAATCTTCAAATAACTGCCAGTGACCCTTGAAGAGTAATTTTTGTTGAAATGCACATCCCTACTGCATGTTATACGTGCTCTCTGCTTTACTTTTGGTATAAAGGTGATGTTATTCTCCAATTTAATGGTGATAGCCAAAGGCAGAAGACAACAAGACTTCTGCTGTGCTTAGCATTCATGCTCGTCAACTTCCATGTCAAAACTCGGTAAGGAAACTGTAAAGTACGTGCAGAATGCCTAGTCTAGTTTGGGTTCACTGGAGGTGTATACATGCAAGAGTAAATGGATCCTCAACTGTATCATCTAGGTGTGTCCATCTTTAGGAATGTAATTACGCATGCTTAAAGGGATTTTAAAGTCCAGTTTTAGTTGGACTGATGAGAAAATTCAAGACAGTCAGGCTGCAGACTGCAATCCTCAGACACCTGCCTCTGCAGACACTACTGTCAGGGTGGAACTCCATGCAAAATCTTTCAAGATAAAACCAGAGTGCACTTTCAGATAAGGTTAGGGAAAAGGTTAAGGTTAGAGTAGGATGAGTTAGGAAAGACTAGAATGTAACTTAAGCATTTTATACCAAAAGTAACTAACCTGACCTGCAAAACCTTATACCAAAAATTCGATGTAGTCAACGAAACAATGTGCAGACTACTTGGCAAATGCATTGTACCGGCAAATTACATTACTACCATTCTGATGGAGGTGGTATCTTACAGTGGTGGTCTGCAGGAGGGGGTGTTTGAGAGCAGCAGTCTGCAGCCAGCCAGCTCTTTCTTTCTGCATGTAAATGAACTGACTGTGATTCACTGGACCTCACTGTGACACATAATCAACCCTTCACAACTTGTCCTTTAATGCAGATTAACAAGGCTGAGCGTGTGCAGATAAAAACACTATCACTCCACAACATGTATAACATGTATAATTTGCACCACGTACACATCCACTCACTCAAACCCTGCGCTTTTAATGCATGTGCTCTATCAATACCATCAAAAACCATTCCATTCCACTTCCCTCACCAAACACCATTGTGCAGCAATACCTATCAATCATCCGCCTGCTGTAACACACAGCAGCAGCAGCAACATTTCAATAATGGTGCATCACCTGAGACTCAGGGAGATGAAAGTAATCCATTCAAAAATGGATCACCGCCGCTCTGCGTTGCCACATGCTATTCAGTGGGAGGAGAAAAAGCTCTACTGTAGATTTCTGGGTCATCTTTCAAGTGCATGCATCTTTGAAGTTTTGCAGCGTGGAGTCGATACCTCAAACAAACACATTTGTGAGACGAGCAAAGTGTGTCACTTGGAAGCACTGTAGACCTGTGAGAGTTAATAAAGCATGAGAAAACGACTAAATCTGCGCAAGATCCTAGAATCTTTTATTCTTGCTAAACTGAAATGGATGCACTGATCCTGAATCATCCCCCAAATCTGGAAGTTATCATATCATTCAGGATGCATTTTTCCACAAATTGCTTCTGAGTGTGGGAGGTCACATAGCAGAGCAGAGCACATACTAATTCACCCACCCACCATCATAAACACTCCATATGCAAAACAAGGGATCAAAAATAAGCTCTAATTAGTGGTTAAGCAGTACCTGTTTCCCAGAAGTACATAGACTTCCCATCGTCTGTCTGCGCGTGAGCCTTCCAGAAACAGCACCACAGCAGCAATGTCACCAAAAGGTGCCAGCTCCCCTCTGTCCTTATTCGGAGGGTCCCTGCTGCACCCCTCCACCCTAGCCCCATGGTCCACTACAGGGTAAAAGTAAATCCACTCAGCTTGGAAGGTAGAAAAGAAAAAAAAAAGAAAAAAATAGTCCAAAAGGCAAGAAGAAGAAGAAGTTCAGTTTGAGAGTGAGAGCATGAGTACTAGAGTGAAATAATGAGTCCGTCAGTCCTGCAGGAGTTTCAGGTCCACTTCTTGGTCTTGGAAAGGACAGAGAGATTTGTTTTCTGCCTTTTTGCTCCACACTTTGGCAGGCTGGTCCCAGAGGGAGGCTGTCAGTGACGGGGACTGAGCCGCAGACGCACAGTACGGTCCTCCTCCTCCATCGTATCTGCTCCCTCTGCTGCCGTTGCTGCCTCTGTCCTCTGGTGGTGGAGCAGTGACAGTGGGCGAGTGTCTGCAGTGTTGTTCACTTCCCTCCCTCTCGTTTGCTCACTCACTCACTCTCTCTCTCTCTCCTATCCGCTCACTCATTTGCTCTTCTCCCTGTGCCACCCTGCTCTCCCTCTCTCTCTTCTTCCACTCGTGGCTTTTGTCTGTTTTTCTCTCCCGCTCTCATCTTTCTCTTCTTTTCCTTTATCATCACTCTCTCTGCCTCTCCAGCATGCTCCCTACTTTCTCTACCTCTGTCTCCCTGTTTTCCTCCCTCCCCCTCCTCCTTCTCCCCCTCTCCACTTGGAAGTGCTGGGAAGGCAACTGGAGACCAGCAGTGCTCACACTGGTCTCAGAAGCACCCATAAGCACTGCTCCCAGGATCAGAGAGGCAGAGAGACAAGCGGGGCTTAATGCAGAGCGAGGGAAAGTGGAAGGAGGGAGGGAAGTTGAGGGGGTGGGGGGTAAGGAGGAGCAAAACAGTGAGGCAAAGAGCGCAGAACGAGATGTGGGAGCAGGGGTGTTTATCCTTGTGTGAAAGGGGTGTGAAAGTGAAAAGATGGAGCAGGAGAAGTGACAATGAGGACTTAGAGTAATCATTTTATGTTTTCCACATAGGAAACATGAGCACTGTGTAATCTTGGGAGCCTCTCTGTAGCATATTAGTGTTGATGAAAATTAGTAGAGGATACTGGATCAAAATGTTGGCTGTTTGCCTATTTATTCTGCAGCATGACAACAGTTAAAATGCCTCTTATTAAAGCACAAATCCCAGAATACCTGGTACATTTATTTAAAATCTAAGGTATGCAAATCATGAAGCATTTTCCATCCATACATGTTTTGAAAAATAGCAAGGAAATAAAGACATATCTAGCACCAATAGAAGTAATCTTGATGGCTGAAAATAAGAAAATAAGGGAGCCACTACACCTCAGTCATATGTTTTATTAGTGAAGTTGATGTTTTGCAGCTTTCAGTTTCTACTTAAAAAAGTGCAAGCACTCTGCCAGAGGCTTCTCTGAAACTGCTGAGTGGGAATTGCTGATTAAAAAAGATAAGACCACCATGATAACTTTAAGACCACACTACCCTGCTTTTACTGCGCTTATCCCTCTCCCTATCCTCCCTACTGAACACACACACCTTTGAATTTAATCAGACACACATCCCCAATTTAAAAAAAAGTTGGGGCGCTCTGTAACATAAATAAAAACCAAATGCAATGACTTGCAAATCTCAAAAACTCACATTTGAATTATAATAAAATGTACATGACAAATAAAAGGTCATTTCTTGCTATATACAGACTATGCAAATGCATAGGACCCCACAATCCACTAGGAGGGCCCAAAGCTGAATGTACTGCCTCATCTCCAATAAAAGCTAGTTAGATGGCTGGGATCTGTATTCTCATAAACCCAGCTTTAGTGTTTGCTTCATGAAAGTTGGCTAAAATAAAATTAACTTGTCACATATGATGGACTGTGCTGTAAAAACTTGAGTTGTGTTCTTTTAAAAACACTCAATATCTGTCATTTATTGACATATAGTGCTCTGATCATCAACCGGTGGCCCAGGGGGCAATATCAGGCCCCCCAAAAGCTTCCTGTCCGGACCCTGAAAGATCATTAAATTCAGAAAAGGACGTAAGGAAGATGTTGTGGTTTTTAAAGTATCCCCTGGCTTTAAATGTCTGCATCTGTTAAATCCATCCCACTAACAACTAATACTGAAATAGTTTTAGAATGACTTTACATTTGATCTGTTTTTACTCAAATTTACTGTCATAATTAGTAGATATTCAAAAACGCTTTAAGGTTGGCAGAAATGTTGCAAAATGACTAGATAAAGTGGTGAAAAGGGGTTAGAGAGTAGCAAAAATGGGTGATAAGTGGCAAAATTGGTTGTGGAGTGGCAGGGACAGAAATTCGCAGAAAAAGTTGTGAAAAGAGGTTAAAATGTGCCAAAAGAGGTAAAAGAGGAAAAAAAGGGCAACATGTATCAAAAATTTGTTACAAATGACAAAATGGTACAAAACTGTAATGAAAAGGAGTTAAAAAGTGGCAAAAAGAAGAAAAGCAGAAAAAATGGGGATAGGGGATAAAACATACAGGTAAAGTGGTTTAAAATGGGTTAAATAATGGTAAAAAAAAATGGGTTAAAGAGGCAAAAAGTATCAAAACTGAGCTAAAAGTGGCAAAAATTGGTTTTAAAGTTGCAAAAATTGTTGAAAAAAATGTAATGAAAAGGGGTTAAAAAGTGGCAAAAATTGATAAAAGAGTGGCATAAAGGGGATAGAACATGCAGAAAAGTGGCTCAAAAGGGGTTAAAATCTCGCAAAAAATGGGGTTGATAGGCAAAAAGGCACAAAAAGTATCAAAAAGGGGTTTAAAGTGTCAAAACTGAGTTAATACTGGTACTTAATCACCATTGTGGAGGGCCCATTCTCTGGGATTTTCAGGGGCCAGCCAATCCTGTTGTCAGGCCTGTCTCCTTTTGACTTGCAGCTTTATAGATAACAGGGATAGATTTCACTGGCAATGATTAAAAATGTCCTGCGGTTTGAAAGAAAATACAAATACTACTACAATAATATTTCAATCAGACCAAAATTTTTCTTTAAGTTTTGTTTATGTGAAAGTCCAACCCCAAAGTTTCTGTTGAGACTAAATCTGGCCCTTGTGCAAATGTACTTGATGACCCCTGATAAAGAGGATTGTTGCTTTCCTTGTATTCTCTTTTTTATCAGTTATTTTGCTTGAGTGTCTTGAGTGTCATGACTGTAGTCTGTTCTGCTTGTGAAGTGTAAGAGAATGTGGCATGTTCATGGATCGTCTTATGGATTAGGAATCTCTCCATCGTAGTTTGGAAAATTAGGCGCCCCCAACGGCATCTTACATATGGTCCTCACAAAACTAGAAACAACCCTGAACATATCCAATGTTGAAACTGAGACATTTAATAAAAAAAATATTAGCTCAAAAAGTAGGGGCATGGCCATGTTAGTATTGTGTAGCATTCCCTCTTCTTTTAACAACAGTCTGTAGACATTTGGGGAGTGAGGAGACAACTTGTTGGGGTTATGGGAGAGGAATGTTGTCTCATTCTTGTCTGATGAAGGATTCTAACTGCTCAACAGTCCAGGTCATTCTTTGCAAGACTTCTTCCATTTTCTGATGCTCCAAATGTTTTCTGTTGGTCAAAGGTCTGGACTGCAGGCAGACCAGTTCAGCACCTGGACTCTTCTACTGTGAAGCCATGCTGTGGTGATGGATGTGGTATGTTGTTTAGCATTTCTTGCTGAAAAAGCCAAGGCCGTCATTGAAAGAGATGCCTGGATTGGAGCGTAGGTTGCTCTAAAATCTCTATATACTTTTCAGCTTTGCTAGTGCCTTCACAGATGTGGAATCTGCCCACACCATAGGTGCTAATGCAACCCCATATCATCAGAGATGGAGGTTTTTGAAATGTGTGCTGATAAAAGACAGGATGGTCCCTCTCCTCTTTAGTCTGCTGACACAGCGTCTGTAGTTTCCAAAAAGAAAATCTAATTTTCATTCATCTGACCACAGAACAGTTTTCCATTTCCCTCAGTCCATTTTGAATGAGCTTTGGAGAGAAGATGGTGGCGTTTATGGATCGTGTTCACATATGGCTTCTTCTTTGCATGACACATCTAAAATGTGCATCTCTACATGACACGGCAAAGTGTGTTGACATACAATGATTTCTGAAATTGTTCCTGAGCCCACGCAGTGATTTCCAGTCCAGAATCATGCCAGTCCAAAGATCACAAACATCTAATATTGATCTTCGACCTCTAATCTTGTGCACATAGATTTCTCCAGATCCTGTGTATCTTTTGATTGTATTTTCTACTATAGACGGTGGGATATTCAAAGTCCTGGCAATTCTATGTTGAAGAACATTTTTTCTGAAACTGTTCCACAGTTGTTAGATGCAGTTTTTTCACAGATTGGTGAGCCTCTGCCCATTTTAGACAGACTATGTCTCCCCAAAATGCTTTTTTTGTACCCAGTCATGTTACTGACCTGTTGCCAATTAAGCTAATTAGTTGTAAAGTACTCCTCCTGCTGTTTTTTTCATTTAGTACCACTGACCTTGTCAGCCTGTTGTTGCCCTGTCCCTACTTTTTTTGAGCTGTGCCACTGCCATAAAATTCAACATGACAATATTTTTTTTGTGAAATGGGAAAATGTCCCAGTTTAAACATTTGATATGTTTTTGTGTTCTATTGTGAAAAACATATGGGTTTATGAGAGTTGCAAATAATTGCAGTCTGTTTTTATTTACATTGTACACAGCGCCCCAGCTATTTTGGAATAGGGGTTGTTCATCATCGTAAACTCCTTAATTTTATTAAGAGGATGGCCATGCAATTTTTAAACAAATTTAAGTCCTGCAGGAGTATTCAGTGCATGTGTTTAAGACTTTTTTTTATTCTTGAGGCTTTTGCTTTTACAGAAATATGAGTGGATGTAGTTGGAAAACAGAGAGAGTTGGGAATAACAAGGGAAAGGAGCCACAGGCAGGACTTGGACCCAGTCAGCCCACTTGGATGACTACAGGCTGTGGACACAACCGTGTGTTTTCAGCACTCTGCCTCAGTTTTAAAACGGTTCTCACCAGTATTTATTAACACTAGGTTAAGATAGTTGACCTCTGCTTTCCTCAGTAGTATCCTGAAGTTCTGAAACCACTCTGTGCACTACTTACTATCATTCATTCAAGGAAAAACCACCAAGAAGAATGCGATCAATGTAAAGGAATCCTCTTCTACAGCTGCAGACCTGTAAACCTTCATCGGATCACTTTCTCTTCAGCTACTGCTGTGTACAAAGCTGGTATATTAAGTCTCGTCCCCAGAGGGCTAAGCACCAATAAAGTTAACAATCCTTATCCTTTCGTTTTTGGAGCACGGGCTGACTGTTATGCCATCTGTGATCTGACTCTTTCTGCTGTTTGAAAATTTGTCAAACTTGTAAAAATATAAAATGTAGGATGGCCTCGCAATATGGCACAGATGAATAAAGATGTGATCTCTTTTTACCATGGACAACTAACAAAGAACAGAAAAGAGAGGCATTTCTTAACTGAATTCAGAGGCTGCTTGACATTCAAGGAGAGCTGGTATGATCTAACAGGAACAGGTATTTAAAAAATGTGACAAAGACAAATCTAGAGTCTCTGTAAGAAGTTCACTTTCCCGATTTACTAAAATGTTCAAACAGGAGGTGAAGAAAGAACAAATACACTTTGTATGTTAAGGTTTGCCTTTGAGTTAATGTCATGTTTGAAGGGTAGATTTAATTAGCTTACACTTTTTTCTACCTTTATCCCTAAGTGTCGATGTAGTTCACTCTAATGGGATTAATTGTTGATGCTGATTGAAAAACAAAGTACAACTGCTTAAAACTTAATGCTGAAATGAGGACATAACTGTTTCTGTAGGGATCTGTAAGCTATTGTGAAGAATATTTAAAATATCTAGCCCTATCCTTTCATGATGTGGTTCTCCACTGGTGGATCAGGATCCAATAGCGGGTGGCAAAGCCCCCTTAATGGGTCATGGATGTGTGCCTGGAAAGACAAATGTTGCAAAAAGCTATGTTGCTCTGTTGAAACATGTTATTTTGTTCTATATCGTTGTTCCTCCTTGTTTTGTCCTGCCATGGGTCTAAACTGTGCTAGTTTTCATTTTAAAAAAACCTTAGTGGTTGACAAAATATCTATAAATTTGGATCATAAATTTGGATCTGATTGAGGAGGTGTTGGGTCCTGAGAATGGACCAGTTGAGATGAGAAGTTTAATGGTGTTTATTTTCATCCAATATGGTCACAGTTGCCATGGTATAAATCTAAGCGAGGAGAATAAAGGAAAAATGGCAGGATCCTTACGGGGGGAGGGCAAATTATTAGGGCCAAAATTTTCATTATAACTTATATCCATCAATCCATCCATCCATCCATCCATCCATCATCCATCCAACTATCCATGCATCCATCCAAATATCCATGTATCCATTCAACTATCCATCCAACTATCCATGCATCCGTCTGACTATCCAAGCATCATCCAACTATCCATGCAACCATTCAACTATCCATGCATCCATCCAACTATCTATCCAAATATCCATACATCCATTCAACTATCCATCCAACTATCCATGCATCCATCCAACTATCCATGCATCATCCAACTATCCAAGCATCATCCAACTATCCATGCATCCATTCAACTATCCATGCATCCATCCAACTATCTATCCAAATATCCATACATCCATTCAACTATCCATCCAACTATCCATGCATCCATCCAACTATCCATGCATCCATCCAACTATCCATGCATCCATCCAACTATCCATGCATCCATCCAACTATCTATGCGTCCATCCAACTATCCATTCAAGCATCCATCCAACTATTCATGCATCCATCCAACTATCCATGTATCCATCCATCTACCCATGCATCCATCCAACTATCTATGCATCCATCCAACTGTCCATGCATCATTCCATCTATCCATGCATCATTCCATCTATCCATGCATCCATCCATCCTTTTCCGCTTATCGGAGGTTAGGTCATGGTGAGAAAGGTCAAGTAAGGCAGCCCAGCCATTCCTCTCCCAAGCAATGTTTTCCAGTTCCCCCTGAGGGATTCCGAGGTGCTCCCAAGCCAGATGAGATCTACAATTCTCATAGGGATCCAGAAGCCTTCTTGATCAAATGCCTGCACCAAGTAAACTGGCTCCTTTTGAAGGGAAGGAACAGTAGCTTTACTTCGATATTTCTTTAGATGTCCAAGCTTCTCACCCTGTTCTTAAGGCAGAGTCCAGCCACCCTTATTTCTGTCATTACACAAAGCTCCAGTAGCCTGTTGCACCAGCAATGCCTAAGTTCATGGTAACATGGAAACATCAGTGTTATTGACCATGGCTAATGCATTGCTGACACCAAATTGCTACTAAAATCCTCAATCCTCGTCTTCCTCTGGGTTGTCCTGTCTCTCACAACTATCACTACAACAGCCATATTCTACAGAGGACTTTACACCTAGTAGGAGGTAGGTGTAAGATTAAAGTTATGACTTAAGCCTACGCTCAAACTATCTCAGCTGGAGCAACATCATAAATTTCATTAGAGTGTAAACTTTGTCCTAAGTTAGAACTTGCATGGTAAATTGCTTGTTAACTTTTGAACAGTTAATTATTTCCTCTTAAAGCTCTCTACTGTGCCTTTCTAATGATGCTCTCCATGCATTTGTAGCTCTTACACAACATTTTCTAGTGAGCCTGGAACTTGGCTGACTTTCCAGAGTCTTTAAAGATGAAATCCACACCAGTAACTCTGATACTGGACGTCTTTTTATCCATTTATAATTCATTTTTAGATCGTTTCTGCAGTATGCAGGTTAGCCCGCCGCCTTATTGTCTGTTGTTATCCCAGAAAATATTGCAACTGGGCTATGACAATCAATGGCAAGCTGTTGTCTTCATAGCAATGCAGAGCAGTGCATGTTCACAGACTTTAAAAATTAAGGAGAGAGCCTGAATGACTCATAAGAGAGAGAAATAAACACAGGAGGCTGTAATTTGTCCTTCAGAGTCACTGCACTTTAAATAATGACTCAAATTCCCAAAAGAACAAGGACTTTTTATGTGAATATTTTGAAGACTTTTTGTCACAGAATTATGATTTTTTTTTTATTCTTCGGTCCCAAAGAGATGTGAGAAAAAGTTTGTGCAAAAACACTCTTAGTCATTATTGTTTACTGTGTTTAAATCATAATAAACTTTGAGTTTTAATTTTTGAACAGTTTTCTTCTGTCATTATAGTCCCTTAATTTTTTGAAAATTAAAGTGACACTACAGCAACACACATAATCTTAAAGCCCAGGTTGTCCTGAAGAAAAGGATGTTTAGAGTTTGAGTGTTCACCACAGGGTTGATGTTTTAAAACAAAACAAATCCAGACAAGACACAATGGTTGAAAATAGCTGAGAACTCTAAGTGATAATCAATTAAAATTTGGGCTAATCTGGCTTCGTTATAAGGCATGTCTCCCCCTCTGGCATTGTTTTCACTCTCCATTTTCACCTTATGTCTCACTATGGCACATATCCTAACACTATCTGATTGGCTAGATATCACACAAGTGCAATACAATGAACACTGAGCTGTGGGTGCCACTGACATCATGTCCTGTTTTCCTGATGCTTCTATGCTAATCTGTTCATTTTGTTTGTCATAATAAATGCAAATATCACTTATTGGTCTGAGGAGCTACTAATAATTGGTATCTACCCTACAAAATACAATACTAGTCAACCCCTAATTCTCACTTCAATCCTGGCTGAACTGCTTTCATTTTGCATTGTCCTGTTTTGTTTCCTCTGTTTTGGCTTTTCACAGTCTAAAACTATTTTTTTTTTGTCCTTATTCTTTTAGTTGCATTGGTTTAATGACTTGCGTATTCAGACTTGTGTTTTAACTGAGTGTGCATGACTATAATTTAAGGTTTAACGCTTATGTTCGCTGTAATTTTAGGTTTAATGCAACTCAAAGGCAGGGCAATTACAACAACTTAGTGGGTGACAGTAAGAAGCCAACATATCAGCAGTAAGCAGTGAGTGAAGTCAAATGGCATAGGATGTGAATGGGATTGTCTCTGAATGTCGTGCATGGCCAGCACACAACCGTCAATCAAAGAGACAGCCAGATTAGAGCTTTGGATGAGGAGGGGGGGTAATGCAGGTAGAATTCATTTGCCGGAGTTTAATGTTCCTGTGCTGTCTCAACTGTTCTGTGTGAGCTCCTGACAGAGTCAACGGGCTGAGGTTGTGTCAGGACGTCTGACTGGCAGGCTTTGAGTTTGGCAGAGTCAGCCTGTCAAAGCAAAGCTTTGCATAGCTTCACGTGGACAATGTATATGATGCGATGGACAAGAGGGGATGGTGCCAGTTTGACAGTAGCAAACTCTTGTGACAGTTACCTTAATCTAGTTTTTACTAGAACCTGAACTACCTGTTTATTGTTGTTCTTGTCAGGAAAGGAAAATTATATTTTATTGTACAATTCTTCAGTAGCTACTTAGTACTTAAAGTAAACTTTAAATGAAATACTTTTTACTTTTCCTTGAGTAGATTTACAGAGCAGAACTTTAACTTTTACAAAGTAAATTTTAACCTGAGTAAATTTATTTTCACTTGAGTTAGAAAACCAGTGAACAGGGGCACATGCTAGGCATGCCACACATGTACCCAACTAGTCACTCATGGGATGCGCTTCTGGCATGTTGGAAATTTTGGTCATGTGTCAGCACACACTCGCACAGTTAAGGCTCGGTCATGCTTTCTGTGTGGACAGCAGCACGGGCATAAAATAATGCAGAACTGTAATGCTGAAACATCTGGTGCACTCATACCTGCCCCGGCTTCTTCCTCACCAAAAACGAATATTATCCCAAACGCTTGGGGGCAGTGTCTTCAAAAGTCATGTCTGTAGCATGTTTTGACCTCTGGCAGGTCTGCATCTGCAAGAATTTCAGAGATATGCATGGCCAGGCGAAAATTTGGACACCAGCAAAAGAGCATCTCTAAAGATATTACGTCATGTGTGACGCACAGATACTTGCGACTCTGTGCATCAGAAAGGCTTTAGAGCAGAGTCATGCACAGATGCCAGACTTTGGGCAAATTTTCCTTCAAACTGTCATACAATGTCTTAAATCCCCATGAATATACTTAATCAAAGTAATAAACAAAGAACAAAGAAAACAGGCCTACTAATATTTGTTATTATCTAGCTGCTAGTTGTGTTTACTGGCAATGCTGTTCATGTTTGTTGGAGAAAGATAGGAGGAGCAGTTTTGTCACCATTTGTAGCTAATTGAAGCATGAAACAAGACAGTCTATACTGACTTGCACTGGTACAGTGTGAGCACATAAAACGTGCATGATGGTTATACGCAGGGTGCGAATTGTTGAAAAATCAGAGGGGGGACATTTTCTTGCAGCTGACCTCTAATCTACAGCCGGGCACACACTGTGCTCTCTGAGTCGTGCAACTGGTTTGAAGTGTGTAGTTTGTGGGCACACAAGAGCCAAACTCAGAGAGCCACAAGCAGATTTCCATACCTCAGGGTATTTTTCCTGTGTCAGCTTTTCTCAGCTGAGCAGCAGATGATCCATGAGGGACAGAGAGAGAGAGAGAACTACATGAGGAGAAACTCAAATCTCAACAGGTAAAAGTCAGACAACTTCTCAAGGTTTTATCACCACCTTTCTTATCATCTCATCCACAGTCACTGATGGTGCACCTGCTGAGAGTCCCGTGATTTCTCTAATGGATTTTTGTTTCCTTATGATATGACAAAAACCATCAAAACAAAGAAGGAAAGACAGGAGTTAGAGCTGAATGTTCCTAGCTAATATGATTGTCTTGTATTAAAGCAAAAACCAAAGTGGTCTAAGCTCAGACTGACAACACAGGCGATACTCTCTCTCTCTTTCCTAGAACAATTAACAAGTTACGGGTCATGCTTATCATCAATGGGGAGAAAGTTCTTACACAAAAGTTAAAGAATAGTCTTCTGTTAATCCATTTACGGGTCTTTAGGATAGCAGAAAGTGTACATGATCCTTTTTTTTTGGTTGGGGTGATCAGTCCTGCATGCTTTACAAGTGCTAATAAATTAATATGACTCATTGAGTGTTATGTAAACAAAAAATCCTCTCTGTCGTAGGCTAAATCTTTTAAACATCTCAAGCATTTTATTTAAGATAAGACGTGGAAATTGTTTAAACTTCTGATATCAATAGGCACAGACAAAGTTGTAATCCTTGCACTGCGCCTGGTCCGTCCTGATTTCTCTCAGGCTGTGCGTGACAATGGGACTGTAGTATGAGCACATAAATCTCAAATTTTATTTGGGTGTCATCAATGTTTCAATTGCACAGTGACTGCTGAGAATAGACCACCAGAGTGGGAGGCATTCAGTCTGAGCAGAGTCAGAGATAAAACATACCCCCACCCCCACCCCCCCACCCCCCCGAGATGAAAATTTATCATCAGGGCAGGGATTAGAACCAGAAGGGAGGAAATCCCCCTGGCAATTCGCACCCTGGTTATGCGTCATAAGCGACTGAGTTGCACAGTGTGAGCTGACATTCCATTACTACAGTTACATTTTCTGCCCAGTTTAAGAGGACAAAACAGCATGGGATGAATGCAACTAAAAACAAAAATCCCTTGTCAAATCTGGACCTTATTTGTATTGTGATAAATGCATTAATGCTGGCAGTCTTACAAATAAAGGCATTTGAAATGGCACATCAAAGATTTCCTGAGTATAGTCCAAAGTAGGGCTGAAACTATTTCTCCAATTATTCCAGGGATTGATTCAAAAAAATTCCTTGAGGCAAATTATCTGCCTCGAGGCTTTGCTTAAATCAGTCATGTATACATATATATATATATATATATATATATATATATATATATATATATATATATATGCTCATGCTGTAATCTTGGACATCGCGCCGTGTTGCACGGCGTGCTGTGTTTCACACGGATGGCTATGTGTGTGGCACAATGCACTTGTTTTCACTGTTACTATAACATAACTTGCATGATATGAGGCGGGAAAATCACAAAGCAAGAGGAGTTGATGTAGTGATGTTTACAGGCACGCGTCCTGAGTTTTTACACAGCCACTGGCCGCTGCTTTATGGCAAATATGGCACTATGCCTGCACCGGTGAACCTACGCAGATCTATGAGTTTACGCGTTGCATGCATCACTCGCTGGTGTGAGACAGCGTTCAGTTTGTGTCTGAGACTTCAGGGAATTTCATAAACTTCTCTGACTGAACTGAAAGTTTCACAGAAGACAGTCAGGCTTCACGATTCAAGTCCTGCTTCTGTGCTTTCCCTCCCTTTCTCTCTCTCTCTCTCTCTCTCTCTCTCTCTTCTGCGTGTACACGTTATACATTTAATTATAAATTATCTAAAATTCAACCCAATGACATCTTGAGTACAGCGTATTTTTTCAAAAAGTTTCAGCATCTCAAATAATTTGATAAGACTTGTATTGATAATGAACTGACACCAATAAAATAGAAACACGCTATTGCCACAGGCCAAGACAGAGACTAAATAGGTCAAAGTTCATCATCATACAGTCAGGATTCAACAGGTCATGGAAGCAGCTTTATCCCTTAAAATGTGTTCTCCATGTCAGTGAATGGTCTTAAAAGTCAGATTATTATGGTGGATGAACTCACAAACAAAAAATGCAAAAATTAAAAGTGAACACCCTTTGAAAAATAGACCATATTCCTGTACTCAAAGGTTCACCTTTCAGAAATCATAAACTATTATAAAAGAAATAAAGTGCTAGCACCCAAAGTTTCCTGGGAGAGGATCCCTAAAACCCCAAATATGGCATTATCTAATGTCATTATTTGAATT
This sequence comes from Cheilinus undulatus, assembly GCF_018320785.1. Taxonomy (NCBI): domain Eukaryota; kingdom Metazoa; phylum Chordata; class Actinopteri; order Labriformes; family Labridae; genus Cheilinus; species Cheilinus undulatus. The sequence goes on from NC_054872.1 coordinate 45,492,758, forward strand.
CCTTTCCTTGTAATTTTAAGAAATGTAAACTGTCATCAGAACTTCATTGCACTTTCTAAAATATATTTTCTTTAGAGAACCTGTTAAAAACAATTTTTAATAAAGTAGTACATTTAAGGGTCCCTGCGTCTTTTCTCATTTGTCTAGTACTACTTCTCTTGAAAAAGCAAGAGTGACTAATTTAAAAAAAACAATATTTCATATTAGAGTACTTGATTAATCGTCAGAAGAATCGATAGCGTACTCGATTACAAAAAGAATCTATTACTGCAGCCCTAGTCCAAAGACATGCTAGCAATTGTTCTTGCAATGTTTGTTGCCTTTGGTTGCAAAAGTGTGCACAGGTGTGACCTTCCTGTAAAGCACTGGAGTGTTGTGTTTATATTAAGGGTCTTCTGTCATATAATTACTTTTTCCACAGGAAAGAGACATTAGGGGATAATTACACTCTACATTACTTGTGGCTGCGTCTTAGTAGCAGTGAGAATATTGTCTAATTAAGAAGATATGAAGGATTAATAATGAGAGGTATGCACCCAGTCATGTTTACTTGAGGCTTTCTCACTCATTAAGGGTATTTGCTGCTTAGTGGTATAACATTAGCTAGAGATGAGCACAAAGGACTTCAAAACTTCCCCTCAGTGTAATAACAAACACTGTGCTGATTTGTTTTGAAAATCACCTTTCAAAGAAGTCATCATCAGGTAAGTGATTACAGCACAGCATCTACCAGCCCAGACAGTCTGGTAACTTATGCAACACATTTCTACTTAGCAGTAATGAGGAGAGAACTTCTGATTACGAATATTTGCACCGGCTTTTCTAGGAAAGCTTAAAGGATGCAGAAAGGGAAAGTGGGTCCATGCCCTTGCATTGAAAGTGTGTTTTCTTTGGGTTTTGGGATTCAGCCAGTGATTTTCATGGTCTGAATGAAAAGGACCAGACAAGGGGAAGTGAGCTGTTGGTGTGATTGTGGGCTCTTCCTAAAACTGTGACCTCTACAGATCACTCGGGCTGTTGGTTGGGATAAATGCCAGAGCATCGAAGTCTGTGGACAGAGGAGAAAACTGGAAACTATTGAACAGCTGTTTTAATGTGATAGAGAGGGAGGTGCTGCTGCAGCCAAAGGAGTTCAAGAAGGCATCGCTCTTGTTTTCAAGTGAGTCTAAGACGGAGCTCAATATTGATGACTGATTGGAGAAGAATCTACCATGAGGTGAAGGTAAAGGCTGTCTTACATCCAAAGTAGCCTGAAATTCAGTTGTTTCTCTGTTCTTGAGCTAATCTGAAGGCCACATGAAGTTTGGAGGTCTGCAGTGATTGACTCTGCAGAAAGTTGGCGACCTCTGCACACTATGCGCCGCAGCACCTGCTAACCCGCTCCATCATTTTACATGGCCTACCACTCGGTGGCTGAGTTGCTGTCGTTCCAAATCGCTTCCACTTTATTATGATACCACTGACAGTTTACTGTGGAATATTTAGGAGCGAGGAAATTTAACAACTTTAAGAAGTCTAGTTTTCTATGAAATTACACTCCAAGCAGTCCATTACATAAACGTTACATCACTCTTTTCTTTAAATGTACAGAGGGTTTTTGCTATCATGAGGGAGAAAAGCTGTTAAAAAGCAAAGCTGCCAGCCAATTCCACTCCACAAACACACAGTAATATAGTGCAGTAGAGAGAAAGAGAGAGCATGATGTACAATTACACACAGTTGGAAGGAAAATAAGCAAATACTTCCACTCATCTGCTCTACTACAAGTCAGTTTACCGATGAAGTGAATGAAGAGCAGTGCTGACTGTAGTAGCCTATTAACAGACTGATTCTTTCCAAAATGCTCCATGCATTCAATGCACCGTCCTCACTGTTATTCCATCATAAACCATAAATACGCCACATCTGTACTGTATGCTTCTGTGTCGGGCACATTAAAATAGCTTTTGAACAGATTTGTGTCATAAATTGTCCTTTTATTGTAATTTAGACTTAAATTACTTTAGCCAACTTATTAAAAATATTCAGTTTAAATTATGTACAGGTCCACAAATGCAGTTAACAGCAAATGTTTTGTTTTTTTTAACACATGGTTTCAGAAGAGTAGTGAAGCATATAAATATCGATAACATTAAAAGAAAAATGGGAGCACTCTTTAACTCTAGTGCTTACCTGGTTCTTATCAAAATAAAAATTCAGTTAGGGCTGAGGTCACAGCAGGGGCCGGATTCTGGATTCAGGACTAACCTGAGGGCCTAACAGGGTCACTTTTTTAACCATAAACCTTTAGGCTTGTTCACTGGTAATAAAATATGAAAAAAAAAAAAAAGTATTTTGACATTTAAAGAGTTAAAAAGATAAGTTTAAAGACTCACAATCTGAGAAAAGTAAATTTATTAGTTCAAAAAGGTCAAAACATGAAACTGAAATTGAAAAATAATGTTTTTTTAAGGCAAATATATAAGAAAGTCAAAATGATGACTTTAAAAGTCAAATATGAAATAAAATTTGTAATCATTAAATCAAAAGTCAAAATATTGTTACAAATTTTCAATTGTGAGTCTAAAAGGTCAAATTTAGGATTATGAAGTCAAAGTTTGAAGTTGAAAATAGCAGGCAAAATACAAAATAACTGGTTAAAAAGGTCAAAATATCACTTAAAAATAGAATTATGAATCTTAAAGCTCAACATATATGAAAAGTCAAAATTGTGAGTTGAAATGCTCAAAGTATGAATCTGAAAGTCAAAATCCTAAGTTTGAGTCCTAATTGTGAGATGCTTAATTGAAAATGTGAAATTAAAACACAATTAATTTCTTTTCAAACATTCCTGACTTCTTATCTAAATATTTACTCCTTCCTTTTTTAGATTTTATGACCTAACAAGGATTTCTTAAATCCTCAAGGATACATTTACATTTTTATACATGAGGAAATCTGCAGACCTCAGACTAAATGACCAGTTATAACAGAAATATGAGATCATCTTGCGGGCCGGATTTAACTGTTCCACGGGCCGGATTTGGACCCCGGGCCTTGAGTTTGACACCTGTGAGTTAGGGGCATAAAACAGACAAAAAATAACTGATTACTTACCATTTTATCCACGGATCTTTGCTGTTTCTTTCCCAAGCCTGGTCAGGTCTGTGAACAAAAGACAAGCAAGACATTTTTCCTGGGAATGAATTCAGAATCTCATTTTGCATGCAGTGTTAAGAGAATCTTGTTAATGACTGACTGCAGCAATATAGAGCTGTATCATTTTCTCACTAAAAATTAAGATATTGAACAAATGTTTGTTCATGGTTAAATTGGTACATTTCTATTACAGTGTTTGCCTTATTCGTGGAGCATGGCACAAAGATGGCTGACAGGACAGTTAAAAGGTGTTATTAGTTTTGAACCAAACAATTTAAATGCTATGAGTAAAAGATTTATTGCATTGCATAAACTGATCCTGTATGCATAGCAAAGTGCAGTGACACTCAATGTATTCAACTTGTTCTAAAACACCTGGAAAGTTCTCTGTGTTTCTGTCACTTGTTATGGCTTGACAGCTCAACAATGGCGTTAAAGTGTGTGCTAATGACTGACTCCCTGGATGTCACTGTCTTTGCTATTAAATGTCAACTGTGAGAAGTGCGCTGGATTCACTCTGACAGGCTGGAGCCGAAAAATAGATGAGATTGGGCAGATGTGGGTGGAACTGGCACAATGGAGAGCCAAAACCCAGCACCATCAGAACACTGACAGGCTAATCTTTACCAGTAGATGACAAACGAGTCTTCCAAAAGAAATCAACATCGCCGATTATAATTGCAAACTGAAAATCTTCCAATTCAGAGATCTAATTTTAAAATAGTCAAAGGCACAGTCAGTCTCCTGAATGGGCTCCCTTGGAGAGGACTCCCCCACAGTGTGAAGACAGCAGCCTCGCGCTGTGACAACACCTCGTTCTTATCTGTATCAAAACACAATCAGCACTCGGTATCAGTGAGCTGACAAGAACGGATGTTGACTGAAATTTGAATAAAATGTCAGACTATTATCTGGCTGTCAGCTTGAAGAGAAGCCAGCGGAAGCTCCCCATTCATCAACAGTGGTTGTCAGTCTTTTTTTAAATGATTGACTTCCTCTGAAAAACTCCTTCTGTGTCCTCAGTTGGTTCTGATATGCCTTGCTTTGTAATCACAGGGTAACAACGGAAAATAAGACGTCAATTAGTGTGTCTCCAGCCGGAAATTTCTCCAAACATTTAGCTCTAAGTGGATCAAAATTTTGACAGCCATATTGTGATAGTTTGTGTTGTGCTGTTCTTGTTTTCATGATTTTTATACTTATTTGGATTCCATGAACATAATATGCAAAATATATACATATTCTTTAACTGTAACAGAATAAACAGAGCTCTTTTAATATCTGACACATCTCTCATACAGGTTATATGTAAGAGATCCTGCCTCTGTTAATAGCGGGTTAAGCTTTTAAACTGAGGAAGCATTATTATAAAGAGTATCTGCCTTTTTCTGGTACCTACAGCGCTGTGAAGTGTGGAGGCCCAACCTCTGACTTCTTCCTATTTGACTCTGGGGTGAGGCAGGGGTGCATCTTAGCCTCTTCAGTACCTGTATGGACTGGATAAATGGGCGGGTAACAGGGGCAGTGAGCTGTGGGGTGTCATTTTTGTTGATGTCCAGGTCACTGATCTGGACTTTGCTTATGATGCTGTGATCTTGTGGGGACTGCAGACGTCTGTGTGAGGGCTCTTAACTCACTGAGTGAGGAGGCTAAAATGTTGGTAATGTGTGTCTCCAGGGCCAAAACAAAGATCCAGGCATTCGGTAAGACTTAGGTGCTGACATCAAATCTGTGTCTATGAATGGTGAATGCAATGAAGGTGTGTAAGAATGAGATCAACCGCAGACTTTGCCTCACATGGGACAATGTGTTTCCTGGGCATGAAGGGGTGGTGCTCATGGTATCTGTGCATGCACAACAGCAACTTTTCTTCACATTTTTGGGTACCATTGGCAAGACCGTGTGTCTATTGCTGACCTGCTCAGGATAACAGGGACGGGAAGGGTCAGCTGCTGGGTATGGGGACCTGGTTCTAGGGGCACCTGATTTGTTTTCCAGGCCTGGTCCAGCTCACTGAATATTGGGCTCCCAGGACCCGTTCAACCAGACCTTGGTGGTGGCTGTGTGCGTCATGGAAGTGTCAGCTTGGAGGATACCTGGAGAGATGGGGCCCGGCACAGGCCTTGATCAGCATACGCTCCTATGTCTGACCTCAAGCATTACTGGCACATGTGTTAAACTGCACATGCTGCGATAGTTTTTTTGCACAGTTTAATACAGTTAGAGTACTGATATCTGATGAGGCAGAGGATGGACAATTTTATTAAATATTTGTGTATAATTTATATCTGTTCATTAATTTGGATTTTTATTAATGTTGGCTGATGTTTGACTTCTTAAAGCATGTGGTGGAACTGTAGAGGAGGGTTAAGGTATAAGGATGCCCAGTCTTTCATGAGGGGGTTAGTCCGTCTGGGGTTTGCTGCTCCAAAATCTGTTTTTACTAGTATTGTTAAGTGGGAATTTGCACTGTGGAGATCTCCATCAAAGGTCTGACTGCTTAAAAGGTCCATTAGAAATTATATTTTAGAAGTGAAAATATTCCTACTATTTAAAAAAATCAGTGTGTTCACTGAGACAATCTTGACAAAGTGCTAAACACAAGCAACACATTCTTCTCAAATGCAAAAAAATTAAAATAATTGTTGTTCAGAGATAAAACTTTAGCTCTAAAAGCACACTTTAATGAAGGAAGATGAAAAACAAAACAAACTTCAGCTCAAGCAGGTCGGTCTGCAGAGATTTAAAGGTTAAATTTAAAGATATCTGCAATATCTAACTTATTCAGCTGATATCCACCAAATCTGATATCATGCCAATAATATTGTGCATTCGTTAAATTATTTTTTATCTGTCACCTTTTCACTACTAATCTTAATTTAGTTATTTTTGTTTGTTTTTTAGGCTTTTATTTAACTCTAGTTACGATCATCTATCTTTTAATGTCCAGTTTTATAGACTTTGAATTATTTGGAATGTCAAGTCTTTCATCATTGTTTCATTATTATCTTTATTATTTTTTATGGTAACTTTAATGTTTTTTATTTCATAAATTCTTTCCTTTACTGCCACACTGCTTTGTCTTTTATCCCTGTCTCTTTTAATCATCCATCTTTTCTCATTATTTTTTGAATTACTTTTTGTGTGCATTAGTCACTAAACCTTTTAACCATTTTACTTTTTTGTCAGTCACCTTTGTACAATCCTAAAGCACTTTGAACTGCCATTGAATTTGTTTGAAAGGTGCTATATAAATAAAGTTTGATTGATACTATATATGGCCTCTACTGTTTCTAACCGCTTTTTGCATGGGGGGGGGTTCAATCTCTTTTATCAATACCTGCAAGTGATGAGCAATTAGAAAGAGAAAGTTTAAATTAGAACTCTAGGGATTCACCACTTTCTGAGATATGTAGTAAAGATAAATCAAAGTTATAACCTCCACAATATAATCAGACAGGTCTACAAAAAATCAGCGGAGAAACTTTGAAGATCTTGGATACATTAAAGAGAAATGAGCAAAGGAGTTGGACACAAATTATACCTAAAAACGATTGGAAAATAAGCTTCAAAGAATTTCCTCTTAACATAAAATCACCCCATCTGCAGGAATATACATGAAGACAGATGTAAGATATTTCAGGACACCATCCATCATATCAAAGTGGAATGTCGAGGTAATAATGCAAATTATAAACAAACGTAAAATATTGCAAAACCTTCTGGTCACAGAGGAGTGTGCAGAAAAACTGAGTACTCTTGGAAACATAAGATACATGAGGCCTTTTTTACATTCTGAGAGCAACGGCATTTTATTTTTTTAATCAAAATTTTTAGATAATTGTTTATAGGTTATAGGTTTTTAGGCTAATTTAAGAGCTTTCCATGACTTTATGGTTTACAGCTTTTTTATGGTCCTTAATGAAATACTATGTGTGATGGAAAATTTAATCCCTCAGTGACCACATTGGCAGTTAGCTAATGTCTAATGCAAGGCGATGGAGTTCAGGTAAAAAAAATAAAAAAAAAAAAAATTCTATGTTCATCAATGAAATTTAAATTATTAAGTAAGAATAAACATTTTGGTTTTACTATGATTCAATTCATGTCTTGCTACTTTATTCTTTCTGTGGAGAAACTAAATCAAACAAACTGTTTTTCAGAGTAAAGTACTTTTGTTATTTCTCAAAGATGTCTGCAGGGATCCAGAGCCTGAATAAAAAATACCTTTATTATGAATGTTAAAGCTTTTAATCCAACAACTACTACCTTTCTTTCTAGAATAATACATCTTATGGAGCGGATTCAAAAATAATTGGGATAAACAGTGACTTTTTTGTCCATTGCCAACAGACTGATGACATGATGTCGCAGAAGTGGGTTGACAAGTATTTTGTAAATGACTCTGGACTCGTCTTCATGCGGGAAAAAAAGAATGGGTTAAAGCTGTGTTGAAACTTGACTGATGATTCTGGCATTTGGCTGACTATTTGAATAGGTATTTTATATTACAGATCCCTGATAAAATCTAACAATTATAAAGTGCACGACTTAAAGCCTTCACCAAAAATGGTACATGTAATAAATGTAGATATTTCTGGCTTTGGAGGCGAGGGTACCTGAATTAGAGAAGCCGCTCTGCACCAGTGATTGAAAGTCTTCATCTGCAGCCATATTTAGTCAGCTCCCTGTAGCCTGTGCAGGCCGGCCTTGTGTAACTTCTCCCTGTGGTGAGGCTACTGTCTGCACTCATTCAGCAGAATAAAATCAATCTAAATGAGCTCCATCTTTACTGCCTGCAACATTTAAGTGATGGCCTATCTGTGCATCAGAAGATGTATACTGCAAGTACAGTACATTACCCTGAAATACAATTTAACTTTTGTTTCACTCGGTGTATTTTGTAGAGATACACTGATTGTAAAAATCAGGACCAATGATAATATCAATGACTTCAGTTCAGCTGATGCAGATGTCTTTTATCACTTCTTTTGGTGTAACAATCCCAAGATACCAACCTTTATTCTCATGTTTGACCATGAAAACAGCTCAGAGTTCTTTCAGTAAGTCACATTTTCTGCTATATAGTGTTGTAGTGCTCAAGAACGGTCTTTCTCAAGACCACATTTTAAATGTCTTGGTCTTGGACTCAAGAGCAATTTTAAACGGTCTTGTCTCGGTCTCAGGCTGGCCAGACTCGGGACTGATCTGCTATTCTTTGACTTCATTAATGTGATAATAAGGAGAAGCACTTGCTAAAACAACAAAAAGCTACACCTGCAAAAACTCGGACATCAGTCCATCTTATTTCTAGTAAAAAATACCTCTGAACTCTTACTTTAGGCCTCATTCACCTGATAAATCTAGATAAACAACTCATTTTAAAATATTTAAAATAATTCTGGACTTGTCAGTGGTTTTTAAACACATACATGGATTTATTTTTTGCAAGATGTTAGTTGAACAAATTTGTTAAGATTTGAGATTTTGCATGCTGTGCTTTGAAAGATTTGCAGACACCTTGTTTTTATCCGTCAAATTTATAAAAAAAAGAAAACTAAAATGAAAGAGAATGCTCTTCAACTGTTCAACCTTGTCATGTTTTTTTCAAATTGATTTTTTGTTGTCTCGGTCTTGACTCGGTCTCGACCCCAAAAAGTCTTGGCTTTGTCTTGGTCTCAGTGCACTCTGGTCTCGGTCAGGTCTTGGTCTCGGATAATGTGGTCTTGAGTCCAACACTCCTGCTATATAATGAATCACTAAACTAAACTGGCAGGTAAGTATGCTAATGCCTGCATGAACTTGTCAGGATACAACAGATCTACTGATGTCTGTTCATGCTCACATCATTTACCATGGCCAGTGTTTGTTCACAGGGCTGATAACAATGTTCAACTGATGCATCCCTTACATTTTGTTGCCATTACCACCTCAGACCTCTAAAGCAAGACTTAAACTTGCATCAGGGTATTTCATTGTGCTAGAATTGTTACTTTTACTTTGTAAAATAAAAATGGAGCCCTTGTACTCCTGGTAACTAAAGGCACGAACTGAAAAAGGCGCACAGTTTTAGAGATAAATACTCACCTTTATAGGTGCTATATATATTCATCTTTCATAACTGGTAATAAAGTAGCCTTGTTATCTAAAATGATAAGTTTACACCCTATTAGATTTTTAAATCTAACATTTAAATGCCTGGAATTTACTAATGGCTAATTATTAATGCATATCAGTTCCAGAGAGCTGTTATTAGTAGGGATGCACAGTATTGGATTTTTGCCAGTATCCGATTTGCCAATACTGAAATTCATTTTAGCTGTTATTGATATCAATACTGATGTAGTTCAGACCTCAAACGTCAGTCCCAGAGACATGCAGGAAGGAACTACAGCTTGGACATCAATGTAGGCCAACAACGTTTATGGGGTACAACCCAGGCCATCTGTGCCCTGCAGCTATTTATTCTGGTAGAGAAATAATAACAATGACAATAATAATGCATTTTATTTATAGGCACCTTTAAAAGCCCTCAAGGTCACCGTACAAGAAAGGTTTAAACAAGACATATAAATAAGTCCACAAAATCAAGTCAGCAATAACTTAGAACAATGAATGAAACAGTGTAGGTCGACTGAAAGACATCAGTTAGACTGAATATGCCAGTCTGAAAAGATGAATTTTAAGATTTAAAAATGCAGAGAGAGTTAATGTTATGGATGTCTGGTGGGAGGGAGTTCCAAAGTCGGGGAGCAGAGCGACTGAAGACTCTAGAGCTCATGGTGGTCAAACAGGCAGGTGGGACAGTGAGGTGGAGAGAGGAAGAGGACCTGAGAGTGCGAGAGGGGGTGCTGATGTGAAGGAGGTCAGAAAGGTACAGAGGGGCGAGGTTATGGATGGCTTTGAAGGTCAGGAGCAGGATCTTAAAGTCAATACAGAAGCTGACCGGGAGCCAGTGTAGCTGCTGAAGAAGTGGGGTGATGTGATTGATAGATGGAGTTCTAGAAATGATGGGGGCGGCAGAATTGTGGAGGGATTTCTGAAATAGAGGGAAAATTCCAAGCACTTTCAAGCACACTGTTCATATCTTGAAAACCCATTGTAATTCAAGCACTTCACTGTATTTCAAGCACCTGTACAGTCCCTGTATATGATCCATTCAATGTAGCTAACTGTGCTCATTTACTATAATATTTGTATCTGTGACAGAACACTCTGACAAGGTATATTTATGTAATGCACACCCACACACCACGCTGACATCTGTGCATATCTAAGACCATCTGTAAGCTTGTAAATATAGATGCACACTTTCACATCTTGTCATTTGGTATACATCCACACATCAGCTGCTCCCACTGCTACTGCAAATGGTTCATGATTGCTCTAATAATGTATGCTCTACATGAGCAGATTTTTGAATAATAATTCATATGTGGGATGTGTCATGCATGCTGCCTTGTGCCTTTGTTTTGGTTGATTTTGTGTTTATTTTATGTGATTTCTATAAGTTTCCTTTATAATGAGATTTAAGCCCCAGCCTGCTCAGTCCTTTGAGACCTTAAAGTGGGGGTTATGGAACAATTACCTTAAATCCATGCATGTAAATAATTTAAACTCTGCCTAACAGCGTGGTTCACCCAGGTCACACAGTGATAATGTTAATGATGAGGCTTTCGTTTTTGCTGCGATGCTCGTCTTTTCCCCTGAGTATCATTTATCCACCTTTACTGCTGTGAGTTAGAGCTGTATTCATTATTAAAACATGGTTTGTTAGGGGTTGTATTTTAATTATTCTAAGGCGCTGCCCTCTGTTGCTATCTTTCTTTTGGTGGCTCTTTATCAGGGATCTGGGATTTGTTGACTAATAATTAAAAAAGAGGAAGATAATCGCACAGCAGGTCTGAAGCACAGAGACAACATTATCATGCTTTTCTATGCGAGAGTGAAACTAAATACTTTTTAATGTTTCAGAGCCTCAGTGCAAATTTTACTTTCTCTAGTCTTCTGTGTATAAATGGAACTCAACTGCAATTGTACAAATATGCTGAAACACTCATTTATAGGTGTTTCTGGGTAAATGTCATGGATGTAACTAGAAGTGTCAGCATTTTTGTGATTGTGTTTTCAGCCTGTGACCCCAAAAAACACAGCGCCAGAGACTGGGGGCCCCCATCAGCCCAAGGGATGGTTAAAGGGTACAAATTTACGGTTTTGGGAGTTTTTGAACAAAATTACATACATTTAAGCACAGATTTCATTTGATAGCTATGGTTTATTTGAAAATGAACTAGTTTAAGGATTTTTTTAACAATAATGGATAAAATAGACAACCTTAAATTATTTAAAATGTCTTGGTTTATTTTTGTTTTTGGAAAGCATCCCACGACCCCCTTCAGTGTTTTGCGACCCCCACTTTGGGAACCACTGTGATAAGTAATAGATAGTATATGATAGGCCTGGGAGCAAATGTTGTTACTGTTCAATTTTATTCAGGTTCCTAAGTGCTGATTTGAACAATATAACCATTCTGAGGTGTTTTGATTCTAAGGGCCTGTGCTGCCCTGGCAGCCCCCATAACCTTTTATGATTGTTCCTACCGGCATCTGTTATTGATGGGTTATGAAAGCTGACTTCCACGTCTCTGCAGTATTCGTCAAGCCAAAAACACACAGGCGCTGTCTGACGCCGACCAAACAATCAGCCGCATTGTTTTCTATGTACAAACCCACACAAGCAGGGGCCCGGAGGCATACAACGTGCCATGGCGCTTTACACCAATGCTCTATTCTGTGGCTGGTGGAATGTTTTTTTTCTGAGAGAACAGCTGTTGTGAACATCTCAGCTGTTGAGTAGCAGTTTAAATTACCAGCTCCATTTTTGGTGGTTGTCAGGTAGTGTACACTAGGGCTGAACGATATGTGAAAATAATCTCATTGCATTTTTTTTTTTTACTAATATTGCGATTTCGATTTAATATGCAATTATTTTTAGATTCCTCAAATTATGTATTGCTAAAAAAAAAAGCAATGATTCATTCGTTATTATTACCAACACAATACCAGATAACTTAAACTAGGGATTGAAGATTTGACAAAGAGATCTTTTTGTGATTTTGGCTCATATAGCACATTTTATATCAGTTGCTATTCTCAGGGGATAATAATTTTTTGAACAGGAAAAGTAGGGTTTTTGTAAAGTATTCTAAAATAGGCACTTCATGTATGCATAATGTGTAGAGCAAAAAAAAAAAAAAAAAAAAAAACCTGCAAAAAAATTGTACCAAACTGGTATTTTGATACATTTCAGGTTAAGAAAATATTGCACTATCTGCGATTTGAAAATTGCAGCAGGCTATATTGCAAATGAATCTAATTTGCGATTAATTGCCCAGCCCTAGTGTACACTTGCATTGTTTTGAAGGTATGGAGACAAAAAACACTCAGTGCTGCAGCATCACATTGTGTTCAGTGGTAGCTGTTATTGCTGTTTTGTTTAGGTCTTCATGCTGGTCATGTGACTTAAAGTTATATGAGTGAATCTTTCACAAAAAAAGTTATAAAAAAAAAAAAGATTGGTATCATCCCTATTTTTCACAATCACCGCTACCTGTAACATCTACAAATCCTTTTGCAGTGGATGACAGCTGATGTTTTCAAGTCCTTCATTAAAAAATTAAATGTTCTTAAGCTAAGCTCATGAGCTAATTACCAAGCCTTTTAGCTTGCTTACAGTGAGACAGCTGTATGAAACTGAACACACATACAACAACCTGCCAACGCTCTCGCCTTTAAGTGAGGATGGAACAATCGATACATTTACCTGCTGGTTGAGTCAGAAAGATAATAGTTGAATGGCACAGTTATATACAGTAATTTAAATGACTTTTCTTATGGCTTGGAGCTTTGACAAAACTGCACATGAATTATTTTGGCTTCCACTGGTGAGTATGACATCAAAAACCAATCCTAGGGTAGATTTTTTAAAATCATCCAGTAAGAACTGTGATACTTTAAATTTGATTTGTGTTAGTCCCTCGGGTGCTACAGTGTATTCAGAAAGTATTCAGACCCCCTTCAACTATTTGTTTTTCCTATGTTGCAGCCTGATGCTACAGTCATTAAAATTGTTTTTACTCTCATTAATCTACCCTATAATGACAAAATGAAGCAAATTTTTGTAAATTTTTGCAAATTTATTACAATAAAACAGAAATATCATATTGACAGAAGTATTCAGACCCTTTATAAAAACACTTGAAATTTAGCTCCCATTTCTCTTGATATTTGCTGAAATGTTTCTACATTTTGATTGGAGTCCGCCTGTGGTACATTAAAATGATTGGACAGGATTTGGAAAGGCACATACCGCTCTTGAATTTCCCTGGGGATTAAAAAAAGTATCTATCCATCTCCATCTATCTATCTACAGAAGGCCTCACAGCTGACGATGCATATCAGAGCAAAAGCCAAGCCATGAGGTCAAAGGAACTGCCTGCTGAGCTCAGAGACAAGATTGTTGCAAGGGACAGATCTAGAGAAGGCTACAAAAAAAATCTGCTGACCTGAAAGGTTCCCAAGATCATAGTGGCCTCCATAATTTTCAAATGGAAGAAGTTTGGTGTAACCAGGACTCTTCCAAGAGCAGGGGAGAACAGCCTTAGTCAGAGAGGTGATCAAGATCCTGATGGTCTCTCTGATTGAGCTCCAGCGATCCTGTATGAAGACGGGACAAAGAACCAAAAGGACAACCAACACTGAAGCCCTCAGCCAATCTGGGCTTATGGCAGAGTGGCCAGATAGAAGCCTCTCCTCACCGCAAAACACACGAAAGACCACTTGAAGTTGGCAAAAAATGACAGCCAAGCAGGCTTTTATATGTTTTGTACTGTGAAATGGCCCTTCTCCCCCAATTGCTCGGATTGGTGACTAGCTCTTGGAAAAGTCCTGGATGTGCCAAACTTCTTCTTGGGAACCTTCAGTGCAACAGAATGTTTTGTAGCCTTCCCAGATCCATCCCTTGTGCAAAATCCCATTCCTTAGCTGTCATGTCCAAGGAAATTAATTTACAACAGGTGGTCTCCAATCAAGATGTAGAAACATCTCAGCAATGATCAAGAAAAATGGGAGCAACCTGAGCGAAATTTCTAGTTTGCAAAGGGCCAGAATATTCTATAATGTGCACTTTTTTTCATAATCTGTAATTCCTCATTATGTTTTAATGTTGTTTTAATGTTGTTTGTATGTCATAACTACGTTTTGAACTTTGCTGCCTCTTGGCCAGGACTCCCTTGAAAAAGAGCTTTTTAATCTCAATGGGATTCTCCTGGTTAAATAAAGGTTAAATTAAAAAAAAACTTATGTCTATGTGATTTTCAATTTTTTATTTTTTTTTATGAACTTGCAAAAAAAAAAAAAAAAAAAATCAAAAATTCTGGTATCACTCTGTCATGATGGGGTACTGAGTGTAGATTCATGAGAGGAAAACAAAGGTTTTTTTTCCTAAGTAGAACAATAAAAAAGTCTGAAAACTTTCTGAATGAACTGTTTAGTTTTATTTTAACACCGGTCCAAAACGAAAGCTACTTCATGTATAATCTATGAAAAGCAGAAGCAGCAGATCTCTAGTTTTTACACTAATAATGAAGAAACCATCACTTGATAATCAAAGTGCCTTACTATTAACATTTAAAAGCTCAGATTTGAAATCGTCAAAACCTTATGTGTTTGTGTCTTCAATCCATCATTTAATAAATCTGACATTGTCACACATTGAAAATGAGTGATGACATAAATAAACTATGATGCTCTCAAAGTAACAGCTGATGAAAAGAAACACTCTCTGCTGTCAGAACTGTGAGGCTTCTAAAGACTGATTCTGTTTTCTTTCAGATGCTGAATGACAAAATGTCACCATTTGATAGCAAAGATATTAATACCAGCTTGTGATAAGTTTCCATATTAAGAAATCTTTCTAGATGTGATGATTAAAGCAGAAGTGGGGCTGGAGAGACTGAAGGTTACTGCTTTTATTACTCACACTCTGCAGGTGTGCAGATGATTGACAGCAGAATATTATTAATGTGAATTTGGATGTGTTTACAAGCTCGACAGGATATAGTTATTTACTTTAAAAATCTTATTTAGGTTATGCAAATAGGTCTTTCTTCTTCTGGCATCAGTAAAGAGCGTGTCTGTCTCTCAGCCGCCGACTGAGCAAAGAAACAAAAGGCACAGAAAAATGGGGTTTCAAAAAACGAGGTAATTACTGCTCATCTCCTTGGGTTCTGCTGACACTGAAATGGGGCAATTGATGCTGTGCTAAGCTCATACTTGGACTTGGGGCTTGTTGGTTAATCTCTTTTGTTATTATAGAAATAAGTTGGAATGAGGTGTCAAAATAAGCAGAGGGGCGACAACAGGAAGCAAGTGATTACTACAAAATAAAATGAAAACAAGAATGCACTGTTTTTGCCTTCCACACTTTTCAGAAGTTACTGATCACTGCTATTTGACTGTTACTGTGGAGAATCTTCAACTGGTGGCCTTTGTGTCTACAATCAACCCTCCTGAAATACAGCTCACAATAATTTCTCTTAGTCAAATCAATCAGTCAGTCTTATTCATAACACAATGTTATCTTAGGACACTTAACAAAAAGAGCAGGTCTGCACCATACTCTTTGGTGTTATTTCCATAAAAAGGTGTTTTTTAAACTTTTTTTGCCCAAGGCACACCTAAGGTTAAGCCAAAATCTCAAGGCACACCATATTAAAAACAATACAAAACAGACTTCTTAAATAATGTTACAGTCATGATGGCCAAAAAGGGGAGATAAAGGGAAGAGCTTTCTGGGGCCCAGCCAACTGAGGGATCATGGAGATGGCAAAAGTGGGCAAAAGGTGGCAGAAAATGGGTTAAAAGTAATGAAAAAGCATGGGGAGCCGGTGGCCTAGTGGTTAAAGGCGTGCCCCATGTACGTGGGCGGCCCGGGTTCGAATCCGGCCTGAGGCCCTTTACCGCATGTCTCTCCCCCACTCTTGACCCTGTTTCCGACTCTATCCACTGTCCTCCTCTATCTAATAAAGGCACAAAAATGCTCAAAAATAAATCTTTAAAAACAAAAAAAAAAAACATGATGAAAAAGCATGGCAAAATTGGGCAAAAAGTGGCAAAACAAAGTCAGAGATAGGCAAAAATTGGTAAAAAGTGGCCAAACAATGGGTCGACATCAGCAAAAACTGGCTGAAAGTGTCAAAATAGTGGCAGAAATTGGTTACAAGTGGCCTGAAAGGGTTAAATGTTGTAAAAAGGTGGTAGAAATGGGTTAAAAGTGATAAAAAAAGGGGGGGGGCACAGAGATGGTCGAGTGGTTTAAGGCACATACCACGTACGCATGCGGCCTGGTTTCGAATCCAGCCTGTGGCCCTTTGCCACATGTCTCTCCCCCACTCTCATCCCTGTTTCAGAGTCTATCCACTGTACTCCTAACCTTGCAAAGCAGACAGACACGCCCGTTTCCTTGTTTTTCACTGGCGAGTCAATCTTGCAAAGCTCCCATCTGAACCCTTTGGGCCCAGACAGAACAGTCACCCAATCATACTTTGAGTTTTTTTTCAAAGCCTCTGCCTTTTCTCAAATGTTTCCTATTGAAGCTTTCCCAGATGGATGTGTAAAACAAATCCATCTGGCGTGTCAGGTGTCTGTACTCCTCTATCCAATAAAGGCATGAAAAGGCCCAAAAATAAATCTTTAAAAGTGATAAAAAGGGCAAAATTGGGCAAAAAAGTGGTCAGACAAAGGCAAAAGTGGGCAAAAACTGGCAAAAGGTGACAAAACAGATCACAAGTGTCAGGAAAGTAGCAAAAAAGGGGTTAAAGTTACTAAAAGGTGGTAAAAAGGTTTTAAAAGTGGTGGCAAAATTGACAAAAAATAGCCAAACAATGGCAAAATTGGGTAAAAAGTGGCAAAAAAAACCAAAACAAAAAAAAACAAAGTGGCAAAAATGGGTCAAAAGTAGTATTAAGAAATTGCAAAAACGCAAAAAAGCAGCAAAATTGTGTAAGTTGTCAAAAGAAGTGGCAAAAAAAACTGCAAAAAAAAGCATGAATTAATCATTTCAACACCAATTTCAGCCCAATATTAGCTTGACATGCATTTCAGCTCTTAATGAGGTAACTGTTAGCCATGACACTTGCCCCAATGCTACTGATCCAACACACATACACTTAATCATCAATAAATCCCAACTGGGAGGTCCCATTCTCTGGGGTTTTTCAGGGGTCCAGCCAGATCTGTGGGCAGGCCAGTACTTGCCATAAAGTTGTAGCAGTATTGTATTGTACAAATTAACACAGCACACCTAGACTTGCCTTAAGGCGCAGTAGTGTGCTTTGCCACACCATTTGAGAACCATTGACATAGACCCAACATTAATCCACCATGAGCTCAGCACTAATCAACATTTAGGAAAGTTGCAGCAGTAAGGCAAACCTTTAAATCTGCAGGAACCTCCACTAGTCCAGACTCATCTTCAGCTGCCACAGCAGTGATCGCATGGAAAATTGCCTGGAAGGAAACAGAGGTGTTAAAAAATGATTAAAGTCAGAATCACAAACATTCAATTCAATTCTGAATCAATCTAAAACATCTAAAAAACAATATTCAGAGATGCACTTTATTTCATCCTGTGTAAAATTCCACCAGCAGTCAGCTTGAGCATGGAAAACTCACTGCTGATTTTTTCTTCCCATCACCCTCTCCACCTCCCTTGAGACACAGATACAGCAGTGGATGAGTTGGTGAGCTGGCTGTAAATATTAGAAGCACTAGCTCACAGCGTAATCTTGTGTGGCTGTGTCCAACATACTAACATACTGCCTGCACTGTCTATGGAGGAGTAAGAAATTCAGCCTTTCCTGGTTTTTACTGAAAGCAAGCATTAGGTCAGGATCCTAAAGCTCCCCCCACCCCCTGTAAGAAGAGGAATTACCCAATGCATTCAGTAAGAATGGTCTGAAAAAAGAAAGTCTAATACTTCGGTGCCCAAGCTTGCAGCAGATTAAGTGGAACAGGCGTCAACTGCTGACCGATGCGCAAGGCATCATTTCTAGATTTGAACAGAAAAAACAAAACAAGATGCACCTTCTGTTTCATTTCAAAGACCTGAGTTTTGTATTTGAGATGCACCTGTACAGAGTCATAAAAAAATATACATTCAGCAAAATTTCAACCCTTCGTGTACCCCGGGACCCAATGGGGCCATTTTGCCACTTTATTTTGATAGTCAATATTTTTGCAAATTGCAGAATGGCAGTTAAATCACTAGTGTTAATGCGTTAACAGTCCTAGTTTATTCATATGTCTATTCAAAAAAGTTCATGTTAATGTAATAGTTCTGATGAGGACTGAACCTGAAGTGAAAAAAAAAGATTCATTTCTATGATTCCTACAGCAGTTTTTCTGTCGGCACCTGCAGGGGTCCTAAAAGTTAGTTTTTGATATAAACCTGTGTTGCTCTGAAAGTAATAATGTGACAAAATCAATGTTGTTTTATTTATTGACATATACAAGGTACTATTAACTTCGCCCCAAACAATCCACACTGCAATTCATATTTGGAAAATGCTTCATATTATGTGGTTTTCTTGTTGTAATAGTTGCTGCCATGATAAAAAAGACGAAAAATGTAAAAAGGATAAAAAAATAAATAAATAAATAAATAAATAAAAAACTTTATAGTTCTGATTCATCCTGTAGCTGATTAACGATTTAAGCTTTGAAAATGGAACAAAATATTTATTT
The DNA here is from genome assembly GCF_018320785.1 of Cheilinus undulatus. Lineage (NCBI taxonomy): Eukaryota > Metazoa > Chordata > Actinopteri > Labriformes > Labridae > Cheilinus > Cheilinus undulatus. The sequence goes on from NC_054872.1 coordinate 45,511,699, forward strand.
TTATGATTTTTTAAACATTTTTTCTGCGGGGTCCCATTTGGTCCCAAAGGTCCAAAGTGTTAAACCTTGCAAAGCAGATGGATTTGCCCGTTTCAGTGTTTCTCACTGGGGGATCCATCTTGCAAAGCTCCCATCTTGGGCTCTGTAAAAAAAAGTGACATGACCAATCAGGAGTAAGAGGCAGTGACAAGAGGCCGGTGCAATCATGGCGTTGGTGCTGCTGTAGCATCACTTTTATCAGAACTTGACAACATTTCTTCATTAAAAGAAGAGCAAAGACAAGCACTGAGTTCTTTTCTTTGCAGAAGCGATATTTCTGCTCTTCTCCCAACCGGGTTCAGCAAGAGTCTAATCATGACGTGTTTTGTTGCTTTGATTGGCCTGTAAAGATTTCATCCGATCACCCTCCAAGTTTTTTTCAAAGGCTCTGCCTTTTCCCAAACACGTGTATGGGAGGTTTACCAGATGGATGTGTGAAACAAATCCACCTGGCATGTCAGATTACCTTTCAGTTTTTGATATAAACTTGTACTGGGGCGCAGGTGGCCTTGGGGTTTAAGGCGTGCCCCATGTACACGGTCGGCCAGGTTCAAATCCAGCCTGTAGCACTTTCTCACACATCCCTCCCCAACTTTCTTATCCTTGTTTCCGATTCTATCCACTGTCATCCTCAATCAAAACCAGTGTTTGGGGGAAGTTACTGACTTACACAAGTCAAAAACTCCCCCCCAAACATTTCAGTCTGAAAGTCATAATTAATATGTTGTGTTTTTGTTGTTATAATACAGGCTGCCATTAGGACAAAACGGCATGAAAATGTAATATAACAATTATGAAAATTAATAAAAACTTAATGGGTTTTATTAGGGCTGAAGATGATTGAAGTAAGTTTGTGCCCATCACGTGACCCGAGGAAGCCATGTATCATTTACAAACTTGTGTTCAAACTGCTTGCTTTGCACACTTAACTTTTCATCTTAAAATAGAATTTGTCTTAAATTATGAATGAGGAGGGGGTTTAAAAGTTACTTGCTTGGGTTTAATTTCTAGTAATGATGAAATACACAGTACAACAGTGGCACCACAGCAAAACTAGCAAATCACAGCACAGCAGTGATGGGCCAGGCTGCACTGTATGAGGATAATAAATAAGGCATTAAGGAAGGGGGGGAATTAAGGATAAAAACAGATTTTTAACACAGTGCTTTAGCACAACTCTGACAAAGTCTCAAAAATTTCCAAATGTCAGTTTTAAAAATGATGAATCTTCTTTGTTGTAATGATTAAATTTATAGAAAAGTACCCATGGTTGAGATATTCAGCTGTATTTCAACCAAAGGCTGTCTAAATTACACAAACAAATAGCAATGTTTCAAAGCCAAAACACTGCCAGTGAACAAATATGTGTAATTTAAAGAGTTTGCCGAGCTTTCAGACATTTTTTGGTGATTGAAAACAAGAAATTACTCAGTAATGTTCCTCCAACTTCTATATTTGTTGCTGTGATACAGAGGCATCCAAATTGTTTGATTTTTACTAGAATAGTATCAAAGTTTAAAACTCTGGTATCATGACAACTCTTATTCAGACAGTTGTAAAAGTCTAAATTGCCCACAATGCACCAGGGATGTATTGCACATCAGGTATGAACACAAAGCCAACCTGTCATGGTCATGTGTGCCATTTCACAGGGCCAATCTGGGCCCTAATTGCTCTGTCAGAGAATTAATGAAGTGTCTGAATCAGTGCCATGTGTTTGAAGTCTCTCCTGTTGGATCAGCGTGTCAGGGAGACAAAATGAGAGCGACCGGCTGCCAGCCCTCCGCCAGGTGAGACCGCCATACTCTGCTCCATTGATTAGAGCGGCACAACCAAGTCATCACAGTAATCTCACACACGGCCAAACACCATTTCAAGGTAAACTGACCATAATCACTTTGCAAGGAAAAAAAACACAACTTGTTTTCACACAACAGAGGAACTGTGAAGGTTGAAATGTGACAAGATGACAAATAGCAGGGCTACAGTGCTGGATTACTATAAAGTACATCTACTCCAGTCTTAGATTCTGTACCTTTTGAGGAACTTCTTCCTCACTGTGCTGTTTCTTATCAAATAATTTTTCCTCCCAAACAAAAGAGGTAAATAGTTAATTCTCAACATTGTTCTATCTGCAGTGTAACTCCACGTCACTCACACTTCCAGGATATCAGTCTGTCCAGTTAGGAAGCAACACTGACTGTGAATCAACTTCACCCACTGTGGTGCAAATGGGACAGACAACAGGTGGAAAGGAAAGGCAACTAGCAAGACAACCCCTATAAAGGAATGGTTTTGCAGGTGGTGGCCACAGACCATTTCTCCTCATCCTTTCTGACTGATTTTTGGTTACTTTGGCATTTTCCCAGCACCCTCACCACTTGCGGTAGCATGAAGCGGTATCTGCAACCCACAGTTGCTCAGGTAGCGCTGCTGATTTGCCCTAAGCACGCTATTGGCTAATCGCACTCATGCTCCCATATTCAAACTGTTATAGCCTAGTAAAGCTTTGCTTCTCCCTCTTCAAGCCGCTTCTTACAACCCTCCTCCACCCCAGCTCCTCCTTTATTCTGCTCTTGACTTAATCAGTGTCATTCTGTTGTCATGATTCCTGCTCTGCTCTGCCCTGTATTTTTTGGTTCTTTTCTCCCTGCCTTAGGTTTTCCTTGTAGGCACAGGAAAGGCAGGAATGTTTGCTGTTCCTGCTTGATGCTTTCCATTTAGGCTCCTGAAGGGTTAGGGAGATCCCAGAACATAAATAACAGCAATGAGAGCAATATTATTAATGGCTTATGCTTAAGAGAAAAAATCTGGCCTGCATGTTTGCTTTTTATCATCTATCCGGTTACATGTCTTTATCTTTTGTCTGTATTGTTTCCTCTTGCAATAAAAATAAAATTCTATGTCACATGGTAAGATTTTTAAAGACATATTTGTGAATTTTGGTTATTTTTATGATCTTTTAGTCAGGAGTGTACAAATAAAATAGTGTCTTTGCAGCTGTTAATGTGCTGTTTAAGTACAGAAGAAAAAGACGTACCAACTCAAAAATTCACTTGAAGAATACAAATCCATTGTACCTACAGATGTAGTCTTAAATACAAAGCTAGAAAAGCTACAAATGATCAGTGATTATTATCAGTCTTGTGTTCCAAGGTCGATTTCCACTGGGTTAAATAAAGACTTACAAAACAAAAGACACTTCCAGTGGCATCACTGCTGAATTCAAACAGACAACAAGCCCAAGACTCCCCTGAAACAGCTCTCATGAGGATGAGTCATGTGGTGAAGGGAGAACCGATGCTGCATCACTGTGTTCCTCAAGTCACAACACACCGTCACGCTCACGCCTTCTCCAATTGTTGACCGTGCTCCGGCGTGTTTTCTGCAGGGCATGAATGCACCTTTTGTGACACAATGAGAACAGTGAGCTTCACCTTGGTAAAAGAGAGAGCAGAGCTCAGGGATTCAGATTCACTCAGACTATTTTTATCTCCCTTTGTGTTTTAGATGATTTACTCTGCACAGTGATAAGAACAGTACCAATAATGCAACACAAAAACAAAACTATATTAAATAAAACCTCTGACAGTGCTACACAGCGACACTTCTTCTCTTTAATGAAACTCGCTTCAGTATGATTAAATGCTGAATGAGCTTAGGAATAATACAATCATACATTCAATGGCAGATCCAATAAAAACTGTCTTTGCTTTGTTTACAGGAGATTTTATAGGGCTTATAAATCTGCTGTTTTTGGTAGAAGTACACATATTCAGTATTCATAACATTTCATTTTGTTGTCTTTAGAATGCCAGAGATGTTCCAGCTGATGACTCTGCTAATCTGAGGTTGTCTGAGGTGAGAGTTGAGAGGTCATGGTGCAGATTCACATTCACATCCCCAGAGAGACGATGGTGCAGTCAAACTCAAACAAACTAGGACAAGAATAATATTCAGCCTGTTGAGGGGTGATTAGTTGTGCCAATATAGCTGGAACTTTCTCTTCCATCTTCATACTCGCCATCACTCTCCCTCAACTCTTCCAGTGATTTTGTTTTCTTCAAATGTGACTTTTGCCCCACTTTTGGCAGAGAACCAGCTTTTTTAACATGTATATTCAGGCTTTTTTTTTTCTTTTTTTCATTTAGGACAGCAGGTAGAACAGATAACCAGAGAGAGAGAGAAAGTGGTTAATGTCACACAGTGAAGGAGCTGCAGGTTGGACTTGAACCTGGACTCCCCGTTGTGAGGACTATACGCTCCATGATGTAACCTAGCTGCTGTAGGCCATCAGTGCCTCAAGGAACCACTGGTTGTAAATAGGGTTCTTGCAGGAGTGACAGCTGTGAAGCTGTTGAGGGTGACTGCCATTCAACTACGGTATGACTCACGAGTGCTTGTGGGCACTTGTGCAACTTTGAAACATTACTTACTATAGCAGTTTATAAAAAGATATTTCCACAAAAGAATCAATGAAGAAGAAGAACCAGCAGTATCAAAAGAAACAATGTGAAATTATCGATTTCAATCTAAGGCAGCATTTAAATGAAATGCTTCTCAGTCATGAGTCTGGCCCAGTGTACTGTATATTTAAGTCCTGTTTTCCTTTACACCTCATTTCCTCATACGTATGTGACCGATGTCCGTGAATATATGGATGATGGTCCTTAGCGTCCAATGCAAGGAGATGATGAAGTACCTGTGGCCATACACTGATACTGTCTGTTTTTTCACCATGAAGCAGCTTGGAATATGTGTTCACTGGGACTACTGAGATAAAACAGGGCTAATATTGCATATCAGGAAATAGTTGAAGAGGTCAGCCAATCAGGAGCGTGGCATATATCTCATATACGGATATATGACCAGCCGGACGGTCTAAGCTAAGTTAACTTGTTCAGCCATTCAAATGTTTGTTTGTATGTTAAATAACCTGATTGTTCCATCTGGTAAACCTCTCATAGACAGTGTTTGGGAAAGGGCAAAGCCTTCGGAAAAAAACTGAACCATGGCGACTGTAGACATGTCAGTACACGTTCTTTGTCGTTTTTGAAAGGAAATCAATTCAATGCGGTTCTCTGTTCTTCTTTTAACAAAGAAATGTTTTCAAGTTCTGATAAAACTGATGCAATAGCAGCATCCACGCTAATGTCTTCCGCCATAATTGCACCAGCCTGTTATCCCTGGTTGCTTATGTCCGCCCCAAAAGTACTGCCCCTCGACGCTGATTGGTTCTGTCACTTTTTAACACTACCAAAAGGTTAATATGGACAGATAAATCCTCACATATTTCATGTCAAAGTGGTTAACATGACTGAATATTATATCAAGCTGATAAATATGACTCATCACAGCCTGTTATCTTGCTGTATGGTTTCTGTGAAATCTATTGCAAAAGTTTTTTAGCGTACTCAAAGCCTGTTGTGGAGGTTCCCATAGGAATGAATGGACTTCCTGTTGACTTACCTCCATAATGTATATGGAAAGAGGCATAAGGATACCAAATATGATCAAGTTGCTTTGTTGCTCTCTACCTCAACAAATTTATAGAATGTCACATTTTCCGTAGCTAGCTTAGTTTTTCAGTTGTTAGCAGATGTTTCATATTTGTTGTCACTATAATAATCGCTGAATTCTTAATGGAAAACAGAACTTTTTGTCTTGCCACCAAATGGACTGTGGAGCAATGCACATTCATAGCTTCTGCTACAAGAGTATACAGATCATCATATTTTCTTTAAAAGCTTTTTTCAAAGTGCTGCATGGTAGACATGCTTATGTAGGCCATTCTGGTCATTAGCATTGTGCAGGTTCCACCGCAAAAAAGGCAAAAGATTTTTGGACTCTTGCTGAAAATAATCTCGGCAGAAGGAAAAAAAAAACATTTATGACGATATTTACATATTTTGTTCAACAAGATCTCTACAAATGATCACTACTTTCATCATTTTTGATGCTAAACCTTTGCCAGATGGACTTTAAGGACCCAGTACTGCAGCTTTTCTGTGCTGGGAGTGAAGAGGTTGTATGACGGTATAAACACACTACCCTATGCTCATTTACATAGCTTTAAAAAAATGATGCTAACCTGGAGTTTAGGTGTTTAACAGGAGACTCAGACACATAGAGATGAAATTAACTCATTAAAATGTCTGAATAAGATGTAGCTTTTTCAATCTGAAGCCAAATGTACTTAGTGCATGCCACTGAAAGAGCCACCGGGGTTGTTGAAAATGAATCTGTCTAACAAAGGAAAGACTAAGTTTATATACATTTCTACTGCTATATGTATTTTTCTGAGATTATCACGTGAAAGAAGAACGCCTGTAAATCTATGTGGAAAACCCTGGCCTCATGAGCACCAAGACTGGAGCCACAACAAAAATCCCCCCAGGTGATCTTGGGTTTAGCTTACAGGTGGATGTTGAGATATGTGTGGGGAATATAAAATATGTGAACAGTAGCAGCAGTGGAAGCAATGGTAGTGAGTGATTACAACATTTTCAGCAGAGCTTCACTAGTGTCCTAAACAGTGATGTATTTGATTTGTGTCAAAGAAGGTTAAAGATATAATGAAGTCCTTGTGTTAGCATCAGCTGGTTTAATCTAAAGCCTTGCTTGTTGCCTTATTCTTATTGAGGCACTAAAGTAACCATAATGATTGGACCATAAGATGAGGAGGAGGAATATTCAATTTAACTTGGAAACAAAAATTCAAATACTGCTTCATTTGTCAAAAAGGGAAGAAAACACTGCGCTATCTCTGCTGATCTGTGGTATCTTTTTACAGAGAGGGGGAATCACAGAATGTACAAGTAAAATCTGTCAAATTGGTTTGCCAAGTGCGGCTAAGGTAACGTTAGCAACAGCACCCTTTGGTCCTCTTTGCAGGTGAACTCCCTCATGCCTGAACTGAATGTGGTTAATTCTACTCACCTGCTGCCCATTTTGCTATTCTTTTTGTCACCGTTGACTTTTTTTTGAAGATAATCAGCCTTTAATGCAACTTTTGTGCCACTTTTTTAACCCATGGTTGCCAATTTATGTTCACTGATACTCCTGCTTTGCTACTTTTCACCAATTAATGCTGCTTCTTTCTGGCACTTTAACCCTGTTTTTGTTTTAATTTTACACCAATTTTTGCCACTTTATGCCCTTTTTGACACTCTTTCCCTCTTTCTGCCTCTGTTTATCAAGCTTTTAACCCATTTTTAACCATATTCCATCCATTTTTCCACGGTTTTGCCATACTTCAGTAATCTTTGCAACTTCATTTTGGCACCTTAATCCAATAGTTGTCATGTTTCTACCCATTTTTGCCACTGCACCTATTTTTGATGCTTTTCACTAATTTTTTTCCACTTTTAACCCATGTCTGCTTTATATCACCAAACTGTTGTGTCACTTTTAACCAATCTTTAGTGGGTTTTTCAATCCATTTTCCACTTTTGTTGTCACTTTAAACAAACCTATGCTGTCTTTTGTCCATCTTTACCACTATTTGCCCACTTTTCCATTATTCACCTTTTGATGCTACTTTATTGCTTATTTTCGCCCTTCTTTACTAGTTTTGTTTTACTTGTAACCCAGTCTTACCAATCTTTGCCCATTTGTGCCACTGTTTACCACTTATTACCAATTCTTGCAAATTCTTGTTGGCACTTAAATCCCATTTTTCTGCCATTTTCCCACTTTAACTAGTTTTTGCTGCTCTATTTGCTACTGTTATTGCTACTTTTAACCAATCTTGCCATTTTTCATCCATTTTCCCACTTTTTTGCTCCTTGTAAGCCACTGATCATCAACTGTCAGCCCGGGGGCCAAATCAGGCCCCCCAAAGCTTCCTGTCTGGCCCCCAGAAGAACATTAAATTCAGAAAAGCAGGAAAAGAAAATGTTGTGGTTTTAAAAGTATGTTTCACTTTAAATATCTTCAGCTGGTTAATTCACCCAAAACGGAATTAATATTCTGATAGTTTTAGAATGACTTCACATTTGATCTGTGTTTACTGAAAATTTCTTGTCAGCCATTATTAGGAAACATGTAAAAAAAATGTGTTAAAACTGGCAAAAATGGCCAGATAATGTGGTGAAAAAAGGGTTAGCGAGCAGCAAAAATGGGCGTTAAGCATCCAAATGGTTTGTTGAGTGGCACAAAGGGACAAACACTTGCAGGAAAAGTGGTGAAAAGAGGTTAAAATGTGGCAAATGATTCATATAGAAGGACAAAAAGGGGCAAAAAACTATATCAAAAATGGGTTAAAAGTGGCGAAAATGGTGAAAAAAGTAATGAAAAGTGGCAAAAAAGATAAGAAGTGGCAAAAATTGACAAAGGAGTGGTGCAAAAGGGATAAGACAGGCAAGAAAAGTGGTTTAAAGGAGTTAAAGAATTGCAGAAGATTGGGTTAAAGAGGCAAAAAAGTATCAAAAATGGGTTTTAAATGGCAAAATAGTGAAAAAATTGCCACTGGGAAAGTTGGTTAAAGGGTGATACAATAGCAAAAAGTGGCAAAAATGGGTTTAAAGTGGCACGAAATGTTGTAGATATGGCAGAATGAAGCAGTGAAATAGTGAAAAGTGTTAAACGAGTTCATATTGGTGCTAAATCACAATTGTTGTGGGACAATTCTCTGGGATTTTCAGAAACCCAGCCAATTCTGTGGGCATGCCTGTCTCCTTGTGGTCTATGGCATTATAGATAGGGATAGATAGGGATAGACTGGTAATGCCCCATGTCCTGCCTTTTAAAAGAAAATACAAATACTAAAAAAACAATATGTTAATCAGAACAAAATATTGGTTTAATTTTTCTTCATTTGGAAGTTTGGCCCTTAGAGACTCTGTCAAGACTAAATCTGGCCCTTGTGCAAATGTACTGGATGACCCTTGTAGTAACTAATTCTTGCTGCTATTCACCTGTTTTTGCTACTTTATTGCCACTTTTGCCCATGTTTCCACTCTTTTTGCCACTTTTAACCTATTTATGATGGGTTTTTTTGCCAATATTTTTGTCTCTTTTCACAACTATGTATTTATTTTCCATTTAAGCTTTCTTAATTTCTTTTATTTCATTTTCTGGCATCCTGACACTAGTGCACATCCTGGCTTAGCTATGAAGTGTGGTATGATTTTTTTTGTCGTTCAGTTCAGTGTGCCCATCCACATCGTGAACAATGAAGAGGCCATACCGTACTGCTAAACAGATAAAATTCCTTTTCTGTTTCTTTGATAAGAGTAGTTATAATTTAGGTTAAACATAAGATATGGCTATCACAGCTTAACTTAACAATGGGCCAATTATTTTGCAAACCTCCTTGTGCCCCCAGTACTAACCCTGTTGACAGACATCAGCTTTCATATAATATATACAATATGACATGAAGCAGTGTCAGTAAAACATGGTCAGCCATGAGTGAAAATGTTGTCAGAAAGCAAAGAAGTGATGAAAACATCAGAATCAGCAGTTGGCTAAACAGAATTCTGTTTCATACCAACACTATTTGAGAGCTTCATCAGAGAAGCCCGTTAAAACGGCCATAAAAGAACTGTTAAACACTGTTTTATACATACATTTTAAAGACGGGTATAATTCATCTGAGGTTTATAGACAAAGTTGGTTTTCTTATTTAGATTCAAACTATGCAGGCTGTAAAACAGCCCAGCACAGTTACAACAATTAAATTCAACAGTAAAACAGTGACTTAATTAAAAGACTGTTGCGAGTGAGTGCTTCACAAAATCACATGTAAATCATTCACGCTGCCTGGAGCGGTTCCCAACATGAACTTGACCCCTATAGACAGAAAGAATATGGATGATTTATGCAAGATTTGTTTTTAGAATTCATTTGAGCCAGTGGAGTTTGTTAGTTAACAAACTCTAAAGGTCATCTTAAACAAGGAATAAGGAAATAAAAAGCATGCAAAATCCCAACATCAGCACCTTTGACCGAAATGAACCTCAATATCTAACAGAAGTCTTGAAATAAGTCACAAACATATATTTACATTTATTTTAATGTAGTAAATATGCTACTAATGAATTCCAGCATTAAAATCAAATATGGGCCCAGATAGCTTCAAGTTTACAAACTAATGCCAAATAGATGAATTACTGCAAAGCCCGTCCTGCAGATAGAGGAAGGAGAAAAGCTTGTGGGATTCGCTCAATGACCACAGCGTTATGGAATTGATTAAATGCTGCATTCTGTGAAATGGTCCCCATACGCCTTTCCTCACACAAAGCAGCTGCACTGATTGCCTGCGGTGAAAGGACGCAGCAAAGTCACTGGGGACGGTTCAACAGTAAAGTATCCCACATTAAGATTAGCACAAACCGCTGTGTCATCCAATGAGCCTGCGATGATTCAGCACAGCTCGGCTGAGTAATATTTGCAAATAGAGCATCGTTTTGTGCACTGCAGGGGAACACAGATAAAGGATTTACCACTGAAGATAAAGGAACAAGATTGGAATATTATGTAAAAAATCTGACATGTTTAAGGCTGTTTTGTACACTTGTAGGCCATCAGGATATAATTTAGGGCATTAGTGTTAATTTCATCAAGAAAAATACGACAGAAAGTGCCAGTTAACTTCCTTTTCCCTTAAAGATAAGATGGTTTTGAGCTATGACACCATTTTTGAAAATAATAACTTTGATTGAGGTCACATTAATAAAGCAAGACAACAATGTTTGTGGTGGGCTGTCAGACATTCAAAATCCATCACGTTTTCCACTGATAAAGGCTAAAGACAAGCTAACGATAGCATAGAGCAGTGTTTCCCAACCATTCTTCCTTGGCGCCCCCCTACATGTACCTTTAGAAAAGCGGAGCCCTACCAGGACTCAATAGAGAAGAAAAAGTGACACACTGATGTCGAAAATCGACATAGTTTTTAATTGTTTTACAGATTAAACCCTAAAAAAGGCTTATATATGCTTTTCTTATCAGAAGACCTTTGCATTAACTTCTTCATTGCTGCTTTATCATGGTTAATCAATGTTTGCAAATCTAATTTTGGCAGCTTCAGAACTGACAAAACCTCACGCCCACCTTTCAATCTTTGGCGACCCTCCTGGGGGGTCCCGGACGCCAGGTTGGGAACCAATGGCATAGAGTTTTGACCAGTGGCAGCAGGCTTAACTAGTCAACCCAGTAACACTTCCCAACTCCTTCTGGAGGATTCCAGGGCATTCCCAGACCAATGAGATATATAATCCTTCCATTCTGGGTCATCCCTGAAGTCTCTTCCAAGTTGGACTTGCCCAGGAGACCTCCAAGGAGAGGCGCAAGATGCCTGAACCACCTCAATGGGCTCTTTTCGATGTGTAGAAGCCGTGGCTCTACTCCTAATCCTCTCCAGATGATTGAACTCCTCACCCTATCTTTAAAGCTAAGCCCAGTCATCCTCCAGAGAGAATTGTTTTTGGCTGATTGTATCCAGGAGCTCATGCTTTTTGGTCATTGGCCAGAGTTCATGACCACATTGGCCAATAAATTGAAAGCTTTGCTTTCAACTTTTCTCCCTCTTCACCACAACGGTCTGGCACAAAGCTTGCAGTACTGCTGATCCTGCCCCAATCCACCTACCAATCTCATGCTCCCTTTTACCCTCACTCATGAACAAGACCCCGAGATACTTGAACTCCATCACCTGAGGCAGAGACTCACTCCCCACCCAGAGGGAGCAATCTAACGTTTTTACAGTGGAGAACCACTGCTTCAGACTTGGAGGTGCTGACCCTCATTCCAACAGAAGCTAACAGAACCACACCATCTGCAAAAAGCAGAGATGAAATTCTGAGGCCCCCAAACTGAAAAAAGAAAGATCCTGTCCATGAAACTCACAAATAGAATTGGTGATCTGGAGCAGCCCTGGCAGAGGCCAACATGCACTGGGAACATGTCCAATTTTCTATTTACAAATGTACTGTCGAATCTGAGCATGCTGACAAAAGTCAGAGTCAGAGTTTTCTGGTCCTTGGACCTTCCAGTCTTACTATACTCTTGTGAGTTCTGGATGTTGACTGATGACCAGAGCACTGACTGGACTCTGTTGACTCCTAAGGTGAAATTAGGGTGAAAAACTGGTGTACTTCTGTTTTTGTGAAGCAAAAAATGACTGCATCTTAAACCACCTAAAATCTGGTCTAAAGTCAGTGTAAGCTCCACTCTGTGCACGCTCGATCCTGAGTGTTTTCTGCCTAATACACACAGAAACACACACATAAGCACACACACTTACTTTTCTTAATGCAACAGTGTTGGCTTATAATAAATCTTATACACAACTGTGATCATCACTGAAAATATAACCCACAGAGGGGCTTGCCAGGGTTCATTACCCATGCGTTACAGAATATAGCCATGGATTCCAGCAGAGAAAATGAGTAAATAAATATTTGCAGCCTACCTCTATTTGATGTTGACTCAAAGAATATCAATCAACATTGATCTTGTCCGATCCTGTCGGTGTCTGGAGATTTTATAATTAATGAGATTACACCTTTGTGCCTAATGCTTCAATGTTTATTGCATCTTTTTGATTATCTCTAATGTTGAATGCTTCTATGAGAAATAATTTACATTCACTATCCACATGCAAACATATATACAGTGTGCTCTGTGTGTTCTGTAAGGCCAGCTTAACAATTAGGGCAACGGGGAAATTTCCCCAGGGGCACAAGATCTGAAGAGAGCCGGGGCAGGGGGTGCATAACCAAAAAGTCCGGTTAGATTTTGCTTTACTTTAGCCTGTTCACTAGTGCCACAGTATCTTTTCTCACAGTGCCTTTGTGAGCTGATATATTCAGGTCAATGCTACTGTCAATCAACCCCATACTGGTCAGCAACACTCTGCTTCCACGAAGTGCAACAGAAGTGAAATCGGGACGGCAGCTACCTGGGAACACCAAGCAGAAAATAACAAAGAACAAGGATGTCAAAAATGTTGAAAACTTGTGATGCATGATAAATGATCACGTTTTTTACTCTGGACACCTCAGAAGTAGAAGTATTTATTTAACCGTCCCATGACTCCCCTCAAACTGTTTACAGAAATTATGGTAATAGCCTCTCGACTGGACAGAGTTTCCTTTCTTTTTTTTTTGCAGATGATGTGATTCTGTTGGCTTCTTCAGTCTAGGACCTCTAGCACGCATTGGAGCAGTTTGTAGCAGAGTGTGAAGCAGTTAGGATGAGGGTTAGCACCTTTCAGTACGTCTTTCAGTACTTGGCCCTCCAAGTCTGACGGATGCTGGACTCCTTTGCGACCACTTCTCTCTCTGGTTGTGTTGGCAAGACAATGTGCCTAATGCTGACGTGTTTAGGAGAGCAGGAATGGGAATAAGTGGGCATAGGTGTGGCGCAGGCCTGGACAATGGCATCGGGAAGCCAGAGCAGCGCAGGGCCAAGGCTAATGTGGTGGTGGTGAAGTGCCAAACCGGTATATGCTCCCATACTTGACCTGACCTGACTTATCTGATCGTATCTGCATACATTCAAAAAGCCAGATTGACTATTTGGGTCTTATAGATGTTGTGATATTAAGGCACTAATCGGCCTGTATGCCTATGTTCTTTATTGATGATTCTTGTGGGCAATATATGTTGGTAAGCTTGTTGGTTGGTTGGTTGTACATAAAAAAGTTTTTGCCCAGGGGTACAGGACTGTGATAATCTGGTCCTGGTGTTCTGTGTATTCAGTTGTATGAAGTCTTAAAGGGGAATGAGAGCTGTCACTCTGATTGGTTTGATTCAGGTTGGGCCAAAAACATGGAGAAACTCCACCAGACTTCTTTGCCCTCTGAATCTGCCTAATGAAGTAGATCCTCCCCAAATCACATGCTTTAGGTAGTGCACTTAATGTTGTCCAAAGGATCAATGTATCATGGTTTCTACAGTGGTGTTTAATGTATTTAAACTCTCCATCTGGCCCTGTTTGTCGGCTTTATCTGACTTATTAAGATTGTTCATTTTAAACTCCTAGAAAAGAAAGGAATTACAATAATACACTTTATTTCATCTTATCAACTTTATCACTGTTTGGGGTACTTAAGGTAAAATCTGGTTAACATTTAGAAGACAAACTCTCTCTGTAGGCTTCATCAAAGTAATCCAGTATCTGCGTATTGGAGCTGTAATCCATTGTGAAGAACCTTTAGTGAAGGGCAAGGAAGGTAATGGTTTTATGAGATCAATTATGAGGTCAGAGTACTTCTAAGTCTTTACTAGAATCTTCTCCAACACGGATCAGAGGTCCTGGCATGAAAAAAGGGAGAAGATCAGACATCATTCTAAGTCTTGACTAAAATTAACACAAGGAGATAAATATTTACTCAGAGATCAAACACATACATCAGCATCTGCTAGGATATGCAGTCACAGCAAACTAGATAAGTGAAAACTTATTCCCTCACGCTCTCTGACAGCAAAATGTTTGCATGCAAGGGCCACTAATGTCTATCCATCTCACACACAAACAACTGCACTCTCTCTCACAAACACATGCAACAGTAGAGGGGGGGTTTACGTGAGATCTAACACCTCAAGTGCAAGAAAGCACTTACAAAACCACACATAGTCTGATCCCACTTAGAGTGAACATAGAGTGGGGTTGTGGCTGTGCCCATCTGTGTCTGACCTTTCTCTGTTCATCTCTAATGAAGCTCATTAAAACAGATAGACGATATTCTCAGTTTCATGTAAAGTGTTTCTCACATAGAAATTTGTGGAGGCTGCTCAGGTATAATCATAGTTGCCCAGGTGTATGTGCAGACCATGTGCAAGAGAGAGAGGGATCAAGAGAGATGTCAGTGCTGACATGCCCTAAACATAAATGCAAATGCAAAGACTGAGGTGTGACGTCTTGTGTTAAAACTAGGGCTGTGAAGGTTAGAACAATAACTGCTATTTAATTAGGTCTGAAATTAATGCATTAAGTATTATTAAACTGCTTTGATATTATAGGCCCACCACAGTTAGGCTAGCTATTTTCATTTACCTTTTGATCTGCAGCATATTCTTTGTCATGTTAAGCATATTTTGATTAACCAGTTCCTTATAATCTTTCAAAACAAAAGCACAGACTACGCTACATAAGGGAGATGATAACCCCTGGCCAAATCTTAAGCAAGGATAATACTACAATGACAAGAGACAAACAAGACAACATAATATGGAGCTATTATTGTTGCAAAACAACAAAGCTATCAACAAATGCGTAAATAGATCTGTACACAAATCTGCAAATGTATGCAAAAATCAACAAATGCATGTACAGATTTGCAAATGAATGCAAAGATTTGTAAATTTGTACAAAAATCAACAAATGTATGCACAAATCTGCAAATGCAAAAACCAATCTATAATTACGGACTTAGTTCATTTTGGTTCAGAAAACTTGCTCTATTTTTGCTTTAAGCTGTCAAAATACCCACAAGCTCTGAATTGGCTGTCATACACATGTGACTTTTACAACACTTCTGCTGTGCACAATCTGCAAATGCGTACTCAGATCTGTAAGTGTAAGGGCACTGGGTTTTGTGCTTGTGAGTATTTTTAAAACTTAAAACAAGAAAGAGCAAGTTTTCTGTACTAAAATAAACTAAGTTCACAATTACTGATTAATGCATACTTTGCACACATTTGCAGATCTGTGCATGCATTTGTGGGTTTGTGTACAGATCTGTGCACACCTTTGCAACAATAATAGCTGTGGTCACTCGTGTATTTGTTCTTCCTTTTGATTATCCATTTGCAGTGCACTGTAAGACAGTATTCTGCAGACCAGGAAAATAAACAGAATCAGGCAGCTAAACTCCATACAACATGTAGAGAGACGTCCAAGCGCCCACTCACTGTGAGCAATTACCTGCTGTTTTCACACCTTGACTCACTCATACATTAAAGGACTTGACTGCAGGGGGCTTGTAGGCAGAAAGATGTTCAAAGTTCAGCTAAGCAGACATTTGTGCTCTTATACACACGATAAGCCTGTGCTCAGATTCAATTATCCAGTGTGTAAAGACTTAGGACATGCACACTGAAAATAGACTGTTTCATATGCTGTGTTGTATTCTAATGCCAAGTATGTAACCTGACATGCCAGATGGATTTGTTTCACACATCCATCTGGGAAAGCTTCAATAGGACATGTTTGGGAAAAGGCAGAGGCTTTGAAAAAACACTGTAGTGTGATTGGGTGAACGTTCTGTCTGTCACATCTCTACGGGCCAATCAGAGCAACAAAACGTGACGTAGCAACTATCAAGCTGTGCGTGCGCAGCTACTGAGGAATAATGCGAAACATGGCGACTACAGACATGTAAGTACTCGACTTTTGTCGTTTTTGAGAAGAAAACAACTTAATGCTGTACTTTGTTCTTCTTTTAACAAAGAAATGTCGTCAAGTTCTGATAAAACTGACGCTATAGCAGCATCCACGCTTATGTCTTCCATCATAATTGCACCAGCCTCTTGTCCCTGGTTGCTTATGTCACGACTTCGCTGCGCCCAAAGTACTGCCCCTTGACACTGATTGGTCCTGTCACTTTCTAACCGGGCCCAGACGGTTCAGATGGGACCTTTGCAAGATGGATTCGCCGGTGAAAAAACAAGGAAACAGGTTTATCCATCTGCTTTGCAAGGTTACCACGTATGTGCATCTCTGTTAAAATGGCTATCAAGGTTTCAGTCTCAGGGTCAGAGAAGTAACTGAGGGTTAATCAGTTGTTGTTTTTCAGCCTGAAAAGTGACATTAAAGTGATCAGAAAAACCGTGTATGGAAGGAAATCACCACTGAGATTAATAATGAGGTTGGACAACAAAGCTCCAGCTGATACCAGTTTATTTAATCTATACACCTGTGATATATACCTTGTATTGATGTTATCAGAATTCTTTACATTCAGATTATTAAAAAATCAATACTCTTTACATTTGGGTTTCAAAAACATGTGCGGCTCTTAAGATACTGTCAAAAAAGCATGTTTTGGTTTTTAAAGGAAGCAGCATGCAAACAGAAGGAGGTCAGACTTAAACTGCTCCAGACTAAGGCGAGTGGCTGCATTACCTGTGTTTCAGGTATTAATAATGTAGGATCATTATTAGTGTCAGTGATACGCCGGTCTACGGAGGAGACAAATTGCTTTTTCTGACTGTTCATGAGACTAAAAAAGAGATTTAAGGAAGTCTGAAATGTCCGTTAGCCTATAAAGTAAATGAAGAATTTCTCATCTGAATATTTTTCTGTCCAAACATATCAGTCACAATTCTTTAATTTTAGAGCGCTGGATGAGCTCCTGTCTTTTCCAGCCTCCAGACATACATAATAACATGCGCAGTAGTGGATTAGATCAATTATTAAAATCTCAAAATATTCCCAATAATTATGATCCGATGTAAAGTTATTTTAAAGGTCACATATTATGCAGAATACAATACAAATACAACTTTTCACGCTTTTGTGCCCCTGGCCTGTCCACAATCCCCCCCAAGAATCAGTAAACCCCCCCCCCCCCCAAATTCTCAGATTTTCCCCTCATGATGTCATGTGGGGAGTTAGACCCGCCCCCATGTTTGGTTGGCCCTCCCCGCTTGGCCCAGCATGGAATAGAGTTCTGCCCTCTGAGCCACATCCATTTAGCAACACCCATTTCCTGAGGGGGGGTCAGGGGTGGCGTCAGACTGCTCAGTAACATTCAAAGCCACAGACACAGAAATAGTGCGTTCTGTGCAGGGCTGAAATGCAAAAATCCAATACTGGGGTGACTTTTTTTCAGCACTAAACTTCACCTCTGAGAACCTCTGAGACCAATGTAAGCTTGTCTTAAAAAAGTAAAATATGTGACCTTTAAGAGTTTGTTTATGGTCAGCTGTTGAACACACCGGTCAGGTTTATACAGTTAAATAGTTTGGAGTAAATTACTCCTCTTCCTGTTAAACCCTTAACTCAGTCACAGCAGTCTAGAAATAGTTCCTCTTTTTTCCCCTTGAAAACTGCAGTTTTGTTTTGATTTAATCTCCCACAATATTTTCCTGGTGATATTAGGGTGTACAATGGAACTTTAATGACTACTGAAGCAGCCAGTCTATTCTATTCTTTAAATAAATCGATAGCCATAAAAAAAGGCTTTTTCATCAAAGATAAATAAAGAGGGAACCAGCTGAAAATGGCTCAACATCATTTAATGGATCATCAAAGCTTTGGTTTAAGGCAAACACATTTGAAAAGTCTTATCTGATCTAACACAGCCAGATTTATGCTGCAGAGCCAGTCCACATGGACTTGAAACTTGTGTACACGAGCTCAGACCATGTGTGGGGTTTGAGTATATTGTACGCCCACACTCAGATTGACATATGCCGATCTGTGCATGTTTGAGAAGTTTGTCCTTGAATCAGAGTGGACATTTGTGCAAAGTTTGAAGAAAATTCTTTGAAGCATTCTGATATATTGAACTTACAAGCAAGTAAAAAATATGAGGCCTACTGACCTTCACCTTTGACCTTTGATGTCCAAAATCTCACGAGGATGACCTGCATGCACAATCTAAAAACATGGCTGGTTATCACTGGTATGAAGGTTTAAATAACAGTCCCAGCTCTTGTAACTAAACAGAGAACTAACATTTTTCAGTTTCCTTTTAATATTGAAAGGTGTTTAGTTTTAGTGTCACAAGGCGTGCATTCAATAACGTCGCCATTTCTGCTTTATTCTGAATCTTTACAAGTGTTGTGATTGTATTAACTCTCATCACAAAGCCCTGACAACATCTAAATGGCTGTAATGGTTTTATATCACCTGAGCTATGTCCCTATTTTTGTATTTCTAACCCCATTATGACTTCCTGTATTCAGATTGGAAAATGACTGATAAAAGCGTACTTGTAAATGCTTGTATGAAATCACTTGACTCACTCAAAGAGATACTGATTGATAATTTGAACATAAAATACAACTCACAGTGGACCTAAAGGAGCTACTTATGATTATGAAAGTGTGAAAAAATGACAGAAAATAATGAGAATAAGCTGGTCTAAAAGTTTAAGTCAAATTGTTTTCACTGGCTTTAAGTGTTACTGTTAAATTAGATGAAGAGCATCATGCTTTTGTGTAAGTGATAAAAAGTTGTGAAGTGATTTTTTGTGAAGGACAGGCAGAGATATATAATGCTGACAGTGAAAATATATCAGCTTAAGCATATAGGTCAGCGTGAAAGTGGGACACGGCACTGGACCAGTAGAGGCAAGAAATCCATAAGGGTTTTTTCTCTCTCTACTTGACCCCTCCCATTTGACCTTATCAGGCGGTCAGTAGCCAAATCCAATTAGTCTGATGACACACACGAACACTATCCATTAGCATCACCAGGTTTTTCTTGAGGAGAAAGGCTTCTGCCTTATTTAGCTCACCACTGATTGATTGTAGTATTGGACTCAGACTTGACTTTCACCCCCCATGATGGGACACAGCAGTTTAATCAATTGATGAACTCCTTGATTAAAATGTTAAAAAATGTATTAGAGCCTCTCTCTGGATATTAATACAATCATTAATCCACAGCGTCTACGTTCTAAACACTGTTTTGTTAAACAAATCTGAATGGCTTAAGAGAGAAGAAATATTACATGGGCAGGATAAAGCTGTTTTATCTATTAATTACATATAATTTCCTCAGAATGAGGCCATCAATGCCTTAAATACATTTATACACATGCTATCTTTCTCTGCCAGACAAGTGGGAGTACACTTGTTCTGTGGCTGAATGCACTCTAAGCCAACTCTTTGCTTTCCAAAACATTATGTGTAGGAGAATCAAGGATTTATAGGTTGATTTATAATTGTTAAGGCTGCATTTCTAATTGTTCTTTTCCAAACAGAAAAAAAAAACCCTCAGTGAATGAGCTAATCTGTGCAACTTGTTGATGTAGGGATGTACCAAGGTGACTCATATGAGAGTTTTTTAATCACAAATGTATACAAAGATTAACAGACTGGTCAAAAGTAAGAAAACTCCACAAAATGAGTTACAAATTAAGCACAATTAGTTGAAAATTGCTGCAGGAAATTGCTTGTTGTAGTTAGCAGAGCATGGCTAATGTTAGCAGTACTAGCTACATTAGCCTTCAGTTCTCCTTACAGGTTAACATCCATATTCCTGGGCCAAATGTGGTTTTTGCTTTGCTCCAGTTGATAAACCAGATTAAGCAAACTCCACCTGAATATGTTTATCTCCATTTTCTAGATCAAAATGCTGCCAGATGTGCTGCTCCAATGATATGCTGCCTGTCAACTGTGCTTGTTTGCATGTAGGTAGTAGAGCAGGCAGTGGGCACACCAATTAGTCCTAAACCATGACTAAAAATGTTTGTTGACTACCTATTTCCATGAGGATGTCAAGATTAAGGGCATTCACACTAGAGCTGTTTGGTCCGCTTTAAACGAACTATCCCAGACAGTCCGGTGAAAGCTCACGCGATCTGCTTGAAAATAGGGGGTCTCGGTCTGCTTCCAAAGGAACCCTGGTACGGTTCGTTCGAGGTGTAAAAGCGAAGCAGACCAACTTGTGAAACAAAGGCAGGAAGTGGCATAAAGTGTAATGATATATATGATTTAATACACTCAAATACATGTCGGTACCTCGCTTGGCGTCTGTGTAGCCATAGCAACACGTCACATGTTGGCTGATTAAATTAGGCCAGAGATAATAAACTCTGTGACTAAAGGGAAAGACTACAATGTACAGATATTTCATTAGTAAAATGTGACTAAAACTAAAGACTAAGATTTAGACTACATTTAGAATAGCTGCCAAAATGAACACAGTTTCAATAAAAAAAGCAATGTATTCTAGCATTTTCAGCACTCAGTAACCTGAGCACTAAAAACCTCAGCATCACTTGTTTATGTCGCAGCTCTCAGTTGAAAACATTTCAACATTCAGAACTGCACCCACGCTTGTCAAAGTTACTTCTCCCTCACTGACCAATCAAAATCAAGAGGGGGGATAACCTGTGACAGAAGCTTGTGTTTTCGAGGGTAAAGCTTCCAGGTCTACCGGTACTAATGCCAGCACAGAATATTTTCAAATTTCCTTGATGATATTTCCTCGAAAAACTGAAAACATGAAGGGTGAAGACCCAATTCAGAACTGTTTTAATAGATATTGGATATTTGTGCTGCATGATTTGATAATAAAGTGTGACTCTAATTATACTGGGCAATTCTACAATTTGTCACTGATACAATATAAAACATAAATTAGCTATCATGAGTCTAGTGGCTTGGTTATTAAGGAAAATGCAGATAACAATGATATTTTTGAAGCATATATTTTTCAGCTCAAAGCATACAAATTACAACTGAAATAACATAAATCTACAGAGCCTGAAGTTTTACAGTACTGCCTTCAAAGCAACCTAAACTTAGAAAAGAGCTTTTCCTTTTATAAAATAAAGGTACTCATGCAAAGTGAAAATGCAATGTTACTCTTAAAAACTCAAGTCCTTTCTGCATACATTTTTATAAACCTTACAATTACTTTTAAATACAAAAATAGTTACAGCCTTTTATGCACTTTTTAATTGCAAAGTCTGACATTGCAATTAACTCTATTAATGGTGCAGCACTAATAGATACTATCATAGGAAGTAGAAGGCAACAATCATAAACTAGCATCATAAACACTTGTGAGAAGTGGTCTGGAACCGAAGTTGTGAGGAATCCTAGTACTAAAAATGCAGTCTTAGACCGGCCCATTAACCAAAGCTAGGGCCAGTCAAGGGCTACTGGTCCAGCTGGGAGGGAGCAGCTGAGTTACAGCTTGTACATAACTGACCAACACTGAGGGCCAATATCTAAAAATATTAGGGTGCTGACTAGTCAAGATGAAAATGGTTGGTAGTATCATCAACTAACACATCACTATAGAGCTAAATACTGACTCAGAGGTACATTACCCTAACAACTCAACATGAACTCTGAACAGAGGAAGAAAGATACAGTGTTCAGAATTGATTGAGGATCCCTGAAATAGACCAGATGAAATAAAATCCCCCCCAGTAGCTGCTGAGATATCATGTGGGCAGGAATGAGGACTGGCCAAAGGCCTTCACCTTTAACCACTAAAATCTATCCATTTCCTTCCAGGGGCCATTCGAGTATCTGTGCCAAATATAAAAACATTTCCTTCAGGAGATGCAAAGACATTAAGTTTCATAAGAATGGGATAGGAATACAGACAGGAAGAGTTATTCCTGGACATCGTCATGCTACAGTTTGGTATCTGTTGACTATGTATTGGGTACAAGATGTCAGATCTTTTCCATATAATCATTATCATTTATCATACAGCCGTGTGTAACTATCTCATATAGTGTGTAGGCATTTTTGAGTTAAAGCTGTAGTATACAGTTTAAACTTTTTAACAGTTAAATCTGTCATTGAGATAGAAAGTTCTCGCTTTAATATAGAAACAGTTTTTCAACTAATATAATACATTTGAGGGCTGTCTTTTACAGACTTCATGGATGTTACTGTCAAGCATTTCTGAGAAATTGTTTTCACAAGTTTGTGACTCACAGGTGGACAGAAAACACTAAAATACATACTGCCTCTGGTCATAGCTGTCAAAGGCTCAGGAGCTGAACAACATGCTAAATTTGGTTGCAGTGTTTGGTTGTAACATTCAAGTTACAAATAACTATTGTTTTAATGACAGTTCAAGTAGAGTAGTGATCTTCAAAACACTTAATCTTGGTTCAGTGGGCAGCAGGCCTGATGAAAACAAACTGAGCATTGTCAATTTTAATCTCCTTTTGAAAACCTGACTTTGAAAATGAAAAATGACTTGTTATGTAAACACTATATTGCAAAACTCGAACTACCACCTGGTGGTTATATATTTCCACAAGTTATACAATAGCTGGAAACAGAAAGTACAGTGGTGGGTAGATGAAAAGGGCATGGATGGTTTATGGCATTGACCTTGTACCTCTACAATGCATTCTGTTCGTCTATTGAGTGTCGAGTCAGAGTAGAAGTCGGTGCAAAGTCAGAAGAAGATCCCTTAAGCTGTCTTCAAGCTATTGCATTAACAAAAAATGGATAAATATGAGACCTTCACATTAGACCTCCGACCTCCAAAATGTAATCAATTCATCCACGAGTCAGAGTAGATACTTGTGCAACTTTTCCAACTTTCCCATAAAATGTACTTTAGATATTGTGTCTATGTATGGACAGCTGACATCCTAACCTGACATGCCAGATAGATTTGTTTCACACATCCATCTGGAAAACCTCTAATACAGAGCGTTTGGGAAAGGGCAGAGCCTTTGAAAAAATACTCGGTGTGGTTGGATGAACGGTCTGTCTGTCATATTTTACGGGTCAATCAGAGCAACAAAACACATGACGTTGCCACTAGCGAGGTGCGCCCCTGTCAAGGAGTAAGTTCCACACAGAACTGCATACTGCAAACAATGGCGACTGTAGACATGTCAGTACACGATGTTGTCATTTGTGAAAGAAAACTGCTGTTCTTTGTTCTTCTTTAAATGATGAAATGTTGTTAAGTTCTGACAAAACTGGCGCTTTACCACTTATGTCTTCCTCCATAACTGCACCAGCCTCTTCTTGCTGCTCGTTTATGTCACGACTCCACCGTGCCCGAAAGTACTGCCCCTTGTCACTGATTGGTCCTGTCACTTTCTAACTGGGCCCAGACAGTTCAGACGGGAGCTTTGCAAGATGGATTCGCCAGTGAGAAACACGGAAACAGGCGAATCCATCTGCTTTGCAAGGTTACAGACATCCTGGAAACCTCTGGCTCTGGCCATTGTCAGTGTGGAGACATCAAGAAAGAGCTTGAAAAATACCGAGAAAAAACAATGTAAAAGGAAAACAATGCGCACCAATCAATAGACGAGTGAAAAACAATCACCACACTGCATACAGTTAACTACAGTGTTATTGATTAATGAGCTCTGTTTGTTTATATTTGTGTGCAATGGGACACGTGTTGAATCTCTTGTAGGTGTGAGCAGAGCACTGAACAACAAAGTCGGTGTGAGCTGATGTTGATGTTTATCCTCCAGTAAATCAATGAATCTGAGATTCTCCTCAGTGTAACAAATACAGACTTCTCTCTAAAGGGCAGATGAATTAAATGTTTGTACATGAGCAATATATGCTGCAATTATTTCAATGACATTGAAAGAATCTTTATTTAGGGTTATTGTGATATGCTAATATGGTACATTGGATTTTCAGGCACTCTAAATTTGCTCTGTGTGGGTGTTTAATGAACCCACATGTACTGCCAGTGAGAACACTGCTCTGTTTCATACAAATCATCACAAAGCAAAGCAAATCAGTTTGAACAGTTACCTTCCCTTCCACAGTTACACCAGGAAAACTTCATCACCTTCTTCTATTGAAATGATTTCCTAAAGCTTGACTTTAATTTTCTTGTATTCAACTTCTGTCAACCTAACAAGCATTTACCATATCAGCCTGACAAATTCTGATTGAACAAGGAGAACAAGGTGTTTTCAAGTGTAATGGTGTGGAAAAATGTTTCTGAAATAATTAGAAATGTGCTGCAGCAGGGCTGACAGATCTGTTTAGGGATTTTCTCAGGCGTCTATTTCCCCATTTGGCTAAATGTGTTTAACCGATTAGTCTAAAGTCAAATTCCTCACAGGGTCATTGTGTCAGCGGGTATGATATGAGCCTGATATACTCTGTATAGCGGGGCTAAAATTAGCAGCTAGCTCTGCCAGCCTTCGCTCCTCTCTGCAGATTAATATCAAGCTTTGATGTGAGGCCTTTTTCACTTCGGTTGAGAAGGGATTCATGAGTTCAACCCTTGGCAGCCTACATACCACCTTATTCCCATTTACCACAAAAAAAAAAAGTCATACGACGCTGTTCCTACTACCTGCTAAGATACCACTGAACTTCTCACATTTATGTCCAGTGAAGTGCCATGGAAAAGCTCAGACAGGAAGACAGCGGCCATTAACTTAAGCTGCAGCGGCCTCTAATGGCAAGGGTTCATTACAGTTTAAAAGAACATGAAAGACTGGGATTTCAAGCCTGTGTTTATACAAAATGGTAGGTAATAAGTTTAATTGACTCTTTAATCTTGCGCCGGCTAATTTAATAAACAAATGTAACTTGAATGTTGTTATAAACATTGACTGCATTTAAGGAGCAAGTTTATAAATGAAAAATTCACGAAGAAAGGAGAATCTCCACCCACCTGTTCTCTGTCTTTTCCTCCTATCCTGTCTTGTTGTGAGTTGCAGCCAATGTCAGACGATTGCACAGTGTGATATTTCAAAGCCGAAAATGAATTAAAGACACAATTAAGAAAATAAATAAGACATTTTTTAAAAAACATTATAATGCAATACATTTGTCTGGTTCAATTTCCTTTGTGCATGAACCTGAACGTTTTCAATTTCATAGATGTTTAAAATCTTAGGTGTTGAAAACGTGTAACACCTCACACAGAATGACATAACAATGGTTTATACCGTTTTTTTGTTTACTTGTGGTGTGTAGAGATGGCAGCCTAACGAAGCAAACCAGAAACTCACAGATTTTATTCACCAACTAGCACTAAATCTCTCAGGGTGAAAGCAACGTTGGAGTAAACAAACAGGGCAAATGATGGGCAGAAAGTATTGGAGATCATAGTTCTGAGCTTCTTTTTGCTGAAAATTTACAAAAATAAAAGAAAAACTATGGATGAAGTCCAGTGTCAATGTCGGCTGTACAAGTTACAAAGCAAGCTTGAGCTGAGTACAATCGATTTGCCGTGGTTGTTCTTCCTTTTTCAGCTTGCTTTGTAATCTGCAGAGAATTTGCTTGGCTGTCCTCTGGTTCCTCCCACAAAACGGGAGGTCAGATTGTAAATGTGAAATGTTTCATATTTAACAATCTGAAATTGGTGCGGCCCCCCTGCATTTTCAATGTCATTTTATTTTCTGACATTTCATTATCGTGTTGTTTCTGTGTGTCAATAGATCAATAAATTAAAGTTTTATTTCTACTCTGCTTTACTTTTTACTTTAAGCTCCTGTGTTGTAAATGAGCATGTGTAATATTGATTAAAGGTCAACATAATGCAGACCTAATATAACAGAATTAACTTCATCTACATATCTAGACAAATAGTTTAATTATATGGTTTATCTCTCACTTAAAAATGAGAATATGGATCATTTGCTCTGCTTTTATTAGAGGGTAGGACAGTGGACAGTGTTGGAAACTAGGGGAAAAGAGAGAGTGGAGAATGACATGAAGGAAAGGAGCCACAGGCCAGAACCTGGCCTCTGCACAGGGGCACATGGACAAATCCATTAGGCTATTGATGACCCACAAAATGTATCATCAATATTAACATAAGTTAAGAATCATTTAAGGGTGACAAAACCTCAGAGTCTTGGCTGAAAACTCAGCCAAGACTATGTAAGTTGGAGTTTAAAAGAAACCTTCGGCATCTTTGAGACCTTTAGAATGCCTTTAAATAAAACAGCTATCTCTAGTGGGCCACATGCAACACGTTAATCCTTCCTGCTGACCAACGTCAGCAAAGGCCCAGTTATTGGATGTTTCTTAATATTATCTTGACAGATTATCCTGTGGTGTGATGTGTTAAGGGTAATTTTTTCCTTCTTTGACCTGATCGGAGGTGCTCAAACTTGAGTAAATATTAAACATGGTGAATATTTACAACCAGAAATCCTGTAGAGTGTGGTTGCATCGATGTACAAGCAGAATATTGATGAAATGGAGCAAATGCCAATCAGGAAGCAAGCTGGCTGAAGGAGCAGGCATAGTAAATGGGAAGCATTAACTTTGGATGGATGTTTCAGTACCCCGTTGATTCGTTGCAACAAAATTGGTATTTTCCAACGTGTACTGTAATACGGACCACACACAAACTGAAAACATACAAAAAGTCGTATCTTTAACTATTTGTGCCCACGTGTGGGGTCTCTTACATTGAAAAACCAGTTAAGATTTATAAACTATGTGTGTGAAAGGCTTAAAAAAAAAAAACTGTATGGCTGACGATGTCACACGTACCAGCTTGATAACTCCAACTGGAGTAGATGGTTTCAACCTATAGAAGGCAGTCACTATGCAACTGCTTGTAGTCTGTGTTTGATAAGGGCAAAACTAAGCGGCAATGCGGAAGTGCAAAAAATTGCAATACAGCGAGTGTCTACCTCAGACTGACTGCAGGAACACTGGAAGTATCATCTGAACACATGTTAAACCACTGTTTTTTTACACTGGAAATAAATTGGTTTACATCCTGGTTCAAAAAACCAACATGTCTCATAAGCTAATGTCTTCATGTGCTCTCACTGTACAGGGGGTAAATTTTTTGTACCACAATGGTTTGATTATATTTAGGAAAAACCTCACTGCACACTGATTGGTACGTCTCATTTGATTGACAGATAGCTCAACAGGCAGAAGCTATGTTTCTGTTGAGCTTAGTGGGCGGGCTGTTAGGTTGATCCAAAGTTCGGTTGAGACAGTGATTTCAATGTGGAAGTCCCCATGGACTGTCTTCCAAAGCAGTTTGAGCCCGCCTATTGTAAGCAGACTGCTGACATCACACAGGCTTTGTCCAATTCTTTTTACAGTCTATGGGCAAAACCTTTCAAAAGATCTTAAGAGTGATTGGACAACAGTTCTGTCACTGTGATTACAGGCCAATCAGAGTGACAAAACACAGCATAGTGGGCATATAATGGAAAGTTATGTCTTAAACTTGTAACCTTGTATTTACCCAACCTAAACCTTTGCCTTGTCTTGAGGGTAATGAAAACTGTCTGACCAGGTCTTCATCTCAGGAGGAAGTTTAACTAAAGGGTCATCAAAGCAGTCTAATTATGGCTTGTACTATTTGTGTTTGGACATGTCTTACATTGAGGAGCTGGAGTTTTAGGACCCACAAAGGGTTCATTGTGGGGACAAGAATTTGTTTTACGGCCTATTTCAGGATCTGTGTTGTAAGTGCACATTCTGCCATGGCCATCCTATGGTCATGGTTGGTGTGTTCATCCGCAGGTGTGAATAAAACCAAGAAAGTTTCTCCTGCTGATTGTGGTTGTCTTAATTTTCCTGTCTTTTTAGAAATTCCCACCACAGGGCATGTGCAGCCCTGGGGAGTAAACTACATAATGCATAGAAAAGCTGTCAGTCCAAGTCCCTGCTCTTCTTTTAAGACAGAAATTTTGTCCACTTTTGGTTAAACAACTGCATCCATGCCTGTCTCTCCACTGGCAGCCATTGTTTAGACTTGCTGTTGCTTCAACTCTTTCACATCTGCAGCTTTCTCCTCAAATGACAATGATTGTTACGGTCATTCCCTGACTACCATCTAGTGCAGTGATACTCAACATGTGGCTCATTTGTGATGATTTGTGGCTCTTTTATATCTTAATTTGAAATATTATTCCACTAGAAAACCTTCAAAAGGAAAATTTTTACCTCAGAAATTATCCACTGCAAATAACATTAATCAGTTTGATTCCCACACTTACACAGTAGGCTTTAATTGTCAACCTGTTTTTGACTGTTTGCTACTTTAATTCCATTTTTACTGCTTTAAGCCCATTTTTGACACTTCTATCCAGCTTTTTGCAATTTTTTCCCCCTTTTTGTTGTCACTTCTCGCCCATTTAAGGTGCTGTGGCAATTAAATGCCACTAATTTCCAATGTTGCCACTTTTTCATGCTTTTTGCCCTTTTTCCCCACCTTATTTCAGATTTTTGCCCATTATAGTCACTTTTTGCTTATTTTTCCATATTTTTGCTACTTATGGACCATTTTTATCACATGTAACTCATTTTTGTTGCCACTTTTTACCCATTTTTGCCACTTTCTGCCCTTTTTTGCCATTTTTCCCCCAGTGTTTGCTGCTTTAAGCCCATTTTTGCCACTTCTTTTTGTCACTTTTCTCTTTTTGAAACCTTCATCCTGCTTTTTGCATTTTTTTTTTACCCTTTTTGCCACTTCTCGCCCATCAAGCTGTTTTGCAGTTAAATGACACTTTTTGCCCATTTTCCCACCTTTTCTCTAATTTTTGCCCATTCTAGTCACTTTTAACTAATTTTTTTTCAAAGGTGTTTGTCACTTTTAACTCATTATTTTGTCACTTTCTACCCATTTTTTGCCCCTTTTCTCCCAGTGTTTGCTGCTTTTTGACAATTTTTGCCACATTTAACTTATTTTAATTGCCACTTTACACCACTTAGATTGTGGCTCTTGCAAGTGTATTTTTCAACAGTTTGGCTCTTTGGTTGAGCAGGGTTGAGTAACACTGATCTAGGGTATCATCTTGACCCTTTGTATGATGGAGCCGCCTGATGACAGACAAGGAATCTGGCCAATCCGTCAGCTTTGTGAGGTTAATCTAAACAGGCTGAGATACCTAACAGAATTAGAAGTACTTTGTTGATCCTTGAAAGAAATTTATGACTGTAGCTAGGCAGTTTTTTTCTTCAGTCACTTGGTTTCCTGTCTGCACATGCTTCAATAAAAATGTAGCTCCAACATCACACAAATGTGTGTATGCCCAAAACAAAACCATCCATGAACAGCCACAGCAAATATGGGTCAGAGTGATCATCAAAAGCCACCTAAAAGGGGCTGAAGCAGAACGAGGTCAGATAGGGACGCTTTTTTAGCGGCCTCTCTGCCAAGCTGCTGCGTACAGGCCGTGTGTGGAGGGGGCACTCAACCTACATGCCAAATCTGTGACTACACATCATGCCAGTGCACATGCTGGTGATAGGAAAGCTCTTACAGCGCAGTCAGGATTACAGCTATTGTAGCAAAACTTTAGAGAAGGGGTTGTATGTCAGTAGGCTAAAGGTTAGCACCAAATCCTCCATCTACCTGGGATTTGGGAAACACAAAAAGTGCACGATTCCTGTGTTTTATTCTGCTTGGTTCATTGGACTTTCTATTTCTGACTCTTCCAGCTCACTTTGTTGTAAACAAGTTGTGCTTCCAGGGTATGACAAAGAAGTCTTGGCACACAGCTGAATAAAAAACTTGGCACTAGGATTTAGTCTGCAAGATTGTTGGCAAACTTAGACCAAGATAAAAAGTTGGCATTTGGACATGTTCAAACTAAAACTATTGTATTTAAACTGAAGGAATCCTCAGGGTATTTAGATATTATTTTGCAAGGCTAACGACATCATTATCATGTAAAATAGCCACAGACTTATGATTTTTAAGACCAGTTGTGATATTGATTTTAAAAGGAAAGGAAGGAAATACTCAAATGACCAATATGGAGATCAATATATTGACTGTTCTGAGCTACAATGAAAGCAGCAATTTGAATACTTGGACTGTGCATCAATTCTGAAAAGATATTATTGATCAAAGGTACACAGAGGGCTGTCTCCATGATAAAATGGCTGAACTGAAGAAAAAGCCAAAGAAAGCATAAACAATGGATGAAGTCACGCTCAGGGATGGGTCATGATACGCTAATGTAATAACACCCACATTATCAGAAAAGGGGTAATTTGGTGTTCCTATATTACATTTTTATGTTCATTCTATCCTAAAAACTTTTATTTTTTCCTACTGTTTTTGTACACCTCCATTTGACGAAAGAAATGAGTCATTTTGATTTAATCTGTTTCTGAGCACCTCATGGGTTTCATCTCACTCCTGCACATATCTAAAGTTTTCTTATTTATCTGTTTATTCATCCTTATAAATATGCAAATTATATGACAAGTAGGGCTGTTGCGATATACCGATATTGACGATAATCGTGGCATTAAAAATAAATTTTCAATATCGTGTTAAAAATGTACATATGATAATATTGTGTAAATGATTCAGTGCCACTTGAACACAGTTTGTTTTCTACATCCACACCTGTTTTCTTCCGCCCTGCTTCGTCTCCCTCCGGGGCCCCCCCCCCCCCCCCCCGCCCCCCAACACCCCCCAACACCCCCCAACAAATACTGACTCTCCGCAATGACACAGCAGCTGCAGTACCTCCTTAGACAGGTACTTTGAGTGTAATTCATCTGCCTAAAGAGAGAACACAACATAAATAAAGTTAAAGATAAATTTGATCAATTGTCCCATTATTATTTCTTTTTTTTTCAATTGAAATCGTGATAATATTGTTATCGTGACATTTTTTGCCCACGATAATCGTGAAGTGAAAATCTGATATCGTGACAGCCCTAATGACAAGTAATCCAAAAAATAATTATGAGCAAAATTCATATAAAAACAATCAAATATAAAAGATAACTAGATAAGAGAAGGACCAGTGCTTCATGCAAACTACGATGTCCGCTGTCTAAACTTTATAAGACACAGGATTCAATGTCCCATTAACTTCCATGGAGAGTTTGAGGTTCAATAAAAGGCTGTTTGGAAATAATCACGGCTTGAGGTCATTGATCATTTTTTCATTATTTCATGGCATTTCTGATACTAGAATTCATTTGTATCATGTGAAAGTATGTGAAAGATGTTAAACTCCTCAACTCTATGTGGCACCAGTGAGTCACTGACTTGCATTTCAGAAGTTGGTACGACATTGAAAGTGTACTGAACACAGTCTATTTGTTTACCAAACATGCTCTAACATAAGGGAATGATTACAGACAACCTGAGCAAGAGCAGACAGCCTCCTGTACTTTAAAGGATAACTGAATAATGCTGAAATACCTGTCTCTGCCTGAGCACTTTTATTGTTAAATACTGCTTGACTTACATAAAGTACATCCAGAGCACTGTAAGAGAGGGGACAGCACTGTTAAAAACTTTATAGTATTTGTAGATTTCCAATACTGACATATGTATTTTTGAGTTTTCTTCCATAGCACAGGCCTATCTTGGGTGCATGCCAGAAGTAACACTCCTCTGTTACACTCAAGGTGGATGGGTAGATTGATGGATGGATGGATGGATGGATGGATGGATGGATGGATGGATGGATGGATGGATAGACGGATGGATGGATGGAGGGATGGACTGATGGCTGAATGGACGGAAAGATGGATAGTCAGGTGGCTGGCTGGCTGGATGAATGGATTGATGGTTAAATGGATGGATGGATGGATGGATGGATGGCTGAATGGATGGATGCATGGATGGATGGATGAATGCATGGATGGATGGATGGATGGATGGATGAATGCATGAATGCATGGATGGATGGATGGAAGATGGATGGATGGATTTACTGATGGATGGAAAGATGGATGGATGAATGACTGGATGGATGGATGGATGATGGAATGGATGGATGGATGGATGGATGGATGGATGGATGGATGGAATGAATGGATGGATGGATGGATGAATGGTTGGCAGAATGGCTGGCTGGCTGAATTGATGGACAGATGGATAGATGGATGAAGGAATGGCTGGCTGGCTGAAAGGATAGATAGATGATAGCATGCTGGGTAGCTGGCTGGCTGGATGGATGGGGGTGGTTGAATTGATGGATGCTTTATTAATTTTATGGAAAATTCAAGGTATCCAGTAGCAGCTTACAAACACGACATGAGACATCACTTACAAATAGGCCATGAATTTACACAAACCTCTACACAGAAGTGAACACCTTACCAAATTTAAATCATACTTAAATATAAAATTAAAAATTATTCCATGACCAACTGTTAAATAGAAATCTAGACCTTAAAAATTTAATCACTTGCAAAATGAGCATAAATGAACCTATATACAATTTACAGAAAAAATATGTTTTGGCCTGTACAAGAAAAAAAAATGTGCAAAAATGTACAGCAAAGTAAGCAGTAATTGCGTGTGTTAATTATTAGTTTGCAAGTCCCTGTGCATTGATAGTATGGTTGCATGAAGACTACATGGACTGTTGTTTCCATATTACTCTCACAATGGACTCAGTTTTTACTGTGCGATCTAGCAATGCCAGCAGGGCGTACAAGTTCTGTTGTGTTCTTGTTATCTCTTGACTCCAGCTGCTTAGGGCTGTACTGTGCTTCAGAAACAGACTGAGTGGGCAGTGCTGCACACTGTTGGTTGGCACAAAACCAATATGCGAAATAAGTTGGAAACAGACTCTGTGGAAGTGTTGATTCAGTTATCAGGACCTCTTCAGAACTCAAATCAGATAACATTAACTTCAGCTAAGTGGTTAACCTCTGTCATAGTTAACCTTTTCTGTTAATGTATTATCAGTTAACAAAATTAAATGTCTGATTAGCTGTGCTCAACTCTGGTTGGGTCAACTGTTGTTGTGCTTCTATTTTCATATATTTTGTATTCTACTGTTTCAATCTGCTTGATCATTTTTAAAATGCTTTTTTAAAGCTCTTGATGCGCTCTTAATATGAATGATGCTCTTCGAATAAACCTGCCTTGGCTGCCTCACAATCAAAATGACTAAACATAAATCAGTAAGATGAGCTGGGTAACCTCCATGTGAAGTATTTCAAGAATAAAGTCTACTCTGAGGCATTTAAAATATTATTAATGAAAAGAAGAGCAGGCCTTTAAGGTCTGACCCCTTTAAACGATGATAAATTGAAGTCATTTCAAATATATTAAGATCCCTTCATGCATATCAGACTCACACTTACATTACATTAAACACAGCAGCAGGGTGCAATCTCTGATAGTTATACCAATCTTCCTGCTGCAGCCGTGTTGTTGAAGACGCCTCTAGGAACGACCCATAGACAGCCATTTTTCTCCCGCCGCTGCCATAGCAACAAGCTCTAAAAAAGCAGTCTGACCTGATGTTAATATGATTTGACAGGCAAGAATGTGCATGTGTGTGAGTGGGTGGATTTTTTTATATTATACTTTTCTAGTGTGTGTCTGTGTGCATGAGAGAGTGTGTTTGTATGTAAAGCTCATTAACTCCTCAATGTGCCGTTGCTGTGCTTCTTAGCTGAGACTCAAACAAAAACTGGAGAGGAGACAGCCATTAGTCGGAGGGACTCGCCCCAAAGGTTGTAAGGTTTCCAAGAAAATGTCTACACTTCAAGTAAAGAATATTTTATGTTTTTTTTCAAGTTGTTTAAAGAAATAAAACCAATTCTTAGAGGACAGAATGACCTCTTACATGTAGGAGTTTGATAGAGAAGCTGGAAATAATCATCCACAACCTATTCATGTATTTTTTTTTTTTTTTTTACGTCTATTTAATGGACACACTGAAATTTCACTGACCCTTACATTTTGTGCCAAGATAACCACTTCAGAACCACCTAAAATTAAGATAAAGATGTGAATTTTTCTAAATTTTGTGATTCAATGTAGTTCTGATTCTGGGTTTACGATTCAATTCAGAAATGTTTTTTTCAGTTAAACTTTGCAAAGCAGATGGACAGGCCAGATTCCATGTCTGTCATCTTGCAAAGCTCCAATCTGAAAAGACTATGCCTGGTCTGAGAATGGGCGCGACCTGTCGGCATCATTTGAGGAGAATGAGGCAGTGGCGATGGGCAGGGTTTAGATGAAGCAGGTAGCAATGACTGCTGCTGGTTTAGCAATTAGCTGGGATGTAGCTACAGAATAGCAGCAGTTTTATCAAAAATGGACTACATTTCTTATTAAAAATAGCAAAGATCCATACTGAAACTTTACATGACAGCAGATGTTTCCCGCTCGTATCCCTATCTGCTTCAGCATGAGCCGGTATATATGGTGGCTGCCTGTGGAGTGATTAGCTCAGATGTAGTCACAGCAGCAGTTATATCAGAGCTGGTAGTGGCTTTGTTAACTGGTGACTCCCATTTTTAGTTATATCTAAAATACGCTCAGCAGATATGAATCTATCAAAAAATAAACCACACATAAAGTGGCTTTTTAAGTGCTCAAAATCTGTTATTACAACAACGCTGGATGCATTCATCACATAGTCACCAGTTAACATGGTCACTTATAAAACTGTAACACCAGTCTTTGATATGACATAGATGATAGATCCTGTTATTTTAGTTGACAATGTCAGTTTTCTGCTTTATGGGGTTTTTTTCTATTTATTTTACCTCCAAGTGGTGGTGAATGCTGTAAACTCAGGCTCATGAATGGCTCCTGAAATTACATTTGTTTAGCACGCTTAGCTACAGTTGTCATGATATCAGAATTTGAATTCTAATACAATACTAAATAAAAAAACAAACAATAACAATATGTTATAATACTAAAGCAATAAACGATGATCCCCTGACCACCCAAAACTGCTTTTTTTTCCCAACATGCACATTAGAAAGGTTCACTTAACTATAAACACATCTCATAACGTGTCAAATTTTTAAAAAGGCAAAATAAATAAGATTTTCTTAGAAAGAAATCGTAGGGATAGGGCCAACCTAAAACCAAATATATCCTTTGAATTATCATAAACAAACCAAAATGAGTGTCTGCAGTGCTTCTGCTCTGTCTGTATAATATGTTTGTGCAGGGCTGCGAAGCTCACATTAGCCAGCAGATGACTTAAAGGAAAACTTTTATGGACCAGGAGACTTTTCTGTCTTGCTCCTTTGCTCTCTTTTTTCTTAAAGAAGAGACAATAAAGAGACTTAATAAAGGTGGGTGCCACCTGGTGAATGATCAGTTATCGAGGATAGAGGCTGTGACAGAGGAGGAAGCAGGGAGGCATGCTGTGGTAGAGGGAAGCCTTTCTTCACTATCAAACTAATCCAGAACCTTTCTTCATGCATGTACAGAGGTGTTGATGTGTTTCCAACTTCTTTAGAGTGTAACCACTATGAAACAATCAGAAAATAACATGTTCCCTCCCTGTATCCCTGCCCTGTTTTTACAGCTTGCCCTCATTTGATTACTCATCACTGCACGCCCTCTCGCTCTCTTTAAAAGTAGTGGAGTATCAATAATTTTGACAACCTTACTCTTAGCATACATGTCAGGTTGGGCTTCCTCATGGAGGATGTTCTCTTATGGGAAAGTGGGACAGACTGGGTAACTCACAGCTTCATAGACAGTGTTGAAAGTCTGTCAGTATGTCAGACACAGCGTTACCAACACTGAGAGCTAGCACTGCTAATGCTAAGGGTGGAAGTTGGAGACAGTGTACAGAGAAAATCCCAGCAGAGGGTTTGCTGTTGTAAAACTTTAAGGTGTTGGAAATGTACTTAAAATGAACTAAGGGATGTTTAAAAATATCTTCTTTTTTTGACACTTTGAATCAATTCAGTATCTTAGAAAATAATAATTTGTAATTCTTATGAGAATTGTTTTTTTTAGCACCTCTGATCTGAAGTAAAAGGGAAGTCCAGATTTTTTTAAGACAGATGCTATTTATACATAGCTGTGGCTCTAATGGGGGTTTGAGTTTGCTCCACTAGATTGCTTTTGCTGGCAGCTTAGAAATGGGCTGTAATGGATGCAAAGTAATCCCTGCAGGCAAACAAAGCACCCAATCAAAGTAAGTCCAGCAAAAGCGCTTGTTTTTGCCGCTGACTGCTTGTTATTTCAAGTGTTTGACAACATTATGAAAGGACCTCATCAGAGACCTTTTTGTAAAACTAATATCCTTTTTTTGGATCAGAAACAGCCACTACATCGCTCACTTCAAAGCCACTAGACTCAATCCGTACTGATTATTTCAAAGTATGCAGCATCTTCTGAAACTTTAAGTTATACTTCATTAAAATCTGACTAAAAATGGCCATATTTGTAATTACTCGTCATCCTCTGACCTCCCAGCCACCTCTGTATCCCTGTCATGCCCCGTTCTGTCCTGCTCCTGCCCTCGCTGCTTCCCTGATCAGGCCGCCATTTGGTAAATTAGAAGGTGATCAAGGAGATTAGAGAAAGTGCTTACTGTCACATCTGAGTTGCCACTGAAATAGCCTTGCAGACAGAATAAAGAGCCTTTTACCAAGTGTTAAAAATGACTGCAGCAACTGTCAACAGCTGTACTTTAAGATCAGAACCCCTCAGGACTTGAACGAGAGCTCTAATATATAAAGTACAGGTACATCTCAAAATAAGAATATCATGAAAAAAGTACAATATTTTTTGTCACGCATTTCAGAAAGTGAAACCCATATATTATATAGACTGACAAAGTGAAGTATTTCAAGCCTTTATTTCTTTCATGATTATGGTCACAGATAATGAAAACCCAAAATTCAGTGTCTCAGAAAATTAGAGTATTACATAAGATCAATAAAAAAAGGATATTTTAAACAGATATGTCAGGCTTCTGAGAAGTATGTTCATTTCTATGCACTCAATACTTGGTTGGGCCTCCTTTTGCATGAATTTGTGCATCAATGCGGTGTGGCATGGAGGCGATCAGCCTGTGGAACTGCTCAGGTGTAATGGAAGCCAAGGTTGCTTTGATAGCAGCCTTCAGGTCATCTGCATTGTTGGGTCTGGTGTCTCTCATGTTCCTCTTGACAATACCCCATAGATTCTCTATGAGGTTCAGGTCAGGCCAGTTTGCTGGCCAATCAAGCACAGTAACACCATGGCCATTGAACCAGCTTTTGGTACCTTTGGCAGTGTGAGCAGGTGCCAAGCATGCTGGGAAATGAAATCAGCATCTTTATAAAGCTTGTCCGCAGAAGGAAGCATGAAGTGCTCTAAAATGTCCTGGTAGATGGCTGCGTTGACTGTGGACTTCAGAAAACACAGTGGACCAACACCAGCAGCGGCTCTTGATGCACTGACTCCAACCTCAGTCCACTCCTTGTGAAGTTCCCCCAAATCCTTGAATGGATTTTTCTTGACAGTCCTCTCAAGGCTGTGGTTATCCCTTATGCTGGTGCACCTTTTCCTACCACACTTTTTCCTTCCACTCAACTTTCTATGAATATGCTTGGATACAGCACTCTGTGAACAAACAGCTTCTTTAGCAGTGACCTCTTGTGGCTTACCGTCCTTGTGGAGGGTGGCAATGACTGTCTTCTGGACGTCTGTCGAGTCTGCAGTCTTCCCCATGGTTGTGTAGCCTACTGACCCAGACTGAGAAACTTAAAGGCTCAGGAAACCTTTGCAGGTGTTTTGAGTTAATTAGCTGATTAGGGTGTGACACCATGACTTTCTAATACTGAACTTCTTCACAATATTCTAATTTTCTGAAACACTGAATTTTAGGTTTTCTTATCTGTCAGCCATAATCATCAACATTTCAAGAAATACAGGCTTGAAATATTTCACTGTGTGTGTAATGAGTCTATATGATACTGTACATGGGTTTCACTTTCTAAAATGAGTGACAAAAAATATTGAACTTTTTCATCATATTCTAATTTTTTTGAGATGTACCTGTACAGATAGTAGCCTTTTCGCTTTTCTTGGTTAACAGTTTAAAATCACGGTATTATGAAAGTAAGAGATCCATCCATTTTGTACACTCATTCTCCTAGCCAGGGTCATTCGGGATTGTTGTTTTTTTCTTAATTGAGTAACAGCACTAGTTAAAACACATCTTTACATTGTTGTATAGGCTGTTGTAATACATGTCGCTGCAGCTCTTTTAAAATCCACAGACGGGCCGACAGAGTGTGCTTGATTTATGTTGCTGTTATCACAGAATTAAACTTAGGGGTGCAGTGCATTCACAGACCAGATGTGGATTGGTCTGTGTCCAATAAAAATATAATGATGGAAATATTGGCCTGGATACCAACATTGGATTGAATCTGTCCCAGTTATTCTATCACTCATCTGTGCATTAAATGGAGTACACATACACCATCAGTAACATTTTGGAGTGCAAAAGTGCAATTATGAAAATGAAAATAAAAGATTTCTCCAGCTTTGAAATCTTGGAACTATTAAAGGAAGTGCAAATACTCAGATAAAAGACATGCTGAACAAAGGTTTCATCCTTTTTCAATTAATTCCGGCATTTGAGTGGGATTTTTTCACTTATTTAACCTTAAAAGTGTGTATGATGCAGTTTGCCAAGGCATCTGCCAATTACTGTAACACTGCCAATGTTGGAATAACCCTGGCATCCTATCTTCCTCTTCACTCTCACAGGCATTATTTCTGAAAACTTTTATATCATGCCTCAAACTTTGGATGCTCATTATAATTTTCTCCTTGACCAATACTTGAGATGTAGAGGTAAGTTTTTAAGAGCAGGGTATGACTTCCCTCATCAGTCTTCCTGTGCTAAGTGTGGTTTCCGATGCTCCAAAGCAGGATTAATGTGATGTACTCTGGCTGATTGCAGAGGTAATTGACCTAGACCTGCGTGGGAACCCAATTAGACCACCAGTATGCACACTACAGAGAGCCTCAGAAGTCAGGAGAGTGAGTTTCCAGGCGTACTGAGAAAGTGAAGGCAGAAAAATCAGATCAAATGTTGGTGAGAGCATCCTCTACAAACTTTGAGAAACTAACCCAGTGAATAAAACAGCTCTGTATCCACTCAAGGATTCTGACACAATAATATGGCACATTTATTTGAGCTGTGCCCCCTAAGTGGAGCATTATCTTCAGGCATGAAACAACACTTGAATACTTCATCCCTTTTCCCCTTCCTTATCTCTTATCTAACCCTTTTTGTAAATCCCTCTGATAATTATTTTTTGCTGCGTTCCAACCAGAGTGTTCCCCTTTTAAAAATGGAGCATCAGATTGGATTCCAGCAGGAGGTAATCAGAAACATTGCATGGTGTTGGAAGATGACATGCTTCATAAGCAGGGTGGAAAATAACCATTAGTATCCAGATTAAATGCTGGCAAAGTCTGACAGAAACTTGTGCCTGTGACAACCAGCAACTGTGGCAGGACACAGCTATCACTGATGCAATTTTAGAGTCTACAAAGTCTTAAAAAGTGAAAGTAGGTAGCTAGATTTGTAGTCAAGAAATCTATTACCGCTGCCAAACCCAGCAGGATCTTTCCCTTTGAATTTACACCATACTTGCCAGGGTCGGACAGA
This sequence comes from Cheilinus undulatus, assembly GCF_018320785.1. NCBI lineage: Eukaryota > Metazoa > Chordata > Actinopteri > Labriformes > Labridae > Cheilinus > Cheilinus undulatus. The sequence goes on from NC_054872.1 coordinate 45,551,687, forward strand.
TGTGAATGCTGCTGGCCGATCGGAACAGAGTTGAATCACAGGTCAGCTGCACGAGACAACAACAGCTAAAGGACACTTCGAACAGCTCGAGCATGAAAGATCTGTTTGGAATTATTCCACAGACTCCCTGCTGGGGTCTTTCCGGTCCCTAAAGTGTCACAGCACTGCCAGTGACGGGTGTTGGTTAAGTGCCTGGAAGCGTACAGTAGCCCTGCTGGCTCCAATCTCTGATTCTTCTCTGAAGCTTCTGCCATACAATGTGTTTCCATGCCTTCCTGCTGTCATGATAAAGAATAGAAGCAGAGGAACAGAAAATAATGAATTCTGTTCTTCAAGCTATTATGTGCAGAGCTAGACACTAATGATTTTTGTGTCCGAAGAATAAGACTTCTTCCATTTCGTGACGCATAACTGAAAAACAAACATACAAGCATCAACAGTGTGGTACTGGAGAAAATTACTGCAACATATGTTTGTCTTATGGAATAATGCACTTTAAGTTTTAAATTTAGGCCTCTGCATGTAAACAGTCTGGCATTGATGTCACCTTTAAAAGACCGTGGGAAAAACTGCAAAAATTCAGCCCTTTACTGATATATCCAGCAAGCATCACTGACTCATTCTGCAAATTGGGGATTCAATTTGTTCGACAGATTTAGCTAAATCAAACATGATGTACAGTGGCATGGTTGATTTTTCTTTATCCCTTTCTCAATGCTCGCTTCTTCTTCCTGCTGTGTAAAACGTCTGCCGAGTTTCTGTGTGAAATAAATCCTTCTGCTGCTGGGTCAAACCGTGATGAATTCCTGTTAAATGTTGTTCAATATGCTATTTTTCCATGCTGCAGCTTTTTTTTGTCTGGGCTCTATGGGATGCATAGCATTTCTCCTGAGATATTCATTTCAAAACAGCAAGATTTTATGTTAAGTAATCCAGCTTTATGATAATTAGGGAGATGATTCAACTCTGGCTGTGTATTTGAACTCAGAAGAACACCCAGGATGAACGATAACAACACTTCTGCTTGCTGAAGTACAAAGAACATGACCATCTATCTCCTCATTATGCCTTGATCATGCTCTTTTTCTGCCAATACTGATAACATGAGTGAGACAGACCATTACTAATAGGAATCATATTTCATGTTTTACATAGCAGCTGATATCGCATTTTATCAGTCCACCTTGCTTTGTAGTGTACTGGAGCCTCCTATAGGGGGCAGTGTTCTTTAAGAGCACAAAAATAATCCTTATTCAGTCAACAACATGCTTTTACTTACTATGTTCAACAGAGCAGTGCAAAAAAACCCTTCTATAGAACAATGCAAAAAAATATCCAACAGTAAGGACAACTAAATTACATAACATGATGGGTCATTAAATACCCCTAAATGAAAACTTTTGTAAATGGGTATTTAGAAGTACTTAAATATAACATTTTGTGTTAAAATAAGCATAGTGATTGCCCTCTACAGGTTGAAATCATCAACTGCAACTTCTTCAAGTCTGCTGGCAGATCTGGTGACATCTTTCGTCACAGCAGAGCTCAACAGTTACCACCAATTTTCCCCAGACCATCAACTTCATTGTTAGCAGCCTACAGCCAAAATTTGCCCTCCACCAGTAAGAGACATTGCTGTAACACTCTAGGATTGTGGGTAATGTAGTGCTGTTGCCCGAAATCACAAATAGACTGTCTTTCTTAAAGGAAGGTTGATAATACACAAACCTTTGTCTTCTACATGACCCTATACCTTTAGTTCCTCATTTTAACTGTCTAAAAAAAACAAGAACATTAAATTCACTTCTTGAAGCAGTGCCAGATTACAAAAACGGAGTTTCATGCTTGAAGGTAGGTATAGCCAATCAAAGACACTGTGGTGACACAGTAAGATTCTGAGTATGGTCGAGATCATGACTAAACCATATGTATTTCTTAAGATAAGGTCAATTACATGATAAATTGTGTTTTTAAGTGACCAGATATCATCGTTTCATGCTCAGGTAGCTTATGGTAAGTCTTTCTTGAATGGTTATGACTTTATGGGTAATATTCAAATCTAAAAAGCAGCGTGGACTGAATGATGTTTTTGGTTGATAACAGACACCAGAAAAGAGGGAGTGGCCATGTCCTATCCATACTCCCTCCCAACCATGATGTTCAAAGGTATTTTTTGCTCCCTCCCAACCATGACGTTCAAAGGTATTTTTTAAAAGTCCAGGGTAGATGCACCTCAGCTTAAACTCTGGGGTCTAGGTACTTTTTAAAAAAAAAAAGTGGTCACATTACAGATGGTTGTGAAAAGTAATGCTGATAGCAATATTTAAAGTCTAAGTTTAGCCAGCTGCCTATTTGTTGTTTGCAATCATGTGACCCTGAATGTCTGTTGGGAGTCAGGAAGTGGGGGACAGCCATTAGGAAAGAATCTGTATGCTTTACAACTCTAAGTGGACCTACACGCAGCAATTTTCATCAGAAAATATCTTCATGCATTGAATATGACCGCTACAATTTAAAAAGTATATATATATTTTTCCAAGTTCAATATCACAAATTACTCAGTTCTGCAGACCTCCTAACATCTACCATCATCTAGCCAGATGAAGGGAGACAAGAGTATTGAGGAGTCTTGAGACTAAGAGGCTAGTTGAGTCATTTTAGCATATAAATAAGGTACATACAGTCTTAAACATGCTTTAAATTGAAATGATATACTATCAACCGAATAAATCTTGTGGGGTTAAAGATGGAGTAATGATGTGCCATTCATGAACAAGCCTTTGCTACAAAACTGTTCTTTAATGTGAACCACTGTAGCTAGCTTCTGTCTGAGTGCCAGTTTCCTTTCCTCCGTCCTCTGCCTTTATTTGATCCGCATTTAAAAAGCCAAGCTTGTATCAAATGAAGAGCTGTTTGGGAGTCAGACTACCAGGATCTACTGACCTGAGCCAAATGATCTGGATCTCTTAAAAGAGAGAGATTTGCCATCACACCAAGCAAGGTTAGAGGTTGGTGAGACTGACATCAACTGAGGGTAAGATAAGAGTTAAATGTTAAACCATTGCAAAACTGTACTGGATCAGACCACTTTGTGGAAACAGTTTATACACTCATCCAGGCTTAAGACAGGGACTTTTTTAATTCCTGCCTGCTGTTGTTTCTCTCTAAACTTTTTGTCTGAATATTTCACGACTTTAGGGACACGAAAGTGGCTTAAGAATTATGAATGTTTATATTTTGGGACTTTGGATGTTTGGCACGGTCATAAAAGCTCAAAACATGGCTTTATTTTAGCAGAGTTTCTCTTAGTAGAAACCACTTATTGCCCCCCAACGGGTTCTTTGCGTCATCTGAAAAGAACCAATATTAAAACAAAGTGACCAGTACTGTCATACTGTTGTACTGTCAGGGGGTGATACAGTTCATTTGAGGCTCATGTGCCTCGCTGAACCTAACCTTGACAGTGCTTCTCTCAGTAGCAGGCCCCAGATTATTAAGTACAGGTGATCAATTTTGGAGAACTGTGATGGGAAGCATAAATTCAGATCCACCAATCATGTTGTGCAAATGACTAGGGGCATCTCTACTTCTAATCTGTTCTTTTCTTCTGGGATCAGATCCAACATCAGCAACTTAATGTAAGGAATAAGGATTGTTAACACAGTTTAAACAGCTCTGTCATTACCGCTTGTTTTCATTGTCAGCTCTCAGCTTATAACTTTACACCTTTGGTTTAGTGGCTCAGTTATTTCCTATTAAATCAAACAAGCTCTGGATATATGCAATCATATGTTTAATCAAGCCTTATAACTCAAGTGGCCTTGCACTGTGATGCTGTAAATTACTGCAATAAACCACAAGAGGCTTGTCCATTAAATGTTAAGTGTATGCTTTTGCTATTGAAGGAAACGACAGCAAAGAGCTTCTGTGTGCGGGACTCCATCACATGTAGTGATGGAGTCATGTAGTCAATCCATCACTGATTGGATGATTCATTTTTTTAGGGTAAGAACAAGTTGACACCAGACATCAAATACTATAAGCAGGAAATATCCTCCACTTCACCTCTGCAATATGGAGTTTCACACATTCCTTCTGAAGTCATGCATGTGGTTTGAAGTGCTGACACCTGAAGTAGGCTGACGTGTCCTCACCACTCACTCCCTCTTATCGAAGACACACAGGCAGCTTCCTCACACAGCAGACCGGACCAGCGCCGCTGCTTTTAACCTGCCTCCTCAGACTGCTGCTGAGGCGTTTTCATATGCCTCACGGTGATTCAGAACAAATTAGTCTGCTCTGTGTACGACATGACTGTACTGGTGCTGTGATAGGCAGCAACAGGAGAGGATTCTGAGATTAGGGAAGGGAAAGACTCACGGCCTATTGAACAATTTGAATACATGAAGTTTTTAACAAGCATGTTGACAGCACATTTTCTACTGAGGTTAGATCTTAGACCTTGATACTTCAGAAAACAAACAGTTCCTGTCAATTCTGTTATAGATTCACCATCTATTTTGAATTTTTAAGTCTACTAAGACTGACGTTTTGGCAAGAAGCCCACTGCCCTATTAGTACCAGGACAGGCTGTCGAAATTTTCAATATTTTTGATACCAATTACTAAAAGGCCTTACACTCAGAAAATATCAACGCTTTGAAAAAAAAAAAAATCAGATTTGGGGCACCAGTTGGCCAACATGTTTAGTCACACAGCATGCAACTAGCTGTAGTCCCTAGCACTGGCAGGCTGGGTTAAACTCTAACCCTCTCACATTTCTGGATTCCTACTCCTTTCAACAAAAATAAAGTTCTTAAATCCCCAAAAATACATCTTTAAAAAAAACAACTTCTCATCTGGAATCAAAATTTAACCAAAAGCTCCAACAAGCATTAGAGAAGGAGCACTGTCCAAATAGCATACATGTCAAGGATAATTTAATCAAATTTCAGATGAAAGTGCAATATGTCAAATTTCATGTGAAATATGGTGCAATGCCATTTTTGTGACACATCGTGCAAACATTATACAGTAAATCACATTGCATTTGCATCACTAGTCAAATTATCACAATAAGATATTTTTCAAAATCATTTAGCCTAACTACATGCACTATATGGACAAAAGTATTTTGCTGCCTGCCCATTACACCAAGAAGGACTGTAATGACTTTGTATTCAAAGCTATGCACTTTAATATGGAGTTGGCCCCCCTTTGCGGCTATAACAGACTCCACTCTTCTTGGAAATCTTTCAACAAGATTTTTCTGTGGGAATTTGTGCCCATTCAGTCTGCAGAGCATTAATAAGGTCAGGCACTGATGTTGGAAGAAAAAGCCTGACTCGCAATCTCCTTTCCAGTTCATCCCAAAGGCGCTCGATGAGGCTGAGGTCAGGGCTCTCAGTCCAGTTCTTCCACACTGAACTCATCTAAACATGACTTTATAGTCCCTGCATTGTGGGATGAATTTTAAATTAACTTGAAGTACTTTTTCGTGATGGGTAAATTTTTTTTTAATTATTTTACAGAACTGTTTTATACATGTTTAGCTATTGCTTCCCAAAGTCTTTGATCTCCCACAAAGTCCATTTCCAAACATTTCTTTATTTCCACTAAATACAACAAGACATTTAGAACAGGACCAGGGGATAAGTGGGGTACAGTACTTGCTGAAGGTTTAAGGGACAGCTGAGGTAGGGAGCAATGCAAGGAAAAATGCATCTAAATATATATTTAGGGTAATTTTGGCTAGTTTCTAATGACCCGTGTAACATTATTGATAACATTAATGATAAGACAACATTAGTTCCCCTAATATCAATGTTGTCTCATCAACAATGTTACACAATACTATGCTGTAACATGATGTTAATTTTGCTTGGATTAAATGTATATCTTTTTTAAATGGGTCAAACTTAGCTCATCAAATACTTATGCTCTGTTTATCGCTGTCATTAATGGTAGCAGTAGCTAGCAATCTGAATGTAAACAACTAAAAAAGAAAAGACTGAATATTGGGTGCCCAGGAATTGTCTGTTGTGGCTGTAGTCTCAAAACAAATATTGATAGTTTTAATTTACACTGTAATCCTACTGAAGTTTAATATCTGGAGACATGACTGGGTGATAGCATTTCTTTGCATTTCAATATTTATATTACAGAGAGAGAAAAAAACCCATCAAACTAACATTTTTTTCTAATGTAATCCATCTCTTCTACGGGGGCTTGTCATATGGATTTGTTGAATCTGGCAAATGTCTACATTCACCACTCCCTGATCCTTCTGCAGTGTTGAATAAAATGGTAGTGATGGAAATCTGGAGTCATCATTGGCCGTGTTTGAATTTAAAACAAAACATTTCAGGGATGCACAGATACATCAGTTTGACAACGGTATCAGCCAATATTGACCCTTCTGAGACAGACACAAGCCAAATAATGTGTGCATAAACAGATGTCAGGAGTGAATGTTTATCTGTTGTGTTGAATCAATATAATCCTGTCACTTAACACATCTAACAGCGGATTCAGTGGAGAGATTCATTATCAGGCAGAAGAGCTGACCGGTTGTACAAACTCTGATGTGTTTTCATTGTAAAAAATAAGAGGTAATGTGTCTAAGAATTGTCCGTATTAATTTTATTTTCATTTTAGATCCTTTAGTTCTTCAAAATCATTTTATTCATAGAGTGCAAACTCTAAATGCAACCATTTGACACTAAACAACACTTGAGCTTTCCACCCACAGAAAGATGTCAAAAGGAAAGTAGTCCCCTTAGGAATACATTTAATTTCAGTCTAATGTTGAATGCTTTTGCAATGAAAGGAAAGAGAAGAGGTGATCTCATTACATCTATTGTACTTTGCATGTAAATAAATGGTGTGCACAGCATGCGCCAACATACAAACAGAAGTACTGCGTGAGAGCAACAGAGTGATGCAAACTCACAGCAAGAAACAATCCTATCACCCTCACCTTACGACTTAAAGGTGAGGAAAATTGGTGCCTGAAAGCTGCAGTGCATATGCTTGGAAAGCAGAAAATAAAGTGACAGAAAAGCACATTCTGCACTGAGGTGCTCATCCAGCTCTTCACTGGAATGAACATCAGAGACACTAGAAGTACAATCTTGGCTTGAACATCAGGGAATGCAAATCAAAACCTCTCAATCTGTAACCTGCTGGGATAAAGGATCACAAACCAGAAAACTTCCCACACTGGTTGAGATCAGGGAGAACAATCTGCAGCGATGGCCTCCTTTAGATGTAACTGGAGCTCTGAACAATGCCTGGTTGGCTGCCAAAGTGCCTTGTGAGTTGACAAACCCAGCACCACCTACTGATACATAGCAGGTGGTAATTCCAACCCAGTTAATGAGGAAGTGTTGTGATCCCAAATGCCTGTATCAGCAGCAGGAGATCTGTGTTATAAATCTCATTCCATGATACAAATTTATGTGGTACAAGTTCATCACCAAATCCATGTTATCTTGTTAGAAGATCTCTTCTTAAAGGTACAATACATAGAATTTCTGTATTGAAATGTTTATATTAACTTAAACATGACTAATCTATGTTATATGTAGATTTTTGGCTGAGTCCTAACATAGCCTCAAATATTTACAACAATTTCATGACAGAGAAATCTTTAATTTTGTAGTTGTTACAGTATGTTTCTTGGTAAAGTTGCAGTGACAGACCTAATATGTTTATTTTTGCCTTGGAGATGCTGGATTTTATATGAACGACTGCTAAGCACTAACTGCTTCTGGAAACTGCCATTCTGCTGCTGTATTTCATTCATTTTTTGTGCTGCTTACTTGTTTGTCGTTGAATAAAGTAGATGCACGTTGTCCGTCTATTAACCCATTCTGGGAGAGCATACTTATTGTATCCTCCTGGTAGTCCAAATAAACTTAAAAAATAAACATGTCAAGTATTTTTCAGGATAGATCATTTCAAACCTCATTATAAAAAATGAAACAAATGACGACTTAGGCCGGCCACACACTACAGGATTTTAGGCCCCATTTAGCCAAGATTTGACTCCCCCGACGATTGTGGGGGCGTATACCAACTGCAGCCTCGTTCCAAACGAATATTTGTCTGAGTAGTCTGCATGTGTGTTTTGTCAACACGATTAATTTCCTGCTCCAAATCGCGTTGTAGTCTCCCAGACCCTGAATCGTAAATATCAAACACGTTTGATATTTACGATTCTAGGTCATAGTGCCACTGACAGAGTACCCACAACAACCAATGAGATCAAGCACACCGGTAGCGTCACCAGACGAATTATACGCACTTTCATCGCTCATAACCGTACCTTAATTCCAGCCAGGATTTCGTCCTGAGTCTTTCCCCTGTTTTATGATTGTTGCTGCACCTGTAACACACACCAGGACAGCCTGTTGTGGAGAGACAGCAAGACAGTATCGACAGACATCCGTGTTTTGTTTTTTTTCTGAAGTCACATGATCACACAAGGTCGTTGGCAGGTGGGCAGGTGTGTGGTCTACAGTGATCTGGCAGTCTGGCTGAGTCGTCTAGTGTGTGTGTTCAGAGGATTAAAGATGAAAAATCTTTGGAATTTGTCCTGAAGGCTGTGGTCTCTTATGGTTTTAAAATCGTTTCAGATTAAAAAATCGTCTAGTGTGTGGCCAGCCTTACTCAGAGATTAACAGAGTGCACCAGCCTGTATATCTATGATTTTTGTGAAAAAAAAGCACAAAAATAATGTAGAAATGATAGACAAAATTGCTTAAGATAATAGTTTTTAATCTTAAGATGATAACAATTAACAAGGTCCAATTGTTTCAGCCTGAGCAGTATTATTTCTTAACATTAATTCTGTCCAGACAGCACGTCCTATGCCAGAAAATCAGTCCTCTGGTTTGGATATTGAGAAAACTTTCAGGTACTGAAACACTACCATTTACGTGTGTTTGATAAAGGGACTTCATAAAACATGTTTGCCAATCAGTGAATAAAACAGCATCATCTTTTGTTTTTGTTTTTATTGAGAGCCCCCTGGCGGTGGAATTTATATACTGTGCACTTAACTGTGAGTATGGTTATTTTATAAAACCATTAAAAATGCTGGGAATGCACATCATGAAAACACATTTCCTCTATGGAAGCAAATCCATGTTCAAGGCGATATACAGGGCCGCTGTAGATGCTGATTTTTGTCATTTAGTAGTGGCTTTACCACAGACATGTTGACGATGCCAAGTAGGTCATTATCAAAGCAGACCTGTGTCAAACAGTGTTTGCTTTCTATTTTTAGCACATTTTCAGTGTTAACACCAGATGGTTCCTGCATACACCACTGTACAATGAGTCAAGGGTGTCACTGAGGTAGTCCATCACAGGGAAAAAGGGGGAAAATAAAACGCTGTATTGCCCTAAATCGTTTAATCCACCTGGTACTCAACACTAATTGATGTTTGCAAATGTTAGAATGACCCAGGTCAGTGTTCAACACAGTGCAAAAGTATTACAGGTTATTATTTTTATTAGCCTTTTCCCCACAGCATGCCAGGTAACGCATTAATGAGAGTGGTTCCTCTGAAATCATAGAGATGAAATAGATTAAGATCAATCTTTTATGACTATGATTTGATGTTTGCTCACAGACATTAGTGGCAGTGTTGTTGTCATGAGGGTTCATCTCCATAGTGCTGCTGAGTCATACACTCACGCATGGCAGCACACTGCCATCATCTGGCTGATGGGAGGAGGAACTACATTCTGCAAGTATCTGAGGACACCTGGTTACGTCATGAAAAGAAAGAAATGATTTATAGTGTGAGATGTTTGATAATCTGCTTTGAAACTCCAATGACGTTCAGTTTTAGCCCTGTATTATTCATATTTGTTTTTTATGTGTATGGTCAAAAACACATTACATGACTTAGGCATCTTAAAAAGGAAGTTATTTTAATCATAATAATCAATAACCAGGTTTGGATGTTTAATGTTCCAAAGACCACTAAACGCAGTCTAAATCTAGGTTAAAATCTGAAATAAGAATAGAAAATCTGTAATAATGTACCTACACTGCAGGTACATTTACATTTAAAGTAGAATTCCATTGTTGTAGCATTAGATTTACAGAATACAACAGTTACAGAAACAGTAAAAAATAAATTATATAATTATTACAGAACATATGAAAATCATAAATAAAATAGGCTTTCTAAAAATGTGAAAGGACAGCAAAAATGTCTACATTCTCATCCTGAGACTTTTTCGCATAAGTTACTGCACATGGGAAAGTCTCACATGCACTTTTATCACCCATGGTACAATTGCAAGATAAAATGTTTCATCTCTATTATTCCACATAATAAACAAACACATCTTTTTTCTCATGAAAGATTGTTCCCTGTTATTATTGCATATGAAGTTTTTTCATCCATGAGTACATCATGCACATAGAAATCCTTCAGCTACTGCACATGGCTGTTTTTTCACTTCATTATCACAATTTTTCACATGAATTTATTTAACCTTCGAGTGTGGGGTACAGATATATTTATGGATTCTTTTAGCCGATATCCAATATGCAGATATATTTACGAGTTTTTTTTAGCCGATACTGATATCAATATCTAAATATGTTTTACATAACTAAAAATTAATTCAAAAAATTTTAGATTTGAACACAATTTTAGGTTTGAGCATGAATAAAAACACACTTTTTTTCTTAAAACACACTTTAAAGTTTAAAGAATTAGTTAGTGAAGTTTACTTTGAACATGTAAAGGCAAAACAATGAAAAATGGTCATACACCTTCCAAAGACACATAGACTTTGAAGAGAGAATTGAAACAAAAGGATACTTAATGAGAATGAGGATGAATAGAGAAACAGAACTCAACTTACATACAGTTGCTAGAAAAAGTATGTGAACCCTTTGAGATTTCTTGGATTTCTGCATAGATTGGTCATCAAATGTGTTCCGATCTTCATCTAAGTCACAATAGACAAACACAGTCTGCATAAACTAATACTGTGCAAAAACTGACATGTTTTCATGTTTTTATTGATCAAATCATTTAAACATTCACAGTGCAGGGTGGAAAAAGTATGTGAACCCCTTGGCTAATGACTTCTCCAAGAGCTAATTGGAGCCAGGAGTCAGCCAACCTGGAGTCCAATCAATGTGATGAGATTGGATGTGTTGGTTAAAGCTGCCCTGCCCTATAAAAAACACACACCAGTGTTGAATTTGCTGTTCTCAAGAAGCATTGCCTGATGTGAACCATGCCTGGCACAAAAGAGCTCTCAGAAGACCTACAATCAAGAATTGTTGACTTGCATGAAGCTGGAAAGGGTTATAAAAATATCTCTAAAAGCCTTGATGTTCATGTGTCCACGGTAAGACAGACTGTCTACAAATGGAGAAGGTTCAGCACTGTTGCTACTCTCCCTAGGCGTGGTTGTCCTGTAAAGATAACTGCAAGAGCACAGCACAGAATGCTCAGTGAGGTGAAGAAGAATTCTAGAGTGTCAGCTAAAGACTTACAGAAATCTCTGGCACATGCCAACATTTGTGTTGACAAATCTACAATAAGTAAAACATTAAACAAGAATGGAGTTCATGGGGGGACACCATGGAGGAAGCCACTGCTGTCCAAAAAACACATTGCTGCACGTTTGAAGTTTGCAAAAGAGCACCTGGATGTTCCACAGCAGTACTGGCAAATATTCTGTCCATAGATGAAACCAAAATTGAGTTGTTTGGAAGGAACACACAACGCTATGTGTGGAGAAAAAAAGGCACAGCACACCAACATCAAAACTTCATCCCAACTGTGAAATATGGTGGAGGGGCCATCATGGTTTGGGGCTGCTTTGCTGCCTCAGGGCGTGGACAGATTGCTGTCATTGATGGAAAAATGAATTCCCAATTTTATCAAGACATTTTACAGGAAAACTTAAGACCATCTGTTCACCAACTGAGGCTCAACAGAGGATGGGTAATGCAACAGGACAACGACCCAAAGCATAGAAGTAAATCAACAACAGAATAGCTTCAACAGAAGAAAATACACCTTCTGGAGTGGCCCAGTCAGAGTCCTGACCTCAACTCGATTGAGATGCTGTGGCATGACCTCAAGAGAGCAATGCACACCAGACATCCGAATAATATTGCTGAACTGAAACAGTTTTGTAAAGAGGAATGTTCCAAAATTCCTCCTGACCGTTGTGCAGGTCTGATCTGCAACTGCAGGAAACGTTTGGTTGAGGTTATTGCTGCCAAAGGAGGGTCAACCAGTCATTAGCCTAGCGGTTCACATACTTTTTCCACCCTGCACTGTGAATATTTACATGTTTTGTTCAATAAAAACATGAAAAGATATCATTTTTTGTGCAGTATTAGTTTATGCAGACTGTGTTTGTCTGTTGTTGTGACTTAGATGAAGATCGGAACACATTTGATGACCTATTTATGCAGAAATCCAAGAAATCTCAAAGGGTTCACATACTTTTTCTAGCAACTGTAGGTCTGTTGGTCTAGTCTGAAACTACTAATTTGGTAGTATACAATTAAAGACTATACAAAGAAATTATATCCGCCAATATTTGCCTTTTGAAGTTAACAACTGCTGATACAGACATTTGCCTTTTGAAGTTATTATCTGCTGATACAGACATTTGCCTCTTGAAGTTAATATCTGCCGATACCGGTGTCAGGCCAATAAAATCATGTATCCCTAATCACTTACTGTACATGGAAAACTTTCAACCTGGATATTTTTCACTCATGTCACTGATACTTTTGTGATTAATTTTGCAAATATAAGGGTTTTTTGCTTCTATATTTGCTCAAGGAAAGCCTTCAACATGAATTCTTTTTACTACTATTATTGCAAAAGTGAAATTTTCATAACTATTATCATACATGGAAAACTATCAGCTACTGCAAGGGAAAGATTCTTCAATTCGATTACTACTGCACATTGAAAATTTTCTGCTATTAAACATGAAAGATTTCTATACATATTATTACACATAGAAATCTTTCAGCTATGGTAGTGGGTGATTTCTGTTTTAATATTGCACACAGATCTTTTTATCCTTTATTGCTACAAATAGAGGATTTTTCATATAAATTATTGCACATTTAAAGCTACTGCACATGGAAGTTTTTTTTAACCTTTTATTCCAAGTAAAAAAAGAAACATTCAACTATTACAAAAGGATCATTCCTCCTTCTATTATGGCACTAAAGACATTTTGAATATTTTTTCACAGCAGCTGTTGCAAACATGGAAATTTTTTACTTCTTTGAGTACACATGGAAATTGTTTCACAGCTTCAATTATGCCATTTCTCTTTTTCTATATTTGTCTTGGCACATTATTATCCACTGTGAGTTGTGTGGCAGAAGGGCAGAGAGGAGGCATGATGCTTCCTTCCCACCTCAATGTCATGTTATACGAGTCACAAGACACTGAGTCAATCAAAGAAATGCACTACTACTCATGCACAGCAGAAAACAGATAAAATAATCCGAATCAAATCTTAACTACCAGTACATTTAAAGTACTTTGTAAATGTCTTACTAGAATGAGTCTAGAATGTTGCCATTCATGATCAATATCATGTTTTCTGTTTTAAAAGTATTCTGATACAGTTTTCTTTACGATGCATCCATTTAAATAGCCTAATGGATTAATGTGGTGAATTTGGTCTGATTAAGAGTGACAATGGTGGTGGTTGTTGAAAAACTTGTTCTGACTGGAAACCTCTTCGACATGCATCAGTCAGCTGACTAGATTTTCCATGAACTGCAGTGTTCCTACATCCATGAAGCTGACTGCTTCGCCTTCTACAGTACAAAGTTTAAAAACACAGGCTGTGATTCCTCTTAGTATAGGGATAAGGTTGATTATTAACTCCACACTGTGAGAACACGTACAAGAGGTTGGGCCAGAGATTTCTCAGTTGACAAACAAGAGCATAAGTAACAAATGTATGGTAAAGCAGGCCATTTTTGCCTTCCTTTTTCATTAATAATGATCTCAACTGAGACTGACAGGTTTCCCTACTGACGCAGGGTGCATGTACAACACTTGTGTCAGGAGGTTTGTGTCATTTATCTGGTATAAACTGTCATTTTGTAAACCAGTGGTTCTCAACTGCTGGGTCTTGACCCAAAAGTGGGTCCTGAAGCTGTTTCTAGTGAGTGGTAAATATGTGTCAGTATTTGCCAGTAAAAAACATGGTAAAAGGTCTAATTTACAAAGCCCTCAATGGACATGCAGTACATACATACATTTTTTAGGTTTTCCTGTGATGACCAGTGAATTCTTGTCCTTTCCTCTAGAATACAACTTATTTATCTCATTTTCCCCCAGTAACAAAGCTGGTTTTCCCAAAATAATTCGGAAATGCTTTGATAAATTACCTGATTTCTATTCTGTTTCTGGAAAATTTATTAAAATAAAATGCATGCATGCATGTCCCTCTGCAATGATGTGCTCTTTAAACGTGATTGATTTATGCTGTCTCTTTGTTGAACCATGTTTTGTTCCATTTAGGACAAAAACTGCAACGTTTTTTAATACATAGATTTTTTTTTTTTTTTTTTTTTTTTAATTCATTTGCAATTTCTCTGAAGGAGGTGGTGGTGGGTCCTGATGTCTGGCCAGTAAAGAACCATTGTTGTAAATCATAATAAAGTCTCTTTATACAAAAGTTAGGTTTTAGGTATTTAAATATTACAGTCTGCCACCCTTTAATCCCAATCACAGCATTCCAGAGGTGAAGACTGACATTTTTACTCTGCTTGATTCACATATATATGTATATATATATATATATATATATATATATATATATATATATATATATATAAAGTATGATTTGGCACCAGATTCAGGCAGAGAATACATGTTTTGACTGAAAGTATCTTTCTATACATTAAAACCTGACTAAAAAGTTTTTTTTTTCTAAGTTTTTGTCTACTAAAAAAGGGTATAAATGACTAAAATGTGACTAAAACGAAAGAAAAAATCTATAATAATCTTAAGATAAGGCGATAATTTAAAAAAAAAACAGCTGCCAAAATTAACACTGCTGACCACAAAATAATCTATTTCATGTTTAGTCTAAATGGGCAATTTTCAATTGTACCTAGTTTAATTTATTATATTTTTAAGAATCACTGATAGGTAGTTTATATTTATGTCATTTTCATGGATATGTTGGCATGATGCAACTGGCTTTAAATGAAAGAGCCTGTGTAACATCTGGCACTTTGCCAATGTGGATTTGTAGAGCCGACTTAAGCCTCAGCATCATTCAGCCAAAACAATGTTGTAAAGCAAGTAATGCTGACTTACAGGGAGGCTTTTACTAATAAACTTTAGCTCCATTGCCTTCAGCATCTTTTGAGTAGAAAAAAAAGCTAAATCATGCTGAGCTGCTCCCCATTTTAGTCAAACTTACAGCTCTCTATATTAGCTGTTACTTCAATAAAATGTCAAAAACATTGCTGCTATTTTCACAGTTATTGTGATATTGACGAATTATATAGTTAATTGTATTTTACACTCTAAACTATGTGACAAAGTGACCATATGGTGCTTCTTCCCCTGTTTGTGACTGCTAACAGTAACATGCTACCTGTGTTGTTTTGGCCGGCCTGCATGGTGGAAACTGAGATCCTCCATCCTGACTCTGTCCAATCAGGAGAGGAGGGGCGTTTCTATCTGCCTCATTCTTCACACTGCTGTCACCACAACAACCAGCGACGATACGGCGAATGGCAGAGAAGTCATAATAAAAACATCAAACAGGTAAGATATGAATTAACGGAAATTTAACATGTGTTATACGGGCTAAGGGATATTTAAGGACGTTGGTGACGTAGCTGTCGTGGGCAGCGGTTAGCATTCTGCGGAGCGACCGTTGATTCGTGCTGTTTTGACAAATGTCCGAATAACGTGTCGTCATGAAATTTCATGTATCATATTATGTTGAAGCAAATGTTCATGGGCTAAATATGGCTTATGGTTTGACTGGCGAAGGCGTTTCCACAGTTTTTCTCGGGCCGGTACGTTGTGTTCCTGGCAGAGGCTCAGCTCAGTAGCATGGCGGCCTGGCTGTACTGGTGACACAAAGACATCCTGCATGGCCACAAAGACGGCCGGCCGTGTCATCTTTTAACATCTTTTCATGTTGCTGGCCTGTCATTTGTCTTTACTGACATGTAACGTTATCAACTTTCGACAAAAGACTGTTTAAAGACACCAATGCAAACCTACTAATTCACACTGAAATTAACTGACACATTTAACATGGGCCTACTCCACAGCAGTGGTGCCAAGTGACTGGATGTTCAAGTATTGCGCTCAAGTACGGGGGGAGTCTTTCTATTTGGCAATTTTGGCTGCTAATTGCTCTACAATTTAAAATGATGATTAAAACATGTTTCATATGAATTAATTATTTCATGAGCTATCATAAGGTAAGACTACAAAGCCATATAAGAGCCACATAAGCCATATAAGACTATTAAGACGTCATATTTATCGCAGAAATTCCACCCAACAGTATGTCAATACATTTTTTAAATAAGCAGCTCCTCCCAACAGTTAACTTGCTACACGAAGCATGTTATGTTGTTTTACACCCTTCAATATTTATTCGAAGAGCCTGGTGCCTTGCTTAGATGTAGCTTTGGTGTGTTTGTTTACCTCTGTTTTTATTCTATTACATCAAGTTGTGTTTTTAAGTTTTTCAAGGTTTTTCAAAGTGCTACCATGCAAAAAAGAACAAAGATTTTCTTTTTTGTTCTATTCTGCATGCAACAGCTGCAAATGCATACATTACTTTGTAAATCAATTTGAAAATAGTTGTTATGTAACAAGTGATTCAGTTTGCAGAAGTGCATAATGTCCATTTTTACTTTGGTACTCCAAGTATATGTTAGTGCTAATACTTATGAAAAGTACTTTTGTGCCTAAACACTACTTGCATATGATATCTGAACAGGTATTTTACTACTATGCTAC
Source organism: Cheilinus undulatus (assembly GCF_018320785.1). Taxonomy (NCBI): domain Eukaryota; kingdom Metazoa; phylum Chordata; class Actinopteri; order Labriformes; family Labridae; genus Cheilinus; species Cheilinus undulatus. The sequence goes on from NC_054872.1 coordinate 45,568,722, forward strand.
AATTAGTACAAACCATCTATTAGAAAGGGTGGGAGAAAACCTACGAACAACAATGAAAAGTATGAAGCACTTTTCCTTCATGCATGGAACCTTGAAAATTTCCTGACTTGCTTGTTCACATTTGTCCCTCACAGTAGGGTATTAACCTGCAGTTTGCCTGGAGGTGAAATACAAGGTGGCTAGTGGGGAAATTCTTGGGTAAACTCAGCTGTTTGCCTGCAACCCAAACATGCATTTCACAGCTCACTGTAAATTAAGACTTTTTGTAAGATATATTTTTGGGCTTTGTTTGCCTTAATTACTAGAGAGACAGCCAGCTGACATAGCTGAAAACAGGGATGACATAGTGGGGAATGACATACCAGAAAAAGGCCAGACTTGAACCACACAGGGTGTGACCTAAGCACTTGGCTGTTTGCACCCCTTACAGGAGTTGTGTGCAAGGGTGAAGGAAGCTTATAACAATTTGTGGAGTGAATTTTTGGAAAAGTAAAAAAAAAAAGAAAGAAAGAATTTAAACATAAGTTTAATTGATAGGGATATTACATAAATGATGGTAGGTGGTATTTAACAGGTGAAAGGAAGAAGAGAGGTTAAATTTTTGGTTCATTTTCAATGACAGTAAATAAAGTTAAAAGAGGGGTTTGATAAAATCAACAAAGTTAATCCTCTTTTTTCTAACATATGGTGTTTGCTTCAAGCTTGGAAAGTTGGATGATATTGTGTAGTTGAGGAGGCATGGTGGCACCTGTGTTCAGTGTGGCTGCTGCCTGACCCTTTTGTCCTTTTATATTTTATTCTATCAACATGTTTAAAATAAAGATATCAATAATGATGATACATTAAATCACAGGTGTCAAACTCAAGGCCCAGGGCCAAATCCGGCCCGTGGAACAGTTAAATCCAGCCACAGGATGATCTCATATTTCTGTTATGACTGGTCCATCAGTCTGAGGTCTGCAGATTTCCTCAAGTATAAAAATGTGAAGTTATCCTTGATGATTTAAGATATCCTTGTTAAGTCATAAAATCTGAAAAAGGAGTAAAAATATTTAGATAACAAATCAGGAATGTGGGAAAATAAATTCATTTGTGTTTTAATTTCACATTTTCAATTTAGCATCTCACAATTATGACTCAAACTTAGGATTTTGATTTTTTATTTCGTACTTTGAGCATTTCAACTCATAGTTTTAACTTCTCATATAATATTTGGGGCTGTAAGATTCATAATTCTAATTTTTAAGTGATATTTTGACCTTTTTAACCAATTATTTTGTATTCTATCTCATATTTTCAACCCCAAACTTTGATGTCATAATCCCATAGTTTGATCTTTTAGACTCACACTTTAAAAGTTTGAATCATATTTTGACTTTTAATGTCATGATTACAAGTTAAACTTCATATTTTGACCTTTTAAACTCATTATTTTGACTTTCTTTATAATACATTTGCCTTTAAAAACATTGTTTTTCAATTTCAATAAATGTATAAATATATTAATGTATAAAAATAAATTTACTTTTTTCAGATTGTGAGCCTTTAAACTTATCTTTTTAAATTTTTAAATGCCAAAATCGTTTATCATCAGTGCTACGTTTATTTCATATTTAATTACTGGTGAAATGAGGTTGACAGTTTCTGGTTAAATGTTGACCCTGTTAGGCCCTCAGGTTAGACCTGAATCCAGAATCCTGCCCTTGCTGTGTTTGAGTTTGACACCCCTGCTTTAAATAATTCTAGTTTTAATTCAATAAATGGACTAAAAAGAAAACTAAGGCAAACACCTAACAACAGTTGTTCTTAAAAGACGAAGTGTTTTACAACGGCAACATAAAGAAAATCTGACATAATAACTTTGCTTACAACTGGTTGTATATAAAAGGTTATTGCTACACGCCTTAAATGAGTACAGAAGAACCACAGGGTCTCTTAAATAACTGCTTAGTTAAATCATAACAACAAACATTTCTGTCGTTTTACAAGGGATTTTTCATTATGGACAGTGCAGCTTGTTGCAGCTTGTCCTCCTGGGAAATGTTTTCTGGAATGTGTCCAGAACCAATTTCACATTCAAACGCCTGTGTGGCATGTGGTTAGTCAGCACATCCTGCTGCACAATCTGTAAATAGCAGTTCCTCTCTCCTCATGCTATTTTTCTTGTGTGTGTTGTCTACAGACAGCTGCAGCAATGGGCAAGTCCCAGTCACACTTGGCCAAACATAAAGATGAGAGTCAGGACGCACTGACGGCTGACGGTCAAACAGAGGAGGATGGAAAGAACGGAGATGTTTCTCAGTTCCCCTACGTGGAGTTCACAGGACGAGACAGCGTGACATGTCCCACCTGTCAGGGCACCGGCAGAATCCCCAGAGGTAAAACTGTCTATTTTTAAGTTAATATGCAGTAGCGTATCACTAATCATCATTGATTATATAGAATTTAAGATTGTTTTTAAGAGTGTAGTCCTCAAGATCTTGAAAAGGCTGTTCAAAATTTAAAAATATTGACACCAACAACATGACCTATTTGCATAATCCTGCTGTCCCAGTTTCTGTGTAGTGTCTCTCCTGTTCAGTGTATACTGTGTGTATTTCAGAGAGGTTTGTGCTGAACAAATGCACATGCTTTCAGCAAGAGATGGCAAAAGGGCAACCAAGTATACAAAACAGGACCTGCACTAATACATTTTAGTAGTACCTGAACTCGAGTCAAGCTGTGCATTTGATAAAAGATGTTGCATTGAATGTTTCCTGTGATGTAAGACAAACTATGTCTAAGAGTTGCAAGTTGATGTTTTGTGTAAAAATCCTAAAGAATTGTATATGACAGTTTATACGTGTTATGTTCATAAATACAGCTAACCAATGTTTCCAAGACACAAAAGTGTGAAAAAAAAAAAAACATCCAGAATGCCAGGGCATAGCAGAAATCTCCCATAGTCATCATGCAACAACATAAATTTTATGCTTATAAAACTCTAAAACTTGTACTAATAGTTTATAAGATAACTGCAGATTAGGTCTGCTCAATATAAAAACAATTATGCAATGTGCAAAGACATTGGTGTACCCAGTGATAAGGATAAGGATATAAGGTGGAAACAGAAACAGTTAGAGTGCAAAGGAGCTCAGAGTTTATATACTATTCTTCATATTTTAAACCAAACAATATCACCTGAAATCTGTCACCTATCCTTGTGTTTTGGTTGTTGGTCTACAGGACAACAAAAAATTCAGAGTTTTGTAAATGCATGTCAGAGTACAGACTTTAAAAACAGCTCTGTGTCCATTGCCATATAAACTACCAACATGCAGTTCCTATGAAAATAGATCCTTTACACATAAACGCAGTACGGATCAGTCAACAGCCAAGCACAGAGCATAGTTACACCAACATATGTGCGTGACAATGGTTTACTTGTTTTATACTTGTCCTTATAAAAATGAATATTAAATAAAAAATAAACAGTGGCAGACTCCACATTTTTTCCTCTGCTACTCACTCCCAGTCATCCTTTTCTTTAAATTTACTGGTTTTCGTTTACAGTTCCTTGTATAGCATTCCACCTCAACATCCATCCACACAAACATCTGTTTTCTAGCCTTTTTTGTGTGTTTACACCTCACACCTCTGTAGGAAGAAATGCATGCCCCTGTTATTTCAATAGAAGTCACACCACCAGTATGTGCACTACAGCAATTTTATAAATTTGTATGTGACTCATGTGCATGGTGGTTGTCATCAAAATGTCTGTGTTGTTGTCATTTGAATGTCAAACTTTACTGAAAACAAAACATAAAAACAGTTCCATTTTCAGTGGGACGTTTTCATAAAAGCAGCCTCAGACAATACCTGGGTTTCCAACATTTTATCCCAATCTCAAAACAATCGTAAAAGTTTTATTTTTTCTGCGTTAGACCAATTAATCTGAGTAGCTGAAGCTACCTGTTGCATAGTCAGAGTGCATCAAAATGCTTAAGCATGAACATTATACATAGACCCCATCCATAAACATGCTTGTTAACAAAAAAGAAATTAGCAACTGCATTAAACTTAGACTTTTGCAGTATGCTTGTTGCAGATAATCATATCCTAATATCAGTAAAATTGTGACTGATTATGTAGCCAAACTACAGATCCAAAATAAGTGAAATATACAACAACATGCAAGAAGAAGTAAAAAAAACACAAAAACCAAACCTTTAGGCCATATTGGCTCCTCAATGCTTAGAGTCAAGGTTACTTTACTTTTCTCATTTTAACAACAGAATATTTGAAGGTTTCTTCTGTTTTTCTAGATCAAACAGACATTGCTTAATCAGTCCCTCTAACCAGGAATGTGATCAAGCTTTAACACAGATCAAACTAGAAAAGCACTCGGAGAGCACAGACCTCCGCCATTACCCCTATCTCCCAATAGTAAAGAATCCTTTAAAAATTTCCTGGATCCAGACAGTAATTCGGATCACTCCCAAAATCAAATCAGTTCTTCCTTATGCCTTTTCCTGAAAATTTCATCAAAATCCATCCATAACTTTTTGAGTTATGTTGCTAACAAACAAACTAACTAACAAACACACTAACTAACAAACCCTGCCGATCACATAACCTCCTTGGCAGAGGTAATAAAGCAAAGACAACAAATCATCAATGCATGGACTTATACTCCATTTTTTATCCTGTTGCTTTAGTTGCTGTTGGATAAGACTAAGCAGCTTAAAAAAGTCAAGGTGTGAAAATGGTTCTCAGGAGATGTGCAGCAGTAGTGAATATAGCCAATTTTACAACATATTCAGTCCAACAGTGAAATGATCCTTTTCCCCTTTCTCTCTTTGAATAATTCAACAGGTCAAGAGAACCAGCTGGTGGCTCTGATTCCATACAGCGACCAAAGACTGAGGCCGAGCAGAACGTAAGTCTGAGAACTGTTTAACTATTATTCGTGTTAGCGCTCTATGTGATGAAATTTAATGCACAGGCAGACAAAGGCAGGATAGACTTTGAAGTTATCAGCATGTTTCAGGGTCTCACTTCTGTTTTATGTCTCCTGCAGAAAGCTGTATGTCACGATCTCTGTGGCCCTGTGTCTGCTGCTGTCAGGACTGGCAGTTTTCTTTTTGTTCCCTCGCTCCATTGATGTCTCTTACGTGGGGGTGAAGTCTGCCTACGTCTCCTACGACCTGGACAAACGAATAGTCTATCTCAACATTACTGTAAGATTGTTCAGCTGTATCACTCTTATCCTTGTAAGATAACTTGAAATTGACTTAAGTTACTGTTTATGTGTCTGACAGAGCAGCTTTAGTCAATAACTTTACATTTAAATTGGATCATATGACCACTAGCATGTTAAAAGCCTTTTTTTTTTTTTTTTAAAAATGATGAATCACTGTGCTCTGAAGGTTTTGAGACTCAGCTGGGTTTTCTGGCCCATATTTTTTGATTCTTTGAAACCAAACTTAAATAAATGATGCAATCTATTGCCTTAATGTATGAGAAAGTACAGTAATTCTTAAAAACTTCCAAGCTTCTGTGATAATTTGAACCAAGCCTTTCTGAAGAGAAAGCGTGAGAGCTGCCCACTCTTCAAACCACAAAAACATGTTGGCAGTACTTCAGTTGCAAAACGTTGCCAATGTATTTCTGCAGTTTCATGCATTCTTTGGTAATTTAAAACATGAAGTTAGCCAAAGCTGTGTGCATGGGACTTGTATCATTGTTGCTGTGGTATCAAAACAATGACTACCAATGTCTGAGTTTTACTAGAACTGTAGTGAAGTCTGAAACAAACCGGTGAATGCGGTTGAGCATTTTGCCGCTCAGGATTTAAGCCCCACTAACTGGGCTTCAATCTGCAAGGGGGTGAAATAATATACTTCAAAATTTATGATATGTCAGTATTGTGTGTATACAGCTTCCCCTCCCCACCCCAAGTAGTTAAATATCAGTTTTTTCTGATTAACTAGCATAAAAAGGAACTATGAAGATGATGCCCCATTGCCAAATTTTTAGACATCCATCTTCCTCCCTTGCAGAGCACTCTCAACATCACCAATAACAACTACTACGCAGTGTCTGTGACCAACATCACAGCCCAGGTGCAGTTCTCTAAGACGGTGATAGGGAAGACCAAGTTCAACAACAGCTCAGTCATCATTCCACTGGATGAACGGCAGGTAGGTTGGGAATATTTTACAGAACACACATGAGGAAAATCTGCACTACAAACAAGGTTTATACAACAGCAAGCTCTCACAAAGTAATGAAAGCTGACATTTAAACCTATTAACTCTAAATAACACCATAGATTCTTACTTATCTGTTCACATGAAAAATTGAAATATGCAGATACTTAAAACTAGGTAGCTGCACAGGGCTGCACCTGCTGTGTGCAAGTTTAAACATAGATGAGTTTGAGGATAGGTTCTTGCTTAGGATGGAGCTTACTCTCTACAAACATTTAAGGTGTTGTGCCAGCTGAAATAGTTTCAGCATGGGCCTAAGTACCGACTTAACTTGGAGTGTTATCATACCTAGATCCTAGAAAGCATTCAGTCCCCTTTACAGTGTTTCCTCATTTTGAATTTTAAGATAGCGTTTCCTCAGTATGCAAGTTCCTGTTCTTTCAGAATCTATTGCTCATGATATATTTGCCAATGCTGTGTATGGATTACGGGGTGGGGACAGGGACGGGGCAGGTCAGGGTGGGGGAAAGTGCTGGGTGGGGAAGGATAGGGTAGTGTGAAGTCATGTATTTTTCTTTTACAGTGCCATGAAAAAGTATTTGCCCACACACTCACACTTAAATGTTTCAGATTATCAAACTAATTTTTATATTTCACAAAGAGAACCCAAGTAAATAGGTAATGCAGTGTTTGAATGATTATTAATTGATGTAGCGATGTTCCGATACCAAGGTGTTATTTTAGACCTATGTTTGACTAAGAACATGGCTTAACTATCAGAATTGTAAATGCACAGCGTCTTTGTGACCCTAAGTTGTTTTCCTGCAGATTACTGAGTTTTGCTGCTAAATATTAAAATAATACAGGGGGCTGCATCACAGGCTCTCTCTATCTCTCTTTTTTTAAATACAAACTTTAGTGCACTTTTCCAAATACAATAAAAAACGTACATCTCACATATTAACAATTGTTGTTTACAGATATATACTAAATGTATACAGTTGTATAAATCACCAAGTGCACTGAACTCTCTCTCCTTTCTGCTATTTTGTGCAGCATCACGTGATGACGGAACAGCCTGCTATTGGCTGACGGACACTCAGAGAGAAACAATATGGCGGTTAGCATTTGAGCTAACGGTAATAAACGATCGTAATTCGATTAAAATGGATAAAAAGACGTTCAGTATCGGGTTTACTGCTGTGGATTTACTCATTTAAGTCCCCAAAACACACACGAGTTCCAGGCTCTCAGAAAACGCTGCCGCACGGGATTCAAAGGCATCAATAGCGTGAATGGGAAAACACAACGGCTAGATTCAAGAGGAAAACAAGAGGCAACCATTTATGGTTCAAAAGTTATTCAACTTTGTATAAACTGTGTCACTTATTCTCTTTTACAACAGCGCCAGTCTGAAAGGCGTTTTAACGATCACATTCAGAGAAAGACGGTCACGCAGCCTGCATTCTTTGCAGCTGCAGCGGGTCCCTTGGTTGTTCTTCGCTGCTGCTGCTGCTGCTCTAAAAACGGAAGCCCGGCAGTGAAGAAGAAACTATTTACGGTTTATAGCGCTAACAGTTAGCATGGCTAAACGAAGCAAACTATGAAGTTAAACCAAATGGTATCGGATATGCATAAACTCATAGCCGATACTGATACCTGCATTTTAAGCAGTATCGGATGTATTTCAGATACAGGTATCGGTATCGGAACAACCCTAGTTTGATGATCCAAAACATTCAAGTGTGATAAATATGGAAAAAAAAAACAGGAATCAGAAAGGGGGCAAATACTTTTTTATGGCACTGTATTTGGTTGTGTGTAAAGCACTTTGTGTTACATTGCTTTGTATGAAAAGTGTTATACAAGCAAGTTTGATAGATTGATATATTTATATCTTCAGCAATGTTTTGGTTAGTTTGGACATCACACTATTCTTGCCGTCCTTTTCTTGGTGCAACCAAACACTGACACAGCATAAGTCAACGTATATCTTAGAGTGGACTTTACACCATAACTTCGGACAGAACTTTAGCACAGGTGAACAAGCCCACTGTTCTGAATTTACCATGGACACAAACAGAGCAGCTCAGGAGAAGGGTTGAGTCAGTAAAGCTGAAGTTGGAATTAAATTGTGGAATGAGTTCAAGAAAAATGTATCTGTTATTATTACTTTTTTCTATTTGCTACTTGTATATGCAGCTGTTGCATTATCACACTTGAGGTCAAGACCTGCTTATCAGCGCTGCACTAAAATAACTGAACATGTATAAAGAAAATCAATGGTAAACACACAGTTATGAACTCATGGCTTGCCAAGTCAAAATCTATAGAGCACGTAAGGTTACAAATACAGCAAGGTTTATAAAAATTCACCGAAATGCTGCTGTACTGTAATTATAATTACAACTTTCACAGCATGAACAACAGCTCATTGTTAAGACCATTAAAAATACTAAGAAGCCTCTTTCATCTTGACGCTCAAACTTCTCATGTGACAACTATAATATAATCAGTTTTGTTTCTGCTGAAGTCCAGACTTGAAAAACACATGTTTAAGCACCATTTAAGCCTCATTGTCTTTAAGTCTTGTGACACTACAGAGCTAACAGGACCACTTGCCACCATCAAACACAATCTGACTAATTGAATTGCTCTCTTCTTTATGCATTAATGTGTATTATGGTTTATAATAATTCTTTTAAAAATATGTTTATTGCAGATTGACTACACCGTTCCCACAACCATAGCTGATGAGATGAGTTACATGTTGTAAGTATCTTTCCAAATTCATAAATGTTTTGCTTACAATTGAATACTTGAAATACTGATCACTTTTTCTCTTTCAGTGACTACTGCACCTTATCGACCATTAAAGTTCACAACATAGTGGTCATGATGCAGTAAGTACGGCTTAATTCGCAGTGCTTTAATGACTGTACTCATTAAATGCCACCTTTCTGATGCTTTTCTGAACATAAAAACTTTCTCTATGTAATGCTACATTTTTAGTGAAAATGCCATTTATACACCAGCATGAGTCCTGTGAACACACTCCTCCACACTCACATAGTTTCACCCACATAAACTCCATAACTGCCCAGAAACAACACAGCTCTCTGTTATGAAGCACCGCTCAGACAAGCAGGGGACCCATGGTGCACTGCTCACTTAAATGTCAACACTGACATTTAATGTAACAAAGCAAATATTGCTCTGGAGAAGAAATGATCTTTTCAAGTTTACTAAATCCCTCGTGGTCAGAGCAAAATAAAAGCTTTCCAGCAGAAAAACACAGAGAAGAATCTCAGTCTAATTGGAAGATAAAAGAAGTGCGAGCATTTCACTCACATTTGCGCCTAAAAATAGGTGTGTGCAAACTGTAGAAAATATTTAGGGGCACATGTGCGCATAAAAAAATCAGCTGAAGGAGAGGCCTCACTTTGAGCATTTTTTTTCTTCTCTTTCTGTACATCAGACTGGTTTGTGTATGATTAAAATGATCAAAGTATGTATATACAACGCTGTCTAAACATAAAGTTTACCTGGTCTTCACACCTTAACCCTCAAGGTATCCTTTTTTTTGGAGATCCGTGCCATCTGTGATCAATTATGTGCATGCAGTGTTGGCTCGTTCTGCCTCTCTCTCTCTCTCTCTCTCTCTCTCTCTGTTTCACAGAAACTCTGATTACGTCTGTCATGTATTTGGACTGACTTCATAGCTTTGATCACTATTTTATTGGGAGTCAGGGTGAAGACATCAGCTGTTCAATTGTCAGCTTAGCTAGCAGGCTGAAATAATCTGAATAAGCTTGTTATATTATTTACACTTTAGTACTGGGCAGAGCTACCACTGGTGTTGCAGTACTTGAGAACAGTCTTGGTTTAAATTTTTTGGTGTTGTCTCAGACTTTAGAGCATTTTTACTCGGTCTCGTCTCAGTCTCAGACAGGCCGGTCTCAGGATTTTCCATGAAGACTAGTCGAGATCAGCATTGCTCTGCTATTCTTCGATTTCATTAATGTAATAATAAGGAGCAGCACTTGCCAAAACAACAAAGGGCTACACCTGCAAAAACTTGAACATCAGTCCATCTTATTTCTAGTTAGAAATACCTCTGAACACTTACTTTAGGCGTCATTCACCTGACAAATCAAGATAAACATCTCATTTTCAGATATTTTATAATTATTTAAGACTTGTCAGTGGCTTTTAAATACACACAAGGGTTTATTTTTTACTAGAAGTAAGTGGAACAGATTTGTTTTTAGATTTGAGATTTTTGCATGTTGTGATTTGACAGGGTTGCAGACACCTTGTTTTATTTGTCAAATTTATTTAAAAGAACACTAAAATTAAAGAGAGAATGATTTCCATTTTTGTAATTGTTTTTAAAAAATGGATTTTTATGGTCTTGGTCTTTTCTCGGTTTGTCTCTGTCTCAGTTTTGACTTGGTCTTGAAACCCGAAGTCTTGGTCTTATCTGGTCTCGGGCAAGTCTTGGTCTCAGATAGTGTGGTCTTGAGTACAACACTAGCTACCACTCTGTTTTTCCTAACAGGCATCTATGCCATATTTAAGTTTATGTCATAATCGTCAATCTACCCCCAGTTCCTTCATTTCTTTCAGAATTAAAGCAGTTTTTTTTTTTGTTTTTTTTTTTTTAATCAACTGAAGGAAATTTTTTTACTCCTGGAACCACATGGTTGAGCTCTAGCCAAGGCAGATATCTGTTTGGGGCCCCTAGCTGGCAAGTAAGGGACAACTGAGTGCTGACAAACTTTAAACAACAGCATTGAATTAAAATGTGCAACTATTGTAATGACAGTAGAAGACCGCCCTATGGGGGCCCCTTCTGACAGCACATGTTTGTTTGTTTGTAATATGGACATCATGGGCCACTGTCCTCAACCAAGTAATAAGTAAAAACCTTTTGTATGGTGTAAGGTGGACATTGCATCAATGAAAATCACAGTATATATGGACACTTTACACTCTACAGTTGTCAGTACAGTACACATAATTTATTCTAAGAATTTATTCATTTTAGGTAAACATTTTTATTTAAAATGCAACAAATGTTTGGTTTCTTTTCTTTTTTTTTTTAATTTTTATGGGGTAACAGGAGCTCCTGGAGAGAACCCTTCACAGACACAGATGACCATGTGCCGCCCAGACAGACAGAAAGCTATCTCCAATCTATCAGGACTTTCTTTGACCCACTGTGCTGCCCAGGCCTTTTACAGCCTCCGTGAATCTGGAGGAGGGAGAGGGCAGAGTGTGGCCACTCTCTGGAGGTCTTGCAGCATATTCTCCATCTTGTACTGGCGCCAGCATGATGGAGTGAAGGCCTTTTTGAACTCCCTCCATAATGACACGTTTTCTTCCGCCTCTCTTAGTAACCCGGGCATCTCTCTCAGCAGGACGATGCAGCAGTACGTCTTCTCCTTCAGCTCGTCCTCAAGGATCTCCAGCCGCTTGTTGACCACGTCTCTGCTGGAGGCCTCCTTGTTCATTTTCAGTTCCAGCGTCTGGATCCTGTCCTTCGCCTCTGATAGCTGAAGCCTGACACCCTGTAGTTGGTTTTTCAGAGTGTCAGCCCTCAATGTTTCAGTCTGCAGATGACTGGTCTTAGATGCTGTTAGGTCTCTCCCATATTCAATGTCTATCTGCAAGACCTGGATGTTGCCTTTCTCAGTCTGCAGTTTGAATTCCAGGTCACAGACGTAGCTGGTCTGTACCTGCAGCTGATTGGTTAAGGACTTTATCTTTTCTGGCATGGTCTTGTTCCTCTGCTCCAGGACCTCGTTCTGAGCTCTCAGGGTCCTGGTCTCCTGTTCAAGGACTTCTTTTTGAGCTCTCAGGGTCTTGTTCTCCTGCTCCAGAACCTGTTTCTGATCTGTCAGGGTCCTCTTCTCTTGCTCCAGGACCTGTTTCTGACCTGTAAGGGTCTTGTTATCCTGTTCCAAGACTTTTTTCTGAGCTCTCAGGGTCTTCTCTTGGTGTGAAACCCCTGAGGCTTTGTCCTGGAGCTTTTTATTCTGAGCTTCAATGACCCCAATGAGCTCATCTTTGGTCTTATATGGATAAAGGCCAAAGTTAACCTCAGTGAAGGATGAATTCAGGTGCTTCAGCTGTTCCTTCAGCATCCTGATCTGTTTTTCACTCTCCATCCTCCTGTTATTCTCCGCCTTCACCGCCTCAAGGAGATCATTAATCTTTTTGTTTTTTTTGTTATTCTTGGTCTCTAATTTGGCTTTTGATTCTTTCTCCTCTTCCAGCTTGGAGGACATGTCTTTTAGCTCAAGGGACACCTCTTTGAGTTTGCCGGTCCGGTCTCTGAGCTTACTCTTTAGACTCTCAATGTCCCGCATCCAAGGAGGGCGATCATGGCCCTGGAATGGTGGGCGAGGGGGTCCATATTGTTGATGAGGGGGTCCATGGTGTGGTGGACCAGGGGGACCTCTGTATGGCTGATTTGAGGGTCTGTGATATGGTGGGGGAGGGGGTCCACGGTTGGGATATGGTGGTCCGTGGTAGGGATAGCATGGACGAGGGTCCCCGGTAGTGATTTGGTACTGCCTGGGGACCTCCTTCCTCACTTTCTTGGGGAGCATTTTTTTGCTTCTCAGTTGGGACTTCTTCAGCCTGGATCCGATCGGGTGTACAGTGCTTAACAAATTTATTAGACCACCCTGACCCTAACCAAAGTAAGGTTTATGCCACAACTGCCCTAAATTAACAGCATTGGTAATTACCAAAATTATTTTTTATGGTTCTGCAATGGTTAATACACCAATATGAATAAGCTCTTTAACCAAAATTATATTTTTAATGCTAAAATATAATTATTATTGTCATCCATGAATTTTCAAATTACTGATTTACAAAAAAAACTGAAACAATAGTAAAGCACATTATTATTTCTTGATTAATATGTCAAATTATAGTTATTTACTTGCATTCCTGAAAAGAAAAATTAGTTTTAGTGGTTTAATGTTGTGTTTGATTAATTTCTGACTTCTCAGAGAAGCCCAGTGAGCCAGCTCAAATTTGGGTATAAAAAGGTGTATTCAGTTTGAAATCCCTCATTCCTGTTCAAAACGGTAAAACGTGGAGAGCTCACTGAAAATGAAAGAGTCTGCGTTAAATCACTTTATGATGCTGGATGGTCTCTGAGACAAATATGACAGGTTGTCTAATAAATTTGTTAAGCACTGTACATGCTAGGCATAACTTTTATCATCTGCCCTCTCATATCAACATAAACTAGGGGGATAATGTAGGAAATGTACGAAATATATAGAGTTGAAAAACTGTTTATGATTTTGCTGTTGGACATACAGTTGGTGTTTGTGAACTTGCCAGCATGGTCAACTGGACCTTGGTACAGCAGCAGCTGGCTGAAAGGGTACATGTTGCCAACTACAGTAGCAGAGTCTGACATACTTCTGTCAAAAATCCATTGCCTCCTTGGCCCGTTCTTTACAGGGACTATGAACAGTGTTCAAATGAAATATCCTTAGTGCTTAAATTAAAGGGATATTTCAGTAGTTTTGAAGCCAAGTTGTGTAATGTACTTGGTAATGGTTATTATACAGGCCCTGTTAAATGTCCTATCAAAGCTACTGTAGCTCATTCTAACTGGGTACATAAACATCTGAGTCACAGTAATGCAAAGTTCAATGACTCTTGTGTTTGTTATGTTTCCTCTTATAGTTCCTTTTTGCTCTGATAAGCCAGTGCACACAGCACCATAGGAGTTGCATTCATCAACAAAGCTTTCAATCATGGCATGTTTACTTTTTACAGCTTAAATAACTAATTAAAAAGAAAAATACCCCCAAAGAATGGAGATTTTAACACAAACCATCCATCATGACAGGATCTGGGTTTCAGATGGTTTTTTTAAGTGTTACATCTGCCCTCTATCTGTTAATATAGAAGAGGTAGGATGTATGCTTTGTACTACAGCCAGTCAGATTGATAGCTCTAAATATTATGGCTTCACTTAAGGCAAGATGTTGTCAATTCTTTATACAGTCTATGGTCTGAACATTGCTTTAAAGAAGGGCAGTTTCCCCTCCAGGTTTCCCTTATCAGTATAAGATAAGAAAATACAGCCATATTTTTTCTTACCTTGAATGTTGGAGTAAAGCATCTGTCTCTGTGGTCTTTTTTCAAGGGTCACAGTGACAACATCGTACTTTGGCCACGCAGAGCAGGTCTCCCAGGAGATGTACCAGTACGTGGACTGTGGGGGAAACACCACCTCCTTGCGTGGACACATGCAGGTCTACAAATAAAGCATGAAGAAGAGTACAGACAAGCGTCACAAAGAGCTGTGACTAATGGTCTTGCAGTGATGGCTGGGTTGACCGCGATGCAGGAAATCTCTACTCAATAATAAAAGGAACATGGACGGGCTCAAAACCTTTCTTAAATAAGTCAAACGGCTCATGTATTCTTTCTTGATTTCCAACCACTTTCTTCCTTTTCCACGTCAGATGTGATGTTAGGAGAGGTATTGGCTGGTGACTTGTCAAACAGTTAGGTAAAGAAGAGAAATCTTACCTGCCGGAGCCAGGATTCTGGAGGATTTGCCTCAAGGTTTGAGATCATTTTCTTCACCCTGGCGCCAACAAAATAAATATATTGGATTTGATATTCAGGTTGACATTCCCATCATGTTTACATTGTCACTCCTCAACAGTGAACTAAATAGCTGGAAGCTTTAGTTTCAGATATGATGCACTTTAACCCTTACAAAAGATATTAAAATGAATGCAGAGTGAGTACACTCGGAACACAGCAGCTGCTACCACATTCAGAACCACTTTTAATGCAAAAACAACAAACCTGAGGGCCAGGATGAGTTTTTAGAAAGAGAACAGGCACTGAGCAGTTTCCTAATCCTACTTTTAAACCATCATTTCCTTCCTTCAGCAGAAGTTCTCTTTTTTTTTAATTTACCTAGAATTAGGATGAACCATGTTTGGCAATTTGATAAACATGTTTTTATTCTCTGTCCTCTTGTTTGGGTTTTTTGGCTCATATTCCTTTTTCCCTGCTTCAGTAAAAGTAGTTTTAGTCTTCTTTGTGTATTATTTACCAGGGTAATTCAAAAGCAAATATCACTACTGTGAAGACTTTAACATAGTGGAATTAAGTGAAATAACTTTGTAAAAGGGATTATACTTTTAATTTCATAGGAAATGTAAGAGCCTGGGTAGGCTGTAAATACAGAAATGTGTACATGTTAGTGTAAAATATGAATTTTTCCTTCTGGCTTGCTTCAAAATGTTTTATCTGGAATATTTCTGATGTGAGAGCAACTTCCTTCTAACGAGACTGTCCTATTTTTGTGGACTGTAGTGTTGTTTGCTAAAGTTTTTTTTTGCTTTTTTTCAAATTAATTTGCTCTGCATCTTTGACAGAAGTTGACTGCACTTCTAAAGTTTTAACATGGTGATTTCTTTGTTACTTTTTACAGGTTATTTTAAATTGGTTGATTCACAGAAATTCAGATAAGTATGTATTTGAAATGTACTGTACCTGACACCCATGATGTATAATTGCTAGAAGTTTGAATTATTTTACAGCTCAGTTTCCTGACTTTGTTCACATGTGATTGCACAGGTTGATAAAGTACTATCTTGCAAGTTCTAAAGTTTATTTGTAAATCAAACGTCTTCACATTCTGCAAAGTAAATTGTTGACCCAGCTTTTCTTGATATTTACCTACAGACAGTATGTGAATATCTCTTTGTTACAACCTCCTTACAATGATTGTGCATGGAAATGAAAATAAAGTCAATGCTTATTTTGAAAGTGTGTATATTTTCTTGGATGTGCCTGCAATGCACTCAGTGCACACTGGGAGGTGCTAAAAGGTCTAATAACAGTATCAGTTGCCTGTCTAGAGATCAGTTCCTCCATTGTAATTTAATGAGCATTTATTGGCTACAGTTTATCAGATCCTCAGTACCTGCACTTATAAATCACTTAAAAACTCTGTGAGTAAACTTAAGTTGGTTATGAAATGAAATCTGAATTAGGCTGGTGCCACCTTAAAAGTAAACCAGACCCTCAAATATTACTTTTGTATCTCCCATATCTAACCCCTCACATCCATTCAAACTACATGCTATGAAATCTCAAGATAAAGTAATTTTGATTTGTATTGTTTCTGATAAACACAGGGTAAAAAAAGAGAGTGTCTGAGTTGAGTCTTTCACCCACTTTGCAAGCTAAACACACTTTTAAACCACCCATGCCCATAACCTAGAAAATGCAAGGTCACACTGATGAAAAGAGGCTTTTTTCAAAGCTAATCAGGTTTTTAGTTTTTAAGAAAACTATTGCTACAAATATAACACTCTTTAAAATAAATACACAGCTATATTAAGTTGTTACAATAAGCTTATCCTTAAACTTCTTCAGCAGTGAAATTCTCATATTAAACTGCAATAATAACAATCCAAAAACATTATCTGGAGCCAGCTGTTGTCTGGACAGGCTTCCCCTTGAAACAAACTGTTGAATGAATGTACATAGCAGCTGTGTGACAAGCAGCAAAATACTAGGTCTCACCACTAGAGGGCATTAAGCATCGTTCTAAAATGGCAATTACCATTTAAATGCTAAAGGAGAGTCCAATGATTCCCCCCAAAATCAAGCTGTTTCTGATTAATTTGATACATCTTTACATTTGTAATTAACAGTTTGGAAATAAATCAAAGATTAAACCTTTGATATCACAGCAGCATGTAAAGCAGTACAGCCTTCCATATAGTCCTTATTTCAACTGCAGCAGTGAGGCACAAGAGGTCTCTAGTGTATCAAGGTATGTTCACATCTGTTACACTCATTCAAACACCACTTCACTTCCTGTCTGAGATCCAGGTCAGTGGTTTGGACCAGAGCTACACTGGGATACACTCACAGACACATCAGTGTGCTGGATCGGATTTCCTTATGTCTGAGCTATACAGTCTTAAATGCATTTCCAATGATGTTTTTAAGTGTTACTAAATTCAAAGGAGCAAACATTTGGCTTTCTGATTTAATAGGGTGTGAGTGTGAATCAAAGAAATTCGGTATAAATGTTTAATTTTGTACATTTTTCTTTATCTTTTAATCATTACTATCTAGATTTGGATCCTGTTTAGATTTTGCATTAACAATGAGATTGGGGTTTTAAGATACTAAGTGACTACACTGTCATCTGTGTCTCCTATACATCTTCTACAACAACCTGATATCTACAAGAGGCTAGTGGTGGCTGTTTAACAGCTTTTAATAGCACATCGTGATATACTGCGTAGCAAATTAATCCTGAGTGGTGCTGGTCAGATTGAAATGACAACTCAGTGAAAGAAGAAAAGCAGTTACAAGGCCTGTTTTTCTGTTTGTAGGAGCCAGCTCCCATTTAAGAGCCAGTGTCAGATCTAATTACTAAATTGAGATAAATAATCTGGATCTTTCCAAAAAAAGTGTTTCAATTCTCATTACTTTGAGCAAGGCTGAATGAATGTAAATGAAAACCATGCTTTTTTTCAAACTAACAGAATACTGCAGACTATGTTGGCTGACAGAGTCTAAAGCGCATGCCAGTACATCTACACAAGTGTTAATTTCGTCGACTTGAACTATTCGTTGACAGCCTTTTTTTCTATGACAAAAACTAGACTAAAACTAACAAAAATAGATCTGTGATGACTTAAACTGACAACAACTAAGTTTAGTTTCTGTCAAAATGACTAAAACTAGTTTAAAATGTAATTTAGTTTTCGTCGGACATTCAAAACCCATGATATTTCTCCACTGTGGATTAATCTGTCAAAATGCAATGCATCTGTATCTATTCTGCCTCTCAGCTGTAGAATGCAGGGACCCCTAGCTTGGAAGAGTACATAGAACACACTACCATGATTTGGTACCAAATTTAGGCAAGAAATTGTATGCAATCTGAGCTATCAGATATTTAGCTGTTTTTAGTACACACTGATTACTACTTGGTATCCAACTGCCCAAAACAAATAAAAGTCTGTGCATTGTCTGGGTATTAAACTTTATATCTAAATAAATATTCTCTGAGAGTAAACAGCATCTAAACCCCTTGGCCAGACCCCTGATGCAATACCATATACTACAAAACATGCAACAACCCGCAATATATCATGATATAGTTATTCTGCAATAATTCATATGCTGCAAGACAGGTTTATCACAGTATCTGATTAACTGCAGAATCTTAACTGCCTCTAAAGAGGTGAAGTGATTATGGACAAGCTGCTCTATGTTTGAGTATCATTAAGAGATGTTCAACAAGTATTATTTAGAGTACATACGTAAGTACACAAAATCAAATGTCTGAGCTGCAGGTCAAAAAATTTCCTATGAATGTGACACGACAGGATCCAAAAAGTTTTAGTTGCATTATTCTCTTCATGGGTATTTCCTAAACTGGCAGCCTGCATGATAATTTCCAGTATAAAGAACAGTTACCAGCTGAATGAACTGGCTTTTCCATGGAAAATGGCAAACATTTTTTTAGTTCAGAGCATCAGAGTTAGGCAGAGTTTTCCTTTTAGCTCTCAGTCATCATATTTCACTGTTCAGGAGCCCAGCAGAGACCACAGAAACATCCAGTGCTGCCTTGGTTGTGTTATTGCCATTAGGAGCAGACCCTCCTCTCACCCCATAGTTCATAACGGCTCTGCACTTCCTCTCACCAGGTAAAAGGAAATGACTTTTCCTCATGTGTACTACGTGAACTCAGTGTCAAAGAGATCTGTCTTTTTTCAAATAAGAAGCCATTTGGCTCCACACTAAACTTTTTTTGTGATCAGCTGATTCTTACAATAACTTAAACCCAACAGGATGTTAAGTCTGCCTTTTCATATTCACATTATAAAACAGTTAAAACCTTCACACACCAGACATGAAGAGTTAGCACTAATATGAAGATTATTTCAACCTAATAAAAAACTGTACACACTCTTACTTTCCTTTCAAGGTCTAAAGCCATGCAGATAAATCTGCCCTAATTTACAAATCTGTTTGTCCCTTATTAATAATTTGAATGTACCTGTAAAACATTTTACAATATTGGCATAAATCTGGCCCCTTATCAAAACCAGGCAACAGAGCTCATTATATTGCAAGAATAAATAACAACATAACATAGAAATACATAATAAGATAGACATGAAATAATTCACAGAAAAGCTGTTTTAACATAAATTTCATTCTAGAGGTATTAAACCCCCTTCACTTTTTCATTTTTATGTCACGGCCTCATGCTACAATTATTTAATTTATTTTTTATTGCATTATTCTACACCAAGTATTTCACTTCATGAAAATGTGAAAACACAATTTTAGAAATGTCTGTAAATTTATTAAAAATAGAACTGAAATAGCCCATTCACATAAGTACTCTGACCTTTTGCAACAACACTTGAAATGTAGCTCTTTAATGAGATGTTTCTACACCTTGACTGAAGTCCACCTGTGCATATCAGAGCAAAAACCAAGCCATGAGGTCAAAGGAACTGCCTGCAGAGCTCAAAGACAAGATGGTTGCAAGGCACAGAAGGAGAGGCTACAACAAAATCTGCTGCATTTAGGGTTCCCAAGAGCACAGTGGCCTCCATAACTCTCAAAAGGAAGAAGTTTGGTGTAACCAGGACTCTTCTATAAGCTAGCTGCCGTTGGGCCAAACTGGGCAATCGGGGGAGAAAGGCCTTGGGAAGAGAGGTAACCAAGAACCCAATGGTCGCTCTGCTGAGCTCCAAGGATCCTGCGGGGAGATGAAACAATGATCCAAGAAGGACAACCATCACTGCATTACTTTCACCGATCTAGGCTTATTGCAGAGAGGCTAGACAGAAGCCTGCTTGGCTTTCGTGTGGAGTTTTTTGCAAACTTCAAGTGAGCTCTCCAGTGTTTTGCCATTTTGAATGAAGACAGGAATATATTCATACACACAACCTGGGTGAATACAAAACAAAGTACCCGCAAGGATTGATATGAACTTAATTTAATGAAGGTACATATTCCGATTTTCTGGTTGCAAATCCTTTACTTGTATTATCTGATAGTAGGGCTGAATTATTTTGGAAAATAATCTAATTGTGATTTTTTTCCCCCCATTACTGCAACTGCAATTTGGAATGCAAGTATCCCTTAACTTTCTTATATTCCTAAACAAAGGCTGAACAATTCTTTCAAAGTGTCTAATTCTGATGATTTTGGCTGGTATTGCAAATTGGATATGAATTATTGCTTTGAATGGTTTTTGTCATCACTATGTTTAATAAGAAAAAAGTACAAAAAAAATAGAGGGTAGGATTTTTTCTATACTATTGTAAAAAAAATGCACTTGAATTATTACATATGTCATGCATCACATCTCTGCTGGAAAATGTTTAAACTGGTATTTCGACACAAATTTCAGGTCAAAGAAATATTGCACTTCTTACGATTTGAAAATTGCAGCAGGCCAAATTGCGATTTAATCTAATTTTAGATTAATTGCCCAGCCATATCTGATAGAATTACCCATCTGCAGAGGTGGCAATGGTCCTCACATTCTGTATTAAAGCAGAAGTACAGATACATGAGAGAAAGTACTCCGGTAAAAGTAGAAATATTGATTCAACTCCTTTACTCAAGTAAAAGTAAAAAAGTACCAGCTCTGAAATGCACTTAAGTACAAAGGTAAAAAATGAAGCTGTGCTTAAATGCAGTTAGTTTCCAACTTTGTCCACCTGTTGATAAAAGTTATAAGTTATCAAACCAAAGTTGTTAGCTAACAGCCAGTCCAGAAGAATTCTGATTAGACAAAAGACAGAATATACAGAATCATCAACCGTATTTTTATGCGAGTAAGTTAGTGTAAATTTCTCCAATTTAATGTTTAACTTTGGGCTTTCCAGTGAAGATAAACTCTAGTTAGCGTTCTTAATTTAGCCGCAGTTACAGTGAAAACATACTTTGTTGGTTTATTTGTTCTATAAAAGCTGTCTCGTTCTTATGCGGTCAATGGCAACGCCGAGCGACCGGCTAGCTAGCTCGTTTGCTAGAGCTATTTTGTTGGATTCACGGCCTTGTTTCAAGTCCGCAAAACAATTGGTAGTTTATTCTACGGGGTAATTACTATTTTTTTGGGTATTCGTTTTGCTGTTTTTCCCCATCACCCACTGAGAGCTATAACCAGAGAAAGCTACCGTTAATTTACCTCCAACTAAGCTAACGTTAGCTTGCTAGCTAAAAGCTCAATTAACCGTTAGGATTTAGAAAATTGTTGTGAGGTTCAGGTTTTGGATTTATATTTGCTATAACTTACCTGAACCAATATTTGCTCACTTGCTGCCACTTTCAGCATTTACCACACACCCAAACCTCCACATTAGTAAGCACCATTCCCCGGTAAACTCTACCCGCCCCACCCAGCTTCCTCCCCCCGCTCTAACCTGGCTGTAGTTCCTCCGTGTCAAACAGCGGGGGCGACATGAGCAGATCTCCTCTCCTGTTCGGAGATCTCAGCTGTGTCTACGTCCATCCCACCGCCTGTGTTTCTGCTCATTCCTCTCCCCAGTTGAGAGATAAATCCAAACACCAAACATGGGTTTCAAGGGTCTCGGTTCAGCGGTCCTCTTTGCTTCCTTTACGGCTCTTCTTGGCGTCTGCTCCGCAGGTTCGGACGCGCCCCGGGGGGTCGCGATCGGGTTCATTTTTGACCCCAAAGCGACGTGCGACCCACCGTGCCAACATGCAGGAATTTGCATCAGAAATAACACTTGTTTCTGCTCTAGAGGATACGAAGGGGAGACCTGCCAGTATGGTGATGTAACAAACTTTTTCTGCGTTAATATTTGTGTTTATTTACGTTGTAGAGTTGGTATATTTATTTAAAAAGCTACATTAAAACCTGCCTGCATTATCAAGTTAAATGCATTGCATTCTTTACATTAGCCTACTTTATTTGTGGCTAGAACTGCAATAATAGGCGTGCATCTGTGCATTTTGATTGGACTACAAAGCACATGGACAAAAAAGTGCCATGTGTTTCCTCTTGGCTGCTTTATTATGATTTATGTGGATTTAATGCTGGAGGAAGTTTACAAAGATTCAAGCATAGATATTGCAAAAGGAGACTTGATTATTAGACATAAATGTTTGGATGCATTTTAAGATTAACACTTTGAACATAAGTATTTCAACAGTAATGTCATGTTGTGTTTCATTTGGTGAATGCAGCCAACTGTTATCCCAAATGCAAGAATGGTGGAGTTTGTCTTCGCCCAGGAAAATGCAGATGTCCTCCCGGATATGGAGGAAGATACTGTCACAAAGGTGAGTAATAGCAGTGCATTTTTAAAGAAAATTTCCAGTTTGTTTCCAGCTTTTGAAAACAAGCTGGTAGTCTATAGATTTAAAAACCACAGGAGGTTTGCAAGCTGTCTACTTTTAACGGATCTTTGCCAAGACAGACCAGGGACTTACGAGTCTGGATATCAGTCTGCGTTTTCTGTCATTCTTCTACTAATTCTTTTTACTTGTTTTTCAATAATACCGTAAATGACAACCATACACTCCAAGAAATAAATGCTTGTCCTTTTAATATGATACGTACCATATTGCTTCCAACTTGCCTGAAAGTACTGCAGCTCGTGAACAAAGAGGCTAAGCCTCTGTTTGCTTATAATTTGCTGAAAGGCAACAGAAAAAGAGAGGTCCATGTCTTATATTGTTAAGAAAAAAGGTGTATCAAACATAATGTGGTTTTTACAAATAGTTTTGGATGCATTCCTCAGCAATAAATGTAATTATACCAGGATAAAATGTTAGTATTTTATGTTATAAAATATTGTTTTGTATCCTAAGTGTGGAAAACTTTGGATTTTTATTTAGATTACTGTGTCTAAACTTGAGGTTGTGACCCCCATAGAGGGCCACAGGGCAAAGAACCCAGAATGGACTAGAATAGAAACTAGAACCATGTTATATTTGTTTTGAAAGTCCTATGTGGACATAGATCCATGCATTTTACTTTGCTCCATTTTCTTGCAATAATCTGTTAAGTGTTACTGTTTTCCCAAGATTTCAACTTATCTCATTTTATTTAGATTTCACTGCTTTTCTGACATAAGTTAATTTTTGTCATTTTTCCAGACACCTTTTTAAGGCTTCTGTATTTCGTTCCTGACTTTTTGTAGTCTCAAAGGTATTTGCAGGAATTTTTGATGTGCAACCTCTCAAAAAGTTTGTGAAGCACTGCTTTAGATAGGAATAATGTTGATTACACTTGGAGAAGATAAAACATAACTCTCGAAATAATAAATATACAGTTACTGTTGTTTAGTCTTAACATTTTACAGTGTTCTGTGATTTAGGACAGGACAGGTAAAGTCATTACCACCTCTGCTGATGCTGTGTGATCTCTGTGTGTCTGTTGGCAGTGACTTGTGATGGCGGATGCTGGAACGGAGGTGAATGCTCAGCAGTCAATGGAGTAGCCAAGTGCATCTGCCCCTCAAGCTGGAGCGGCTCAAAATGCCAAGAAGGTCTGTTTATAGCCGAATCTAATTACCCCATTAACACCACGGGTCAAAGTCGCCAAATGGAGCTGCCCTCTCAGCTGCAGCCGTTCATCAGCAGCAAACACCTACTATAAACATTTTAAATTCTTTTCCAGTTTCATGTTGCACCCAAGACAGGAAGCAGTACTCAGTATGGGGTTACATTCATATTAACAACCTGTGAATTATGATTGAGACATGCTTGCTGTCAAATTGCAGGTTACATTTGGCAAATTCCTAATCTGTTTACTCAAACCTTGGGTAAAGTAGAGAACTGAGAGAAACACTTTCATCCTTTCCTGCAGTTAGTGTTTGTTTTTTTGTGAGACATTTAGCCGTGCTGATTTTCTAAATCCTAATTGTAGTCGACCTGTAAGACTCATAGGCTTTAATGCAGAACTACAGCTAAGAAGCTAGTAAGCTAATATAAGAATGTTTCAAATTATTTTTTAATCAATAGCCCAGCACCTAAAACCCTTTTTAAAACTAAGTTTGTCATTTTAATGCTCTGGGTAGGGCCTGTTATTTTCAACTAAAAACATATTTGATTGTTTTTCAAACCGAATGGTTGATTTTCTTTCCTCATTAATACTGCAACATGTACGTGAGGAGTAGAGGAAAAAAAAGACATTGATGTATTATATATTGATTGTGAAAGCTGATCTTATGTGGATAATGAAAATAAAAAGGCTTAAATGGTTGAGAGATGTAGGCCACCCTGGAAAAACGCTGCATAGTCAGAAAATCTCCTCCACTCTTCACAACACACCTGCTCAAAAGCATGTGTGTATTAATGTTTGATGAGGAGAGGGAGGGAAAGTGAGCTGGGGCACAAATGGTCAAAATATTTCTAATTCTGATGTGGCATTTCGAACCAGCTAACCTTTTTTAAAAACTAGATTTTCCACAGATAAGTTGAAATGTTGAAATCGATTCATTTCCCACACCAGGCTTGAGTTTTGTAAGAATTTACAGGGAGATATAATACGTATGTGATTTGGCAGCCTTCCATGTTGGTGGGCAGATTTTCCAACTTTGAAAGACACATGCAAGCTGGTTCCACACTTCCAGTCTACCATCAAAATATCTGACCTCTGGTAGAGGTTAGATATTTTGCACAAAAAATATATGTGAGGAGTATTGATCTTCTATGCTAACTCTTTATAAGAGAAACTACTGACTAATTCTCCAACATGTTTACTCTTGCTCCAACTACTCCTAGTAGTGTTTGTTGAAAGAGCAACCCTGTCTCCTATAAATAAAGTTTTCTACCTGGCATGCTGTGAATATCTCTCTGTGGTTTGTTTCCCATGCAGCGATCTGTCCTCAAGGCTGCAGGAACGGGGGACTCTGTGTGGCTCCAGGAATCTGCAGCTGTCCGGAGGGATGGCTGGGTGGCGCCTGCCATACTGGTGAGTTCAGACTGATCTCAAAGACAAAACACTTCAGCATGCATCAATGCACTTTACTAGAACAATTTCTTTTGTCTCATTATTACCTTCCAGCCCTGTAAATTATGACCAAATTTCCTCATAAAATCATTTAAAGATATCAGTTTGCCTAGAATGATATAAGATGCACTCTAAATTTGCTAAGGAGATCTTTCAGCAGCTCCATGTTTATCCAGATGTGATAAAAGTCAGACATGGAAACAGCTGCAGATACACAAAACAGCAGCAGCTGGATTTGTGGTGTTGAGATTTATAAGCTCCCACCCTCATTTACTCGTTCCTCAGGTTTCACAATGATTTACACTTTTGCTGTCTCTGTTTCTTTTGTCTGTTTTTGTCTCGGCTGTAGCTGTGTGCTCCAAGCCATGTCTGAATGGAGGGAAGTGCATTGCTCCCAACAAATGCCGCTGTCGCCCCCCTTTCTCTGGCCCTCACTGTGACGAGAGAAAAAAGTCCCACTAGTGTGACACTGTTGGGGTCAAAAGTCAATGAGGAACAGTTACAATGACGGTTTTAAACATTTTTTACTGTATAATTTGTTATGCTTTTTAAAAGAAACAATGAACCAGGATAATGTTCTCATCTGACTGTATAAAAGTATGTACTGTATTTTTGACATTAATGAATAAAACAGTGAATGCTGTGCATTATCAGAACTCATTTACAAAACAAAAGTGAAAAATGTATGTTTCTTTATTGTAAGAGTGGGTTAATGTCGCATAGAAAACACTGAATACTTGTGACAGATTCTTTTAAAAAGCAAGAACTCCCAACAAGATCTCATTACTTCCATACATATACACTCACTGACCATTTCATTAGTACACCAATTTAGCTGCTCATCAATGCAAATATCTAATCAGTCAATCATATGGCAGCAATCACTTCATTTTGGCATTGGCAAAGTGGTCCATTGATGGACTGGTCCTCTGGAATTTGGGTAATTGCGAGAGGGTCCGACTGCCTATTGGCCATTCAGGTCAGTAAGAAAGGCTCATTACTACACATGGTGAAAAGGTCTGTTTACTTATTTTTTAGTACTTTGACTTGAATAGGTTATTGATAAAGCCAAAAACAACTGAGATTTGCCTAAGTTCGTGCAAAACTGGGCGAAAAGAAAATGAAAGAAAATGAATTGGGGTACAGAAGAACTAAAGGGAAGGGTAGAGGAAAAAATGAATTCCAAGGCATTTTGGTAAGAAAAACATACATTCATCCATTATCTACACCGCTCGTACTGTTGAGGATCGTGGGGTGCTGGAGCCAATCTCAGCTGCCATTGGGAAAAAGGCAGGATACCCTGGACTGGTTGCCAGTCAATCAAGGGGTGACATAAAGAGACAACCTTGCACACTTAAACTCACACCTATGGTCAGTTAAGATGCTCCAGTTAACCCAAAGAGCATGTATTTGGTCAGTGGGGGGAAGCCTGAGACCAGGGGTAACCAAACTTTTCTACTAAGGGCCGAATGCATAAACACATACAGAGAGTGGGGCCATTTTCATAGACCTAACCTTGAGAATATTTAAGTAAAAACAATATAATGTAGGTTAAAATATGCTAGTTTAAGTTAAAGGTAAATAGCAAATCATTTTAAGGGTTTTGGGGAGGCCATCAGATATCAGGAGGTCCTGGCTCCAGCCCATCAGTGCAATATATCACTATTATTTTTGGTTTCCAGTGTTTATCATTTACAGTTTTGTCTCAAAAACACAGAGATAAATTCTTCTTGTCAAAATGTTTGTTTACAGGATTAGCAAGATAGCATCATCTTTTGCTAAAACTAAAAAGTACAATGCAGTCAAGCACAAGTTTCATGTTTCAATTTTGGGCCTTATTTCATTTTATGTCTATAATTTGTGTGGGCCAATTAAAATGAGATAACAGGCTACATTTGGTCCCTGTCCCATAGTTTAGACATTTCTGTCTGAGAACGCATGCACTGGGAAAACATGCAAACTCCACACAAAGAGACCTTGTCTAATCGGGATTCAAACCATGAAGTAGGAATAGCACGTGAACATATTTCTTTTGGGTTTTGTTAATGGAATAATTAAAATTTGTGAGGATTTTTGACAGCTTGAATTGATTTTTCTTTCATGTAGGTCATGGGGGGCTTGCATTCATTAAATAAAGATGGGGGGCTCCAAGGAAAAAAGGTTGGGAATGACTGAGCCAGAGGAGGAATTTTCCGAACCTTCCCTTTAATTTTTGCCCTTATGCTAACATGCAAACCAATTTGTATTATTACCTTCCTGGAAAAGTTCATTATCGGTTGAAAAACTGCTGTCCAGGCAAACATCAGGGAATATAATGATTGTGTTATGCATCATTTGTGTTCAGTGTTACACGTTTTTTTCAAAGGGCTGGTGAGTTGCATATACCAGGGCTTTTTTTTTTTTAATCCCAGTCCATTACTGAGATGATCTGTTGATGTTCATATTATGCATTAGAATGGGTTAGAAAGGTGATTTATGTGACTTTGGTCGTGCCATGGTTGTTGGTGCCAGACAGGCTGGTTTAAGTATTTCACAACCTGTCAATCAACTGGGATTTTCACACCCAACTATCTCTCTGATTTACTAAGAATGGTGAAAAACAGAGCAGATATCCGGTGAGCAGGCCAAAATGCCTTGTTGGTGGCAGAGGTCAGGGGAGAATGACCTGATTCGTCATGCTCATAGAAAGGCAAACAATAGGGCACAGATGGCTTAGCAGTTAGGTCACACCCCATGCACGCTGGGTTCAAGTCCAGCCTGCAGCTCCTTTCCCTCATGTCTCTTCCCCAATCTTTCATCCCTATTTCTGACTTCATCCACTGACCTCCTCTCTAAAATAAATGCATAAAAAATGCATTGTTCACTCTCATGTGATTGACTGATAAGATATTTGCATTAATGAGCAGTTGAACAGATGTACCTAATGAAGTGGCTTGTGAGTGTATTTAATATCAGTGTAAATGTACAACAGTCCATAACTTAAACAGGGCAAAATCAAACAATATTTAAGGAAAGAAAACAAAAATACGCAGAATTTCAACAGATTTATATTAATGTTTTCAGTCTAGAATAAGTAACTTATAGGTACCAACTAAATAAGGCAGTTAGTGAATCAAACTTGCATTTTATCATAATTAACTAACAGTGCACATCTGTTTGGTAAAAGTTAAACCAGGCTATAGTAAATTGGCTAACTGTGTGAAACATAACACTAAAAGCTTCCTCATAATCCACAGCGTATGAATGAATCATCACTAGCACTGATTCATTAGTCTTTACTTATACTACTGTGCAGTATCACATCTCTGTATAAAATCTCTGTATCACTGCAGATGTGTCTAACAGATGTGTGTCTCTTTCAGCCTTGAGGTAGTGATTTACAGGGACGAACAGACAAGTGCAATACATCATGTCCCTCTGTTGGCCTTCAAATGTGCACAGAGCCACTCACCCAAGCCAATTTCACAAACACGCACACAATCTCTCTCACAAATACACAACACTTTCTGGTGCTCTCTTCTTGCCTTGTGCATTTTGTAGCTTCTTTCATCCTGTTCAGCATATCTTGGCCATCATACCTGTGATGCCTGTGAAGATACAAGCAGAAATCCATGGTAAATAGATTACACATCTGTTAACATATCTAAAGATGATTACTTTTGACACAAGTTGTTCACAGTGTGTTTAGTGCTTATGTAAGACCTAAATGTCTTCTCTAAAAAAAGAGAATTATCTTGTGATTTTGTTACAAGGTCTACTGTAGTTCATAGACTTCTACAAATCACCACAGATCATATTAGCCTTCAGGAGGGAAATAAAGTCAGCCCTCTGTCCAAGAGAAACAATGAAAAACAGTTTTCCAAATGTATGATTATGCAATGACAACTGGATTTTTCAGTGTGTCATGTCATGAAATCATTAATGCAATCTTGTCCTTCCCTTATCTAGGTACAAAGATGCATGCATTCAAATCATCTGTTAATGGGTTTATTTCTAACATAGACAAAGAGAGGCACCGCGATGCTTTTTAAATGATTTGTTAAAGGCTTAGGACACAGTTGATCATGGCTGTCTCATACAAAAAACTGGCCTGTATGTAAATGGTTCCAGGATTACTTTTGGTAAAGGCCGTAAAAGCTATAAGTATTAAATTAGGTTTTTCCCATCAACAAAAAGGGGTTCTAAAGGGTACACAGCAATTTAATCAGTGATGACAGTCATCCATCATGATTTTGTATTGATTTGTTGACTGTACAGCCTGCTGCGAAGAAGTTAAAACTCTTTCAATATCCTGTTGAACAAAATGTATGCTTTCATTTGAGGCAATAGTGGCCACTCATTAGTCTACATGCAACCACACCAGATGGTAATAATCTTAAAGGGTAACTGTGTATACATATTTTTAAAATGTGGCTCAATGAAACATTTACATCCAAACACCACATATAATCTCATCAGCAAGCTTTGCAAAAACTTGGGTTTCTTGTACAGAAACAGACTTACATTCCCTGTTTACTGTAGCAGAAGCCTTACTGAGGTGTTCAGACCTGGATTAGGGTAATAGCATCTACAGCTGTGCAGCTGCTCCCACCCTAAAATCCCTACACCCTGTCCATCAGTCTACTCTTAGATTCATAACTGGAGATCCTTCGTCCCAAATTTTCCCTGCTCATCTGCATTCTGGACAAGACAATCCTGTTCTAATTCAACACTACTGAAAAAGTTGCTGTAAAACTCTATTATTGTACCCTTTTTGTTGAGAGAAAGCACAAGAAATGCCAGTCAAAAGTGTGTCAGAACTACCATCATGACTGCGAGGCTGCCATCAACAGGATGGTCAGCATGGAGTTGTTTGCCTCTTCTTTGATAAGAAAGTTGGCTGGCTTTCTTTTGTATGCAGGTGTAATAAAATCCGTTTTCTTTAAAAATGTAAATCTCTTATTGCACATACACCATCTTTGCTGACGGTCCACTGGGCCCTACCAAACTCCCTCTATTGTCTGTGTAATGCTTTAGGTTCCACAGGTTTACTCTGAAAAAGGAAATTCTGCTTTTAGCTTTTATGTTCCAGATATGCAGACATACTCTTAAGACTGACACTTATTTCTCTGAGAGAATTTGCATCAGCAATCTTGAATCATTTCACCTCAGTGTGTAACAGTTATCCCTAAGTATTATTCTTGCTGGTTTGATATACATTCTGTTATTGTAATTTTTTCCTGTGTAAGTTAAAACCATTTTAAATGAGGAGAACCCAACATTTTAAGATTATAAAACACAATCAAAATGATGATGTTGACAATGATGATGATAATATCGGGTAGGGTTCCATGACTGACCTTCATTGCACAGGTGAGTCCTTTGAAGCCTTTTCGACAGTGGCAGTAGTCAGGGAGGACACACCTTCCTCCATTCAGACACCTCTGTTTACAAACCGCTAGGAAGGGAATCAATACAACAGGATCTTTTTAATATGAGATAATATTTATGACTGCATTATGGCTTTGTAGATGACAACAAAAAATTCACCGGCCACTTTATTAGGTAAACCTGGTCAATTGCTTGTTAACAGAAATAGCTAATCAGCCAATCACATGGCGCTAACTCAATGCATTTAGGCATGAAAACGTGGGCAAGACGACTTGCTGAAGTCTAAACCAAACATCAGAATAGAGAAGAAAGGAGATTTATGTGACATATCCATCTAGAAAACCTCTCATACACAGCATTTGGGATGCATGCATGAACGTTCTGCCTGTCACATCTTTACAGGCCAATCAGAGCAACAAAACACGTGACGTAGCCACTACTGAGGAGTAAACTCCATAGAGATCTGCATAACGCGAACCATGGCAACTGTAGACATGTCAGTACACGACTTTTTGTCGTTTTTGAAAAGAAAACAACTCACTGCTGTTCTTTGTTCTTATTTTAACAAAGAAATGTCATCAACTTCTGATACAACTGGCGCTTTAGCAGTATCCATGCAAATGTCTTCTGCCATAATTCATACAGGCCTGTTGTTGCTTACTTACGTCACAATTCTACCGCGACCAAAAGTCCTGCCCCTCGTCGCTCATTGGTCCTGTCACTTTCTAACCAGGCCAAAACAGTTTAGACAAGAGCTTTGAAAGATGGATTCACCAGTGAGAAACACGGAAATGGTTGTATCCATCTGCTCTGCAAGGTTAGGGATGTGGTGGAACAGGAGATTTGCATCATGGATGTTCAGCTGACAAATCTGCAGCAACTGCATGATGCTACCATGTCAATACGGGCCAAAATCTCTAAGAAATATTTCCAACATCTTGTTGAAACTATGCCACGAAGAATTAAGGCAGTTCTGAGGGTAAAAGGGGGTCCAACCCCGTACCATCAAGGTGTACCTAATAAAGTGGCCAGTGAGTGTATATCAGGCTGAAATGTCTTTGACCATGTATCCAGAAAATCAAAAACAGAATGGTAAAAATAAAACTTCTAACCTGCATTATTTTCTCATAAATAAACTCACGTGTTTGACACTGAAGACCTTCCCAGCCGGTGGGACAGTGGCAGGTATTTGGTCCCAAACATTCGCCGCCATTTTTACACTTTTGCAGGCAGACAGCTACAATGAGAAAAGAGAGGGAGGCATAACTACAGTCCACAACAGCCTGGAAATTCATTGTTGGCAAAGGGATACCAAACTGCCCTATTTACCTTCCAGGTAGAAGTAAAGCCATAGAAAAACTCACATAAAAGAAAAAATTCCTATACTAAAGTGTCTTTCATCCACTGCATTAGTTTTTTTTCATCCACAATCAGGGGAGTGTCTTTTAAAATTCAATGAAAAGGACTAAACTTTATCCTTTAAAGGTTTGAGTTGGATATTGATATTGTTTTCCAACCTAGCTCTGTTGTGTTACTAACTAATATTAATCTACATGAACTGAAGCATACCACTGCACGATAACTAACTGTGATGTAAATTGGGGTTTATAAGTAACTTATGGAGTCACTCACGTATATTACACCTCCTCCCTCTCCATCCTGAAGCACAGGAGCATGTGTTGGGTCCCACACACTTGCCTTTGTTCATGCACATCGGCTCACAAACACCTGAAACACATTTATTAACACATTTAAATACCACATTTCTAAAACCCTTGTTACATGTTACCTGTTCATACTCACTCTTCTGACAGCGTTTTCCCGTGTAGCCTTCAGGGCAGGAGCACACATTGTTCCTCATACACTGACCTCCATTCTTACAGGGAGGGTTGCATACAGCTGAAAAACACATCAGCATTACAGTGGGATGATATCTGGAGACATCATGGCTGAGTGAAATATAAATCAGACTCATGAACACTGACCCATTTATGTCTCAGACTGTGAACTGTTAATAGAAATATAAACCTCTTTGTGAGGTCTGTACTCTGAACAGTGAGTATAAAATGAGGTGAGGTCATGTCTGCTGCAGAGATCAGTAAACTGTAGGTGTAGACAAACCCTCTTCACTGCAACCCATCATTGCATTTTCAGTTACAGAAATATCTGAGTACACAGAGAGAACCCACACATGCACAGGGAGAACATGCAGCCTCCACACAGAGAGACCTTTCCTGCTAACCTCTGCACCACAATGAAGCTACTTAGCATGCCTTCCTCTGTCTTTACCATTTCACAAACTAAAAACAAAGAAAGGTTTTTGAATTCAAGTATATTTCAACAGATTCTCCTATACAAGCAAACATAAAGAAGACACTGTAGCATATGAGTCACTTTTTACAATTTAATAAGGTGCAAAAGACCAACAGTTTGACCCACACTGTGCCTGTGTCTGTGAGAAAGAATCCATTGAAATATCCACGTATATTTCTGGTCCTTTTCTGAGAGCACTGACTAACTGTAAAGGGGCTGAGGTGCAACAGACTCCTGCTATAAAGGTTTTAAGGTTTGCAGGGTTAGCGAACCTTTATAAACATATGTTTAACTCTTGAAAACACAATTTTCTTAAACATTTACCAGACATTTAAAATGAATTGAAGGGTAACACTCAAAAACAGTATTTTTTTTTTATCTAAGCAAAGGTTGACTGATTAAATCAGAGTTTCTGAAAGCCACTACCAGCAGTCCTGTATCACTTTTTAACCTTGATGCTACACTAAGGAGACTCTGTGACTGGCCCATCTTCTTGCAGCTTTCATTGAAAAAGCATTGCATTGTTTTCTGTAAAATCCTCTGTTTAACTGTAAATGACATGTTTTTGCCATAGTCTTACCAATTTGACACTGAGAGCCATAGAAACCACTGGGACAGGAGCAGATGTTAGGCCTTATGCAGGTTCCTCCATTCAGACAGAATGGGTTACAGAGAGCTGTGACAGAGGCAGAGGCACATTTAGACAGCATACAGATATAACTTTTCTATTTTAAGTTTTTCTTTGATTCTTTGCTGTAAAAAACTTTGGCATGATACCAGAATTATTGTATTTCATGGAAACTCTGACAACATTGAGGCTTATACAGAAGTCAAGTCTGACTTAAATGCATAGTACATAAATTGAAAATTAAAATGTTTGAGAAGAGAAACATGGTCAGCTCTGCTCACTTCTGCTGCATGCTTCTTGTTTTGAATTGAGGAAGCTGTTGATTTAAAAATGCTGATTTGGTTTCTATTATGTATTTCACAAAATGAGGGAAAAAATGTTAAAAGTGGCCTTCCAGATTTGCAAATCCTTACAAAGCCTTGCTAGGATCACCAGCAGAGCACATGCTGTGTCTGTCATGGCTCCTGTGGAGTGGCCATGAGCAAAAGACACAACTCACCAAGGTTTTAAATTCTAATAGTACTTGTTTTTATATAAGTTTTCATTTTCTTTTTCCTTGTGTTTTACATTTCAGTTTAGTTTTAATTAGCTTTTCCTGCTAGGTTGCTAGTTTAGTTTAATTTCCTAACAAACAGGCAACAGTTTGTAAAAATCAATGGACAACAGTCAACTTTAATCGGCACTAGCACTGGGGTGCCACAGGGTTGTGTCCTTTTACCTCTTTTGTTCACACACACACCAATGACTGCATCAGTGAGCAGGACAGTTGTACACTAATCAGGTTTGCTGATGATGTTGCTCTGATTGGACTTTTAAATGATAAAAACTCTGAGAGTAGCTACAGAGCCGAGATAAATCACTTCTACAACTGGTGCATTGATAACTCATTGATTTTAAACACAAAGAAGACTAAAGAAATGATAATCGATTTTAGAAAAACCAATCAATTATTTACCCCTGTGGTCATTAATAATTCTGCCATTGAATCTGTGCAAGAATACAAGTATCTGGGTACAATAATTGACAACAAACTGACATGGAATGCTAACACGAATTCAAGATTTGCAAAGGCTCAACAGCGTCTGTATTTTTTTAAGGAAACTGAGGAGCTTTAATGTGGACCGCACCATGCTGAAACTGTTTTATAAAAGCTTTATTGAAAGTGTCTTAATTTTTTGTATCCAGTGCTGGGGAGGAGCATTGTCTCTACAGAACAAAAGACAAGACAGACAAGATAGTCAAAATAGGCACAAAAATAACAGGAGAACAGATGTGTGGCATCACTTCTTTGACTGAGCGACACACACTGACTCTGGCCAACAAGATCACAGCAGACTCACAGCATCCCCTCTGGTCTGAATTTGAACTCTTAAACTCAGGATGCAGGTACAGGATGCCCAAAATGAGGACTAAAAGAGGCATCACATCCTTTGTACCACGGAGCATCCAGCTGTTGAATAAACTCTGAGCACACAATATGAACTTGACACTCTGCATTTTAAAGACCCGACATCTGATCTGGCTCACATAGTATCATGCGATGCTTAATGCTGTATTTTTACATCATTATTTATTACAAGTATTTTTAGTTTTAGTTTTGCTGTTCATGTTATTATATGTTGTCCTGTGTGGTTGCTGTTGTCTTTTGTAGTTTGTGTTTTATAAGCTCTCTGTGCAAGACAAATTCCCTCCGGGGAAATAAAAGTTTCATTTATTCATTCATTAGTTTAGTTTTTCTTCTGCAAAAATGCTTTGTTTTAGTTTAGTTTTTCTAAGTTTTAGTTTTAGTCTTTTCAGCAATTTCTGATACCTGTCAGGGGCGACATCCACCTGGGCTCATCACTTTTCATTTCATTTATTCAATTTGGATGTTTCTATACAACTTAAGACCAAAAAATTACCACTATGTGAAGTCTTCTCCAATCAAATCAGGGGATTTTACTCTCTCCAGGCTTGAGCATACATTTCAGTCATTAAAGACTAATACTAAGGAGATTTTGTCTTTCATTTAATTTAATATTAGTTTTCTAAGCACAGAATTTAGTTTTAGTTAGTTTTTGGGTTTTTTTTTTGAAAGCTTAGTTTTTATTTAGTTTTAGTTAACCAAAATGATTTTTATATTTTAGTTTTAGTTATTTAGTTAGTTTTAGTTTACTATAATAACCTTGTGACTCACAACAATAAAAATTCCAAATTTCTGTGGCTTTGAAGACTGAAAGAAAATGCTTGAGATGATGTACATACTCAACCAAACATATTTATATATAACTGTGAGTAGTCATATTTTAAATCAATGTAGACATGTGTGTTAGAAAACTCTACATACTGTACCTTTAGAATTTTTAACTACCTATCAGTGACAGACACAGTTTCTAGCTGCAGTGTGTGAACACGTTTTCAGGTGTTATACTGTACCTGAGTTGCATGTTGGTCCGTACCAGCCAGGTTTGCATTTGCACACGTCAGGAGAAACACACTCGCCTCCATTTTCACAGTGCCTGTTACACACCACTGAAACAGATACACAAATGTCACACTTTTCCACTAAATTTATCCTCACAGTTCAAAGAGATCAAAACTTTATTTTGAAAAATGTGCTGAATGTGTAACATATCATTGACTGATTATTTAAAGTGCATGTTGTCATGGCAAAACATATCAAAAAAGTTCAGGGATATATGCACATTTGATTTCATGCTGAGAGGTGAATAAAGGCGGTTGCCACTCTAATGTTTATGTGCCTAACCTAGAGCGTGCAGGTGATTACCTTAGTTTAGCAACAGGAGGAAACAGGAAGTATTTCCTCTGTCTAACCATGAAATAAAACACATAACACCACATTTTTGGAGTATACATTTGTGCAGCATCTTCATTTATCTATCAATAAAAATAAAAATCAGGTGATTACCTGGCTCATGGTTTAAATAATAAATACATACATTGCATTTTTATCTGTGAAATAGCCTGATATACTGCAATGGTTCCCAACTCGGGTCTAAGAAAAGGCTGAGTCCCCTTCGGACCCACATGGAAAAATTTAACAAATTCTAATAATCTTCACTAATAAAATCCCAACTAAATAGGCTTGTACATACTTTTTCTTGCCAATAGATGTATGTATGAAATACTGATTATGTGTCTTGTGATTTCGAGAAATTTGTTTTAATCTAATTGTCACAAACTCAGAGCAGACAGAGCCCTGTAACCCCCCCCAGCCCACCCCACCCACCCCCCACGAGATCTTCTGACCCCTGACCTAGGGCAGCCGGGACCCGTGGCTGGGAGCAAATGTGTTATTTCTGTGTTTTTTTTAGGCCAGGTTTACATTTCTCCCCAGATTATGGTACTACTGCAAGCTTGGCTTTTGTACTTTATATTTAATCACATAGAAATGGATAAATTATTTATCTTTTCACTTGGTTTATCCTACACTGATGGAGACTTTGATACATGCTTGAGCCAGACTGTTTTATTTTAGTTGTTTTGTGTCACATTAAATGATACAGAAATTCTTACTCCATCTTTCCACTTCACTGTAAATTGAAAGCACATTATAAAATGTAAAAAAATACTTGAAGAGCTTACTGATTTCACATCGTGGTCCCACATAGCCATAAGGGCAGGTACACAGGTTTCTAGCCAGACAGGTGCCTCCATGTTGACAGGGAGGCTCACAGCTTGCTTTAAATCAACAAAGGGCAAAGTGATAATAAAAATAATATTAACAAGTATTAGCTTTATGATTTGTATAAGTGTGTTTAGCAGCATAAAAAAGCTGTGATTATGACACCAGGTTACCTTCCTCACAGGTGGGCCCACTGTAGCCTAAAGGACACTCACACACGTTTGGTTTCACACACTTCCCCTGGTTCTTACAGTCGGGTCGACACACAGCTGGAAGAGAAGAGAAGTCAGACTGCGAGACTAATGAGTCAACTCTGCAGACGTGATTAAACAGTAATGTGCCATGAAAGAGGACTCCAAGGTCTGATGTTTTCAAACTGTGGGAGTTACAGATCTTTATGCCAGAGTGATTAAAATTAATTAAATGAACCAGTCAAACTGCTCTCCCTCTCACCAATATGACAGCTGTATCCGGTGTAGCCTTCCTTACAGGTGCAGGTGTTGGGCAGAGAGCACTCCATGTTCCTCCCACACTGATACCTGCACACAGCTAGAGTCAAAACAGGAGTTTACATAAAGTTAGACAATTATGTGACTATATGTTGATGCACTGCATAAAAAGCTACATTTATCTCTTTATTAAATATACTTTGTAACTGTATACTCTATACTCTGTAAGGACAACGTGCTTGCTCGTACTGAGCTCTCAGTAAAGCAGTTTCTGGCACAAAAACAAATCACAGTGCTTGATCACCCTCCCTATTCTCCTCATCTAGCATCCTGTGACTTTCTCCTTTGTCCTAAGATCAAATATAAGCTTAAAGGAACACGCTATGAGTCTGTGTCAGAAGTTAAAAAAAGAATGACATAGGTTGTGAGTCAACTATCTGAAGAAGACCTACTGCACTGCTTTGATCAGTGGAAAGCCTAAATACAGTGGTGTATGGATGCAGAAGGGGAGGAGATTGAATGAGAAAGACATGAATGTATTCAGGCTCAATGTGTGATCATCTCACATTGACATCATGCAGCTGTCTGTTAATAAAAGGGTCCATGTGACATTTGCCCTTTGGCCCATGTGGATTTGACTACACACTGACTTTGCTGTCATTATTTCTTAGTAAAAATTTAGAGAAATAAAGTGTGGTTAACTGAGTTGGTTTCAACTAAAAAATACAGAGATATGATTATGGTTCATATCCTCCTGCCCTACATACCTTTACATGTAACTCCATCTCCAGTGTATCCATAAGGGCAGCGTCCACACCTGAAGGAGCCTGTGATGGTTGGCTCACAGGGAACACCGGGGAAGCAAGGAGAGTCAGCACAGGTCACATACTGAGACCCCCATCGAGTCCCTGTGGTTAGGTCAGGGTTTGGCTCCATCCCGCTGGGCTGATTTCTGTGGACGGTGGGGGTAAACACTCTAGTCACTGTCTGATTGTGTGGCATTATTGTGGTCCTCCTGTCACCGAAAGATGTCCTCCTGATACTGGAGATGGTGGTCTCAGGTCTACTCCTCCTCTCAGGGAGTGGTCGTCTGGGTGAGGTGGGAGATGATGAAGAGGAGGTGGGAGTGGTTTCTCTGCTGGAATTTGATTTGTGGATATGAATATGACCATCTGCTCCATTGGTGACCTGACCTGTAAAATACTGAAAGTTAGAGGATATGACTTAAAATCTACCAAAAACCTTTGGTCTTTCAGTAAATCATAAAAATCGCTTAAGTTATTCAACTTACAATCAGTCTTTATGGGTATAACTACATTTTTTGCAGTTCAAAAACACAAACTACAAAATCCAGTCATGATTGTCCTAAAACCTAACATTTATCATCCCTGATGTGACAGAATCGCTTCATTCTCACCTGTTGCTGTGCATATCTGCCCATTTCCATGGAGGCCAAGAGGACATGGTCCACAGACAAACCCTGCTGAGACATGGGTGCTCTCAAAACACTGAACCCCTGGGTGACACGGCCGCCTGGAGCATGGTGACGGGCCCAAGGGTTTGGGCCTCTGAGGAAATGATGAAACTCTCACTGGTGTGGTCACTGGTTTGACTGGAGATTCTGGGTTACCATGAATACATAAACAAAGGATAGAAAATAAAAACTTAAAATGGACAAAAATTTGAATCTATGTGTGAAAGCAGGAATCAGCAGATGTACAGTATAATTCTATAAATTAGCAAATTAACATGTCTATAACATATACTATGAAAGAAAATAATTATTTAGTTTTTTCTAACAAGTGATGTCCATGCATCTGAAGCCTGATGCAGCTTCTTCATCTCTACCACAGAGTTCCTTTGTTGTCCAAAACATTGAGACAAACTCTGCTATAGATACTCACTAAAGGTGCTTTTCAACCACAGAAACTTTCTCAAGGAACCGAAGATCTTTTGATGGATTCTTTCCTTTTCAACTGGAGGAACCAGGGTCTAAATTTTGTTCTGGGGTAAAGAATCTACCCCTTGAATAGTCTCTGCTCAGGGATAGTACTTTGTCAAAGGCCTAAGAACTATAAGGATAGGAGCTGGAGTGCTAAACATTTCTGACTGGTAAATAGGTCATGACTCTG
The DNA here is from genome assembly GCF_018320785.1 of Cheilinus undulatus. NCBI lineage: Eukaryota > Metazoa > Chordata > Actinopteri > Labriformes > Labridae > Cheilinus > Cheilinus undulatus. The sequence continues at coordinate 45,608,472 of NC_054872.1, forward strand.
CCAACAATTTATAAATCTGGATTATTGGCATTACAATTAAAAGTAAAAGTACAGCTTCTGCTTAGAAAAATCTCACTATTACATTTGATCTGTTAAATATTATAATATTTAACAGATCAAATGTAACTATAAGTTAAAGATAAAGCATAATCGTATTGATTTACTATGTCTTAATGCAACCTGGCTGTGTCATAATGTCTGATTCCCATGTTTTTCCAAGGCTTTAGCAGCTGGTGGAAATACAGACAACAATGAGCCACAGAAACCACATTCAATTTAATTCAATTCAATTAAAAACAATTCATTTTTACCTGATGGACAATTAAAAGGCAGAGAGCTGCAACATGGACAGAAACACAAGATGACACACAACATGTGCAAAATGCAAGAAATAAAATACATTTAAAAAAGCATGTGAGGTACTGCCCCACGATGCTCAGCATTTTAGTGCTATGTGCAGTCAGTACAGGAGGACAACTGTCTTTTGTGGGACAGAGCATCAATCTGACACTGGAGTAAAGAGGGATTAGAGTTCAGGAGCTGGACTGCTGTGGTGACAATGGTAGCTCTCCTTCTTCTTTCTGTCCTGCAGCCTGGACAAAGCAGTTTACAACCTGAAGGTAGCCACCCAAACACAGAGTGAAGAACATGTGAGGGATCTTGAAGGATGCTGAGAGCAGTTCAGGATCTGTTCACAGTGAACAGACAGAATTCTAACAGGATGACCAATGATTTTAGAGCGAACTTCATTGACAGAATGTGGGTGTGTCCGGTTTTGCAGGCTGATTGAATGGAATGGTAAAAAGTCATTAGGATATTTTTATTTATCCCAAAGAATCTCAGCTTCCCGAGTTCATATTGTCTCTGATGGCATTTCTTGAGGATCTCCTCGTTGATGGAGGAAAACCTCAGAGAGCCGTCGAAAATTGTGCCCAGGTAGCTATAGTTGTCCGAATTAGTAACTAAGAGAGAAGATCTCAGAACTAAAAAATATGGGTACTTTTGGTCAGAAAGCCTCTCAAGGAGAAAAATCTGAAAAAAAGAAGTTCCCTACAACTTTACTACTTACTCCTGTTCAGGAAAATTAGCTTAAAACTACAGTTCTGAACTGGAGGAAAATTAAACTTTGTCTCCTCAGAATAACAAGTTAAAATAAAAGACTTACGTGTGCAGGTTCTTCCATCTCCACTGTATCCTAGCGAGCAGACTCCACAGATGAAGGAGCCCAGGGTGTTGTTACAGCCCACTCCAGGAGAACAAGGCTGAGAAGCACACTCGTCTATATCTTCTCTACATGTGCGGCCTGAAAGCAAACACAACTCAAGTATAAATAAAATGGAAACCCTTTGAAATAATCTAAAAGAAAAAGGCATTGAGGAAAGAATTGTTAAGAAGTTGACAGCAAATTTCCAGATTGCCTTGCTAATGATGACCAAGATGACTGATCAAGAGACATGCAACTGCAGTGCTTCTTCTTCTGTGCTTCTTCACAAATAAGACCAACAATGTAATCTCACAATTTAAAGTTGTTTCAGTGCATTATGGTCCTTTTAATAAAAGAAAATCTTTAAAAAACGCTTATAGTAGAAATGGGAGGTGTTTTTATTGTGTCTGTTTATATAAATACTGTCAATGACTACTGTAGACATATCACATATTTCATAGATATCACCATTGCCCTTTATAACTGGAGTAGTAAAAAGTTAGACCAAAGTTGTTTAAAAGTTTCCTGAAGGTTGGCCTTAATTCTGCAGGAGAATTAATGTTATCTGGCCTCTTAATATCTCTTTAAAGTGAAGCACTGCAGAAAAGGAATCCACTTCTAAAGCAAATCCCTCCTGAGCCTTCTGCTTTGAGCACTTTTGAAAGAAGAGCTGCAGATTGATCCTTACCAGTCATTCCAGGTGGGCAGATACATGAGAAGGAGTTGGGTCCGTCAATGCATCGTCCCAGTCTGCAGGGATTCGGTTTACAGTCATCAATGTCTACCTCACACCTTTCACCTTTAAAGCCCTCCAGACAAGCACAGCGGTACTCCCCACTGCCAGCAGGGAGGTTGACATTGGTCACACAGGAAGCGCCGTTAAGACAGTCACAGGAGTGAACAGACACCTGATGGAAGGAGGAAAATGCTGCTTTATTTAAGTTTAAGTCTGAGCAACAGGATCAAAAGTCATGTGAAAATAATGTTTGGCATTCAAAACACTATGAATTGTTTAATTCTTGAATTACTTCATGCTGAGAAAAGACTGGTAAAAGAAAAAAGATTATTTATGTAAGACCACAAGAAACTGTCAGTGGACAACAACACTTTTTGCACAGGTTAGAGTAAATAAACACACAATCTACCATTTAGTATTCAGGCTTTTTTTGCTTTTCCTCTTTTGCATTGACTGACAGCCTCCTCAAGAGGTCTCTGAGACAGAGAGCAGCCATGAGGAAACGACGACAGGCTATCAGCGCCCTCTGGTGGAGGGATGCATACAATTATTTCAATTAGAAAACAAAAGCTACAGGCATAATAAACACACTGACTAAACCTTTTGCCAACCATTAGAGTCTTCAGTTGCTCATCATGATATTTATTTACATTATTTATCGCCATGTCTTCTTTAATCACTTTAGTGTGCCCCCTGATGTTTTATGTATTTTCTTTTATTATTTTCTAGAGCTTGTATGTTGGCCTCTGCAGTATTGCTAGATGTACAAAAAATGTTCCTTAGGGGTAGTGTAGATAGTTTTGATATTTGAGAGCAACCATAGTTCATGTAACACCAAAAAGAAAGCCTCCAAGATTCTACTATTCTGTCCAGAGTGGTCTTCTTGAATCTTAAATGTAGTTTGTGCTGGAAAAGCAGGAAAAAGCCAACTGCTGCACTAAAATCAGTTCTAAAAAAACCTTTTACGGTTAAAAAAAAAAAAAAAAAAAAAAAAAATATATATATATATATATATATATATATTAGGTGGTGTAAAGGTCTTGCAATTTTTAAATCTTGAAAAAAATATTAGAAAGAACAGCACCAACATATTGCACAGTTTAATCAGAGTCATAGCTAGAGCAAAATAGATTTTTTTTAAATAATTAGAACCTAATGGTTCAGTTCTAATCATGCATCCCTAAGATCTAGGTTACCTGAGTTTCTCACGGTCTAAGTGGCCATTAAAAAAAGTATTGTAAACTACTTATTAGGCATAAAACTGTAATGTATCATCTGTTTGGGCACAATAAAGCCAGTTTTACCTGTACTGACGACCTGGTCTCAGCATTACAGTCGTCTATCACAATAAACTGGAAGGTGTGTGTGTCTGGAGTTTTAGCTGTGGCCGTCCACATCAGCAGCCCAGCTGGGGACAGAGTAGCACCTTCAGGACCTGATTCCAGGCTGAAGAGTACAGCAGAGCCTTCAGGGTCCTGAGCCTGGATCTGATAAATAAAATTTTCTCCTTCGAAGGACTGAAGGTGAGGCGGCAAAGACTGAAGGGCTGGGGGCTCGTTCTCTGATGGGACACAACAGAGATTTTATGTTAGAGATTGAACAAACAAAAAGAGTTACTCAGTGCACACAAAAATATTAGACCAGTTTTAATGTCTTTATATTTTTATAATTTCTTAAGCTTTGTTAACTGCCTTATTCTGTCTGTTTGTCCTACATTTTCTCAGCTTTCTGGGGACATCTTATCTAAACAGATGAAGCTCTCATGTTTGACAATAGAAGACTGGTTCTATGTTTAAATGTTAGGCCTGAAGATGCTCAGCACCAATCAGTCTCTAGTTTTAAATATATGGATGAATAATTCATTGACTGCATGCATGAAAAAGAGTTTCATCTGTGAGAAGCCTAATCAATAATCCACACCGTATCCTGCCGTTATCACTGAGATCAGAGATTCAACTTCAGTAAAGTCAAAGCAACACTTCCTGTCATTTCTTCTAAAGTGAGCCGAGCAGCGTTTGACCTACTTTAAGTTGAAGAAGCAAAGTTGGTCTGAAAGTGTAACAATGAGGTAAGCTGTCCTCATATCAGCGCCTGAGGATTGAACAACTTCAATGACTTCAATCTGCACAGAGCTGCTGACAAATTATCACAACAGCCCAGAGCGAGAGAAAGGAACCTCAGTGAAGGCTAGCCAACCTCAGCTGTAGTCAGGATGTGACAAATGGAAAACTTTTTCAGCCTCACTTTGTGTCAAGTTCAGTTGACATTACTTCTGTTTATGACGTTATAAAGGAGCTGTGAGACAAACCAGGAGAGAAACAGTGAGGTACATACTCTCTGCTATAGACCAGGTGTGTTTGGATGAGTCAGGGCGGCATGTGAGACAAGGGCTGCTGGGATTGGACTCCCCCTCGCTGTAACACAGACCCTCAATGTTGCAGGTTTTCTCCTGGGAACCAAAGAAAATAAAGAAATGTGTTCTAAGTGTTTATTTTCTCTTTAGAACAAACTACTTTTACTACTCTAAACATGCTTTTTGCAGACTACAGCTCAGTGAACTATAACGTAGAAAGAAAAAAGCAGACCAAGACAAGGCCAGTGTTGAAGAAACTACTACAGAAAACAAATTTTTTCCTGTGTTTAAGGAAACCTTTCACATCACACTAACTGGAATTACTACAGTTTAAAACTGCATGATCAAGGGTTGTAATGGTTGGAATAACAAAAATGTGTATACAATTTAGACATTCAAAAAATGACTATACTATTACAAAAATTACATCTACATCATCCGTTCAAAATCCAAGAGCCCAATGGAAAGGTGGATTTTTAAAAAAATATTCAGTTATTTACAAAATGTAAATACAGCATGTAATACACCACCATGAGATCTGATTCTCAGGAATCTGATCATAAAATCGCCACGATTAATGCATTTGTCAGGCTACAAACCATCAACAACAAAATCCACACAGCTCAACATTAGCAGCTCTCCTGTACTAAACTGATCAGAATATTCCATCAACAGTCCTGCTGCATCAGAAAGAGAACACACAATCTAAATCCAGTCAAATATTTAGCCCAAAAACAGGATTACACCCATAAAGATTCCCAAACGGGTTTTGTATAAGTTTTAAATCAACACTGTTGATCTTTCACTGTATTTGCTGTAATAATGTCTTTTTTTCCAGACAATTATCAGGAATGATGTAGAGGAAAATGTCTGAAAAAACCTTAATCCTTTTTGGAATTCTCAGTGAGAAACTGCCTTGTCTTGTCCTCGTAAAAACAGGTCTATACTTCTTAGACACAGTCATCTACAGGCCTCTGTTTTACAATACAAATTCAGAAGAGAAAAACATACATTTCCTTTGCTATACTACTCAATATCAGTAGCTGCTACTTCAAACAGTTCATACACAGCACTGAATATAATTTGGGTTTTCCTGGAAAGGCATTTTATACTCATTTTGTACTGATTTCTAAACATTTGCAATAATTGAGGAATATTCAGATAAATTGCAACTTATTTCATCAAATTCAACCAGATTTATTGAGAATTATGCAGAAATTAATGCAGTTGATGTTACTGATTCATTTTAAGTTGTCTACTCATGCAAGACTTTATTGTAGTTGTATCCTGAAACAAAATCAAAGTATTTGATCACTTTATCACCCAGATATCATATCATAGTTAGAGTTTTTCTTTTTGTGATCAAATTTTTATTTTATTTTTACATAAGAAAAATATAGACAGGCATATATACATTACAAAAATAAAGCTCAGTATATAAAATTTACATACCTGTACAAAACTTAAATAAAAATACACAATTAAAATATATCATAGTTAGAGCTGAGAACACTCTTCTTAAAATTCAATTTCTCAAAGATATGTTCGCTTTTGTCAGCAACTGACTCCTTGATCAAGTACAGAATCACAGTAAGGATGCATGATGTTAATGGCATAATATTGGTATCAGCAGTAGAGATGTACTGTAAATCTGGGATATGAGTCACCAATATCCTGCCAGTATATAAGCCACGGTCTGTTTTTCCTGAATCCCCTTTGCCTCCTCCGTCTGTCACTTACTTACTGAGGCGTGTTTCCAGGCAAACCAGCACTCAGTGGTATTCTCCTTTTTTCTGAGAGGCATCTGGCTTTTTTTCTAAATGCATAGTTATGACCTAATGAGGAAGAAAAGCGGTTAAAGAGTGGTGCTTAAGCCTGCTGGTCTGGTCTGTGACATTATGTATTCCAGCCCATTCTGAGCAGTGAAGCAGCCATTTGCAGTACAATGAATGGGGTGAATTTTCAGTCGTCATAGACCTCATGCAGCGTAGGACAGTGGCATCTCCGCTTGAAGTAATGACTTTGGGTGTCTCAGCACTTTATACTGGTAAAAAATAAGTACTAAAAGTGAGACTAACACCAGGTTTTATGGTAACAATATCAAAATTTCTTAGCGTGATTATGGTGGCTGGTATTATAGTTTCAAGTTTCATCACAGTATTATTATTATTATTTGATGAAAAGGGCAAAAGGTACAGATTATAGTTTTTCTCTGGTTTACCCTGATAATGAGTAAATGTTATTAATTTGGCTTGTTATTTTGGGATTAAAAAGCTTGTTTTCCCATGACACATTAAACTCACAAGATCTCTTAAAACAACCCAGAAGTACTTTTAAAGACAAATGATGTGAAATAAAATGTATGTATGCATCTTCTACCAGGTGTTCTGTTATGGTATAAATATATATAAATGTTTGTTCATAAGCATGTTTGTTGGTCCTTTCACTTTGTTCAATCAGTTGTTTCATTTAAGGACAAAACTGCAACATTTTTCCAAAGATCTATGATTGGTTGAAAATTTTCACAAGTTTGCGTGGCAGTTTGTCATAAGGGAGGTGGTGCTGGGGCTTGACCAGTTGAGGACCACTGCTTTAGACCAGTGGTTCTAAATCTGGGGGCTGGGACACTGAGAGGGGGTGGCCAGATGCCTGCCAAAAACCAAAGATTTTCATTTTGACATTATTTAAAATTGTATATTTTACCCATTTTTACTGAAAAGATATGCAAAAATACCTAAATATAAATAACAACATAATTTATGCTAAAATCAGAGTCATGCTGAAAAAAAAATCTTAAAGGGGACATATTCTGCAAAATACACTTTTTCAGGCTTTTCTAATGAAAGTATGAACCCCTGGCCTGTCCTTTTCTCAGACCCCCCTTCAGAAGATGTGAGCTAAAATAAGCCGTTCTCAGGTTTTACCCTCATGATGTCATGTGGGGAGTTAGCCCCACCCCCAGGTTCAGTCGGCCCTCCCGCACTTGGAAGAAAGTTCTCAGCTGCCAGCTAATATGAGAATCTGGAGAGCTACATCCATTAAACCACACATCCATGTCCTGAGAGGGGTGGTGTCAGGAGCGGAGTCAGACAGCTCATTAACATTTAAAGCCACAGACACAGAACGGCTCGTTCTGAGCAGGGCTGAAACAGGGAGGGTTATAGACATGCAAAAATCCAATACTGGAGTGTTTTTTTCAGCAACACATTTCACAGGCATGCTTTGGGGACCTCTGAGACCAATGTAAACTTGATTTAAAGAGGTAAAATATGTAACCTTTAAATTGTGTCTCTGGACATGACTATTCTTGAATTTGCACAGTTTTGTTTAACTATGCTTCAACCACCTTCAGGTACAGTGGGGGTCCTGGTCTGAAAAGTTTAAGAATCCCTACTTTAGACAACACAACTGCTGTACAGTTAAATATTAAATGTGTTTTATTTCAGTAAATTGAATTACTTTAGTGATTAGGCATTACTTGGCGAGGGCTGCCAGAGGTCCTGGCTTCAAATCCTAGATGAGCCCCCATTTGTTGAAACCTGGCACAAGGGCCTTGACAAATTTGGGAGTTACACATGTTGATAGCTAATTATAATTACTGATTACAAACATAAGGTCACAAAAGAAAAAGTGGCATGTGTAGGCTGGGATGAGTCAGGGCTGTATGGTGAAAGCAAGCAACATAGGGATTAAGTTTTTATGCTCAGGTGTTCTGAATCAGAGTGGCTGATTCTAAGAGGAGCAACAGAGAGACAAAATGTAAGTCAAGCCTGCTTAGTGAAAGGAAAGGCAGCTGCTGTCATAGATATGTTATATGAAAACAAAGATGTCTACCCAGATCTGTTTCCAGTATCACATAGACTTGAGTTGGCAGTGATTCTAAACTTTGCTGCAGGATGTTAGATCTACTTTTCAATCTTTTAAGATAATTTCACTGAGAACAGATAGAGAACAGAGAGAAAAAGAACTCCAAAGACTGATAGAGACCTCTGAGACTGACAGTGGATGTAGATGTGATGGTTATAAAGAGGAAGGAAAGCCTGCTGAGGTTAAATTTATCTCACGAGAGATGTCTACTTTTTGATCCATGTAATGAATTCATATCTGTATCAGAAGGATGTCTCACCCTGAGGGTACAGAGCACTTCATTGTCCAGGCTGCAGATCTGACAGGCTCCGTCGTACAGAGTCAGGATCTTGGCATTACTGTAGCTGTAGCCATCGTTTGAAACCTGCCATCAGAAGAAGCTAGATTACTGTTGAGTACTGATAAAAGGCATCAAACAAGTAAATTGGACTATGGCCATTTATACCTTCTTGAATGGTACAATCTGAGAATAAGTTCTTGTTTAATTTTACCTCGAGTTCAACAATAGGAACAATAAAACTACTGATACTTTGATGCTAGAAGGGCCCCAGCCTCAGTGTTAATACTTCTTATGTTTATTCAGTCTTACTGCTGAAGAAAAACAAGCATTCCCACATTTCACTTTGCTTCAAGCACTTGGCAAAGGAGTTAAAAAATTAGTCTGCACCGTTTCACACTGCTGTGAAATCCTCCAGCTGTGAATTCTTCCCACAACTGCAGCCAGCAAATGAAAACAATCCTCACATCTGTTTCATTTTCATCACTTCAGTGTAAATTCACTGTCTCATATGGTATGGGGAGATTGTGAGATAATCAAATATCCTGCAAATAAGAGAAGATTTCCACCGATTTAAGGATGAGTGAAAAGAGACACAAGGACAATAGGCTGAGAGACAACACCTGAGAGAGCGAGACGAGTATCATTAGGGAAGACAGAGATTATGGATTTATTCTATCATGCAATGAAGAAAAAGTGAGAGCACTGACTAACTTTAATCTGCCAGCGAGCCAGCGGTCTGTTTTTCACTTGTTCCAGGTCCAGATCTGCAGGAGTCTGGCTGTCCTGCAGGGGGAGCTGGCACTCCAGAGCTGTCACATCAAGAAAGACTGCACGGACAAACTGGGGCTCATCCAGAACCCAATCTCCATCTACAAACTTGACAAAGACATAGGAGAGAGACAGGGGGAAGCCAGACGAGGTAGGGGGAAAACAGAGGGATTAGAGATCAGGAAAGGAGACTTACAAAAAGAAACAATGACATATGACATATCATATAACATGCATCTACCTGTTTCCATCAAACTCTGACATGTTACCACTCCTGGTGGTAACAGGAGTTCCTGTACCGATATTACCCCGTTATGTCCATGCTTTGGTAACACCACAATAGTGAACAGATTTAACTGTCAGAACAAGGTCATAGCATACTTAAAATTAAATTGACAAATTATGGCGATGCATCAATTGTGATATTTTTCCAAGTACTTCTTCTGGTGTAAGACTTCCCCAATATTTTCCCTGATGTTTGGCAACGAAGTCCCATCAGTTTGTCCAACATTACACATTAAACTGATAGGTGTATTATAAATAAAGTCATCATTCAAAACTACATTTTGAATTTTATCAGGTTATGTTGTCTAATATTAAATTGTTTTGAAGATCAAAAAACTTTAAGTGGGACAAATATGCAGAAAAATAAAAATCAGGAAGGGAACAAATATTTTTTCACGCATTATACTTTTGAGTTGGTATCCATGAACATCAAAGAAATGGCAGACCGACAGAAAAGGATGTGAAAAAGTGAAGTACCTTTTCTTTAACAAACTCACACTTGAGCTCGTAGGAGTCCTTGAAGCCCTGACCGTAGATCTGGACGGTGGAGCAGTCTCCTTGTCGGACGTCACAAAGACCCTGCTTCTCCAGCTCAGAGATCTCTGGGATCTGGTCTTCACAACATCAACAACAAAGAACAATAGCAGACTAGCTGTGACTGTCAGACTGCAGAATTTACCACAACATCTTAACTCTGTCATCAAAGAAGAAGACATGTAGAAAGACTGATGTCTGGTAAGTGTATCACAGATGAATCGGTGTGAAAATGGGTCAATTTAATAACATTTTTAGTAACTTTGGCTCGTTTTCAGTCTGTAAATGTACTGTCAGCTGTAGCTGCTGTCTGGCCAATAACACTTAAAAACAGCTGGATGTTAGTTTTGCTGCACAGATATCCAGCCAGCTGGCATATCAGACAAAACTAAAAATTCATATGTATAAAACGGGTGACACAAAACTCTCAAACTCCACATTTCTTCTTTTAGTTAGAGAAATGCTTCAATAAACCAAGAGTAGAATAACATTTCACTTGTATTTGTGTAAAAGTTTCACACAATGAGAACTATCTCAAAAATGCATTAAACCTCACTGAATTAGAAGGGACAAAATGTCTCCAGTATTTCTCATCTCCATGTCATCTGGTCATTTTGTTTTTAAAAGGTGGTCTATGTGACCCCACCTTCAATCTCTCTTTTTACCTGTGTCATTTCTATGGCATATCTTCTTCTCTGTTTCTGCTTTTTGTGTTGTTCTTTGTTGCTGTAAAGCACTCTGTGACCGCTGTCTGTAAAAAGTGCTACATAATTAAAGTTTATTTTCTTACTTTATTATAGAACTTTATCACATTAATAATGCATAATGCTGACAGCCCTAGAACTGAGTAATGCAAACTTCACAATACAATCAGCTTTCTTGATTCTGAAAGACTTTTTATAACAAATACGAATTAGACATTTAATTTCTAAATTAAAGTTAAAATGTTACCAACTGAAAAATCTAAGAGAGGCGACAACCTCAACCAAAAAAAATGGATTTTACAGTCGAGTACTGATTACTTTGGCATTTCAGATTTTGATACAATCTTGCCTGTTATACACTAATTGATTATTATGTTTAAAAAGAAAACCTTTTGATATGATCTCTCATTTTGATGTTTTCCTTTTCTGTAGAGTTTGGAACATTTTACAGTTAAAGCCTGGCTCAAACTACAATTTTTTTTTTTGGTCTTTCACATCTGCATCATGTCAGACTTCGCAACAAAAATCTTGTCCCAACTTGGCCAATAGCCTGCCCACACTGCAAGGGTGATCCTGACCACTTTTTCTGTGACTGTAAGCGAGTTCACAGGCGGGAAAAGACGGTCAATCATAGCTTCGATTTAAGCACTCAATGCTATGCTAGCATTTTTTTTGCTCGAAAAAGAAGAAATCAACAAACAAGAAACAATTATAGATTCTATTATGGATTATGGATAGCATTTGTATACTCGTCCTGATGTTTGAAGAGGGGGACAATAAAGACTTGATATCCTTCAGATAAGGGCTGAGCAATTAATAGGTGCGATTTTCAAATCACAGAAGGTGCACCATTTAAAATAGGGACTCAGTCTGTTGAATGATTACACAAAAACAAGGAACAACTGCTGTCCTGTTTGATACACATTGTAAACATCAAGACAAAATGTCAAGCTAGATGACAATGCAAGAAAAATTCTGACATGCTCATCTTGTTAAATCGCGGTCGTGGGGTATCTTGGACATGTCGTTATTCATGTTACACTACAAGACCATTTTTGTTCCTGACATGCATAGTTAGGGCCTATGTTTGACGATGAGCTGAGACGATGCAGTTGGGTCAAAGTCTGATTGAATTGGTGTAGTCTAAGTCGGCCTCAAGAATAAACTTTTCAGAGTGGAGAAGGCCAAACAGTCAGGCCATCTGTGCCCTGACCTGTGGCATTTCTTTACTGTTTATTTAACTTTCCATACTGTGTTGTATTTAGTATTTATTTTGTATTTTGATATATATTGCACTTTAATGGCCTGTTTTGATGCTCTTGATGTTTTAAATGTCTGTGAAGCACTTTGACCTGCTTCATGTAAAAATGGATCTATATCAATACAGTTGCCTTGCCTTACATTGAATCAGTCTATCTCTAATAAGGCAATTTTGGCTGATCAGCTTAAACAAAGACTCCTCATGAACTTGAGATTTCGTGTGTTTTTTATGTTACCAGCCAGCACGCTGCAGTCGTACGAGCCAAACCCTGGGAAGCACACACATCCCCACTCCGAGCACTGGCCATTCCAGTTGCACAGATTTGGACACTTGAGTACAGACAGAACATCCTGGTACTCCTCCTCTCTTCTCCTCTCTTCAATCAGCCTCCTTTCACACTCGTTCTCCAGCAGAGGTAATGTTGCATTCAGCCATGACAGCTCATCCTTCAGCTGCAGGTCTATAACGCACATAGCCACAGCACTGCTTATTATCGGCTCTTCTAACAGACGCCTGCAGCTTGACGCCATGCTAGAGTTTGCCACAGCCTGCTGGCACTGAGACCTGGCCTGCTGCTCGGTCAGGCCGGAGGGTGTGGGCCAGGTGAGTGAGGAGTCAGCCGACACTGCAGCTTCATGATCCTCTGGGAAAAAGTAGGAGAAGCCCTCCAGATCAGACTGGCTGAGGCTTTGATGAGGAGAGTTAGAAACAAAACGGTGGGTCTGCCGCCTGCTTCTGTGCTGCCGGCGTGCTGATACTGAAGCTCTGTCCCTAGACAGGAAGCTTCTTTCAAGCTGCCGAGCATCACGACCTCCACTCTGTGTGATGTGGCTGGATTGTCCTGGAGGCAGCGGCTGTCTGTCATTTCCGTCACCTCTGAGCAGTTCCACTGAGCTGATGTACTCAGCTGTGACATCCAGAGTGGGGATCACACCGGAGAGACGCACGTTGCCATGATGAGAGCAGGTGGAGGCAGAGGAGGTGACTTGTTGAGATCGGGCTCTGGGGGATGAAGGGCGCGGCTCAGTCTGACAGTTACAGAACCTGCGGGTGCTCGAGGGAGTCAGGTGGGATGGCAGGGTGTCAAACAGGCTGCTGCCTGGAGGGAGTCTGAGAGAAGAGAGGAGAAGATGTTAGCGAGCAGAAACAGGGTGTGACAGGAGGATTTTGACAGTGCAGTAACAACTTGATCAGCGATTCTAGGCTGCTGTATTTGATTCATTGATTAGCAGTGCAGAAGAAATGCAATCTATCAAATTATATACATACAACTGACACATTAAAAACATCTGTGACCTTTTGCAAAGGTGACCAGTTTTTGAGGTTTTCTGAACAAGAAAAAAGATACTTCGCTCTCATATACAAAAAATTTGAAGACATTTCAAAACAGAATGATAGTGAATGCTGTTGAAGGAGGGGAACAGTCAAAATTCAGTAGGAAGGATAGGGAATGCTCTTTCTCATAGACTGATGACATGCACTGGTTGGAATTAGGTAACATGACAACCGGTGGACAGTAGCATCATCAAGGCCTACCTCTCATTCAAAGCAATCCCACACTTTTTTCATATGAAATGGGGCAGTTTGAACATTAAAAGGAACCAAAAATGCAATGGACCAAAGAGACAGAGGCATGTCCTTCAAAATAAAAGATTTTATGCCATATTTTTTTCCAAACACATCCATGACCCACTGAAAATGGCTTTGGATCCCAACCCACCAGCTGAAAACCACGCTGGTGGTCAGAACAAACCATGTGCACTTAATTTTTAAAACATTTTCCTCAGAGAACGAACATAACGCCCCTGGTGCACTTGTTTAATTAGTGACTGTGTTAACTGGTGACCTTCAGCTGACTGTCTGTAAGTGTCATTGTTCCAGGAGCTGACAAAAGCATGTCTGATGAATATATTTCCAAAATATATTCATCAGACATGTTTTTGAACATACATAATAAACAGCTGGAAATCATCAATTTCCACAGTCACAGAAAATGAAACTAAGCCAGCGAGTTTGTTCTGTCAATAATCTCGAGTGCAATTATTCACACCTGACATGCTCGCCTTCAACCCACCTCCACCCCAGCATCCACCTGTGGGCTCTGACTGGGGTTTTGAGCTGTTATCTTATCACTCCTCAAATTCTGTATATGTTAAATCTGTGAGGAGTGATTTAGTTGGAGCCTGACACCAAACATATTATGTTGCATAATAAATGCTTAAAAACAAACTACAACGTGAGATTACTGGCCGAATTATGTGAGAGTTAAAGATCGACTTCAAAACTGAATTTATCTGTTCTCAGCTAGTTAGACATTTTGGTCTCTATGCAGTGTCAAAGACACATTGTACATACAGTATGTGGAGAATTGTGGTTGTCTTGCTTATTGATGTGCATACATACAGCATCTTTAACCTGCATTGCAATAACTTTTCAGGACGTGCACGGCTGGTCTGTCAAACTAATAGAGGATGCATGCACCTGCTGCATCCTCATAACTGGAAGTACAGTATATCTCTGGCCTGAATAGGCTGTTTCTGGCAGTTGGCATGCAATTTTATAGGAAATAACAGGAAAATGGCAAAAAACAAGGATGAAATGATAGGTATTAGTACATGTCGAGTCAGAGATGACAAGTCTAAATCAAACTTGTCAAAGTAAAACTTTTTACAAAGCCACCTTCAAAATGAAGGAATCACTAACCTCCATGCAGAGATAAAAGCGTGCTGATCCTCTAGTATAACACCCTCTACTGATTGAAAGTCATTGTCTGGCTGACCATCATATGTCCCACACAGGCCCTCGGTGTGGCCCCGGTCTGAACCAGGGGCTCTTAATGTCAGACTCATTCCCCAGTCAGACACGTCTGCTCGAACAAACGCTCCAGATGAAAAGGTCATCTGTTAAAGGAATCATGTAGGAAAATCAGATGAAGAAAGATATCAGGATTACTTCATGTACAAGCAGCCTGCTACTTTTCAACTCTGGCAAAAAGCTTTTAAAGGAGGTTTTATTTGAATTAAATGTCACTTGGTTTGTCCCCCTATATACAATGGCTTGTAAAGTATAACAAAATAAAATATGTGCTGTATGTTTCAAATTCAATGATTTATAAAACTAGTGACTATATCAAAAGATAAAAAAGGACTAGAACAGACAGCTTACTGAACTCAGTCATGTATCTATCTTGTCTTGACTCACCGTGACTTTTCGTCCCTGGTAGGATTCTGTGATGCGAATGCCGCTCTTGCTCAAGTCTCTGTTCTTCACAGACAGGTGAGGTTTGGTTTCACCCAGTTCTCCACTGCACATGTCAAAGGCGACAACATCACCGCTGTCCCTCACCACAAAGCCACAAACACAGGAGGCAGCATGAACAACACTGCCGCACTCCCACTGACGAACATGGACCTCAAACGGCCAGAAACTGCTCTTATAGAGGACAAAAGTGCCAATCTGATAGTTCTCATAGTGCCTGTAAACACAGAAAGAAGAAATGTTTGTGTTTTTTCTTCTTTTTAAAGGGGTTCATTCAAAATGTATAAATACAATTTAGAAAAGCTCAGCTTATGATGCACAGAAAGTATGTTTCAAATGAAATCAAGACTGAAGTACCTGCCATCAAATGTGATGATGTGAGGATCAGTGAAGGAGTAGCAGAATGCTGAGGGGACATCCTGTACTGTTATCTGATAAAAGATATGGATTACATTTTTTTTCTTAAAAAAAAAGTTTCCTAAATATATATGATTATTATTAAAGACATGTAAAGTTTGCCTCTCTACTTAATATTTGAAAATATACACCCTAAAGCAGTGGTTCTCAACCTGGAGTCTGGGACCCCCTGGGGGGTGTGAGGTTTACTCTGCTCTGAGGTTGTCATAATTACATTACCATATGTTAAGTAAAATCATGATAAAACACTTAATAAACATTTTTACAATGGTCTTTTGGTAAGGAAAACGTGTAGTCAATTTTTTAGGGTTTTATCAGTGCAACACTGCAATAGATATTGACTTTTGGCACTAATATGTTAACATTTTTTGTGAAAAATATTTGGGAACCACTGTCTTTAAGTAGTCTGAAAGCAAAAGCTACCAAAACTTACATGATGTAAAAACTAAAGACTTTTTAATAGAGAGAAACCGTTTGAAATATCTGAACTATGTCAACATTACCATACACCAGGTGTTTTCATGCGCTTACCTCCACTGATTCTGGTGAGTATCCGTTCCAGAGAAAGTTTTGTGTAATGATGGATTTTACAGAGATCTGGGTTGTCTTGTTGTCATCTTTGACAAAGTCAGTGACAGGGCTGAAGTGGATCAAAGCTCGGCTACAGACCCCATCTCTGCAGGGGCCTCGGGTCAGATCCACCTCACAGGAGGACAAAGACAGATCTGCTCCCAGAAAAGCCTCGCCTGAAAGCCAAAACAAGACGGCTTGAGTTTAAGTGCATGATTAAAAAAAGAAACTGTTGTAGGTATGATTAGTGACATAAAGTACACTATTCTTGTCAGATTAAATGGAGCTACCATAAGAGTTTTCAAAACTGTCATATGTTGCGTTGTTGTTTTAGTCCTCACCTTTACTGCTTGTGCCTAGCCTCAGAGAAAGTGTACACTGTTCTGTAGAGGAAGATGAATCTTCCAGACATGGGACAGGAACTGTGCTCTCAACAACCAACTCATACAACCTCCCATCCTCAGACACACTGCTCTTCTCTGGTCTCAGCTGCATGAAAAGAAACATCACAATAAAAATGTGCAGTCTTTTATATCATAGAATTTTTATCACAAGAACAAACATTTTAAAGGAGTAGGATTTAAAAGGGATCCTTGGTTTTACAAGGTTTTGTATCCACAAAAAAAATCACAAAACAGTAATCCTGTAACCTTTACTTTGTTTTACACAAAATCTGTGCAGCCACATCATAAATACCTCATCAACCAATTAATAATGGGTATAAAAACAGGGAAACAGTACTTGATTAAATCACTGTAGCAGCTGGATCAGCATAATGTATTGAATTTAAAGTGTTTTGTTCTAATTATGAGGGTCTCCATATTTATTTTAATTTCTGTAATTAGATACAAAAACATATTACCTTGCAAAACCAGCAGCTGAGAAAAAACATCCCTATTATAATAATTTACCATCATAATATCAAAAATAACATAGGAATACTTATGCCTACAAACCTTGGACCAATCAATTCAAACTTTTTCCTATAACTCTAATTTTGTTATGCTTAAATAAACTAATCTTCCTCTGACTACAGCCCATGCATAGACATCAACCTTGTCTTACAAGTCCTTCTCATAAACGGGCAGAGATAAATGCCAAAAACACTGATTACATTTGAAATTTTACCCATAAAAAGTATGGTTATTTTTACTTTTGTTGTTGTAAAGCCCTTGCATATATTCATATTATATATTTATTGCATATATAAATTCCATGACATGCAAATTAACCAACATAACTCTAACCATAAATTGAATCTTTTTGTTCCTTAAACAACATAGCACAATGTAATATAAAGTGTTGTACCCTTATCCCAGCAAAGAACTCCAGGCTTTCCACTGAGGCGCTGTGAGCATCAGGAGAGTCTAAGTAGAAGCTGGAGCAGGAGCAGTAAATCTGCAGGAGGACAAGAGAGAAATGTGACATATTTCTAAAAAGATGTCTTTCAATATAGATGTAATGTAAAGAAAGAGGGAGAAAGAGCAGAAGGATCCTAAACAAAGTACATAAAAGGGAAAATTCTTGGATTCATATCAGGTTTCACTGTTAAGACCAGTTCACACACATGGACAGAGCACGGTACAACAAACGAGTTCATTACTATCTTTAATGCTGATTTTAGTCACTGTTAGCTGAAAGACTAATTGCTAAAATATTTGATTAATGCATTAAATTTTATTAGCAAAAACTGCTCATCAATTACTGAAGTCACTGACTACAAGTCTGCCAACTTGTGGTGTCTTCACACTTACACAAAAATCTGAAAACTTTCCAAAAATTTTACTGTGAGCTGCAAGAGTAAATGCAAATGGCAGAAATTTACAACCAAACTTCATGCTGAATTTTTCCTACCAACCCCATGGTGAGGTATCTTTGTGAAGTGAGCTGATGTGTAAATGCAGCAAATTACTGGGAAACTGTGATGAGGTTTACATCACAATAACCACTGCAATCTTGTGTGTCTCTTTTTGCTCGCCCCACTGTTCTTTGACCATGAATACATCCAAATGCACATCACATCATACATACATAAAGGGACAAACTGTCATCATGGACTCCGGTGCTTCATCTGCCAATTACAACATGACCCTTTTCCCTGCCTTCTGAAACTCCAAACCCCTGTGAGACAGGGAAAGTCTCCCGTTTTGAGGAGCAAGAGTAAAACAGCAAAGTCATGAAGATTTTAGCTGAATCTTTAAGAACTTTCCCAAAGTGTATATGAAAAAAATCAAAATCAAAAAAAGTAATTCAAAGTATTTTAGTTGCACATTTGCAAGCCAGGACTGGACCTTAAATTCATTTTGGAACAAAACTAAACCAGTAAACATCCCTCTGAAACACTCTAGCTCCCCCATCACACCTTGTCTCCCAAGCGCAGGTTGAAGCCGTCCAGCTCGATGAAGGCAGAGGTCTGGATGGTGGTCTCCTGTTTGAGCTCCTCCTTCCTGCCCTCAGGTGAGAGGCGAGACCAGGCCACCACGTAACCCAGGGAGCTGTTGGAGCTGCTCACAAAGCTGCACTTCAGATAGACCGTGTTTCCTGTCACCTCTGAGAGGATCACAGGTGCAGAGGGAGTGGGAGGCTGCTTTGCTGACAAGAGAGAAGAAGAAAGACTTTTACGCAACTTGCTTGAAGTGTAAAAAGATAGTGGGTGCAATTTCAGGGACTTGTTGCGCCATTTCTCTGTCTGTGAATCTCTCCTCGTCTCAGCTCACTCTTTTTGTCTACTCTCTTTGTCTTTCTTCTTTCTTTCTTTCCTTTACTTTTCTCTTTCTGTCTTCCTCTCGTCTGTCCCTCATATGTAGCGTTTCAATGTTTACCCCCTGGAATGCAGACAGTTCATTGGCCAAGTAGCGTCACATGAGATGGCTTAACTTGCATGCAATTGATCTGTGCATTTCCTGATCTGCAAACCCATTACCATAAATCCTAGAATAGCTGTGCCGGTTAAAATGGACACGCCCTGTCAAATTTAAAGTTCCCTTTTAATCTAATGATTGTACGTCCAGGTCCGAACCCGGAACGCAGTCCGCCACTCAGTGACCCCTGCCCTAAAACCTGAATCATTTAGTTAAACCTATGAAATGACCTCCATCTTTATTTGTGAGCATCATAAATAGGTAGACCTATTGCTAGGTAAATCTAGGTAGAGTTTTGTTTTTTACTGCTTCTTCTCCTTTTTATTCATGCACCGTATTGAGAGTAAATGCACTTGAATGCCTCTAATTCATACATGTCTTTATTTGTCAAAACATGTAGCTACACCAACCACATAAGCTTAAAAAATTCATGCAGGGGCGCGCAGATGGTCGAGTGGTTTAAGGCGCACACCATATACATGAGCGGCCCGGGTTCATATCAGGCCTGTGGCTCTTCGCCGCATGTCTCTCCCCACTCTCATCCCTGTTTCTGAGTCTATCCACTGTACTCCTCTATCTAATAAAGGCACAAAAAGGCCCAAAATTAAATCTTAAAAAAAAAACAAAACTCATGCATAAAAGCTGGAAAATATTCAACATGGTCCAAAGAAGAAAATAAGCAAGGCTTGGAGCCTCCTTGACCTGGATTCTGTTGTTTCAAAACAAGTTAACAAAAATGTTCCATAATATTTCATCTGCCTCTAATTAAACCTCCCTCTTCATTCTTTTTGTCCCTTCCCACCTCTGCAGGTTTTCCAGAAACCCAACGTTATTCATGACCTTGCTGAAGGGCCGTCGCCATGGAGACGTGGCCCAGCGGACGCCGGGGACACATGCTCAGCTCATTAAGAGGAGCGGCGAGGGGGCCGACGGTGCATTCCTGACCGCATGGCAACTCCCTGACCTCCTGATTGTTTTGGTGTTTGACCTAACACGAGGAGACAAGCGCAGACCGTAAACACAGCAGCAGGATCCTCACTTTTACAGGTTCCATCCACGTCAACCTCATCGGGGCCGCAGGGCGGTGACGTCGTGGGTGCCAGGTCTGACATCTCTGTTGGGAGGACAGGAGAGTAAAGTGGTATGTAATATGGCTCCAAATTGACTCACATAACAGATTATAAAACATTTTAGTCTGGCGCCACCTTGGCCTTTTAAGATTTTATAACCATTGTTACATTGCAGTGTTATAATGAAGATCTGTCTTTTTTCACATCAGATCCTTCAGGGACTTTGTGAGTTCCTGCAGTTGTCTGAATTTACTGATATGTTTGTAGCAAAGCATCTTTGTGTACAAAGAGCAGACGTGAGCAGTCTTAAAGATGTTGGCAAGCAACTGAACTTGTTATAGGAAGCACGGCCATAGACAAATCATCACTTTTTCAATACTCGAGTAGAATTCTATAACTGGAAAGTTTCAATAAAATGTTAAACTATCTATGAGAATCAGTGTGGACAGTACATTAACCATGAACAAACTTTCAAGACGATTTTTGCTTTGTCCTGTTGCTACTGAACTCTCAGGGGTGAAGCAAACTCTACTGATCTTGCAAAAAACAGATCCAAATTTGACTTTAAATCTTTATAGTTGTGGTATATGGCCATGCTGTAAGCCTGATACTACACTCTGAGGAGCCCTTATAGAGAAAGTAATGGACTTGGCAGTCTTCATTCTGGTTAATCTGTTCTGTCAGAAAAGTAGAACGTCTGTTGAGATGAATGAAGACGGCTTTAAAAACCTCAAACATTCAATCCAGATTCATAATAATAGAAGAGCAAGTTTTAGTTATCATTTACTTTTGTAAGTGTGCACCAGAGATGATTGATTGGTTATGTCTTGTTCATGTTTAACCTTCATCTAACCTTTAAAGTTCTAAGTTTAAGGTTTAAAGTTTGCATCCGTGGTTAAGCCAGTTATGTGATGTTAAAATTCAATAGTCAGAAATAATATAGTTTGCATTGCATTTATTGCCGAAAAACAGTTTTTTTCTATAATGTATTTTAATAAAAACAGACCCTTCTGATGCTAGCATTAGGTGTTCTCAAGGAAAACTGATGTATTGTGAATGTTGCTGATGAATGCAGAAACAAAAATAAGTTAATTTTATGTGCAGGAGCTTACAATTTTTTGCTGTATGCTATATAACTGAAACTAGTTTCAAAATGCTGAATGAGAGAAAAGGTTTTTGTTCAAGTCAATTCCTACTCTGTTGATGGCAAGGGCTTCTACAACTTTTGAAAACATTTCAAGTATAAAAATAGACCTGTTATATTTCTACATTCGTTTTTATAGGCAAATTTAGACTCGATAGTGGTTAATAGCTACATTTGTGTTTTTATATTCATGTATAAGTAACATGGTAATCATGAGCTAAAATCTCCCTGACTCTCTGAGAGGGACCAAGCACACACCAATAGATGTTATAGCCCATACATAAACTATCTTTAACTATCTGAGTTGGTCTAAACTATAAAGTTGAAATCAGCTCATAGAGTGATAAGAACAAAGTGTTTTAAAGGCCGGCTCAGACTACATGATTTTTTGGTCTTTTACAATGACACCATGTCTGTTTTGTCCTGTCTTGGCCGACAGACTGGCCCCACCACAAGTGTGATCGCTCATCGTACGCTGACATCACCACTGTCCTCAGGACTGTGTGAGAGTTCACAGGTGGCAGGGAGGCACGTCAAAGTGTGTCAATTCTAGCCACAACAGAAGCACTCTATGTGATACTAGTGGATTTTTGCACTCAAAAGAAGAAAAAAAAAGAGAAACAATTATGGACCTGTCCTGATGTATCAGGAGGAGGACAATATGGACTCTCTAGCCTACAGATAAAACTGGAGGAATCAATATGATATAACATGTAAAGAAAATTAGCCCAATTAGCCTAGCTAACACCTGCAGCTTCACGGTATGAACACATAAGGAAGAAAAAGTGGGGAATTGTATAATGTCACTTTGGTAAATGATGATACAAAGATGGGAAGAAAATGCTTTCCTGTTGGCAGGTGTCAGGATACAAGTCGTTGACATCAGGTCAGGGTGTCAAACTAGACAACAGTGCAAGAAAAAATCGGACATGCTAGTCTTATCGCATAGTGGTTGTGGGGCGCCTTGGATGTGCCGTCAGCTATGTCACACTAAAAATGCTTTCATCGCTCCTGACACTCATATTCCGGCCCATGACTGACAACGAGCGGAGACAATGCAGACTGGCCAAAATCTGGGCAGTCTGAGCCAGCCTTAGAATAAAAGTACATTTAAACTTAAGCTGCTTGTCATTTTTCCCACACTTATTTGTTTAATTACAAAAGGATTATTACAAATGTAGATTTTTCTGTTGCAATCAAGCAGGAAGTATTTACATGAGGATTACTTGAGAAACCAGCAAAAGCCTCATTAGGCCCCATAGTAAAATGCCCATTTAAAGCAGAGATAAACAAATTTCCTGTTTGGACCAAAACAAGCTTTTGGTGTTATTAGCATATATCTCTATAGAAGTAATCTGTGTGGAGGGGATTTTAAATAATTGTATGTTTTGATTCCATAAAGGAAGGGGGTTGATGGAGTTGGAGTTTTGGAAGTTGTGAAGTTGTAGCACCAGACCTGCCTAAACTCCTTTTTGTCTGAAGTCAAAAGCTTGGTGGAGTCTGCATTTCCATCAACTTTCATTGTTTGACTTCAAAACGCCTCTTCAGAAACCAAAGGGTGACATCCCTGAGACTGAATCCATGATTCAAACAGTCTATGGTTCCTACATACCTTGTGCACAGTAACCCATGCATCCCTGCGTCGGCTGGAGCAGGTACACGTAGAAATCTCCGCAGTTTCGGACGGTGACTGGGATGCGGAACATGCAGCAGTCTTTGCTGTTGCTCGGGTAGAGCTGCCAGGCTGCGCAGGCCGTCAGCTGCCGGACCTCTAGAGGCCCCGGTAGGGACTCACCCTCACCTAGGGACAGCCACACAGGAGCCTGGGTCCCACAGTGGTTCACCTGGATGTTTACAAAGAGATATTTACAAAATTTGGGGACATTGCTCTTTCTTTCAATACTTTTTTTTCTCCTTTCTTTCCTGAAAACAACCCACCAAGTGCACTGTAAATAATAAGGGAAAAACATTTGTCTCTGATGACAAGACTGCACAAAGAAATACTGTTATTATAAGTCCATTGACTTCCACTTAAAAACGACTTAACCTACTAGACCAATAACAGCTAAGCACTCTTAGGAACCAAATTTTCCAAATGGTCAAAGAAACAGAAAAACACTTGTACAAACTGCACCAAAAAGGGAAATATCTTTTTCCCAGTGATGTCTTCTGGAAAAGTCCTGCTGGCCTACCAAATCTACCCATTTATCTGCCATCATCATCATCATCATCATAAAGACATTCTTATCATGTAACACATGTTCACAGCGATCCTCTCTTCCTTTCTCCGCCTACTCCCATGGAGATCCATCACCCAGGGAGAGCAGCGGTGCCCTGGGAAGGCAGAGCAAGGCTGACACTTCAGATGGATCCTGCAGGCTCCTCACAGCAGGCCACTGCAGGAAATTAGACACATTCCAGCTCTCCTTGTTCTCTCCTTCATCATGCAAGACACACCAATAATAGCTGTGTGTGTCCATAATGTGCTCATGTTTGCACACATTAACATCTTCTCGCTCAGGTGAAGGCAGAGAGACTACCCCAGACTCTCTCTACATGAGGTAATGCTGAAAGAGATCTCAAAGAGTGATGGTTTTACATTTCTAATCAGAAATCAGGTGCTTTAATATAATGATCATGGCGCTTATCAAATGCCTCTGAAAGGAGGAGACAGCTGTTGCAGTCTTAGAAGGGATTGATGTGATAAAAAGAGAACTCCCTAAATGTGGGTCAGGGTCATGAGAATTTATGAACTTCAACTACGGTCACAGCGAGCATATGTTTGAGAAAGTCCGACTGAAATGACAGTTTTGAAAGCTTTTTAATGCTAAACTATGTAAAAAGCTTTAAAAATGTTGAATGAAAACAGTTACTAGTTTTGAAAACAACGAGGGTAGAACTGCTTTGGGGTCTTTGAATAGTACCTCCAAGTTCAACAGAAACCTTCAACGAAGCAAAGAAGACATCAGTGAATTTAACAGACACCAAAGGTTGTCTAAAACATGAGGAAAATAATCCCACTATTTGTCCAAGTTGATCATCCTAATGTTAAAGATAAACAACACATGTTTTCAGATGGCACTGTGTAATCATTCAGTCTTATCTTTAAAAGATATTTTGCAATAGAAGAGATCATATACCTCCACACACTGGGTGGGCATGCTCGCCGGCTTGTCAAAAATCTGAAACTGGTACCATCCCGGAGCGAGGGAGTGGTCGCAGATGAAGTCCTGCAGGGCCGACTGCTGCAGCCAGCTGGAGCTGAAGGTGGTGCTGCGGTAGGGGTTCTGGAGGATGGAGTGACCTCCTGGTGCACACTCTGGGGGGAGAACTGCAAGTAAAGACAAAGGACATGAATGAAGGATTTTTAGCAACTCTATGATTACCAATGATCAAACATATGGAGAACTTTCTGTTCATCAAATACTGTCAGGCTGGTCTCTGTTTAATTTAAACACATGAAAACAAACGGAATCAATTACCAAAGTTGTTACCAGGGAAATGGCAGCAGGAGTAGTTGCATTTTATTAATAGGGTCATTAAGAAGTCTGAAGAAGACCAAATTTCAGCAGCACTTGTGGTAATAAGGTTGTCCATAGTTTCATCGGATGAGTCTAGACTTTTTTAACCCTTAGGGATTGTTGTAATATTAGTCACACTCAAGCTGCTAAGTGCAATAAATGTGCTTTTAATATGGTAGCTATAAAAAAAATACATTAAATTTGATTGTACTTTCATTCAGCTACTGTTTTTCACATATAATTGACCTAATGATATCATATATTCATACATTTTTAAAGATTTTAACCCTTTGAAAGCCAGTGTTCTGTCATGATGCCACCATGTTTTCTGATGAAAAAAAAAAAAAGATTGAATTTTTGTACAATGTCACAAATTCACTCTCAAGCTGCTAAGTGCAAAAAAAATGGGCTTTTCATATAATTGCGATAAAAATCATAATATTTTTTTATTCTACTTTCATTGAGCTTATGGTTTGCACATGCAACTGACCTAATTAATGATATCAAATATTCATACATTGTTAATTTGTCATGATATCACCATATTTTTGGTGAAAAAAAAAACAGAAAAAAAAAGAATTATTTGCAATAAACTACATGCAAAACATTTTTGTATTGAATTATTACAGCATGGGATATGTTAATGATAAACATTGATTTTTATGCATTATTATTTTTTGTGTGTTCAGCATATTATTTCTCCATATGCCAAACATGGTCAAAATCTGATGGAGGGTAGTAAAAATGATCAATTCCAAGGCAATGCCCAGATTGACACCCAGATATAAAAATATGTGCATGTATTATGCTTTAATGGAAGTGAGAT
This sequence comes from Cheilinus undulatus, assembly GCF_018320785.1. NCBI lineage: Eukaryota > Metazoa > Chordata > Actinopteri > Labriformes > Labridae > Cheilinus > Cheilinus undulatus. The sequence continues at coordinate 45,634,131 of NC_054872.1, forward strand.
CAAAAATTGCAGTTTGAATGAGTTTCAATGGCACACCTTTGTGCTTAGCAGCTTGAGTGTAACACTTGCTTATAAATGGTGTATTTTAGACTTACTGTAGGAGCTGAGCTGGAAATAACAAGATCCTATAAAAACACACAATCTTGCCAGAACCCATGCCATATACATGAACACCGCCAAAATTATCAAAGAATGAAGGATGGAAAGTGCATAAAATGCGCACGTCATCCTCTAAGGGCTAAAAGTCCAACAGGCCAAACATCAGACACCACTTTATTTCATAGGAGGCTAATTTAAAGATAAAGATGTTATGCTGTTTCTCCACAAAATCTCTGCCATGATCTCATATATACTGGTGATTAAACCAGAACATTCAGCTGAACAATGTTTTAAAGAAAGGCCAAAATCTCCACAATTGGCAAACAAGAGCAGGACCAGAAAAGATCTTAAGTACTTGTTGCTTATCTAATCATTACCCTTCAACATCTGAGTCTCTTGTTTCTAGTTCCCATATGTAAGCATGTTGTCTTATCAGACATATGAGACACCCCCTTCTTTATGACATTAATTACAATAACACGGCTCTTGCAGAGCCTTTTAACAACTATGAGAAAATCAGCTGCAAGAAACAATCTGTGTCACAATCACAAAGACTTGAGCTTAAGTCAAACCTTAAAGCATTATCATTGGTGTATTTTCCAAGAATTCAAGACATGGTGGGGTCAAAAATGATTATCTTGTAAATAATGTTTTGATTGTCTTCATTTTGCGTGAATAAGCATTTCACGAAAGCTTTAAAGATTAGACTTTTCAGATTGAAATCACATGTGATTTTCAACGAAAGATCTCATTTTCAATCCAGTCATTCTAAAGTAAATCTCCAGGATATATCAAAAATAAAATCAGTATTAAAGACATCCTCTTGAAACCAATCCCTGAGTTGAAGAAAGTCCTAAAACTGCTGCAGATAGTGGGGAGGTCAACAGGTTAAAGGTTAAAGGGGGAGTCTTTAACACACAGTGTGAGTGCTTCTGGATCATTAGAGCAGCTAATAAAATACTTCAAGGTTATAAAACATCTTCCTGCAATAAAACCAATAAGATGGATGCTGCGGTAGCTCACCAATTGTACTCTAAATGCCTCATGTTTGATCTAAATGCCTAATCTTTCTTAGAAGAAGGGGTGGTTATGGGGATTTGAGGAGACCAAGGATCTAAGTTGACATTTTTCAAAGACTGCTGATGGTCAGCCAGGCAGACAACCTGAAAATATACTGCCTTCAGCCCTGGCTGGTACTGGCACAGAGGCATCAAAGCTGCATGTCATCTGTTAGCCTTTTCTGGATTATTCAATAACATTGAATGGTCATATTCAGTGGACAGGATAGATTAAGTATGTTAAAAACTTTTGATTATATTTTGCCTTGACAGGTCATATGGTACATACAACTTCCCAGTTTGGGATAGAGAAAGTCCACCGGCCCATTCATCCAGTGAGTGTTGATATCCTTGTGTCTGCGTGCACAGTAGTAGGACTCTGAGAACCCAATGTAAAATATTGTTTTTAAGACAAAACCGAGCCAGACGATATCATGGTTTTTGCCAGAAAACACCAGAATAGAGCTGTTCACATCTCAGCCATACAAGTTATTTATCTCTTTTTATATGTCAGGGGTACATCTAAAGACTACAAACTAGGTTACAACCTGTAGGAAGTGATGCCAGGTGAGTGAGGAGGTCAAAAGTCACTAGGGAATTGAGGTTTACATTGTGTCCATATAGAATTTAAACCAAACAGCCACAATGGTGAGATGAGCGGGAAAGAAAAGGACCTCAGTTGTAACCATGAGGCCCCCAGCTTCTGCTCCTGTGCGCTGTGTCCATGTTTTCTGGCCCTGACCTCAGAGGTCAAGTGAAAGGTGATACAGCCTGACTCAGTCTGCCAGAGCGGTGACAGGCAGACGAGCTGCTGAGGGAGACGACAGTAGCTGTCAGAGCTGCATATAGACATCCATCTTTATTCGCAGCACCTGGTCCCTTTAATCTCCATGAGCTGTGCTGGACATGGGGGGCAACTGGAGAGACAAAGGCCCACGAGGGTGAAAAGACACGATGGTGAAGTCCTTCCTCTGCTTTCAATGACAACGGAATACATCTTCACTTTGACCATGAGACTTGGAGGTATGTGGCCTTGGATGACAGTCACAGGATGGATGCAAAGATATCGGCTTCTTAAGGCTGAGGTGAATTCAGGAATATCGGGGCGATTTTTGAATTCTTTCTTCTATGCGTTCTCTTGCCATGAATTTAAAGAAAAGGACCAAGACATGATGAAGATGGAACCAGTCCATTTCAGGAGAAAGGAAGGTTTTATTTTCTTCTAAAGATACATGACTGACAATTTTGTTGAAACTGTTCCGAAATATCTTTTATTGGTAACCTTTAGGTGATGGGAACAGACATTTTTTTCAGTGATTAAGGCTATATTGTGAGCCTTTCTTCCATAAATTGTATTTATTGTACTGTTCAAATAGTGCTTGAAAATAAAATTACTGGAATGGTACATGCATGGACATTTTATTGAGGCAAGGACAGGATGATGTATTTGTTGTAAATGGACATGTAGGATTTTAAGAGGCATTTCTATCTAGTTATAGATGCGAGCAAAAGCAAAATGCTTTGCAAATGTAGGTTATCTATGAACATTCCTTGCAGTTGAGAAGGGTCTGCACACAAAAAGAGGAAGGCAACCACTTATGTGGAATATACAAAGCAAATTAAATGTTATTTTTTTGCAATTTTAACCATTTTTCTTAGATTTACAGCCGTTTGGCATTTTCCAAATCATCAAAAACTATGCTGTTCCATCCACTGAAACCCTTTCAAGGTTAACAGAACAACATATACACAACCTAAGTACAAAAAAATCATTTACTAACATTTTGATTCTGTTTGCATCAGAAGTTCAGGCATTCTATCAGCTTTGACAATGTTATGCCCTAAAGATGAAAACTAGCAAAAGCTTATGTCATCTTTCAAGGGTCAAACTCCTGTTATATGTTTGCCCCGCCCACCTACGTGATGTCACACCAATAAGAGCACGCAGTTTTTATTATAGGGTATCAAAGCTAGGACTGATAAAACTAATAGTTATCATTTCCATTTATCAGTTTAACTGTGAACTCTCCCTTATGTTACTCTTATTCGACCTTACGTCTCAATCACCCTGATTCTAACCTAAAAGTTAGATGAGAAAATATCAGTTTATACTCAAAAGTTTTAAAAGACTATCAGCGAATTCAAATGACTACAGTTCGTTCAATCAGGTTTTATCTATCCATCCGCAATTGATCAATAACTGTAGAAAACGCTGTCATTCACCCTCACCATAGAAATAAGTCATGTGTAAACATTACCCACGCCAGTCAAAGTTTATAAAGTAGTAGTTTCTGAACCAGCTCCTACCTGTTTGAGCGTGCTTTGTGTTAAGATGTAAAAACAGCACGCACTGTAGAAGTTTGAAAACGGTTTCAAGTCTCATCGTCCTGCACGAGCCAGCGCGCGACTTCCAAACCCAAACAGCGCGAGCACTGAGCGCGAGCACCGAGAGTCCTTTTAATAAAACAAAGCTTGATCGTCGTTAGGTATTCCCAAATCCAAGCAAGTGAAGTTATTAATCCTCTTAGCTAGTGCTAATGCTATCTTGTTCCTAGTGGAGTCACTTGTGTACAGAGGAGGCTGTCGTTTGGTCTGAGACACCAGAGAGCAGCGGCTGACCTCAGTCAGCTGCAGGCTGCAGCATCACAGTTAGGAGGGGCATCAGTGATACACCTTCTCATGACCCAGACCCACAGCACCTCTGCACACATCTGCATCAGAGCTTTGGGACAGCTACAGACCGAAGACACTGATATTATTCTCAAAGTTTGAAATCGATCAGCAAAAAGCTTAAGAAAATACCATTCAATATATTTGTTTTCTTTTGCAGATTTTCTCAACCAATACGTTGTGATATCTCTGAAGTATGAGTACATTGTGAAAAATTCACATTTTGACATTTTATTTTAAAAAGCACTGGTGAGTTCTAAGTGCATTTATGAAAATGTGACAGTTAAAGCTCTCATCAGGAGTTTTTCTCTGGTCAGTTAATGGGCTCAGTATGCTTCATTATGAGCTAAAAAAGCAAACCAATGAGAGGAAAGGGGTAGTTATGATCATTTCTAAAAGGCTTTTCTGAACACATGCAATCACTGACACCTACAGTGTAGGTGTCAGACAAGGAGATCAAATCCTTTTTATCTTTTCCTCCTGAAAGAATTATTTAAATTTTCACTCTAGATGTTTGAAATTAGGAGGAGTAAGATGTTTACATTCAAAAAACGCTACTGAAACATGTTAAGGACAAAAAATGCAAAGCGATAACTGCCCTATTCGTCCGACCTTGGCGCCAATATTGACACAACACAAAATTTCCCTGTGAGAAGATTATAGTGCATATCTCCATTACTCACCCCAACCAAGACCACCCATAAGGCTTTCTGGGCCAGCCAAATGGGGGGCCTATGGAGGTCAGCAAAATCATGGTCAATTTTAAAGTTAAGCTGGGATAACCATTTTTTTTTTTTATCTGAATAACAACCATGCCTGTCAAAGCAACAACTTATCTTTGTTATTTATGCCGTAGTATATAGCCTGCTTCAAAATGTAATCCCCTTTTCTTAATATAGATTTAAAGGGGCACAGATGGCCTCGTGGTTAGATAGCACCCCAAGTACACCAGCAGCCTGGGTTGAAGTCCAGCCTACGGCTCTTTCACTGCATGTTTTCACCCCCTTCATTCCTGTTTTAATCTCTATCCACTGTCCTGTCTCTATCAAAAAGGCAAAAAGCCATAAAATGAATTTAAAAAAAAAAACAAAACAAAAATGGGTTATAAGTGGCGAGATGGCTCAACAAGAGGCACAAAATAGAGGGAAAAAATAGGCATAACAAGTAGTGAAATGCAAATAAAATGGGCAAAAATTGGCATAAAAAGTGGAGAAGAGGGGATATTGGTGCCAAAAATGGGTTAACAGATACTAAGAATGGCAGAAAGTGGCAAAAATGGGTTTAGAGTAGCAAAAAACAGCAGAAAAGTAGTGGAGAGAGTTTAAAGAGTGACAAAAAGAGTGACACAAACTGGCAAAGAAGGTGGTGAAATTTGATTGAGTGGTAATAAATGTTAAAAGAGGCAAAAATGGGTTAACATAAGCAAAAACTAGGCCAAGAACTGCAAAGATGGGTTAAAAAACGCAGGAAACAGGTTTGAAAGTGGTAAAACATCATTGCCTTGATATGTATGTTTTTGTTTATTGTAGAAAAAAAGAAAATTAAATAAACATAATGGAAATAAGTGGCTAAAATATGTTTAAAGTGCCAAACTGGGGTGGTGAAAAGTGGTTGAAATTTGGCAGTAAAAACTGAACAAAATCTGTGAAAAGTGGCAAAAATTGATGGAAAAAGTGTTTAAAAGGGGCTAAAATGTGGCACAAATCTTGACTGGGGAGGGCCCATTTTCTGGTTTTGTCAGGGGCCCAGCCAAATCTATGGGCAGGCTTGACCCTAACTCACCATTTTTGGGGGTAATATGAAACTTTTTACTTCACAAAATCAACTTCTTACCCTGAAACAGGGTTACTTAAAATATAGAAAATAAATGGCTTGTGTTTATTATATTGTAAAATTATCATTGAAACAACTCAAATGATGCCAACTTAAGAACAAGAAAGTGACCAGTGCTTATACAATCAAAGCACTAAATTTCTTTTGACTGTGCGTTATAGTAAAGTAGTAGTAAAGTAATGGACAAACAACCAAATATATGAATCATGATATCAATTGATCAGGATATCAAATCAAAGATATCCACTTCCTCTGTATAATGAAGGCCTACGTCAATAAAGTAAAGTTTGATAGCTTTCTATAACAGAGCTTGTTTTCTCCATCTCTTATAAAGGCAAAAAAACAGACTGATGGTTTAATCATGTAGGTTTACTCCTGGCCAGACACTGATATTTCATTAGTCACCACTCCAAACCACTAAAACAGATGGCCCACATGCTGCATTTTTCAGGGAAACGGTGTCAGCCAAAGAGTGGGATTTTGGACAAGCCAAATATCACATTCACAGCCTTCTCCAAACCGCTCCTTTTACATTTTTTTAACGGCAGTAGTGCTACACGGATATCGAGTTTCACTGTCGGGAGCTGAGGAGCTGCAGCTGATTGTTCTGTCAAAGACATGAAGCTCATTTCTATGGAAGAGGAAACGAGAAACGGAGGTAGTGACAGCCCAATATTAATTGTACAGAAACTGTGCATTTGTTTTGCAGTGGCTAGTTTATTTGAGGATGTTAGATAAGGACAAGAAGGGAATAAAAGGCACTGTTCAGAAACAGGCTGACAAAAAAAACAGATGCTAATAAGAAAGCTACAAAACTTGGATGCCACATTATGAGCACAAATTAAAACTTGTATGTTGTTTGATCCATCTATTTAAGTCAAATGTAAACTATGGTTTTCAATATTTATATGCCAATCAATTTGATATTCAGTTTGTTGAAAATATGAGAAAATTATTAAACTGTAGCCTAAACTGGCATCTTTAAAAGACTGGTTCTACACTGCTCACAGTGGTATGGAATATAAAAGCAGCAAATACTTATATTTCAGAAGCTTGGACCAGCAAATATTCAACACTTGAGCTTGAACATGAACTCAAGTGATGTACCATTTATTAAAAAGTCACCAATCAGTTTCATATTTTTCTATCAAAGAGCAATATGAGCTGACTTTGGCACTGAAAAGGGGAAAAACTCTAATGAGGAAGTGGAGAATCTGCTGTAGTGTCCTTAGGCAGACCGCCAAGTGTTAACAGGACGAATATCTCTGAGTCAAAGTGGACACTTGAGATAAACTGTGAAATTTCAATAAACTCATCAGGACAGTTTCTGTGATTAATGATGAATAAAATATTATATTGAACCACTGGAAAAGTTACATCTGTGGAGGTCGTAGGTTGCTGCCTCTTTCGTCTCCCTCTGCTCCATGGAGGTGCCTGAGTTTCTTGTTGAGACGCTCGTCTGTTTGACTCCCAGGCCGAGGAGGGATATAACCCCTCCCTCGTAAATCTCCTGGACCATCAACCTGCTAAGAGCCTGGAATAGCCATCAGGTAAAAACCCACTTTCTTCCTGTTCACATGCCTTCTCTTACACAACCAACGATTAAATCTAAATCAGCCTCCACGATGGGAAACACAAATCTGTGTCAAGTGAAAATATCTGTACAAAACGTGTTATTTTGTTGCCTTCAAGTAGGGAGCAAAAGAGTGGTAAACAAATAGGGATAATTACCTCATTTAATGCTTTAATCTTTACTCACAAGCTAATTTTGTGCAATTTTCTCTCATTATACTTAGCTTTGAAAATGTGGGAGAAATATCAGCACAGCCATATCCCTGGAGAGATTTGATATCAGCTAAATGATGCAGGGTGAGCAAACTATATATAATGACCTTAATTTACAGGAAAAGTGTACGACTTAAAGACCAAGTGTGCAAAAAGGGAAACCAGCTAGAAGAGCAGTAAAGAAAGGGCCAGTTATTAGAGCACAGATGAACCACTCCTTACCTCCATCAAAACAGGCTGAATAAGTTCCTAGTTTTTCCTCTTCATTGCTATTGTAGCTCTCTTCATCACCTGCATGAAAAATCACAATTAACTAACTAAAGTTATTGATTTAAAAAAGTGAACGTTTCTGATTAAAGAACTTTAGAATGATGGTGTCTCCCTTTATATTTATAATAAAGAATACTTAGAAAACCACATGCATTAATTTTTTCTGGTTCCATCTTGGCTGTATGTTTCAGTGGCTATAAAATACTGAACATGACAGATTCACCTTAACAGTTTACAATCAAGAAGGTTGAACACAAACTCATTCTGACTTGCAGCATCTCTGCTCTCTGGAATATTCGTGTGAACATAGCACAGTTACCATTTTACTCAAGAAATGCTGCAGTCAGTGAACACGTAGCTGAAATAAGGAGGAAGATAGTACCATTGATTTTAGTTTTTAGATTTCAAACCATTCTAACATTTATATATCTAGTTGATTTCAGTGGCTCATGTAACATTTCATCTCTCTTCTGAGTGAGGTTTCCATTAAAGCTTTTTACAGGTTTCTACAACACCCACACATGAACTTTTATACTTTCTGTATGAGCCTTGTAAATTCCTAAACACACAAATAAATACATACATTAGAGAGCTGGCAGCAAATGAAAAGAAATGACGGTTAACAAAGGCCTATACTAGTATATATATCCTTATTTAGACCTGCTTTAAAGGTCAAATTAAGAAAATAACTAAGGAAGGGAGAAGGCAGGTATTAATAGTCCCACTCACTCACTCCTTTTACTTATTTTAATGTTATCTTGCAGCCAGATGCTGTAGTCATTTCAATACATTTCTCTTCCATTAATCTACACTCAGTAACCATCATCACAAAGTGAAAATACAATTTCATGTTTTGTTTTTTTTCAAATTTATTACAAACAAAAAAATAATTAATTAATTGACATAAACATTCAGACCCTTTGCAAAATACTTGAAATTTAGCTCAGCTTCCTCTCATTTCTCTGGATCTTTGCTGAGATGTTTTGTCACCTTAACTGGAGTCTACCTGTGGTAAAATAAAATAATTGGACATGATTTGGAAAGGCATACACGTCTCTATAGAACACCCTCACAGCAAAAAGAAACCAAAGCTGTGATGTCAAAGGAACTGCATGCAGAGCTCAGAGACAGGATTGTTGCATGCACAGATCTGGGGAAGGCAAAAACATTGCTCCACTGAAAGTTCCCAAGATTACAGTGGCCTCCATAATTCTTAAAGGTGGAAGTCTGGCACAACCAGGACTCTTCCAAGAGCTGGTCGCCCAGCCAAACTTAGCAAACGGCAGTGAATGGCTTTACCAAAAGAGGTGAACAAGAACCCAATGGTCACTCTGACTGACCTGAGATCCTGTGAAGAGACAGCACTGAAGCCCTCTGCTGATCTGGGCTTATGATAGAGAGGCTAGACAGAAGCCTCTCCTCAGTACAAAACAGAATAAAGCCTGCTTGGAGTCTGCAAAAACTTCATGCGAAAGCCAAAGTGTAGAAACATCTCAGCGACAACCAGGAGAAATGGAAGACCCCTGAGTTTAATTTCAAGTGTTTTACAAAACTGTCTAAAATCTTTGTCATAATGAGTTACTGATCGGACATTATTGAGGATAAAAATGTTTTTTTGACTGCAGCAACAGGCTGCAACATAACAAAACTGGAAAAAGTAAGGAGGGTCTGAAGACTCTCTAACTGCACAGTACAATTACCTCAGTACGGGCACTGGTTTAGCTCAGATTGTAGCGCAGGTATCCAAATACTGAAGCTGTGGTCCTTGGCACACTGGGAGCAGGATCGATTCCTAGCCTCAGCAAATGTTGGGTGCATGTCCTCACTTGCTCTCTTTCCCCGTGTTTCCTATCCCTTTTCAGCTGTCCAGTCCAATTAATGCGAAAATGACAGACATGACTTGTTAATCGTTGCTGCAGAAGCTCTGGATGTTACATGAAACACTGCTACATAATGACATCGGAACAGCTATACTGGAGCAGCCCTTCTGTTGCTTGATTTTATGCAAGTTAAATTGCCAAAGCTCACACTGAGATTTCAAGACAAAGGTGTGTACATAGTAAGGAAGTCATCACAATTATAAGGGATTCACCCTCTGAAGTTCAACAACAGTTTAAGTATTTATAAAGATATTTAATAGGGAAACTAAAAAAGCCTTGTATTGTCCTTACTTTTTCAAAATGTGTAGTCTATGACATGCTTTGTGCTATGCTTGGTGCTATGGCTAAGTGAAGGACTCGAGTATCTTAACTTTCCACATCCAGAGAGACCCTCCTCCAGTTTCCAGGGTGTGGGTTTGTTTTGTGATTTGTGTGTACTATAGAGGGAACAGCTTTGTGTTTGGTTACTGTAGACAAATGTGACCTCAGAGCAGCTGGGTCATGACTCCAGCTATTCCTGCCTCCACCCCCGACATCTAGCCTCCCATCACATACCCCGACCCAGACTGACCAGTCAACACTATACACCAACAATGCCAACTATGTGTGTACAGTCTCTGACCCAGAAACAAACGGAATCCCCCAGATCCTGTCACAGTCAAACACACCCGAGGGCTTTAACAACAGTCATAAAGTTATAGGTGAGCCAACCATATGGTAAACAGTCAAATCTGCGCATCTATCAAGTGACAAAACCAAGAAAGTGAGGGTGTACCCTGGGCTTTGGTATGAAACTGTTTCTGAGTTTGGGTCATATTACATAAAACATCATCACATCAAATCTTTTGATACATGACCACCTCGCAGTCTGTGTGTAGTTATGAGTTGAATTTAACCAAACATTTGAGCTGCCACTATTAAAAGTTGGGAAAGGTACCAAAATCACTAAGTTTTTTGCACCTTCTTTTGGGGTACCGGGCATACAGAACCCAGTGAGTCTCAACGTTGGGGTCAGGACCCCATTGGGGGTCACGAGACACTGAGAGGGGATCTTCAGATGCCTTAAAAACACTGGGAATATTTTCTATTTACACTGTTACCTCTTTACACCAATTTAATCAGATTTCAACCCATTGTTATCACTTTTTTCCCACCAATTTAGCCAATTTTAATACATTTTTGCCACTTAAAACCCACTTTTTGCCAGTTTTAAACCCTTTCCCCCACTTTGTTTCTGCCAGTTTTTGCCCCTTCTAAAACAAATCTTGCCACTCTCTGCCTATTGTTGGCTCTGTTGACACATTATATATTCACAATTCAATGTGCCCATTTTTGCCACTTTAACCCATTTTTGCCTATTTCTTCCTCAGCCAACTCTTTTTTGGCCATTTATTGGAATTTTTCATCCCATTTCACTAAATTTCCACCTATATTTGCTACTTTAGCACCCTTTCAGCCTCTTTTGTTAATCCCTTTTACCACTTATTATGCCTGTTTTTGCCACTTTAACCCATTTTAGGTTATTTTTGGCCACTGTTATCTAATTTTTGGCACTTCTAACCCATTTCGGCTACTTTTAAACTCCAATTTCACCACCTTTCCCAGCATTTTTTGTCATTATTAACCCATTTTAGCTATTTTTAATGTTTTAAACAAAAAGATTAACATTTTAAGAGGGCTACTGCACAAATGAATCAAAAAGATATTTGTTTCTTTGGTAAGAGTGGTTATGATTCAGATTACATATAAAATACCACAGCTTAACATTACAACGTACCATGATTTTGTCTGGGCACACCCCCCCCAATTGGCAGTGTGTGTTCAGCCACCTTCAGGTACAGTGGGGGTCCCCGGTCTCTGACACTTTTATTTTGGGGGTTCTGGGCTGAAAAGTAAGCCTACCATGTAAGGCTTTGGTCGGCTTAGGACACAAAAGCTAGATCAGGGTTCACCGCATCAAATTGTACCAAACTGTACAGAACCAGGCTGGATACTTCGTGGAAACACACACTATGATTCCTGTTCCCTGCAAGAATAAAATGATGACAGTGGCTGAATTTGATGCTAAAAGCAAAACTGTTTGGTAATCAATTAAAAAAGACATTTATGATTTGAAATAAATGGATCTCTTCTTTGATTTACAGTGTATGCCCTCTGTTGTCTGACCTGCTATGAAAGCAAGGAGCAAAGGGCAGGAAGAGCTTCTGATCTGGAAATCTTGAAAATCCTGTCTTGCATCAGTGATTTCACTGAAACAGTAAAAACAGATGGAGGCCCTGACACACTGTCAGACATTGGATAGGAATACAAGAAAGTCAAAAATGAGGCCAATAGTTTCCTCAGTTCTGTTTCAGTTGGTTTCAGTTTCCTTCAGCAGTTATGTAGCTTTGATTTACAAGCTTCTGTGAGTTCCAGTCTGAGTTATCGCTTGGTCTTTGGACAACAATGCAATTAGGCTCCTTCATGTTGTCAGAGTGACACAAGGATGACTCTAAGGCCACTAAAAGGGAAAAGTCAACTCTGGCATCTCAGCCTGTCACGGCTTACAAAAGGCTCCTGTAATTGTTTCAGCCAAGCCGCTGATTGCACAGTGGCTGTAAATGTAACAGGACACAATGGTCGGAGGTATTCAGGCACAGAGCTGAGGGGCCGTGAGTGGACAGGAGTCTCTGAAAGTGGCAGCTCCTGGTTTAACAGGGGCAGCAAGGTCAGCTCCTCCACAGGCACTGTTTGGTCTCAGCTCAAGTTTCCTGTTGCCTTTGCCCCCTTGTGTCAGCTGTCAGAGTCGGTACGAACAAAGTGACTGCTACAACAACTGTCTGGAAAACCCTGCAGCACACAGATCAGTGTTTACACAAGGAGGGCTCCTCTGCTAACTGTGTAACTCTCACAGCTATGATCTCTGACCATCCTGTTTTGATACTGTAAATACCTTTCATAACACATTTGGATGGATTCTGACACTGAGGCTATCATGTTTATACAACGATTATCTAACTGTAACAGACTATGTTGGGTCAGATTGTTGATTCAGTAGTTTTAGGGAATACAACTGCATGTTGTACTGGAGGAATATTATACAGGGTATATGCAGGAAATCTTTTGAGCAGATTGTAAGATAAAAATGTGACAACTTATTCAAGAAAATGCAGATAGTATTTTTTATTAAATATACCTTTCTTTGTGATGATAGCAGTGCTAAAATTACCAGAGACAGTTTAGCGGGTCAGAACATTAACAAGCTTGCAGACTGACGTCAGATCAGGTGGAGTTCCATCAGAATCCCCCTTTTGATTCATTAAGTGTTAAAACAAAAGGGAAAACTGGCCTACAACCACTTCTGACAAACATAAAAATTTAAAACATCTACAAAATGTTAGACCTTATGGTCTTGCACCTGTTTGTTATATATTAAAGCTTGTACATTTTTTCTCCTAGTGCATTTGCAGCTCTTCTGCTTTTTTCCTCCATGTAGTGTGAACTGCAGAAGCTCTATTTGGACATGTATCCATACTTTAATTACACACAGTTTTTACTTGATAATGACTGATTTGTCGATGTTTTCATAAGATCTCAACTTATTAATGCTGCTACCTCAAATAGCAGCACTATTTGTCATGATAACTGGTTAACGAGGGCCACCTAGTTGTTCCAGCGTTGACATTTAAAACCAAAGGAAATTGGGCATTTTTCATCAGTACCCCTCTACTCTGAAATAACCAGCCTGAGGAGATAAGGCATGTGAAGTCAATGATTCACTTCAATACTGTTACTGGCTTGTGATGACATCTTCCAATTTCCTTCTTCCTTCTTTTACTGCCATTTTTTAATTTTTTTTTCCCAGCTTATATAAACTCCCTTTACCCCCCTAATTGCTTGAATTCTCTGTTAACTTTAAATCATTTCATTTCCCTTTGGGGTGTTTTTTTTTAAGTTATTACCTTTCCTTTTAAATTCTTAGCACTGATTCATTGATTTCCTTCCTTATAACGCTGCTATGAATATATTTATTTAACTGCTTCAGTGTATTTCTAATGCTTTGTGATTCTAGTCCGTTTGACATCTTCAGTTGCTTTATTTATTTGTCATTGTTCCTCTTTTTTGAATGCTCTCATTTTCTTAAATCTGTGGTCCACTGGGTCTCTGCTTATGTAGCTGTGTCTTCTGTGTTTCCAGGGTTCTTGTGCTGTCTCATAATGTCTGGGCTCTTGTGATGTTTAGGTTATGGACGAGGTTTTGTTAATGTTGTTTGGGTGGCTTTACTGTTGGTTGTTGTATTATCTTGGGGGTTTTTGTGTGTATTTGGGTTATGTAGCTTTTTCGTTATATTTGCTCCTGAACATGCTAAAGGACTGAGTAAATCATTGTTTTTAAAAGTGCTATACAAACAAAGTTATTTGCTCTGTTAAGTTCAGAAGCTACCTTCTAAATGTGGCAAACTGTTTTGTTCGAGGTAGATATTTTGATTAAAAAACACCACCCTTGGAATAAACTACAAGAATAAACAACAAGAAAATGTGCAGTATTCTAATAACAGCATAAAATACTGCATTGCATGGTCACAATTACTGTAGAAAGGATAGTTCCCCCAGACTTTGGGATATTTTCACATAAATTAAAAATAAGAAAACAAAGTTATTTGCTCTGTTAAGTAACAAACATTCGTATCTTGATAATAAAGGTAACAAACAGTGTTTTTTGTGTTTGCTTTTAGACTATGACAAATGTCTGATTTTAATAAATACAGCTCTTGGTACATCCTTACTTCTCTAACCTTTTTGAGGTTTCATCAGTGGTAAAAATGTCTTATATAGCAATGGTTGACATTAAACAGCTTTCTCTTTCAGGGAAATTGCAACATTAAATCTGGAAGAAGCATCATCTCCCAACCTGCCACTGGAGAATACAATCCGCATTCAAGAGTCTGCTCAAACATACCAAGTGAGGCATTAATCTCTTACACACTGTACTTTCAAACTGTCTTTTACCTTCTCTATTGACTATCTATTTAGCTCAGCCTTACCCTAATAGCTCCAAAATGAGTGTAATCACTGAGGATTTTACCTATTTGCCTCTGTTAAATAAGTTAAACCTGTTATTAAAACAGTGTTCTCTACTTGCCCTCACATAGATGATATGCTGCCATCTAGTGGAAAAAAAGACTGCAGCAATTTTCACATCTGATACTTTTGTGGGGATGTGTTTTTGAAGCCACAGTGGCCATTGTGTATATTCCCTCAACTTAATAAACTCAGAAGTTTGACTTAACTTGACTGACGTTTGGCTTTCAAATGGAGTTTTTTTTACAAACTCCAAGTGGGCTTGGGCTCATATGTTTTGCACTGAGAAGAGGCTTCTGTGGAGAGCTGCAATTATGGTAGTCCTTTAGGCACTTAGACTGATCTTCACACAGGATCTGTGGAGCGCAGTAAAAGTGACCATTGGGTTCTTGGTCACCTCTTACTAAGGCCTTTCTCCTCTGATTACTAAGTTTGGCTGGGCGACCAGCTCCTAGAAGAGTCCTAATTGTGCCAAACTCTTTCCATTTGAGAATTATGGAGGCCATTGTGCTCTTGGGAATCTTCAGTGAAGCAGATGTTTTCGTGGCCTTCCCCAGATCTGTACCTGACAACAATTCTGTCTCTGAGCTCTGCAGACACTTCCTTTGACCTCATGGTTTGATTTTTTTTTTCTCTGATACACATTGTCAGCTGTGAGGCCTTCTGTAGAGAGGTGCATGCCTTTCCAAATCATGTCCAGTGAATTTAGTTTACCACAGGTGGACTCCAGTCAAGGTGTGGAAACATCTAAGCAACGATCCAGAGAAATGTGAGGCACCTTAGCTATATTTTACATGTTTGTGTGAATGATTTGAATACCAATGTCAATGTGATATTTCAGGTTTTTTTGCTCATGATAAATCTGAAAAAAACTAAAATTCAGTTTTTACTTCAGGCTACAATATAACAAAATTGAAAAAGTGAACAGGGTCTGAATACAGTGTACCTGTACCTGACCATCTGTCCTTACTGTATTATACTCTTTTTAAGCATGTAACAGACATTTTATACTTGAGCTTTTGCAGCACTGTTTTAAAGCTTCCTTCTCTCCAATACAAATGGTGAGAGTATAACTACATATCAGACTATATGTTTGTAAATTTGACCTTCTACGTGGTTGATATTAAATGGGTTGGTACAGTAAGAGGATATCAAGCATTACTGGAATTTGTTTACATGGTTGCTAAGCTTTTGCTTTTGTCTTACTGAGCTCAGCCCACTGGACTTAATTCTCTTTGTTAAAAGGTGCTTGTTACTAAGCAGCACTTTTTATTTGTTGTGCCTGTATTCACGCCTTTTGCATCCGTCTGCTACTTTCTCCTGAAGCTGCATCCAAGTCTGTGATGTCACTCAGTCTTAAAGGGATTTGTACCCGAGCAACTCTCTGTAAAACTTAGGAACAATCAAATTCAAATACTTAATAAATCTGGCTTCAGGCTATGGCTCTTACATGATCTGAGCTCATGAGCCTCCAGAAGTAAATGGCAGGAGACAGCTCCAGGAAGGTAAGCTTGTTTTGTATTTAAATGATGCCTTATAGCCTGTTGCATCCACTGACCTCAGTCCGTTTTGAAGATAAAGCACAATTCTCTGCAAGTCAGCAACTCTCTGCAGCAAGAAGCAAGTGGTTCACTCTCCCAGAGATCGAGAGCCACAGTGACATGTGGAGTATCAAGCCGCCAGATTTCTCTGTAAGACTGTACAGATCTTTGACAGTTCCTGAAAAGAAAGAGAAAAAAGGACATTCAAATCCAGCTGTACCTCAATTTGGTGAGACAAAGAGGAGGATCAGATTAACTTTTCCAGCAGTTTCACATGAGAGTTACCAGAGGAAAGAGCCTCCAGACTTTGTCACATCATATAGGCCTCCTGATGCCCTGGAGTCTGAGATGATATTCGTCAGGACTGGGAAGTATTCTTATGGACCGTACAAGAACCCCAAACCACATAACTTCAGACCGGTGAGTGTACCTAACAAATACAAAATTATGTTGTATATTAATGTTGAAACAAAATGGAGACTAGCAATCAAACTGTGCAAGACACAGGGCCCATGTTGCAGAAAAAAACAGAGTGTGATTTTACTTGGAACTTCAAATAAATATAGTAACCTCTAAATTTTTACTTGCTGGTTTTTTAGAAGAGTATTTCTACTTTAAGAAGAGTGTTTCTAAAAAGTGGGAGTAATACAACTCCCTTTTCAAATGGGAATTGTAATGTTTTATTTAACCACAAGATGGCGATGAATAACAATGAAAAAAAATTTACTTTATTCTGATGCTTTTAGCTTGATGAGGATCTTCCAGACATGGTGACAACATATGAGAGAGACCCTGGTAACCTGAAATTAAAATTAAAGACCTTGGACATAAGTAAGTGGTTTTACTTACATTCTTTTCATTTGTTTTTCACTGATTTTATTAGATGGTACCTCACTCCCTTTTTATGTCATTATTGATGAAACCTTCAGCATTTTCATCTTTTTATCTTTTCATGTTTTTAGCATATTGTGTCACTTTTCAGGCAAGGGGTGGGGGGTTGGGGTCATGTTTTAGCAGGTTTTAAATTAGCCTCATTCTTTCTGTTGTTTAGTTCATGTCTTGTGTGAAATAATGGATGCTGTAATCTCACTGGCTGTAAAACAAATCTACCTATGGGTACAAATAAAGTAACCTGAACCTACTTTATATTTTATCTCTACATTATATTATCAATTGATTTGAAGATTATTTCCGTTTTGTATGTCACCACCAGTTCTTTAAAGAGCAAATCTTAACCAGTGAAAAGGTAAAGCTTCTTTATATAATTGTTTAAACTGATTGTTTATGAAATGGTATGCATTCTTTTCCAGTTCAGACCATCAGATCTGAGTCAGACTGCTGTACAAGAGAAGACAGGACAAAGATGGACACCTTCAAACCTCCAGAGCCCCAATGGGATGCAGGTCTCTTACTGCCTCAAACACCCTACCCTCCAAAATCAGCTTCCTACACCGTGAGTGGTGATTAGTTTTACTATTACATAATAAACCACAAATATGTTAGTGCACTTGAGTATTTCTCCTTCAGTGTTCCCTATACATTCTTACTTCGATGGGCCACCCAGGTATTTAAAACCACCCAAGTATGTTTTTTAAACAATTTTTCTTCTGCTTTTTTAATCCGTATATAATCCCCATCCACGCACAAGAGAGAGGAATCTACTACTAAATCCCTCCAGTGTCTGAAGATAGGGTTTGATTCTCAATACTTTTTATACGGTGACGGTGCCTTAATGGTGCCTTAATCAATACTTTTGAGGGGAAAAATCTTGTATTGAAATTCAGTGGGAGAATAAAAGTCACCCCTACCACCCAAGGTTAACATCAATCCTTGGGAAACACTGTCCTTTTCATGCTTTTTACTCTACAAAATTTAAGAAAGGGATTTATTTTCAGGATACGATTGCTTGTATTCAAATCCGCCAATAGAAGTGATCCAACCACCTTGTGTGTTTCTAATTTTGGAAATAAGAGGAACATTTAACAAAAGAAACAGATATCTTTTCACATTTAACTTAAAAAGATTCCATTTCTGCTTCACAGAGACACGGACGAAGAAGAGGAGCATACAGCGCTTTCTTGGATCGAGTGGAGGAGAAACTTTCAAGATCCTGGAAAAATAAATCATGACTCTATCTTTATATGTTCACATTAGGCTTCTTTAAACATTTGAAAATTAGGAATTAAATGTTTAAAAAAATAAGTGCTGAAAGTGCTGAAGTCAAACTACACTGGTTTAAGTGAATTTTAGTATTGCTGAGTTGTGAAACTGACTATAAAAAGCAAATTAGACTTGCACTATGAGACTATTTGTTCTCTGCCACTTTAAATTTAAACTCAACTCCAAGTCATGGGTAAATACTGTCTCATTTTACTCTCCTATTCTTTATATGTAGGCTACTTACACCTTGCTTTTCAGACAAACTCTTTGTTACAAAAACATAACATGTAACTCTCAGGTATCGCAACAAGTCAAAGTTCGCAAACCAAATCAATCAAATACCATAGATCATTCGATGGTGCTGCTAAGACAACCTACAGCTTTATTTCTGGTGCTGACAGCCTCCTCTATCATTGTTTGTTTAACCATTCAATATTTCACAAGAAAGCAAAGATTAGTGGAAAGCCCCAAAAATATTAGATTCCGTTTTATAGCACAATAAAATCTGTTTATTTTTCTCTTGACCATCTCATGACCACTGATTTACCAACAAATACTTCTTCTGTAAGAATCTAAATGTGGGAATTGTACCTCTACTTGAGTGTTTTATTATCCTATGATCATCCTTCATAAAGAATTCTTGGAGATTTATGTTGAAGGCTTGAGCCATGCAGTGACTTCAGTGTCAAAAGGTTCATCACACCACATTATGTGCACGCCCACTGGTCCGCTTGCAGCTGTTCCTTCAGGACCCCGAGAACGATAAACATGTGAAGCCTGCACATGTTAAAGGCACATCTAAAATAGCTGCACATATGTGTTTAAGGAGTCATCTGTGAGTCTATGCATAACTCATGGTCTAAATATAAAAAGGAAGGAATAGTTACTGCATTACACCATAAGACCCTATGGAATCCATGTGCCATGCTTGAATGCCACTTTTCTTTCCACTGCTGATGGCAGCAGGAGAAAACTCTGTTTAGGAGAAAATTAAAAAGCAGCAGAATTCAGGAGAGATATTTTAGAGATTTGATTCTTTAAAATCTTTAAAAAAATGTAATTACACACAGTAGACACAAGAATTGTGCTCATGTTATTATGTTCACTTTCAAAACAGTGGGGTTTAGAAAGGTCGCATGAAAAGTAAAAAAATCAATATCTTCAATTTCACTTTGACACTTGTGATTATTTTTTTATTGGTATTAATTACGGTGTCGGGTGGGCTTAATGGTTAAGTTGTGCCCCATGTACAGAGGCTATATTCCTCCAAGCATCTGGTTTGGGTTCTGGTGTGACCTACTGCTCCTTTCCTGCATGTCATTGCCCAGTCTTTCCATCCTTTCCCTATCCAAATAAAGGCATACAAACTTAAAAATTAGGGTTAATTAAAATTTTCATTTAAAAATGTTATTCTTTTTAGACAATACTATTAAAATTGTAACAATGTGGTATTTGCTGGGAACTATACTAAACAACCTGGCTTTCTTACATATAGAGAACAATATTTTAAGGCTCTAGGACAACAATACTTCAGTGTAAATGTGGCTTGTCACTTATTTTAGCACAAAAAAGGTCATTTATCTCATTTTATTTCCCGTTTGTGATGACAACAAGATGCAAAATCTTTCAGTTTAAATATGCTGGCAATTTCAAAGCCTGGAAGAAATGTCAAGATAGTCTAATTTTGAATTACTGTCAAACTTTTGGAAAGTTTTGAATTTCCCTTGATTCTTTTATAGTCGTAGTAGTGCAGTGGAACAGTTTTCCAGTTTAGCTATAACTGTTCAGCTTAAATGTGCTTGTAAAAGTGCCAAGTGTAATAATGGTACTTAAATCACTACAACACTTGGTACTGCTGATTTAGATGATACTTAAATGTTCAGTAAATAACTCAAGGTTGGTGTACTTTCCTGCGCCCTTTGTTGACAAAGACAGACATAATATTTTTAAAGATCTTCCCCTGTTCATGTGTATTAAGTAAGGATGTCAAAAGATTACAATTATTTTAGCACAACTAATCTAAGCATTTCTTTAGTGAATCACAATTAACCACATCCTTTTAACAGCATTTTGATTCAAACTGTTGTTCGCCAGTTTTTCAACCAATTGGGTTCATTTGATAAAAAATATAAAGTTTGGACCTGGTACAGAACAAACGTGCCAAATTAGAGAGAAAGGAAAAAATGAATTTGTTTAAAATGAGTTTCATGGACTTTTTGGTGCAACTTTTACTTCCAGAAACTAGGGCTGAACGATTTGCAATAATAATCTAACTGCGATTATTTTTCCCATTATTGTGATTGGGATTTAATGTGCAATCATTTTTAAGTTCCCCATCTAATGTGCTGTTAAACAAACACAAGTATTAAATCATTCTTTATTATAACAATATAACCGGATAAACTAAACTAGGGATAAATAAATTTTAAAAATAAATTCTAATCGCAATATTGGTTCATATTGCAAATTTAATAACAATTGCTATATTGAAGGGGATGATCATTGTTATTCTTGTTTCGAATAAGAGTAACATGGAGAAGAAAAACAGGGGTCCCATCCCACCAGTTGAGAACCACTGCTGTAAATGATATTGAGTACAGTATCCGCAGTTTGTTTTGAGTATTGAGGCTTGCTGTTGGCATGGATACCCAATACTGGTGTCAGTATCTGTGCATCCTGAAAAAAAAAATCATATGATAATGCAATTTTTTCTTTAAAGTGCGCCAATTCAGCCCCTTAATTAATTGTGATTCAGGTAATTAGCCTAGAATTAAGGCACACAGCTATTGTCATTACACAAACATTTCAAAGCAAGTGATAGCAAAATTTTTTCATTCTTTTATTTAACTTGCCCTCTTTTGCTGCATGCTCTGCTGTTACAAACACTGAAATTTGCTTTATAGTTCTCAAAAATATGATGTTAGTGTCTACTTATGTGGTTCATATTTATCAAGGAATATCTCAGTGTGTTAATATCTACTTAAAAGTCCTTACAGAAGCTTTAATGGTGAGAACAGAGTGATTAGCACTCCCGAGGGCTCTTCTACCACGAACTACCCCTGGTTTTCAGTTAAATTCCCGGTCTCAGTGTAAAACATGCTAACATCATTCCAGTCATTATGTCCTAAAAGCGCGAAGAAGCAGAAACAGCTTATGTAAGTCGGTGGAATGGAAGCCTTTTACTGTTTGCTATCCTTCACGCATGGTGTGCCGCTGTTGTCAGCGTGGGGCTTTTCCTGCCCCCTGACCAATCATTTCAAACAAAAACACGCGGATGAACGGGGCGGTGCTGTTGCTACAGAGGAGCCACACACGCGCGAGGACAGAAAAGAGAAAACAGACTATCTTCACGCGCTGAGTCAACGGTAAGTCCGAATTTTACTCATGGCTACGGTTGCTATGGTGCAGCTACGAGCAGACGTTTGCTTATCTATGACTATGTCGAAGAGTTTTAGGCTGAAAAACTGGTCGACGTTGTTTTAGGATGGGCTACTAAACCTTGTGGCTGGACATGAAGCACTAAGTTCGTGGCTCAAAATGACCGTGGCTGTTATAACGACATATGAACGTCTAGTTTTTGCTGTAGTCGTTGGAAAGTTCTGTATCTGTTGGTTGTTGAACTAATAAACGTCTCTAAAAACATTTTAAAGAACTCATGTTCAAGTTTAAACAAAGAGTACCTTTCTCGCTTCTCCAGACGTTTTTTCTCAATAAAGAAAGTCGATACAAACCTTTCAGCAATTCTCTGTTTGTGGTCACGGAGGGATAAATTATTCATTTAAAAAGTAAAATGGTGTGACATACAGACGGAGCAACAGGTGATCCTGGTTCCCGGGCAGATACATGATTGACAGCCCTCTAAGCCAATCAGCTGTAAGAAAACTGAGACCAAGAACCAATCACATGCGTCCGCAGTGTTCGTATGGGCGTGGAGCCAAACTGACAGCAGTGCCATCAGCAGTAGATCCACACACGGGTACACCGAGGACAGAGCAGGGAGTGTTTCTGTTTCTGGGAAGGATTTTCCGTCGTGTTGCCGACATAAGAGGAGGAAATACAAAGTGAGTTGAATTCCGTGCTGTTTAGACGCTGGAGAGGAACGCTTTTTTTGTTCAAAGAGGATTATATTGAGTGAGATTGCTCAGATTGGTAGGTAACCAATTTCACAGAGGACATAAAGATGCATCTCTTCACCTGCTTGATAGCCCTCGGAAATTTTGATCTCATTCCTTTAAAACACTCAAACATTTCAACATCTTCTGTATTTTAATACATTTTAATGTTATAGTTGACTGGAATTGACGCAAAACAAGCGTCAAGGCCCCTAACAATGTTAAAGCCTAGTTGCATCATACTAATGAATGTAATCAAGTTAGGAAATAATGTTGTTTCAAAGGAGCAAATGTTTGATTCTTCAAATAAAATCTGCATCTACTGAAAACTTAAAATAGAAATATAATCTAGTTATTTTTTTGTCATTGTAGTTTGGACAATGCTATGATTTACAGAAAGGTAATTTACTTTGTCTTTGATGTAGATAAGATAGAGTGTCTTGCTCATTTCCGGGTCATTAAAGTGGGTTTATATTAAATAATACACCCCTGTGGACTTTGACAGAATAGGATCATAACTGGGCATTTAACTCTAGTGTGGTCTTTCACATCAGTGCTTATACTTCCCTGATATCATTTATGGCATGGACAAACCTAAAACAACGCAATATGCTTGATAAACATATTTACACAAAACACTACAAAGTCATGTAAGTGTCTGCTCATGATTTCTAATTATATGTCTTGTGTAGATTTAAATTAATCCAGGGCTCATATTTTACTGTCAGTGTTTAGGTTTGATCTGCCAAGGCACAGCATTTGCAGCAATGGCTTTAACTTGTGCATAAAATGTCATTTTGTATGACGTGATAACATTTTGATACTGTACATGATAGTAAAATACATTAATTTCATCGCTAACCCTGACATTGGTGTGGGAGACATTATGCATACTGATATGATTCAACCTTATACTAAAAATGTAGCTTTTAAGTGCCACTATGGTACTATTCTAAAATATAAAAATTCAAAGAAGCATCACTGTTGAAACCACTCAATGTATTTGTTGTTATGTAGGGATGGACCACATGCATTAAAACCAGATCCTGATATTTGTTAGCTGAGTGATGACACATAAGGATGCACTGATGCATCAGTTTGACATTTGTGTCAGTGTGTTGACAAGCAACAGCCATTGGCAAATAATGTGGCATCAATAAATAGGGTTAGCAAATGTTCATCTAGTTGTGTCAAGTCAGTGTACTGCTTTCACCCGGAGTACCTAACTGCTGAATTGAATTAGAGAATTTTTTTTTACTGTACAGAGGAATTCACCATTTCAACAAACTCTGATCTGTCTTTATGGCCACATGTGAAAGAAAATGTTGTCAGAGTAGGATTGTTACACACAAAGAAGTGAGGAAAAATTACCAGTAGGGATGCATGCTATTATATTTTTGCAGTTATCCTACATTCTTAAATTTACAAATTCATTTTGTCCCATACAGATATTGATAATGATAGATAAATGTAGTTTAGACCTTGATACTTAAAGCCTTAAAACACACTTTAAAGCAGTGGTTCTCAACCAGTCCAGCCTCAGGACCCACCAATATCTTTGATGACAAATCACAACCCAAATTTCCAAAAGATTTCACGCTTGTTTTAGTAACATTTTCGTCATTTCAATTCTTCTTTAGTTTTAGTCTAGTTTTAGTGGACGAAAACTCAAAACATTTTAGTCTAGTTTTAGTCCATAAAAAGTCCTCACATTTTAGTCTTTACTTTTAGTCCAAGCATTTATTTACTTGCCTAAATCTGGTACCAAGTCAGTGTTCTCTGCACCCTGCCAAACCCGGGGTCCCTGCTTCCTACAGTGGAGAGGCAGAATAGCCACAGCTACATTGTTTTTTGACAGATTTACCCACAGTGGAGAAATATCACGGATTTTGAATGTCCAACAAAAACTACAGTTTTATTCATCTTGATGAAAACTAAACTAAGTGTTTGTCAGTTTTAGTCATCACAGATCTGTTTTTGTTAGTCTTAGTCTAGTTTTTGTCATGGAAATAAAGGCTGTTGATGAACATTTTTAGTCAACAAACTTAACACTGGACATGCTTTGCAACCCCTTTCCCTGTGATAATGTGTACATTTTAGCCAGTTTTTCAGAGTATTACTTCATTATCTTGGTAAAAGTATTTTTTATTGCAAGAAAAAGAGATCAATGAGTCTAAATATTGAAAAGAAATTTACTTTTAATCATTATCACAATAATATATAGACTTCTGCCTCCATTTTTCCAGATACATTCATAACCCACTAAAAACTGCTCCACGACCCACTTTTGGGTCCCAACCCACCAGTTTAGAACCACTGCTTTAAAGTTTAAGAAATGAGGATGAACAAGGAAAAAGACTTCAGCTGACGTAGGTTTCTTGGTCCAGCCTAAAACTCCTCAAACTTATTCATACATACGACTTATATTTTTGACCGGCCAATATCTCAGTTTTAAACATTGACAATTCACAATATAGCTAAATATCCTGATATTTTTCCTGTAAAGAAAGGACAAAAACAAGTCAGCCATAACTCATGTCCACATGAGCCAAATACCAGATGTCACACAGACTCTATTATTAACAGCCAGCTGCACAATGTTAATATGAACATTAGAAAAGATTATAATCAAAATTCCTTGCTTGAACTTAAATCTTAAAAAGATTATCCTGTAGTCAATAAACATCTTGCTCCTAGTGTTTTACCTAGCGTGAGACCTGGCATCTATTTGTTTTGCCCAGTCACATTAACTACTTTATACTATTTCTATATCATCAATTAATCTTAAAAGCTACAAAAACAGTACCCAGCCCAAATGAGAAGTATTAATACAGTTTGAAAAGGCTACTGTGATACTTGAGAAATAACAAAACAAAGTTTCAGATTTATTAGCATTTAACATGCACAGTTGATGAAACCAAACACCAGTGTTTTGTCGTTACAGTCTTTTCTAGTATGGTATAATCAGGAGCTTAAGGTGGCTTAACTTGTCAAACTTTTGATTGATTTTGTTATGTAAGTTCTATTACTCATTTTGTTGACTTTTCTCAGCCTGTTCCACTTCTTTGCAATATTTCAGGCCATAAAAAGTCAGCTCCTGATGTCTTAAATCAACAGGAGGAATATTATCATAGAAAATTCACTGTGCTTTTATTCTTTTATTGACAGCTTTGGCTCCAGAGGCTGTAAAGTTAAAGTTACATGGTTTGGTTAAAGTGCAAATGCTCCTGTAAATCTGTGTTTCACCCAAAATAACATGCAATATGTTTTTAGGTCATTGCTGCCGTCGTTCTGGAATATTATCAGCTCTTAGGATTATTGCCAGACAACTGGATCAAATCTCCTAAATCACCAATCCTTCCTCATGAGGAAAGATGGGGAACGGATTGTCAGAGCAGCCCGGCTTCATCTCAAACATCCCGTTCTTTCAGTCGTTCCACATCGCCATCCTGGGCCTGGACTCTGCAGGGAAGACCACCGTCCTGTACAGACTCCAGTTCAATGAGTTTGTGAACACGGTGCCCACCAAAGGTTTCAATGCAGAGAAGGTGAAACTGTCTCTGGGCGGCCACAGGACCGGGACGTTCCACTTCTGGGATGTAGGCGGTCAGGAGAAGCTTCGCCCTTTGTGGAAGTCGTACACGCGATGCACGGACGGCATCATTTTCGTGGTGGACTCTGTCGACGCGGAGCGCATGGAGGAGGCTAAGACGGAGCTCCATAAGATCGCCAAGACGTCTGAGAATCAGGGGGTGCCTCTGTTGGTGGTCGCCAACAAACAGGACTTAAGGCACTCTTTGGGACTAGCGGAAATTGAGAAACTGTTGGCGCTGAAAGAACTGGGCCCTGCGACCCCTTGGCACCTGCAGCCAGCCTGCGCCATCATCGGAGACGGACTTAGAGATGGCCTGGAGAAACTCCATGACATGATCCTCAAAAGGAGGAAGGCACTCCGGCAGCAGAGGAAAAAGAGATAAAGTCATCATGAGAAAGACTTGTGACTGCTTTTTTTTTTTTTTTTTTTTAAATGAAGGAAATTAAGGATGCTCTTCTCTCCTTTCCTCTTCTGGGTGCAGGTCCAGATTCATCATGCTGAGTTTTATCAGTCCAAAATTGAGATGTAGGATTCCCGGCTTTGGTGTTGTGATGATGCTGTTGATCAGGAAGTGATACAAAAAGAGGATTACAGTATGAAGATGAGAAAGTTTCAGACATGTATGGATATGTTTATAAAGAGTTTATACAGATCAAAAGCACTGAGGGTTTGGTGGCTGGATGGGTGATAGAAGTGGATGCTGTATGTTTCATGAATGGCTTTTCCAAAATATTTTACCAAAAATAATTTAAGACAAGTTTTCACTAGTTGAAGGGTAAATTGGTGAGCGATTGAAGGTTATTACACCAGGGGTTCAATGAATCATCAGTTTAATTTCACTGTTTTATATGTAATTTGTTCATGTTTTTTACACTGGACTTTCTTTGTTCAAGAAAAGTATTACCATGCATTATTATCGGTTTGTTTGATGGCTTTTATCTCTCATTTTTAAGAGCACTTTAGATTATTACTTCGTATGAAGTTTACAAGTTTAAATAGAACAAATGTGTTGGATTTTCACAGAAATGTTTGGGCAGAAAACAGATGCTACTGTAGCTGGTCCATGTTGACAACATTGTCATTAGACAGGTTATGCATTATGTTTTGCTTAATAAAGCACATTTAGAGCAATGTTGATGCTGGAGGGTATTATTATGACTTTGTTACTTAAAATGCATGCAAGTTTGCAGCCTTTGTTTCATTGGGGTGATGCATACTTGAGCATTAACGAGCATGTTTGAGAGTGCAGGGAGTGTTGTTGAAGCAAACACTATGTGAAGCAATCTGTCAGTGCGCCCTTTAAGAAGCCATTAAACCATAAATTCTCTCCTGGTTGCTGCTGAGAAGCTGACATTACAGGATTTCCATCACGTGAATGAGATGTTAGGTGTTTAAGAAAAACAAAACACAAGCCAAGTGAGTCTATACTCTCCACTGTATTATAAAATCTTCCTCTGTTTCATTTCGAATAACTTTAAAAATGATAGTATGGAGGATTCTAAAAGTTTTTGAAATTTTAGTATTATCTGTTTTAAAAAGATGCATTTTTAAAGGTCAGTGGTATTGACAAGTTCTTAACTTGGAAAAAACCTTCAGAGTAAGTCAGACAGTATTAGGTGTCTAGGACTTCAATTCCATCATAGTGCAAAGGTTGGCAATTGCATGACATCTTGTGCTCCAAGGAGCCTCAATACTGGGGAAATCTAGGTGTGTCAAATCAGACGCACACATCTAAAATTAGTTTTGGTGATTAAGGCTATGTTAACACTGCAGTTAAAAGTGACCCAAGTCTGTTTTTTTTTTTGTTTTTTTGCTTATATGTGAATCATATCAGATATTTTCCAGCTGTGTAAACAGCATAAAACATTAAATCAGATTTTTCATGTCAGATTCAGGCCACTTTCATATGTGGTGCTAAATCAGATACATATCTGCAGCCTGTTAACACCAGATATACAGAAGATCTGGCTTAAAGGTATATTTCAGTATTTTTTAAGTTGGGCCATATGAAGTAGCAGTAGTTAAGAAGGACTCACTGGTTGTACTGGCCAGGAAGCTAGACTTAACAGTGTAACAGATGGGTACAGGTTTTCTCAGGAATTTAGCAAGTTTTTGGTTAAAATGAGCTACAAAAAATGTTGGCTCAAATATACACACTATTGAAAAATGATGAAGCATTTAATTTTTTATTTATTTATTTTTTATTTAACCCAGAAAGCCTCTGTGTTTTTGCCACTATTTTGCAATGCAAGAGCATATAACCGGTAGCCGAAGCCTGCATTGCAAAATAGTGACAAAACACAAAGGCCTTCTGGGTAAAAAAATAAAAATAAAATGTTTTGAAATTTTTAATATTCTAATGCTTGAGCCAACATTGTTTTGTGCCCCATTTTTACCAAAAACTCTTTCAATGGCGCAGTGAAACTGTACCCATCTGTTATGCTGTATAGTCTAGCTTCCTGGCCAGTACAACCAGTGAGTCATTCTTAAAAGAGCAGTGCTCACTGAAATCCCTGGAAGCTAATGCTACTTCTACTGCTAGGTACCTCACACGGCCAAACTTCAAAAATACTGAAATATCCCTTTAAAGTTATGGCATACAGTCTACACTGAACTGTACATTAAAACCAGCTAAGTTATGACAAAGTTGTGTCATTGGTTGGTGGCAACATGGAAACATACAGTTGATCTTGTACATTCAAACTAACAAAATATAAAGAGCATTTTTTTTTACTCAGTGTTTGTCACAGTTTGTTGTGTCTCTGACTAATGGCTAAAAATGCTAACTGTCATTAATCCTCAAACAGCACTGAAAGTGTTTTACCAAAGACTACAGCCTAAACCTAGATCCACTATAAAATAACACTGACATCGAGATGTGTTCTCACTAATAACACAAGATAACTTAAAGGTGGTCAGTGGAAATGATCTCAGCTCATGGAAAACAACAGTGTTATTGATCATGGAAGACACACTGCTGACATCCACCAAGTTATGCCACCTTTCAAAACTATCATAACAGCTATATCTTTCAAAAGACTACTCCGAGTAGAAGTTTGGTGTAAAATTTAAGCTATAACTAAAGCCTATGTTGAAACTATCTCAGCTGGTGCAACGACTCGCGTGTTAGGAGGGCTTAAACTCTGTTGTAAGAACTTGTGTTCAAACTAGGTTTGTTTGAATTCACGTACAGCTGGTGCGATCAGCTCTGATCTATTAGAATTCAACTCCAGTGTGAACAGCTTTACAAAAATAAAAATAAAAAAACAGATTTAGGCAGAAGGTCAGAATTAAAGCCTGCAGTATGGATGTAGCCTAAGATGTGTTTTAAGATGCAAATAGTAAATTAACAGCAACAAAATTTTGTTTGATTATCCAAAAAAGTGTCCCAACAGCCATATTCAACCCCTAAAATTACCAAAGAAGTATTTCATTTCAAGCAAATGATAGCTATAGATCACTGTAGACATACTGAAACAATGAATGGATGGATTAGAGTACAGTAAAATGGCATGTAGTAACTAAGAAACAGACTCATGGCTAAAGAACAGATATTTCCCCCATTATAAGCATGAATATTTTTGTGTTTTGCTAGTTACACCTTGACAGAGACGTGGAGTTTGCAGTGTGCTGTTCTTCCGAGAGAGGAAATAAGTGTCAGCTGTTGGGTATTTGTATAGATAGCTATAACTAAGATTATTTGGGTCTGTCTGGTGCTCTTACGGCTTTTTTAACTGAATATTTTTCATTGTGTATGAAATAAATTGGTCTTTTCCAGGAGCCCTTAAATCACTAAAACCACCCTTGAAAACTATTTGATTTTTACTGGAGTCAAACATTTTTCTACTGTGACAACCTCTGGAAAATATCTGAAACCACTGAATCTTAAACTTTGAATGGCTTTACCAATACTTTAATTTCTCAGTAGATACATGCTGAAGTCCTGTTGAATTAAGGTATAATGTCTATGCAGTCACACCACTTTGATGCATTCAAATGAAGCCCAAGCTAAGAAGGTATTCTGAGATTAAGTGACACCCAGGTGGTGAGGGACAAAAAAACATTTTAAGGTTTTATTTTCATAGTCCAAGCACATTCAGGAGAATTCTCCAGTAGGATTCAAATTTAAGGTCACATGTCTCAAAATGTCTTATTTCCACCAATAAGAGATCTAAAATGTAGGTGGCTGATACACTGTAAATGATTTTATTGTACTTCTTCATTGAACTTCCTTATTCACATGACAATCTGTGGTGCTTATTTCTTAATTTATGGCAACATTTTGCATTTTCACAAACCACACATGGAAGAGAGAGGAAGGAGAAGATGAGGAAATGCACTTCAAGGACATTTGGCCTCGGGATATAAAATACAGATTGCTGTGGGGTAAACATTGATTGAGGTCTTTTGCAGCTTTTTAACTTGGAACCCAGTATCAAAACCACTGAGTCACATATGAAACCCAGAGGTTTTAAAGTCACTCTTTAAAAAACTTTATTTACCTTAATTTGTGGCTGAAAAATGTCTTAAAATTTTTTAATTTTATTTTTCACGTGTGCAGCAACCTTTTATTTTAGAATCAGGAGAACGTTTTGCATTTTCTTCATGTGCAAAACATGAAAACCTGCAGATAGATGTAAAACTTTAAGTTAAAGCTTCATATTGTTGAACAATATCATTGCATATTGTTTTTTTTTTCTCATTCCACTCAGGCCTATGTTTGTGACAGGGAAAATATAGGACAAGCAACTCTCAGAATCCCCAATTTTTTGAAATGCTTTGAAAGCTGAGTTAATGATAAGGGAAGAACTTTAAATCTTTCATGTTGACAGGTGACCTGCATATTTACCTGTCATTTCATTTCCTGGTTGCAGTATTTGCATATGGCGTGATGAGCTGGCAACAAACACGCTTAGGTAAAATTGCACAAACGCAGCCCAAACCCCCCTCACATGTCTCCCCCTTTGCCGGCTTCTTTTGCAGTGCCAAGGGTTAATAGGTGCAGTGATGCATTGCAGAGCACACAAGCAGCGCTTAAGACTTAAAATGTTGTCAGTCCAGTCTGTAGGCAGGACCCAGTACAACAGGCTGGGACAGGAGGCACAGCAGTCAGGGAGTATTTTAGGACTGTGCTGGGCGTGGATGTGCATCAGCCTCGTGCATTAACACCATTTGCTCTCCCATTCCTTTGAAACAATCAATGTCTGTGAGCCCAGCTGGCCCGCGTGTGGCAGCTGGGTCATCTAAAATAAACTGCAGATTGGTTCGTTTGCATTGCTCACAGGCTGAATCGCCAAACATCCCCGCCACATAAATATCTGCTCCACTTAAAATGTGATAATTATGACCTTGCTGTGGGGATTTTGGTGCTGCGTCTCAGAGGGGTTATTGCACTTAAAAATAGCGAAGACATGTCCTTAGCACTGGGTTTCACACATTTATAGAGCTCTAAGGATTCGGGAAACTGCAGCTTATACCCCTATTTTTTGGCTTTTAAAGCTTTTTTAGAAAGTTAAAAGGAGACGGGGAGGCAAGGAATGAATCTCAAGAGTCCTGGCTTGATATAAACGTCAAGCATTGGTTGGCAGCTCCTCAGAATTGCCCCAGTTTTGTCACATGTTGACAAATCATGCTAGGAAACTCAGGTGCCTCTTCTTAACTTGTTTGCTAAGGAAGGAAGCTTAAAAGGGCAAAGGTATAAGCACACTTTTCCTGATTCTTCTTCCTTTTCTCAGCAGCCAGGTCAGCTTTCAGGGTGTGTAAATCAAATTAAATGTTCCGTTCTGCTTCCCATCCTCCTTTGGACCTTTCTTTGATCTACCAGAGCACGTGCAAGGAGGGAACAGTGTGTTATTTGCTCTGTAACTCAAAAATTGTATTACCTGTCTTGTGCGTCACTTTTGGTGACTCAGATTAATATGTTCAAAACCACAGAGAGGGACTTATACTACTATAATCGCTTTACTTGGTCACTGCTCTGCTCGTGTTGATGTAGCATCTTTGGATTAGGGTGAATAAATCTCTCCCGGCCATCCATTAACCCATTAACCTCACATGGTGTGCTTGGCAAAAACCACTCCAAACCCTCACAAAATAAAAACACACCACTCAGTGCAGCGTGTCTTGTTTGGAGGAGCTCATCCATACAAGAATTACCTCCCATTAATGCTTTCATACAGTACCGGAGCTGTTCTCGCCTCAGGCAGGAACGAGTTTGTCAGTTATTTTCCAGGTTGGGCGGCATGCAAGTGAAGTCTGTACAGAGTGTCCTGCTGTGAGAACATGTGAGATTTTTTTACTGAAATGTATGACAGAGCTCACAGCAGGGAGGAGCGTTTGGTTACAGAAGGATTTCTCCACGCTGCAAATTCCCATGATGGGGTTTCCTTCCTATCCTAATGATATCCTCGGAGTCCCTCATCAGACACGCCCGTAAAACTCTACATGGGAACTCAAGTTATCAAGAAGTCTCATGCATAATTTAATTTGATGTTTGCTTCATCTCTCTGAAGAATTTCAACTTTTTGGAACAGTTTGATAAATGACAAATGGCTGCACCCATACTACAATACCCATGAGCCTTAGCCACAGTTGCTATGGAAGCCTGTTACTGAAGGCTTTGTTGTTGTATGAGCAGTCTCATTGCTACACACTAGTTGCACTTAAATTGGCCTAGATTCTGTAATCTTCAGCTTACACGTGCAGATAACAAGCAGACAGACAAATCTGAATTGGTCTAATTGGATGAATCCCACTGTAACACTTCTGAGAAATGCTGTTTATTCTCTTTGCCAAGAACTTGTGCGTTTAACTTGATGTGTTCAGACGTGTTTTTGCAGCTGATTCAACAGCTGGAATTGCAAATGCAATGCTACTTTCAACACATGAACCCTGGGTGTCAAAAATAAACTTTCCCATGTTTTCTAACTGTAAACCACTGGGTTTAAACACACTGTGTGTAATTTCCACTGCCACACGGCTTTAAATCAAAACATAATATTGGATGATGAGTGGAGAAGTGCTGCTCAGCACCGCCAACTTCCACTGATGACATCTTTAACCTTACAAAGCAGATGGATTCGCAATCCATCATGCAAAGCTCCCATCTGAATCATTTGGACCCGGTTAGAAAGTGACAGGATCAATCAGCGTCGAGGGGCAGTGCTTTCGGGCGAGGCAAAGTCGTGGTGTAAGCAAGCAGCAACAGGAGGCCAGTGCAATTATGGCGGAAGAGATTCGCATGGATGCTGCTAAAGCGTAACCTGGCACGCACATCCATCTGGAAAACCACTCATACACAGTGTTTGGCTAAGGGCAGAGCCTTTGAAAAAAAACTCAGAGGGTGATTGGATGAACATTCTGTCTGTCACATCTTTACTGGCCAATCAGAGCAACAAAACACGTGACATAGCCGTTACCGAGCTGCGTACCTGCGCCCTGCGAAGGAGTAAACTCCATAGAGAACTCTATAATGCGAACCATGGTGGCTATAGACATGTCAGTACACAACTTTTGTCATTTTTGAAAGGAGAACAACTCACTACTGTTCTTTGTCCTACTTTTAACAAAGAAATGTTGTCAAGTTCTGATCAAACCGATGCTGGTGAATATGCAGGTCACAACTTGTCCACAAGAGCGTTTTGGAGTTGTTGGATTGTGTATTTGATGAGTTTGAGGGAAAGCAAAAATTCTGTCTGCTAACATAGCGTTCGCGGTGCAGCTGGTTTAACAGTCCCCCCAGATCTAGAAACAGCTTGCACCGACAACTAAAGGAAATGAACCTTTGACTAAGACTACAGGAATTATGGCAATGGGCAAATTTGCCAAAATGTTGAAGTATCCCTTTAAGGACTCAATAAAAAGGTGCTCTTGTATTCACTATTAAAGTAAATCACTGTTTTGGTTTCATGGATGGATTTCACAGTGAGGGAGAAAAGCTGTTAAAAAATGTCCTTCCTGGTTCAGGAAGCAAGCTCCATACAAAGTATTCAAGGGTTTCAGCCCGAACTAGGAAGGTAACTTTTTACTGCACATGGTTGCTTGGGAGAGGAGGGTGAGCTCGAATTATCAGGGTATCACACTACTCAGCATCCCAGGGAAAGCTTACACTAGTTCTCTCTGGGGTGGGGTGGGGGGCTCCTTAGGGGTCATGAGACACTTAGACGGGGTCTCCAGATGCCTTAAAAAATGACACATTTGCCATTTAACACCAAATTTTCCAAAGTGTAATCCGTTATCACCCCTTTATCCCACCAGTTTTTTCAATTTTAACACATTTTTACCACTTTTTTTCCTGATTTCTACAGGTCAATCAACAACCAATATCAGAATATTGTGCCACTGTATGGTTGCAGAATCATCCATGTCAGCACCAAGCACCAAGTCATCGTAAAAACAGTTTCATCTCCCCATTTGCATTTTAAACAATTTCCCAACTGTATAGAAATGGGGGGGTTTGACAAATCACCATAGAATATACCAGAGATTTCAAATAAATCAAATAAAATCAATAAATTTCTCAGAGGAATAACACAAAGGCCTAACAAGGGAGTTTTCTGAAAGGTTCTTGAAATAAATACAATAGCACAAGCTGCAGAAGACTGGCTACACACTACACACTATTATTCATGGCCTGATTTTAGGCTTGTCGCAACTGATTAGGGCTCCTGGTCATCCCCTCACATTATTGTTTTCAGTAACCTGACACGCCAGATGGATTTGTTTCACACATCCATCTGGGAAAGCTTCAATAAGAAACATTTGAGAAAAGGCAGAGGATTTGAAAAAACTCAGAGTGTGATTGGATGAACTTTCTGTCTATCACATCTCTACGGGCCGACAAGAGCAACAAAACACGTGACGTAGCAGTTATCGAGCTGCGCGTACGCAGCTACTAAGGAATAACGCGAAACATGGCGACTATAGACATGTAAGTACTCGACTTTTGTTGTTTTTGAAAAGAAAACGACTCACTGCTGTTCTTTGTTCTTCATTTAACAAAGAAATGTTGTCAAGTTCTGATAAAACTGGCGCTTTAGCAGCATCCACGCTAATCTCTTCCTCCATAACTGCACCAGCTCTTGCTGCTGCTTGTTAATGTCAAGACTCTGCTGCACCTGAAAGTGCTGCCCCTCGTCGCTGATTAGTCCTGTCACTTTCTAATCAGGGCCAAACGTTTCAGATGGGTGCTTAACAAGATGGATTCGCCAGTGAAAAACAAGGAAACGGGCGTGTCCATCTGCTTTGCAAAGTTATGTTTTCAGTGGATCACACCAAAAACAGTAGTGTCAAAAAATCTATGGTGTATGGAAGCCCTAAGTGGACATATATTTTTTATTTCACTCCATTTTGTTGTGATAAAGACAAGCTTTTAGTTGTTTATAGAGATTTTGTCTTATCTCGTTAATTTTGATTACATGGCTGGTTTTCCATGATAATGTGTTGAATTCTAAAGATCTGCAGAAAATAACCAAAATGACTGCATGATGGGAAACCATGTGACATACAGTAATACGTATGTATGTATGTCTTTCCAGGACTTCTTTTTTAATCATATTTGTGTTCCATGCAAAGTTCAAACTTCAACACTTTTAAATGTTTTTTTTTTTATGTTTAGGTTTGGATTCCTCGTTAAAGAGGCAGTCCTGTGGATAAAACAGCTGAAACCCAGTGCTTTAAAGTACTTTTCATTGTTTTTCTTTTGGGAAAAAAATACAGAAATATTGAACTTAGCATGAGAGACAGAGGCTATTCTGGCAGACTGGTAGGACGTGTGCTCCCAGTGAGATTCATTAAAGGGAAATTTAAATAATCCAAGCTTCGAAACAAGGTGAAAATAAGTGTGAGGAGAAAAGAAACAGAGCATGAGTGGAAGTGTGCAGGTTTGTGTGTGTGAGACAAAGCGTGAATGCCTCTTTTGACCTTGAACTTTACAGCACTGTTACGGCTGCTTTTCACATTAACGCCCAGACACCAGGAGGGAATTCTTTTCAATCTAAAGTCATCTTTGAATTTTACTGTAAACAAAGCTGCTGGTAGAAGGAGGAGCATTCAAAAATCGCTTCTATAAAGTTGTTTTTCTGCCTTGCCATGACACATTAATGTTAAACTTCCCATAAATCAACCCCCAGAGGCTCCTCTCATTCTGCTGAGTTTGGAGATTAATCCCTTTGTGTACTTAAAAAAGGCGACATTGCAATGTATGCATACTCCCAGCCTGCTTATTATGCAAGGTTATCATGACGGGATTCATTTTTCTTCCCCCAGCCTATTGAGAGCGAGTGGCCTATTTACATGTGAATTCCTCCTGTAGCCCTGAAGCCTCGCTCAAAGTAGCGAACGGGGCCACCTGCAAGGGGAGAGGGGGGGAGGAAGAGGAGGAGGAGGGGGGGAGAGAGACGCTGTTTGAGGAGCTGGAGAAGTGCACTCCTGTTTTCTTTGGTGCAGAGAAGAGAAGCTGGTTTCATTAATCCTCAGGATCCATGGAGACAAGGAGGGAGCTGAGGCAACATGAACACAAGCAAAACAGGAAGATGTTTTTATCACCTGAAAAACATTTTAGCAACTCTCTTCTTCTACAGTTGATTTCGTTGACTGTTCTTAGAATAAACACATTCAAAGTTACTGGTAAAATGTGCAACCTTGTCTTAAACATAAATTAATTTTTCTGCAAACCAAACTGTTTAAAAGAAAAATGTACAAACTCCAAGTCTCAAAATGCTGGGACTTGTGGTAGTGACAAGTGGTTTTCAAATTATTTCAGCCTATATTGAATGGAATTCAGAACAAAGAGATCCCTCTTGGATTCTCTTATGGTAGAAAACAATATGGAGTGTTCTCCAGTATGCTCTTCCAGTGGACAAATGTTAAAAACCACCCTTAGAATTACTGTTTCAGAGGGCAAGAAATTAAATGTTCCCAGTAGGGTACTTTCTCAGTGGAAAAAACACATAAAGTTCTCTCTAGGTTGTCCTTCTAGTGGGCAAAATATGATGAATTCCCTCATAGTTGTCCTACCAGTGGTCCAAGTATGATAAAGTTCCCTCAGTGTTGCACTATCAGTGGTCATAACATTATAAGACACCGTCTACATTGCCCTTACAGTGGACCAAATGTGATAGCCCCTTCCAGGTTGCCCTGCCAGTGTGCCCTCCAATACAACACTGGAGGATAAGCTGGCTCTTCCAATGGACACAACTAAAAAACACTTCTCCAAGGTTCCACTATCCGAGGAAAAATAAATTGTGAAACCGCTCTCAGGGTTGCCTTACCAGTGGAAAAACATGATTAAAATCCCTGCAGGTATCATTTCCAGTGGAAAAAATGACATGAGATTTATCCAGGTTTCACTTCCAGTGGATCACATGTGATCATACACCCTCTTAATTGCCATAGCAGTTCCTACCAGGTTATTCCACCAATGGTCAAAACTTAATAAAGTGCCCTCAAGATGGCTCTACCAATGGAAGCAGCTAAGAGAATGCCTGCAAGGTTGCACTAACCTCTCCAGTTTATCCTGGTGACAAAACGTGATTAAACACCCTCTAAGCTGCCATACCAGTCAACCAAACTTGATGAATCTGATGAAGTGCCCTTCAGGTCACCCTACCAAAATGTGATGAGTTTCCTTCAGGTTGTGCTAATAGTGGATCAAAGTAGACAAAGTGCCCTACCCTACCCTACCCTGAGCAGGCACTTAAATATTCTAGCTATTCCACACTGCCAGTGCCAGCTTCTTCATCTGAGTAGTCATTCTGCAAACTGAAGCTGAAGCTGACCTCCTAAGTTGTACAGCTGTGTAAATCAGTGTCTAAAGAGCTCATAAGTGCTTATCAGTTTTATTACAGAGGTGTAGTAGTAATCATAATAAAAACACTTAACCTCAACCAGGATTTCACTTTCACTATGAATGTATGATAACCTTTTATTTTGCCCTTTAAACATCCTGAGTGCACCACTGGTAGTGGAGTGTTTACCACTGTGCTCCACTACCTTTTATTCTAAAAACACTCTGTAAGAGTCTGGGGACTGAAAACACTTTATTGTTGAGGTACTTAAAGTGGAATTCTTCTCCTCCTCTTGGTTGATGTACATCTTCAGCTACTCAACAGTGCAGGATTCCATCGTCTTGGTTTGCATTTTACAATGCATGTAAATGATCCCCTTTTAAGGGTTAAAATGTCCTAAAATAATTCATTTTTATTGTACGGTTTGGTGTGTTGTGTTTTTTTTTTTATTTTAAAGGCGTTTTTGCCTTCTTCTGGCCTCAAACCACATATAAACTAGAATGGCCGTCTGAGGCGGCAGACCCACGCCTAAGCAGCACCACTGAGGAACTCACGCTCCCATTGATTACTATGGTGTTCAAAATTTCAAAGTCCGAGAAAAACCAAACGGGTGTGCGGATCATCACTAAAATCTAATCGATTGTCCCCTGTCACTATCTCAATATTCGCTGAAAGTTTGGTGAAGATCCAACTTTCCGTTCTTGAGTTATCTTGTACACATACAAACAAACAAACAAACAAACACAGCAACATAACAGGTGACATTTTAATGGCAGTTGTCTCAGAACATAATGAGATCTTTAAAAAGAGTATTACCCAACACTGCACTTGTTTCAAAATGATTCAAACTCTATTATTTCAATGATTGATAGTACTGAAAAGTTGCAAATCTTCTTAGGATGGGTGCAGAGGAGAGGAATCGGTTGGAACTTGCAAGTTATTTCTGCAGTCAGTGTTCTGCAATAGTCAGTAGTTTTGTAACGTTTGTGCAATTTGTGCAGGAGTTTATTTGCAGACTTTTGTACTTCAAAACATGAACCAACATGGGAATACTACTTTGTCACCATGTGATTAAAACAATTTTGATTTCGACTTGTATAGCATCAAAATTTGAACTCTACTATCTTGACAACTCTATCCAACAATATTTATGACTTTTCGAAACAGGGTGTCTGAATGACTGCAACACAAATCCTTTGTGAATCACCTGCACCACATTAAGGTGTTAGCATACTTCAAAGAGCATCACCTGACCACATCTGAGGGCTCTGGCTGCCCTCAACGACCACACTCAAAGGTGGGATGAGACGGTTATTGTTCAAACGGAGATCCAGCTTTCCTCTGAGTATTCATCTGCAATGTGATACCCTTAAACTAAACAGAAGTCACACGTGGGAGGAGGTGGGTGGCTGATTGTAAGAAGCAAATAGCTTTGACACCAGAGATGGAGTTTTGTGTAGTGCATCCCAGGTGATGTCAGGTCAGGTTACTCAAACACTCAGACACATCAAACGAACTCTCACATGCTCCAAGTTAGCATCAACTTAAAACATCTGCAGGACTGACGTGAAACGTTATTGGTTAGCATGCTTCACTGTAATATTCTGAGGCTCTAGATAGGTGGATGAAGGACAAGCAGCACTTTTAACTTGCTAATAGTCAGCAACATTGTGGATTTATCAGGATTAAACATCATCCTTTGGCCTTGAAGTGAAACAAAAATGTGCAGCCACTTTGACTGGGTGCAGAGATAAATGTAACTTTGTGAGGACAGTCCAAACCTACGGGGGAACATTTGTGAGCTGCAGCAGTGTTTTTCCCTGTGGACAGCCACTGTGCTCATGCAGTGACATTCCTCTGCTCAGCCTGTGTGAAAGCCTCATTGTGGAGGTGATGATTGCTCTTTCACCTCTCGCTCCGTCTGAGCGAGCGTGACTGTCGGCAGCTGGGACATGAACAGGACAAAATCTGTGCCAATGCCTGCGTACTTGGACAAGAAGATGTGAGAATGACTTTTTCATTCTCCCGACTGTTTTGACCTTGAACTTTCAGTCCCGCCCACTCAACATCCATAACGCAGCCATGTCCAGACACAAATCGGGTCCACAAAGAGCCCAGTCGGGGCATTGTGAGGCACAGGCCTGTGAAATCTGTCTGTGGTCTTGTTTGGGCATGAGGGATTACCCTGGGTTTAGGCTCTGCTCCCCAAAGCTCTGACTGGCGGGGAAATTCACAGCGAGAGGTTGACTCAGACGGGTTGGGGCAGAGTTTCATCACTCGACAGATGAGAGGCCCCAAAGTAGTCAAGATTTACATCCAAGATTCAGTTCTTTGAGAAAGCAGCATGTGTCATGTGGGGTTTTGTTCAGCTTGTTATTAAAATCTCACCAAAAAAGAATGAGGAGGGATAGGAGACACATCTGGTTCACTAATCTACTTTCACTATGAGAAAACGCCATCAGAAATAATCAAATGTTTTTGTATTTGAGCTTAAGTAAACAGAATAACGGGACAATTGATAGAGGATTTTCCAGACTTTGTATCAATTAAAAGAGACAACAGAGGATGGAATGTGTTCCTTCTATTCTTATTTTCCATTCAAGAGTCAAGATATGCAAAAAGACACCCATCAAAATAATTTTATCAAAAATCGGTGATGCAACTTTACCGATTTACAGAGCATTTAATCAGTGATCTGCCTCTCGCCCAATGACGGCTGGGATAGGCTCCAGCCCCCCAAGACTCCCAACGGGATAAGCGGTATAGAAAATGCATGGATGGATAGAGTCTACAGCCAAACTGCGGTATTTGCATGTGGTGTTTGTGTATTTAACTCAAGGGTTCCCAAATTTTTAGGGGCTAGGGACCCCTTATAGGGCTGAAAATTTTCAGGAAATTTTCAGGACCACCACATAACCCTCAGACATATGTTTTATTCCTAGAT
The DNA here is from genome assembly GCF_018320785.1 of Cheilinus undulatus. Classification (NCBI taxonomy): domain Eukaryota; kingdom Metazoa; phylum Chordata; class Actinopteri; order Labriformes; family Labridae; genus Cheilinus; species Cheilinus undulatus. The sequence continues at coordinate 45,674,924 of NC_054872.1, forward strand.
GCTGTGTTTTAAACTCTTCAACCTAAATACGAGCTCTTGCCCAATAGAGCACAGCTTCTTACTTTTTGCAATACTTTGAGCAGCCAATGGTCAGGGTCACCATTCTTATATCTGGTGGATGCACTCCTCACCCTTTCGTCTGAAAAAAATGTTTTGTTTTGCCCTTAAACTGTGCATGCTTTGTTGTCAGATAACGCTTCAGCTTGGCGGGCTTCGTGGCTTTACACGCTAACTGGACCTGAACATCAAATGCATCCTGTGCAAAGGGACTGATGCATAATGAGTGATAGATTTACATGATATGTCACAATCATATGAGTTTTTATTGGCCCAAGGATGACTTATATGGGAGTCATTGGTTTATGTGGTTGTTTTATGGCGCTGTGGTCCCTATATGTATTTATTTGATTTTGAATGACAAGGCATTACTTTAATAACTTATTTTAAATTATTTTGCTGACCCCAAAGCTGTGTCTCATGGATCCCCAAGGGTCCCCGGCCCCCATTTTGAGAACTACTGATTTAGCTATAGCTTTAATGTCTTCAGACACTGGCTTACTTTCTATTCCAATATCCAAACTCCAAACCTATGGAAACAGAGCCCTCAGCACTGCAGCACCCACCCTCTGGAGCACTCTGCCTGCAGACATCCATAGCGCTCCATCTCTGGACATTTTCAAAAAACATCGCAGGCACCACCTGTTCACCACAGCCTACAGTCTTCACTAAACTACACTCATCCTATCCCTTACATAGTCTGTCCATGTCTTATGCGTTTTGTAAAGCGACCTTGGGTTTCTTGAAAGGCGCTATATAAATCCAAGACATTATTATTATTATTGTTATTATTATTATAGTCTACAATGTTTTCTGTAGTAGTTTCCATTTTCTTATTACTCTGTTTCCTGTCCTGTCCTTTAACATACAGTATGTGGGGAAAAAGCAAGGTTTTGGCTACAGTCAAGAGCTAATTTGAGAAAACATAAATGCATAAGGCTCTATAAACTATCAATGAATCTTAATGTTACATTCGAGCGAAAGGACTACATCTGATTAGGGTTAAATAGAAAAGTCATGATAGTCCAGTACAGTAATTTCATGGATGTACACCCAAGTACATGTATGAAGCAACTTAAATTGTAAAATCTGACTTGTGGTTCAATTATGACCGAATTTCTATTGTATTTAGGTAGGGCTGTCTCTTTTTAGCTTCTCTTTAGAAATAAAGTGCAGGTCTTGATCTGAAGTTAAAATGTCCCTGCAGTCTCCTAAATTATTAAATGCATCTGCTGCAGGTTGATAGACTTGTCAGAGTCCTTTTCTAGTCCATAAAGACACAGGACAGTTGTTTTGTCTAGACACTCTGCCCTCTGTGTGAGAATTGAAATTCAAATCAGACTCTGTCTGTGATTCACCTCAACGCCTCTCGGTGATGTCAGGCCTGAAATGAAGTCCCGGGCCGAAGAAAGAAGCCTCTGAACGGGTTCAGTCAGAGGTCATGCTTGTGTCTCCTCTCTCTAAAGATATTTTAATTACATTTCTGCTTCACAAGATAGTTCTTATTCGGTCAGGAGGAGGGAGAGATGAAATGCAGTCGAGGTCATACGTATTAATTTAACATGAGCCTTTCAGCCTGCTGAGTCATTAGGATGCATTACTGCATGTATTTTTATCGCTAGTTTCTGTCTGAAGCACTTAATAAAAAGCTGACAGAATTCTCTGTGAGACTAACCTCTCAGTGTTCAAATCAATGGAGGAAAATGTCTTAGCAAAGATTTCATAGATCTAAAATTAAAAACTTAACTTTAAAAATAATACATTTTAGCCCTGTGATTGACTGCCGACCAGTCCAGGGTGTACCCCGCCTCTCGCGCAATGACAGCTGGGATAGGCTCCAGCCCCCCTGCGACCCCAAACGGGATAAGCGGAATAGAAAATGAATGGATGGATAACACATTTTTACCTTTGTAAACTTAGTACACTGTTTTTGTTTGTGTCTGAGTGATTGTAGTATAAAGACACCTGTGTCTAGAAAGTTCAGTTGCCGGTGAATCTGTATTCCTGGCTACCATTACACAGTGAAGACAAAGAACACCCCAAGCAACCAAGAAAAAAGGTTATTGAAAAGTAAAAGTCAGGGGGTGGATACAAAAACCTTTCCAGGGTATTGAACATTCCCTGGAGTTCAGTTAAATCCATCATCAATGGAAAGGAATATGGAAATAGCAGGAGTATTGCACATGTATAAATCTGTCTACATCCGGCCATCCTCAAAAACTGAACGACTGTGCAAGAAGGAGACTAGTGAGAGAGGCCACCAAGACACCTATGAATACTCTGAAGGAGTTACAAGCTTCAGCAACCGGGTTCTTCACCAGTCAAAGCTTTATGGGAGAGTGGCAAAGAGAAAGCCAATGTTGAAGAAAACTCATTAAATCTCACCTAGAGATCGCCAGAGGCCTGTGGGAGACTCGGTGGTCAAGTGGAAGAAAGTTCTTTGGTCTGATGAGACCAAAATGGTGCTTTTGGGCATCAGACAAGACGCCAAACACTGCGCATCACTACAAACACACCATCTCCACTGTGAAGTACAGTGGTGGCAGCATCATCCTGTGGGGGTGCTTCTCTGCAGCCGGCCCTGGAAGGCTTGTAAAGGTAGGGGGTAAAATGAGTGCAGCAAATATAGGATAACCTGAAGGACAATCTTATCCAGTAAAGAACACTGCAAGGAGCTTCATATGCCAACAGAGCTGTCAATCATGATGTTAAATATTCTCTTTTTCATCAAATATCTTAACAAAACTACTCTGAAAAATTCATTCTTGGATATAAATCAACAAGATGACAAACTATCACAGAAGAATGATAGTTTGACCCATGTCCCATCTGTTAACATGGAGGAGGTGGGGTTTATTACTTCAGCTGGTGGAGCTCTAAATATTTTTGGCTTCACTCCCAGGCAGCTGTTGTCACATGCTTATATAAAGTCTATGCTGTACACGACTGTAAACAACATTTAAGAGGAGTGATGTCAGTATGGTTTGTGACACTATAAAAAGGTGGGGTGGGTGCTGTTGCAACAGCTCAATTATCTTTTTTTTTCCTCCTTCAGGGACAATCCAGTTTGTTTACATTCTTGTGCCTGGAAAGCAGCCTTTAGCTTCTCCTTCCCCATGACATGAGGCTAATCTTGAAGTGTAACAAGCAGTTTGTCAATATACTAAAGTCACCGAAGAAAAGATACCACTCTGTTGTTATAACAAAGAAAAAAGCATGCAGCGTGAACATTGATGAGCAAAAACTGGATTTAACATCATCCAGTCATCTCTAGATACGAGTATGACAGTGTTGATTATGTATTCATAGATGAGTTGCATCAGCGTTTCATATCTGATGTCACATGGTCTATCCAAGCCGGTCTTGCTCCTTTCCACACAGCAAAAGGGACATGTTTAGGCCTGTGTTTACAGCTGCCACTTTTTGCACTGGTTCAATATAAAACCAGTCAAGTCCTGCATTTAAAGCACTCAGCACCCTGAGCTCAAAAGACGCCGACATCAGCTGTTTTTGTTGCTGCTCTGAAAGCACTCTCACTTGAAAACAGTTCAACTTTTGCTCTTCAGTGTCGCTTCTCCCTCTCCACCATGCTCATATTAAACAAGATAATACAGGAGATGTGTCACACGTTGGTGCTAGCATCATTCACTGAAAAAAATAACAGTTTAACTGCGGTTTTGTTGTCAGTGCTGCGTCAACATGTTTGAATATGGGTCTGTCTCTATGTAGCATCCTACAGCAGTTGCACTGTGTGATGCTTTGTGAAAGCTTTACTATAAAGGGCGTACACTTACATTTTGTGAATAATTCCAAAGGTGCAGCTTTAATGCTCCCCTTATTATGTTGTTGGCAAACACGCACTGGCGCAGAGACACTGAGCCATTATGCAGTTATTTGGGGGGAAACACCCTTTCCATGCAAATTGGTCTTATTGCATTAAACATTTAATGATAAGGATTGTGACAGCACTGCGTAAATAGAGTAAAGATGAACCTGCTGTTTGTGAGAGCTGGAGCAGGTGCGCTGCAGTTTTTACAAATGATGATGCAAAGATTAGGAACACTCTCCTATTGGCAGGTGTCAGGATTCATGTTGTTGACGTCATGTGAGGATGTCAGACTAGAGGACAATGTAAGAATATTTCTAAAATGCTAATCTTGTTGAATCATGGTTGTGGGGTGTCTTGGATGCATCGTTATTTGTCATACTACAAGACCATTTGTCGTTCCCGATGTGCAAAAACGGGCCCGAGGATTAAACGTTGGCTACAATGTTGCAGTGGGACCAAAATCTGGCAACTTTGTGTAGTCTGAGGTACTGTCCACACGGAGAGGAATTCAGGAGTATACGCAAAAGTTTTTTGTCGTATCGGCATTTCATCCACATGGAAATGACATTTTGGGAGGCCATTAACGCTACTTTTTGAAACCAGGTCCCAGAGTAAACAAATCTGTAAACGCTTAGCGTTTCGTCTCTGTGTAGACGGCCAACCGCATCTTTCTTGAAACGATTACATCACACATAGCATAGCCCACTTAAGCCACATGCGCATGTCGAACCAAAACAACAATGACAGAATACAAGGTTGTGTTCGTGCTGCAGAAGTGACTGAGCTTTTACAGCAAAATCTGATGCTCCTTTACCACCACGAGAACAGCAGACACCAGATGTTCTTAAATCCAACATGCAGAACAACCAGGGCAACCAGGATAAAGTTTGTGGCAGTGTTCTGTTATGTTCTTCTTTCTTTTGGTGCATTTCTGTGGCAGTATTACAGCATACAGGCTTGGCATATATACTACAGCGTTTTCAGCTGTTTTCAGTGGTTCCGTGCTTATGCGGACGTTACCTGAAACAATCCCATATTAATGGAAAACTTTTTCAAAATGAAACGGAAATATATCGTTTTCATCTCTGTGTGGACAGGGCCTTTAGGGTTTCCTTCATTCAGAGAGGAACCTTAACCCCGATGGTTTAAGTAAATATTTGATATGGGTTGTCAGAATCTGTGTGTGATACGGGTGGGATCTGACTTACCTGTTGCAAGGGGAGCGAGGTTTAGAAAAGAGTCCGATACAGGGCTCTGGTTTACGATAAAAACGTATGTATTTTTTGGTATGTGTTTACTGTGAGTGAACTTTCTAAGTTCACTGTTCTCTGTTCAGATTTAAAAAAAAATTATTCATCAATTTTCTAATGCAGGGGTTCATTTTTGTTGATGTGGTATTGAAACAGGTATCAACATTCTATCTACATTTGGATATTATTACAATTTTTATAGAACACCCCTTTCAGCCTGGTCTCTGCAAGTTTCTGTTTGTTGTTTGTTTTGTTACTTTTATGGCACCAAAATGCATCAAATTATTGACTAAAAAGCACTGTAACTTTATATCACTGTTAATTCTCCTGTCCACTGTAGTAAGTGACATCACAGTCGTCACATGTCTGCTAAAGGCCAATAGGAATGAGCCGTTTACAGTTTTGAATGGGTGGGAAATATCAAGTTACGCTAGCAAATTTGCTGGTAGCATAAAGTTTTGTATTTTAAGGGTGTTATTATGTTCAGTGTTATTAAAAATCTCTCCACATGACATTATCTCAACCTCCTCTTATTTAGCAGCAGGTCATCCAGTTGTAAACAAGCATCCTAAAAAGCTAAGACGAGCTAGTTGTGTTTAGCTAACAGCGGTAGCTAATAGCATTTATTTAACAGCAGTTAAGCCTGCTACAGGGTTAGAATAGTTAATCTGAAGTGATTTATGTGTGCTCTAAACTTGTTTAAAGCTCATGGTGTGTAAATCTCTACTTAAGTGAGCATGTCCATAACTAAATTCAAGCTTGTGAGAGCTAAATAATTAGCCTAACATTGGTTGATGAGATTTGTTGTCCTCTTCTCCAGAGCCCTTTAGAACACCAGATAAACCCACTCTGACTGGTTAGCTCCACTTTACTTCAAATCTAATTGTTGTTATTGGAGTCACACTAGAGCGTAATCTAATCCGCAGTGAAACACCATTTCATTCCTGCTCTTACTAAGAGGAGCTGATGTCTCAACTAGCGTGTTGTTTTTCCTCTCTGCTCGTGTAATGAAGCACGCCGGCGCTGACCTCCTCTCGGTGTAAACAGCAGGACTCCCCTGATATTGGCAATAACACCGACAGAGGTATTTAAACAGGCACAACATGAGGAGCCCCGACTAGGAGTTCATTAACTGCAAAGAAAGGAGACGCTGAATAATGAACTCAGCCCTTTTTAGCAGGGACCAGGAAGGGGCGGGGGTTGTTATATTGATGCTCCTCAATGATTAACACTCCAGACTCGCTGGTCCAGAGCGTCTAAATCTGCCTCGATTTCCATGGCAATCAGATGTGGCCCTTCACTGCAAGAGCCCCTGACATTTCTACAGCTGCAGTTTTCTGCCTGATCAGAGATATGTTGAACGGTGGTGCGTTTGTGGACCATCTGCCCCACAGCTGAGCAGAAGTTAAAGATAAGAGAGGACTGATTCCTTTTTACGGAGTCTGGGTTTCTGAGCCGTCTGCCTGTGAGCAGACATGCTTCTTATCTGGATCTCTGGGACGCCTCGAGGTACCTGTCTCAAATCTGAAGACGGAGGGGGCTACACTTTGTCTCGTCAGCTAAACTTGTGACCCATATTATCTTTAAGAAGAAGAGAGGAGTCAACAATTCAGCGCATCAGAAATCTTATCAGCTGTCTCCCTGCTGCTGTATCAGAGGCTCAAACAATCAGGTTTCGTGTTTTTATAAGAACCAGACTCTTAACTCCTGCAGTGTGAAGCCTCAGTGGGAGGGGGGGAGGGGAGACAGGGGTGCAGGGCTGAGCAGGGTTACGTCCCCTGGCCCTCAGAGCCATAAATCAAAATAAATTAAAGTCAGGCTCTCTCGGCACATATGGCGCCCTCAGTAACAAGACTTCACTGAAGCAGGACTGAGCTGCACCAGCTATTCATTAAAGTGCAACAAGGTTTGTGTTTAAATTAGCTCCTAAGCTCTCTGTAATGAGTCGTTGCTTTCAAACTAAATGTGATCAGAACCTAAGGAATGGTTTGGCTGGTAGTGGTTCCACTGGAACTACTGGCTGGGGGTCTTTACACAGGTATACAACTGCCAGACAATAAAAGTCAGTGGTGGATCACGAAGAAGACCTAGTTAACCTTTTACCCCCAAAATTAGGGCTATGAAAAGATTAACATTTTTAACTGTGATTAATTTCAGAAATTCTGAAATCGTTACCTTTTAATTGCATTTTAAATAACGCTACTTTCAGCCGTTTTGTGTCATTTTGGATTTCTCTACTGTCTCTGAGGTTAATTGACTTCCTGTTGCAATACAAACTTGCTTATTTCAGGTAGACTGAAGATTTTAGCATGAACTTAACTGTGGAAAAAGGGAAAAAGGAGCTTGTTATGGATTGAAAAGCAGACAAGGGGACAGTGAAAAGGTAAATGTTTGATAAGACAAGATGCAGATGACTCCTGACCTGTCAAATAAGCCGTCTGTGTAGTGTGCTAAAAGGGAAAATAAATCATGTGATTAATCCTGATTAAAAGAAACTAGTGCATGAATTGTGGACCTTAATACATCACGATTAACACAATTAATCATGACAGTCCTATCCATAACACACTATATGGCCACTAGTTGCAATATCATAGGAAAGTGGAAGCATTTAGGAACAACAGCAACCCTGCTACAAAGTGGAAGACCATGTCACAGAGTGGGGGTCAACGACTGCTAAGGTGGAGTGGTATAAAGCATTGTTTCCCCCCATTTTTCTTCATGTCAGGTGGGTGAGTCTGGGTTTATTAGTAAAGGATTGTTCAAAAGTGACGGACAAAATGGTAAAAAAAAAAAAAAAAAAAGGTTTAGCACAGCTGGAAGGTGGGCATTGAGGTCCATCACCCAGGCTCCAGGGAAACAATGAGCCGCAGCGGTGGGGAGCAAGCGCCCTCCTGAAGATGGAGGCTCCTATCACCAAGGTGAAAGTGCACAATGAGGAAACCGATGAGGTGGGTGCGGCAGGGAGATGCCGGTCAGGAGATGAGTCTGGACTCAAAACTTTAAAACAGTTTTCCATTCTGAGCTCCTCCACCAGTGTTCACTCAGGGCTCTGTGACAGTCAGAGTTGTTGCAAGGAGAGCTGAGTTTTGTGTTCCCAGCCCAGCAGATCAGATTAAAACTGTGGTGTTAAAGCATCCTGAAGCTTTGAGGCCTCTTTTAAAACAGTGTTTAGTTCTGTCATCTGACAAAGCTTAATGTGCAGTTCAATCAGCTTCTCCTGTAGCTCCTTTATTTTATTGCATTTACAGCAGATAAAATGTTGGTAATTCCTCTGAGCTGATTATCAAAAACATTTCACAGAGTTCACATCTCTGGGCTCTTTTATTGTCACCTGAACTAATAGCTTCCACTAAAGGGAAATAATCCAAACAGGTAAAGGTTGGAATCTGCCTCCTGTGTGCAGAGTCTGAGTGACCTCAGCTAACATGAGATTAAAAACTGGAAAAATGTAAACTGTAGTAAAACAGTCAATTACATCGATTTAAAAGTTGTCAAGAATTGATCAAATGCTTTAAGCTGAGTCAAACAAACAAATCTGAAGACAATAGAAGCAGCTGCCTCTGCTGACGTATCCCATCTGACTGTATTGCACCAACTGTGAAGTTTGGTGGAGAAGGGGTAATAGTTTAGGAGTTTTTTCAGGGAAGGCCCCTTGTCTCCAGTGAAGCCCAATTTTAATGCTTCAGCATACTAAGACATTTTGGACAATGCTATGTTTCCAACTTCGGGGCAACAGTTTGGGGAAGGCCCTTTTCTATTCCAACATGACTGTGCCCCAGTGCACAAAGCAAGGACTAGAAAGACATGGTTTGAGGAGTTTGGTGTGGAAGAACTGGACTGACCTACATAGAGCCCTGACCTCAACCCCGCTGACCACATTTGGGATGAATTGGAACAAAGATTGTTAGCCAGGCCTGCTCATCCAACATCAGTGCCTGACCTCATGAATGTTCTGCAGAATGAATGGACACAAACTCTCACAGAAACACTCCAAAGTCTTGTGGAAAGCCTTCCAAGAGGAGCGAAAGCTTTTATAACTGCAAAGACAGGGGACTCCATACTAAAGTCTGTGCATTTGCATGCAATGCCGTTATAGTCCCCTTTAATGTAATGGACAGGTGGCCAAAAACTTTTTTCCATATAGTGTATATTCTGTTCCTCCCATGTGCTGAGACTACAGTTCTCACTGCAAAGGTCACAGATCAAATCATAATCCTGGAAGATGTAACATGATGGTCATCAAAGATTTTAACCATGGGAAAAATAACTTGTTATGGATTGAAAAGGAAATAAAGGGACAGTAAAAAAGGTGAATTTTTGGGAAGACAAGGTGCCACTAGCTGCAAAGAAGTGTTTTCTGCTTTTTAATTCTGGGGTCAAAGCCCATCATGGAACACATCCAGTGTGGTCCAACTGAAATGTAAACATGTAAAAGGAAAACGATCTCCAACTTCCTGATCTTCCTGTGTTGGTTTTTTAAGATTATTTTGTGGCTTTTGCCTTTATTTTTAGATATGACAGCTGAAGACAGACAGACAGAAAACATGTGGAGAGAGTGGGGGAAGACATGCACCAAACAGCACCGAGACTGGGAATTGATCCTGAACCAGTGCACAGAGGAGTGCAGCCTCTGTATGTGGGTGCCTGCTCCACCACCCGAGCCAAACTTGCACCCCTAGCTGTGTTGGTTTGACTGTTAGTCGTTTTTTTTTTACTTTGTAGGAATTCAGAAGTACTGAAAAGCCTGGTTTGAGTCCGACTAACACAATTAGTTTGGAGCAGCATGTGAACATTTGTGACTGCACTCTCCGTGTAAAAGAACACTGAGTACCTGCTCTATCAGTACATTTTGATACTTGTTCTGGAGAATGTACAATTGGAGGTTATCAGGTTAAATTACTGTAAGAGCCCCCCCCCTCCTTCCACTCTCTTCCATATGGCAGTAAATTCACAGCCTCCACTGACTCTGAGCCAAGCTAAGCCTCTTATCACTTTCTCTCCCACAGTGCTCTTTTGTTCCTGTTTCTTTCTGTTAAACCTTGCATGTCAGATTTACTGATTAATTTTCCTACTTGAAGGGAAAACTACATTTACTTCTGGCAGAGTTTGGGAGTACAGTCTATAAAGCATGATAGATATCCTCAGACATGTTTCAGCTCATTTTTTGTCCATTGCATCTGATTAAAATATCAGATTGATGCAGCTTCTTGCAGAAATAATGAACTTAAACTCCTATTTGTGCTTTCCACCATCAGTCTGTGAGCATTCAGAGAGTCTGTGGCTCAGCTGAAGGGTTTTTCTTGTAAATTCATTTGATCTTCTTAGAAAAAGCTGACAGTTGAGTTTAAGCGGAGTAATCTTCTATCCTTCACATGTAATTAGCTCTGTCCTTCACACAGCTGAGTGACCCATGCGCTCGCTGGCTGCCATAACGAGGCTCATGTTTAAAGTCTGTGAGCGCTCAGTGGCACACATGTGATGAAAATACAGACTGAGTAGCAAATATTTAAAAGGAGGGTTTGGTTTGCCTGTGAAAATGTCACTTAAAATTGATGTCTACAAAGAAACTGAGGCAAGGACAAGATTTCAGCCATGGATGCAGTCTCATTTCTCTATGAATTATGGGACGTATGTAAAGATGTACGGGCTGACAGCTCCCTTAATTAGAAGCTAAATATCTGAGGCTCTCTCTATTCTGCATGACCAAAGTATAGGTCATAAGCTCCGCCTCCAGACTGATGGGACATGGATCAGACTACAGTAATTTAGATCAGTGGTTCCCAACCCAAATTTGAGAAAAGCAGTGGTTGAAAATCTGCAGCCTTACGTCATCCATCCTGTTGGCGAGGGAGCGGACACCCGGGATAAAGATGCTCAGTATGACAGGCTAGTGTGGGGCCGCTCTTAGCCTAGCCTGCAGCCCGACTTGTTTGCCCCGCTTCTGCCTTCTTGCACAACGCCATCTCTGCCTCCTCCCCACCCAGCTGTAGGTGTCATGCTGCTCCACATCCTCTTCCTTTCAGTCTCCGTGCATCCCGCTCTCCAGATAATCTCTGTCGGTAAAGATGTAAACTCCGTGGGCACGCTATCAGTTCTGATGTGAGTGTAGGGCTTTGTTTTGCTGCTAATTTTTTTTTTTATTACACTTTTGTTTTTTGTTTTTTTTTTGCTGCATATGTGAACCACGACGACATTGAATTTTTGAAATTATAAAGTCAAGATCAAACCACGGCTTTCAATTTGGCTTCTTGTAATGTTTTACTTCACAATGTTGTAAAATGTATGATTTTAATAATATGAAATTTTTTGACTCATTTAAAAATGTAACACTTTTTAAAACACCGAAATTTTGATTTTTTTCTTGTGAATTTATGAATTTTTGAACTCTTTATAAACCACCAACCCCCCCCCCCCCCAAAAAAAAAAAAACAAAAACAAAAAGAAATCCATAATTTTGCTTAAAAATTCTAATAAAAAAACCCTTATTTCATATTTGGGGGTTGCCCTAATATGCGGTAATGTATGTCTATCATTATGTTTTTAGTTATGGTTTCACAGAAAGAAATGCAAATCTACTTTTCACAATGTCAGAGCAGTCAAGGTCCCACGCCCACTTTGCCCACTCTGCCCACTCTGCCCACTCTGAAATCTTTGGTGCCCCACCTAGGGGTGCCTGGACCCTCGGTTGGGAACCATTTTGTGGTGGTATCTGAGGTAATCAATCAGATTTCTTGGGTGAGCCACACCTGGATACATCCAGGTTAAAAACTGACCTCTATGTCCTTTCCTTTATGTTATTCCCCACTTTCTCTGTCCAGTTTTCTACTCTAAAAAAGTCTAAAAAAGGTTCCTGCATTTGTATATAAACAGTTTTTTTTTGTCTCAGTTTGCTAATCAGAATGTAAATAACAAGCAGCATGCAGGTAAAAGGTCTCTGCCCCTTTTTTTCAGTCATCTGGGCCTAGCATGATTTGCTAAGCCCAGAATTAATATCATTATTGATTTCATCTCCAGACCATAGCCAGTGACCTGATATGTGACTACCTGGCTGTGAAGTTACGTATCAGGAGTGTATGCTGTTGTGGATTTTGCTCTTAAGAGAGCCTTGACGCCAGATCTGCTTCTGAATTTCATGTTTGTCTTTCAGTGAACAATGCCAGTAACAGATGCACAGACACACACTCATTGTCTTCTGTGATAATAACACACTTGAGCTTGTGCCAGTGATGTGGCTTTTAGAATAGCAAACAGCGATCACTCTGCAAACACAATGAAGGAAATCTGCATGAGTGCAAAATGTATCCAACAAACAGGTTTAGGATCCAACAATTTGGGAAAATATTCTGATTGCAGTGTTTAAACCCCATATTGCAATTGCAATTTGATATTCAATTATTTCCCAGCAAACACAGCAATAAATGATTCTTTGCTATAACTAACATCATATCAGATTAACTTAGGGCCTGACAAAATTGGATAAAACACCTAACTATGATGATTCTGACTGGTTAAACAAATTGGAAACAAAGTTTATGACAAAGGTCGCTGACGGGGAAACTAACAAAAACTGCAGTCAAAATGGAGTTGACACAAAAAGGGTCTTTGATTTCTAAAAGAGGGCAGGGGATTATGTTTCCACACTACCACCCACTGATGCTGCGTAGCTGATGAGCCTTTAAAAAAACACACATTATGTAAGACTGTTGCTGCACACTACATGCAACCACAGGGTAGTGCTGTGTCTACAGTTTCTTAAAAAAACACTGAGAAACAGCAAAAGGTTCTGAAATTACAGCTTTACTACACTTAATGCTTTGTCGTCGAGGTCGGGGTGCTCTGTGAAAGATCAAGTTCATGAGTTGTAAATACGACTTTGGGAGAAGTTTCATTTGCCACTTCCAGTCAGAAGTTGGGAAACAAGTCAGAATACGAGTTACGACAGCAAAAGGAACGCAGCATTAGTCTATCAAAAGGATAGATGAAGTTAAAATCAGACCCAAAACAAGGACAGGTGGGAGTCACTTAATTAAGGGGTAAGTAAAATCATGTTTTTGATTTTCACCCATACACACGCAAAGGCACTCAAACCAATTTTCTTTCTAAAAGAGAGGGTCGACTGACATTGTTGATCCTCTGCTACACACCACCCAACTGACCTGAGCCACAACCTGCTCCCTTTAAAGCTTCTCAGACCTGCTGATCACCAGCAGCTCTCAGCTGGGAGCAGCCGTCTCAGGTGAACCCAGTTTCCCTTAATGAGCAGCATCGATTCTCACCAAGTTTTGTGGGGAAATTCGTCAAATTTCCTACTAATCTAGCCACTCATAACATTAATAAGAAAAATGTAGAAAAAGGAAGAAATTAGGATTTTTATGGACTATTCTAAAAAATGGCACTTGAATGATTGCATGATATGTAAGCATAACATATCTGCTGCAGAAAAAGTTTTAAACTGGTATTTTGACACAAATTTCAGCTTAAAGAAATATTGCACCCTCTGTGATTTGAAAATTACAGCAGGCCAGAATAAGATTTTATCTCATTTTTTATTAATTCTCGGACCTTTTTTAGGATTATGGCATTTTTTCATCACCGGTCCTGCCAAAAAAAGTAATCTTTCCTAATTTCATCTTTTAAGCTAAAAAAAAAAACCAAAAACACACACACCACATAAAAAAGTTGTATCTTACCAGTTTAAAATTGTTTCAATTATTACCTTTTGGGCTCTCAGGGGTTTCATTAAATGAGATAGATATGGAGGAAATGTGGGGAGAGAGAAAGGGGCATCATATTTACCAAAAAGTGACAGGATTGTGAATCAAACATGCAACCTGTGCAAGGACTTTAGCCTATTTTTATTGTGCCCCTTCTCCATCTGAGCAAAAGAAGGTTTTAAAGTGTGGTTTAAAACATTTAATCTGTGCTAGGTAATGCAGAAGGCTGATGGTCGAAGGTTGATGATGCTGTCTGACAGTTTACAAAGGAAAAGATAACCCAAAGTTGAGGATTCAGCTCGTGGTGCTGCTCCCACCATGGGAGTGTCTGGAGTCATACGACCAAAATATCAAACATGTCAGAAATCCAGCCTGTCGGGCTGTAGTCAGGCTGTGATTGGCTGTCGTATCTCTCCGTAGACAACATGACATTTGACGCACAATCTGACTGAAATTTGGCGTGACTTCCAAGCGAGTCGGATGACTCAGAGGTGGTGGCAGAAATGGATGAAACTGGCACTTTAGTGAGTGGTACCAAAGCGAAGTACTTAAATCTGAGCTATGATTTGGCTTGGTAGGTATCAAGTGTGCTGGTACTGGTACCATATCAGTAGGGTTGTAGTACTCAAGAACGGTCTTGGTCTTGAGACGACATTTTGAATGTCTTGGTCTTGCCTTGGACTCGAGAGCATTTTTTACTCGGTCTTGGACTGGCTGGACTCAGGATTTTCCATCAAGACTGGTTGCGACCAGCACTGATCTGCTATTCTTCTCCCTCATTGATGTGATAATAAGGAGTAACACTTGCTAAAACAACAAATAGCTACACCTGCAAAAACTCAGACATCAGTTTATCTTATTTCTATCCAGAAATACCTCTGAACACTTACTTTAGGCCTCATTCACCTGGCAAGAAGTTAGTTGAACAAATTTGTTGAGATCTGAAATTTTTGATGTTGTGCTTGAAAGAGTTGCAGACACCTTGTTTACATCCGTCAAATTTATGATGAAGAAAACTAAAATAAAGAGAGAATGCTCTTTAACGATTCAACTTTGTCATGGTTATTTGAAATTGATTTTTATGGACTTGGTCTTGACTCAGTCTTGAGCCCCAAAAGTCTTGGTCTTGTCTTGGTCTCGGTACACTCTGGTCTTGGGAGAGTCTTGGTCTTGGATAGTGTGGTCTTGAGAGCAACACTACATATCGATATTGTTTTCTGACACCCATCCCTGATCACAGCACACACTGAGAAACTCACTACGGCAATGAAGAGTTTGGATGCTGTTATAAATCACCAATAGAAGCTGTGGAGAAGACAGGAAAGCATAATGGCAACTGCTAAGAAGTCTTAATACAAAGAAAAATTCCTGGTGCACCAAGGGGTAAATGTAGAAGTGGTGGTAATGCAAACTGAATCATACCTGCGCACTTAAAGCTCGAAAGTGAATCAATGGGAGCCTGGAGATGAAGTCTAACCTGGTAACAGAAACCAAGAAGGGCAGGGCCCAACAAAGGGCTGATTCTCAGTTCTGTCTTGCTTGTGTAAATTGTTTTCACGATGTCTAATCTACACTGACTACATGCATCTTTAAGAAGTAGTGCTTTTGCACTGCTTGTATTTTCATGCTCAGGTATGCTGTAATGTCCTGTAATGTGCTCTGGCTTTATTGTCGAAGAAAGCCTTTGTAAAGAGACAGATCTCATTCAAACAACAATGGAAACCTGTTTTTCACCTTCATTTGCATTTTCAGTCACATTTCCTCCCAGATTTAATCCCCTTGTTTAGTTTTCTTTACATAGTTAACCTGCTTTGTACATGAACTGGTTTCACTGGTCTTTTCTTTACTTTGTTCCTTATTTTAACACTTCCTGCAAACATGTTTAAATAGGCATAAAGATCAGACACACACTCATACATTAGAGCCTTTAATCACCTTAGTGCCAATATTTGACTCCAAAAAAGAAAATGACATATCTAGCACAATGCTACAAAGAAACAAATATTGTAAAATTCTATGATTTAAAAAGACAGTTCTAGCCATGGTACTATTTTTGTTGTAATTTGCAAAACAAAGGCAGCTGTTTTGGAAGATTAAATTCAGCATGGATGCGTTCTTTCTCTTTAAATTTATTCTGAGAAACCATAAAGCGGCCACAAAGAGGTTTAAAATCCTTTGAGCCGCACTCCAGTTGCACAAACGAGAACAGACTGATAAAGTCTCTTTTTTTCCTGCAGTGTGAGCTGAAACCCGAGACAAGAGTCCCAAAGTCAGATCTGAGCTCCGAGACTGGAGCCTCATTAGCAATCTATCTTTGTGGCCGTGGAAAAAAAAAGAGGAGAAAACACAAAGTAGCTTTGTCTTTGGGCAGCGTTTGATATGCTGCAGCGGGGCCCCTGAGCCCTGAGATGCGGCGAGGACTGAAAGAAGAGACTTCAAAAGTAGCCAGTGTGCACCTCCACCTGCGTCTGACACTGCAGGAGGCACAGACAAGGCCTTGTGCTGCGTGAGGAGAAGGCAATTTGAATGGCGCCCAGATCGCTGATAACCCCGAGCATCTAAAGCCACAAATGCATTTCAGAAATCTGATTTTATGCAATAACTGGCATGAGACCAAACCTTTTTCTATCAGCTTGTTTAACGTGTAACAGGAACTCCAGTGTGGGGATTTCAGGGGAAGTTTTTCTTTCCTCCAGCTGTTGTGTCAGCGTTTGTCATGTGTATTGACTTTGGAAAAAACTGAATGGAAGGAAGAGTGAATGAAACAGGAAGAACAAAAGAGAAGCTTGCTAAGAGAAAAGATAAACACTACAGATAAAGAAGAGTCATGCAAAAACATATGCTGAAAAAGAACAATTTTCTTCATTTTTAGCATTAATAGATTACACTCATTTGCCAGGATATTGCACGAGAAACGCTGTTATTATTGCTTTAGAGTATCATCAGCTGGATATGAACCCTTGCTGTTCAGGGCTTCAGAAGGCCTGGTGTTGGGGATTGTTTTCCACTTACTGACCAAACAAAGAACTGTTCGTTCATATGCACAATTAAAGCCAAAGAGAGATGGCTGACCGTTGAGGTGCGTCTGCTATTTGATATCTATAAATTTTAGATCGTTATGCCGCTTATAGAATACCCACAACAACCTATAGAGCAAGCAGACCAAGTAGCGCCACTATCCCGATGCCACGTACTTAAATGCTTCCCAAATATAAACACCACTTTACCTTCATCTCAGAGATTTATCTCTCATTCTTTTCCTTGTTTTGAGTTTTTGCTGCAGTTGTAAGGCATGCTAGAACAGTCAGCCGAGGATTTTGGTCGTCCTCCATGTTTGCTTTTCTACTGAAGTCATGTTTGATCGCGCAAGTTTCTGTGAGATTTCGTGGGAAATCCTCACTTTCAGAGCATTGATACAGACTGCAGGTGCACAAATCTTTTCATTTATTGCATGCTGTTTCACCATACCATGCCTACAGGGATCTACCTCACATAATTTGCATTATTTGAAAACATTCTGAGGCTTTTCAGATGGTTAAAAATCTTTTTTCATAATTTTTTAAATCCAATTTTGGCCTCTCTTTGGTAATTTTAGACACATGCTGTATGCCTAATTCTTTCATGCACCTAAAATGAGTATGCTGAGGCCTCTTGGAGCAGAAAGCCCCGGGCAAATGCCTACTTTTGCCGAGTGGTAAAACCACTTATTATGTTCAATACCAGACGCTGTCTCTCTACAGCTTTCCTCTGCAAATGAAGTCAAAGGCCCATAAAAAAAAAGACACTCTGGGCACATTTCATGTGACTTCCTGTGAGTCTCAAATTAGAAGCTATTACTAAGCCCAGTGTTGTCTGTTGCTCATGAGTTACAGAAACAAACACGGTACATAAACAGAACAGTAGGCTATATGACGTTGTTTCTTGACGCCTTAATGCGTTCTACAAGTTCTGCAGCCTCCAGCACAATCGCCTCCCCCACAGGGCGCAGCTGTGACGTGTTTGTCTCAGCGAGGACCTGTTCAGCCTGAGCAGGTGCATCCTCGTCCTGCAGGAAGCGTGTGCTGCAGGCTTGCACACTCTCTGACACACAAACACGTGGGCCGGAGGATTCTGGGAAGGAAAAGCTTGCAGCGAACAATCCTTCATCAGCTATTGTCAACATCTGCATCTCGCTGTTTTTGTTTTTTTTTCTCTTAAATGCTGCCTGGAGAATTTCACGCAACATGTCTTAGCATGACAAATAATGTGACATTTTTAGGGCTTTCTCTGTAATCCTGAAGTGCTTTAAAACCCCGATCTGGGAATGCTGACAAAATATCTCCTCTGTTTGGATTGGTTTTGTCTTGCAGCATGTTGGCGTTTCTATGAATGGTGGAGCTGATAAGGCTATTTTAAATTCTGAGTAAAGCTTTATTTTTAACATCCACGATTGAGAGCAGACAGCACATTTTGCTCAAACACCCTGAGGACCTTGGCTGACATCGTAACCTGATAAGATGAACTAAATGGAGCCTGAGGAGGAAATTCAGTCACTACAAGCAGAACAGAAAAGAGGAACAGGTTGTTAAACACTTGGTTTTAGGGTAGTGAAATCCAAAGATGTTCTCAGGGTGTGAACATATCACTTCCTCCATGCATAGATAAAAGCATGACAAGAATATAGATGATAGGGGTCTGTCTAATAGATGCCATGTTTGTTTACAGCTTTGCACATTTAGACCTATTAATACTGAGACTAACCTGACACACCAATGGATTTGTTTTACACATCCATCTGGGAAACCTTCAATTCTAAGCTTTTGGGAAAGGGCAGAGGATTTGAAAAAAAACTTAGATGTGTGTGGATGAACGCTCTGTCTTTCTTTACAGGCCAATCAGAGCAGAAAAACATGTGACATAGCCACGACCGAGATGCGCGTGCGCAGCTACCGAGAAATAACACGAACCATGGTGACTGTAGACATGTCAGTACATGACTTTTGTCATTTTTGAAAAGAAAACAACTCAATGCTGTTCTTTGTTCTTCATTTAACAAAGAAATGTCGTCAAGTTCTGATAAAACTGGCACTTTAGCAGCATCCACGTTAATCTCTTCTGCCATAGTTGCACCAGCCTCTTGTTGCTGCTTGCTTACGTCACGAATCTGCTGCACCTGAAAGTACTGCCCCTCGTCGCTGATTGGTCCTGTCACTTTCTAAACGTCCCCAAACGGTTCAGACGGGAGCTTTGTGAGATGGATTCGCCAGTGAGAAACAAGGAAACGGGCATGTCCATCTGCACTGCAAGGTTTTACTGTGACTGTATTGATTTTTGAGCCACTGGAGGTAATGAATAATTGCACCAAATGCAAGAATTCAAATATTGTACTCTTTTGTTTTCCCTGTAGTTTCAGAGTTTACGTCACTCTTTTAGGAACAAGAAACAACATGATTTTGGGCCTCCATGCGCCCTTAAATATAAATACAATGCAGTTTAGTGCTACGATGTAATTTCTTCTATTGATTGCAGGATTTATTTTTTGAATTAGTTTGATTAAAAGAAATCTCCTAGTATGCATTTAGATGGTTTGCAAATCTGCCAAGAAGAAGAAAGAAGAAGAAGCAACCATGTCAGCCATTTGGTTCATTATCTTGGTGATGATTTTTTATATTTCAAGCATTTTATTAAAGGAGTTCATACTTTGCAACTCTGCTTGCTGACTGAAACTTGTGATCTGTTAAGGTGAGTCACAACATGATGTTTGTTGACGAGATTCTAATGATTTCCAGGGTGTATTTTGAGAAGTGTGGATAAACTGCCAAACCAAAGAAGTTCTGCATTTACAGTGGCGTCTTATATCTGCCTCAACTCGTATCGGAGCATGGTTACACTCACTTCTCCTGCAAAGTAGGCTAAAGCTCAAGCTCAGTGCATTTGCATTCACAGTAGCCAAGCAGAACTGGACTCCAGGAGTGTACTCAGATCTGGGCTCAAGACCTTTAATGTGAAAGCAAAACAAACAGACTGATCTATGTTCGAAGTGACAATGAGAAGTATTCTAAAACTGGAGCAGTGGGCACTATCAAGCCAAAAATGTTCGTTGTAGGTATGGAACAGGAACCTGAACAAGAGTGAACCCCAGATTCCACAATATTTGACTGCTGTGTTGTGTTGTGTTCAGCCTGGCAGTGTGCACCCTACACTTCAAAGCAGGCAAAATAAAGCAAAGCTTGCAGCTTTATAATATCCCTTAAGTGCTATTTACCTTGCAAAGCAGATGGATACGCCTGTTTCCTTGTTTTTCACTGGTGAATCCATCTTGCAAAGCTCCCGTCTGAACCACTTCGGCCTGGTTAGAAAGTGACAGGAACAATCAGCAACGAGTGGCAGTACTTTCAGGCGCGGCAGAGTCATGCCGTATGCAAGCAGCAACAAGAGGCCGGTGCAATTATGGCGGAAGAGCTTAGCTTGGATGCTGCTAAAGCGCCAGTTTTATCAGAACTTGACAACATTTCTTTGTTAAAAGAAGAACAAAGAGCAGCAGTGAGTTGTTTTCTTTTCAAAAATGACAAAAGTCATGTACTGACATGTCTATAGTCGCTATGGTTCGCATTATTCCTCGTTAGCAGCTACGTCACGTGTTTTTTGCTCTGATTGCCCCGTAAAGATGTAACAGACAGAACATTCATCCAATCAAACACCCTGAGTTAT
Organism: Cheilinus undulatus; assembly: GCF_018320785.1. Taxonomy (NCBI): domain Eukaryota; kingdom Metazoa; phylum Chordata; class Actinopteri; order Labriformes; family Labridae; genus Cheilinus; species Cheilinus undulatus. Next base: position 45,695,467 of record NC_054872.1, read on the forward strand.
TTTCAAATCCTCTGCCCTTTCCCAAACGCTTAGTATTGAAGGTTTTTCAGATGGATGTGTGAAACACATTAATCTGGCATGTCAGGTTAAAGTGCTATACGATCAGGCATGAATAAAGAAAACACATTAAAAGAAGTTTCCCTGCTTTTCTGGGGTTGAAATGTCATATCTGTTTTGATGTCTTGTTGAAATACTAATGGGATATAACATTGTGAGTTTGCACTGTTTTATTTTCAAAATTGACCAAATCCTCTATGTCAGTGGTTTTACTATATGTGGCCCGTGGCAAATTCTAAAGGCTAGAGCTCTGCGCTGGACTCTTGCTGGATTTCTGACCACTCCTACATCGCATGCTGTCCACTTCCACCCACACATGCAGGTGTGAACAGTCCTGCCTGCATTCCACAGGGATTCTGACTATTTGTGTTAAATATTCAGAATAACAGACAGTGAGTTTCATTAAAGGAATGGTTATATTATTGTGTTCACTCAAGCACCACCTCGACAAACATTTCCTCCCTGAATGAAGGAAGGCTCTAAGAAAACAACAGCAACACTCACATCCTTGTCATGCATAACGCCACCACACATGGAAAAAAGAGCAGGTGAGAGTCCCAGACTTATTTAGCTCCTGGTTATGGCTTAGTAATAGCAATGTCAAAGTAATATTTATGTTATATTCACATCATTTATCATAATCAATTTTCAAGTCATAGAAAGGTGGAATTGTAGTTGTTGTTGGAATCATGATCTCTGGAAAGTTTGGGCGTCACAAAAAACAGCAGTGCACTGCCATCAGCTCTTAAGCCGGGTGTACACTGGGTGATTTTCCTGCAATTTTCCTCCATTATATGTATACATCTATGTTTGCATCATTTGTGAAATGTTACATCTATAAATACACCTATGAATGCTATCTCTGTGCAATAACACAGTCATATACATGTATGTATTTGCAAATTCTGTGCAATAGAGCTTTGCAATTCAATCTTATCTGCACTTAAATAAACAAGCTAAGGGCAAATGTTCAATTTACACAAACACACCAATAATTATGTCAGCACTGTTGAACTTTACCATCTGCCCTATAAACTTTAACACCTTGTGCACTTTAGCTGTGATGATGCCTTTATTCTTAGTCAGTATTAAGCATTGTCTTACATTACATTGTGCACATTAATGTAATGTTTATGCTGATTTATGAAGCATGCCATCCTTCATTTATCTTCAAGCACCAAATCTAATCATGAAGTTTGTTCTTGTTTTGTTTCTGAATGTAGAGGTGAGCTGTCGGCATCTCCACTCTCTGCTGCATAAAGAGTCAACGTGAACCTGACCAGGGACAGACCCAGAGGACCAACCCAGCCCCCCAAAACAATGAACGGCTATTTGTCTCTTCAGCCATTAATGGAAAGTTGCATGCAAGCAATTTTTTTCTTCAAGATGATTTTATGAGTATATTGTTGCTTTCATTGGAATGATTTTCTGCCTTTACTACACTAAAGGTTGAGTGGCTGAGTCATCCTTATTTTTGGATGTATTTTGGTATGGGGCCTTCAATTTAAGTTTGGACACCCCTACTCGATGCCTTCCAGTGTCTTTCTTCCTGTCCTGGCTTATCTGCTCTGTTTAGGCTTGCTGTGTGTTGGCAGTGTGCTTGGCACAGTGTTCAGGAAGAGCAGAGGGGAGTTCAGCACTGACTAGAGACGGCCATGACTGTCTTTGGATTGCATGGCATGGACAAAATGTTGCACATAAGAATCCTAATAAGGATCTAGGTCCCTTTGTGCCTTGGATCACTGTCCTCCTCAGACCTCCATAATCACGTCCTTACTCTGAACACCTCAGTTTAGTTACAGGACATGTTGTATTGAAAGGCTGTTTGCCTGTTTCCTTGAAGTTAATGCCTAATCAGCCCAGGCTGCGTACTCCAGGATCTGGCTCTCTGGGTACCCCTTCCCTTTGTGGGAATCTTTCTGTTTTAAGTCCGTGTGTTATCCTTTGATTTTGTTGCTATTATTGCACGCTAAAAAAGCTGCACAAAGTTGTTTTAAAGGCTGATATAATTTGCAAAGAGCCCCCAAAGTCCCAAAAGACAACACAACTCAATAAAAGCAGTTTCTTTTATGAAGCTGTGTAAACAGAGACTCTTTGGACCCAGAATATGAGACATTTTTATCAAAGCAGAAGAAGGTGCCTGCTGTGACTCAAAGCGAGGTTGATGAGAACAATGATCCTGATTTAATGCTCTCAAAGATAATAAAAGTTTAAAAATTCTGCAGTTAGATGCACTCTAGTGCAGTGGTTCTCAACGCTGGGGTCAGGACCCCATTGGAGGTCACGAAACACTAAGATGGGGTCTCCAGATGTCTTGAAAAAAAAACTTTAAATATTTTTCAAAGTACACTATTGTCATTTCACACCAATTTTGCCAAATTTTAACAAGTTTTTCATCACTTTTCTCCACCAATTTTAGCACATTTTTGCAACCAAAAACCCATTTTTGTCCATTTTAAACCCTTTCCATCGCTTTTTTTCCGCCCGTGTTTGCCACCACAAAACCAAATCTTGCCACTGTCCGCCTGTTGTTGCCTCTGTTGACCAGTTATTGCCACTATTAACCCCTCTTTACCCCATTTTAACGCCATATTTTACTTTCTGATATGCCCGTTTTTGCCAATTTAACCCATTTCAGCCAGTTTCTTCCACAGTTAACCCTGCCAGTTTATATCAATTTTTCATCCTGTTCCACCAAATTTCCACCTTTTTTTTTTTTTGCCACTTTAATGCCATTTTAGGCACTTTTTTATCCCCCTTTGTATGCCTGTTTTTTCCACTTGAACTAATTTTTGCCATTTTTTGGTGATTTTTTTCCCCACTTTTTTAATTTTTTACACTCCTAACCCATTTTTGCTACTTTTAAAATCCAAATTCACCTCCTTATCCACCTTGTTTTGCTGTGTTTTAAAGAAAAAGGATTTTACAAGAGGACTCCTTACTACACAAATGAATAGAAAGATATTTGTTTTTTTTTATGAGAGTGGTTATTATTCAGGTTAAATATAAAATATGGATACCACAGAGTAACTTTACAATAGACCCTGATTTTATTGGCCCCCATTTTGGCTGGGCTCCAGAAAGCTCTCCCATTTATCCCCCCTTATGGGCATCCTTGTCTGCACATGACTATTCTTGAATGTGCACGGCTGTGTTCAACCATCCTCAGATGCAGTGGGGGTCCCCGATCTCTGCTTTATTTTTTGGGTCACGGGCTGAAAAGGTTGACAACCACTGCTCTAACATACTGTTAGCACGTTTTTTGGTGGTTGCATGCCACCAATACTTTCATGATTATTCATAAAGTATTTCAGCAGGCTATTTTAAGTTTCTTACGTGACTTTTTTAGAATGCTGTTGCTTGAAAAGTGAGAAGAATTGCAGCAGCATGTTGCCTGTTAGCTCCAGCTGCCACACGTGCCTTCATGGATGCTGCTGTTCTATTTCTGCGGTGGGAGCTGTGAGAATATGCTGGTTTATTTTGCTGCCACGATGATGCCCTCAGCTGTCCCATCACTCAGCAGGGGAGGGGAGCATACCCAGTTCTTCCCCTTTCTCCTCCCTCTCCTCCACCCCCCAATTTTCTCTTTCACTCTCAGAGATGAGCGGTGGCTAGACGAGGCAACTAGGTCAACCTCCAGCTATTAAAGTCCCGTGTCCCTGTAGAGACAGCGGGACAAATGGGTCCTACTTGAACGCAGACACAAACAAAGGCCTTCACATCCATCAGAGACCTCAGCCCCACTTGCATCCTAATGAGGCGGGAGCGGAGGGAAAACCGCTCTGTGTTAGCATGCTCGCTGACCAGGAAACACAATGGGTTACACAATTATTCCTGGGATGGTAGCTGTGATAAGGATGGGAAGACATTTTAATCAGGGTTACTGTGTGTTTATGGCTGGTACTCTTTAAAAAGCCTTTCAGCTCCATCCAACAATTGCTCACAGTCACACACAGAGCGGTCAAATCAGATAAAGCTTCCAGGAATTAGCATTTCATAATAGGGATGTCCCGTCCCTCCTGTTTCTGATTGATTAGGAGTGGTCTCTCTAAATGAAAGTCTGAATTATTCAAGCACACTAGGGCAGGTCCTACTGTATTCATTTCCTGTTCAATCAGAGCGTTTGACAGCCATTTAGGAGCCACTGAATACATCACTAAAGAGTAATGGGAGACTATCTTAGAGAAGTAGAGCACTAAAAATAGACGGACATCTTTAAAGGATAGGAGCTTCATTGAAAACTTGAAATTTTCTTTCTTAAAGGGATAGTTCACTTTTTGATGTGGGGTTGTGTATCTGTCATCAGTAAGTGCATTAGCCACAGGAGATGCTACTCAGCTCAGCATCTTAACTGAGATGCTAGTGAGAGTGTCGGCACCAGCAGTCATCGCCGCCCATAAGGGGGGATAAAAGGGGGAGCTTTCTGGGGCCCAGCCAAAAGGGGAGGAAACCCATGGTCAGTTGTAAAGTTAATATGTGATAAACATATTTCATATTTAACCTGAATAATAACCACTCTTATCAAAGCAGTTTTCCGTAAAGACGGGATTGTTTCAAGAAATATCCACGTAAGCATGAAACCACTTGAAACGAGTGAAAACGCTGCAGTGCATATGCCAAGCCTGTACGTGGCGCTGTGTTGCTGCCACGGAAATGCACCAAGAGAGAGAAGAAGACCACAGAAAACTGACACAAACTTTCTTCTAGTTGCCCTTCTGGTTGTTCCCCGCGTTGGATTTAAGAACATATGGCGTGTGTGTTTCGCGGTGGTGGTAAAGCCGCATCAGAGTTTTCTGTAAAATCCAAAACAAGCTCAGTAGCTTCTGCAGCATGAACACAACCGTGTAGTCTGCCATTATAGTTTTTGCCGGACCCGCACAGCGCCTTAAGGGAGCAACTCTGTGTGTGATGTTATCGTTTCAAGAAAGATGTGGGTAGCCCTCCACACGGAGACAAAATGGTAGTCGTTTATGGATTTATGCACTCTGGGACCCGTTTTCAAAAACTATCCTTAACAGTCACCCACGGTGCCGTTTCCGTGTGGATGAAATGCTGATACGACAAAAAAACTTTTGCGTATACTCCTGAATTTGTCACCATATGGGCAGGGCCTTAGTCTTAGTTGTAGTCTTTAAATGAAATGCATTTTAGTTTATAGTCACGTTTTAGTCATTTCTACCATTTAAAGTTTTAGTCTAGTTTCAGTCGATGAATAACTCAAAACATTTTAGTCTAGTTTTAGTCCAAGCATTTATTTTCTCGCCTAAATCTAGTACCAAATCATGGTAGTGTGTTCATTACACTCTGCCAAACCTGGGGTCCCCGCTTTCTACAGCTGGGATGCAGAATAGCTACAGATGCATTGTTTTTTGACGTTTTATCCACAAATGTCACAGCTTTTGAATATCTGACGAAAATTACATTACATTTTATTCTAGTTGTAGTCATTTTGACAGAAACTAAGTTTAGTTATTGTCAGTTTTAGTCATCAAAGATCTATTTTTGTTAGTCTTAGTCTAGTTTTTGTCATGGAAAAAAAGGCTGTCGACGAATAGTTTTAGTCATAGTTTTAGCTGACGAAATTAACACTGTATCAAAAAAAAACAAACAAACAAAAAATATTGATTTATGCTGCAGTAAAAGAACCATTTCCAAAATGTAAACCTCTTTTCCTAAATCAGAATGACCTTTTTTGTGGATTGGCTCATGGACTAAACTACATACTTATTAATTTCAGACTTTGAAGCTAAGCCATGATATGCACAAACGTCAAAATACCAGAGAAAAAAAGAGAAGGAACTGACATAACTCTGAGGCAAAAAATAATCTAATAAGTGCAAAAAGAGACCAAAAAAGGTTGATATTAGAAAAAAAGAAAAGGGTTACACAGCGGCAAAAAATGGCAGGAAAAAATGAAGAATGTGTTGAAAGAGGAAAAAGGCCAAAAAAAAAAAAAAAAGTGTCCAAAATGGGAAAAAAATAGTAGAAAGCTGATAAAAAGTCTCAAGAATTGGTAAAATGTGTCTAACATAAGCAAAATGGGTTAGAAGGGGCAACAATAGGTTACATAGACAAAATTGGCAAAAAGTGGCAAAAATTGCAGAAGCTTAAGAGTAAAGGTGTTTAAAAAAAGGGCAAATAGTGTTTAAAAGTGGAAAAAGAAGGAAACATTGGTTAAATATGTCAAAAATGGGCTAAAGTTGGTAAAAAACGGGTGGTAAGTGGTTACCGAGGCAAAAATGGGCAGCTAAAGTGAAAACTTGTTAAAATTCAGTGTTCAAGGTGGACAAAAGGGCAAAAAGTGGCAAAAAGTGGTAGAAAAAGTGGTTAGACAGTGGCTAAAAAGGGCTCATAGAAGCAAAAAAGGGTTAAATTTGTCAAAAATGGCAAAAAAAAAAAAAAAAAAAGTGGTGAAAATGGATGATAAGTGGTAACAACAGGTTACCTCGGCAAAAAATGGGCTGGATCAGGATCATTAACTCCTATTGATAATGACATCCTTATTGATACTCATTATTGATCTGAGTCCTGATTGATTCTACTATTTATATTTTTCACTTGTTTCTTGGAAAATCAAAATTTTTATTTAATTTTAGATTCTTATTTGTACTAGTTTAAAGGGTTCATGTTTTGTGGTTATCTATTTAATGTTTATATATTCTGTACACTGTTGTGCCATTTTATGCTGTTAAATGTACATTTAATGAGAGTAAACTGAACTAAGCTCCACCCACTGCTTTTTCAAATCTGGAGGTATGTGTTGGCACAGTTTCCCATCATCCCCTTGGGCAGAGTTGTAAATGTGTTTTTAAATGTTTAGTTGTGTATGAATGTTGCCTGTTGTACAGTGATCCCTGCTGTTTTTTTTTGTTTTGTTTTTTTTTTTTACTTGTACTCTGATCGGTGGTTTTTGTTTTTATTGTTAATCACATTTGCACCATGAGTGACGATATCCACTGAGTTAGAGTTCCCACTTGTGACTTTGGCTGCTCCTGAAGAACACAGTAGGAATTCATCATTAGGATGAACATGCTATGAGGGTGACTCTGCTTTGTTCTTGCCAGAGAAGACCCACCTTACCACGGATTTTCCAGAGTTACTGCAGTTCTGTCATACTGTAAAATACACATGTGGACAACATTGATGGTATCGCTCCTAAAGAAAGAAAACCCCACAATGGTCACTGAAATAACTTAAAACTAAATGGTTATCGAGATATTTTAATAAAGCCACAAAAATAAACAAAGTTTCATAACAATATATCTAAAAGTTGTACAGATAATCCAGTCTGTACCAAACAGATGAGAGGAATAGTACAATGCATAAAAGGCCAACCTTGTGTCTCTGTGCTGACGTGCTGGATACACCCTCTCAGCAAACAAACGTCCATTACTCACTGGATCACACACCATGATGTCACTGAACAAACAGTAACAAAGCCAGTGGGCCGATGATGAAGAACTTCCTGCTCCACAGTTTGTTGGTGCTCTAGAAGCAGGTGCAGTGAGCTCAGACTGCCGGGACAAAAGTGTAACTCTAAACCTGAAATTATGGGCTGTGAAGCCAAGAAACAACAACCATTAGCTCTGTGTTTGTCTGCTGGCCTTACAGAGAGAGGAAAATACATTATGTATGTTCATTGTGTTTGACTTTACCACAGGATAGAGAGCCAGAGTCACAACAAGGTCACTATAGAAACAACAGCAGAGAGGGCACATGTCAAAGAGCTGCCTTTGTGAGGAGTATCTGTTCTGTTTATTGCCATTAAAGTCTTTTCTTTCCTCCTATTGTTTTTCAAGTGTTTTAACTGCAAATTTGAGTTCATTTTCACGCGCCACACCCTGGCTGGGTTACTGCCAGACCTGATGAATCAAGAAATCCCTTAAATAGAACCTGTTGGACAAAGTGAAGCCGGCTAAAGGATCTCAAAAAGCAACACATCATAGTGCCATCTAAAGAAATTCAAGAACACATGAGAAACTGCCATTTCAAAGGCTTTGGGTCTCCAGCGAATCATGGTGAGAGTCGTTGCCCACAAATGGAGCAAACTTGGAACAGTGGTCAACCTTCCTGTGAGTGTCCAGCCTATAAAAATCACTCTAAGAGCACACTGACGACTCAACCAGGAGGTCACAAAAGAACCCAGAACATCCTAAGACCTGACTCAGTTAAGGTTAGTATTAATGATCCAATAATAAGAAAGAGACTGGGCAAAAATGGCGTCCATGGGAGAGTTCCAAGGCCAAGACCACTGCTGGCCAAAAAGGACACAAAGGCTTGCTTAACATTTGACAAAAAACATTTGGATGGTCCCCAAGACTTTTGGGAGAATATTCTGTGGAGTGACAAGACAAATGTTGAGCTTTTTTGAAGGCGTGCATCCCATTAAATCTGGCTCAAAACTAACACAGCATTTCATAAAAAGGACATCATACCAACATTTAAACATGGTGGTAGTGTGCTGGTCTGGGGTTGCTTTAGTGCTTCAGGACCTGGACCAATTGCTAGAACCATAAAAATCCTGATGGAGAATGTCTGACCATCAGTTCGTGACCTTAAGCTCAAGCTCTCTTGAGTTAGTCTAGACTTAAATCTGATTGAGATGCTGCTGCATGACCTAACAGAGGTTGTTCATGCTCATAAACCCTCCAATGTGGCTGAATTAAAAGAATTCTGCAAAGAAGAGTTGGCCAAAAGTCCTCCATAGTGATGTTAAAGGCTCATCAACAGTTATCCCAAATGCTTGCTTACACAGCGGTTGCAGAAAAACGGGGGGAAACTTTTTAGAACACTGTATATGTTACAAAGGAAGTACTCTGCAGAGAACTGTCAGCATATTAGTACATCCCAATTAACTGAATGAATCAGTAGAAAAGCTTCTAGTAGATCTACAGTATTTAGTGACCCCTGCGTGCTTTGTGAGCCAAATTATGTAAGAAGACCACCATGTTTTTAAATTGAAATCGGACTGCAGTGCTCCTGGTTTCACAAGTGACTTTGTGACCAAAATGAAGATGCCTGAGGTTGTGACTTCCTCCTGTTAATGGTCCCTCTGAGGATTTGAGATAGCACATTGCATGCTCAGCAAACTGTCCCTGAATAAATAAGCAGCTTGCTGACAAAAACTTAGCATCACAACACATGTACCTGCTGGCAAATATTGAGGGAAATATTTAATCAGCAAGTTCAGCTCAAATGGTCATTGTTAAACAAAGAAATAGAGAACTGATAATTAACTGAAAACCCGCCCCACCTCTGAGAGCTTTCCAAAACTCTCCTGCTGCTGCTGCTGCTGTCTCACTCACCAAGACAAAACAATCATTGTGCATCATGATGCATGACTGTGCAATGCCATAATGATGGCAATTTATCAGTTTTCAATAAATGGTTGTGCTGCAAGTTCAATTTAAAAAGTAAACCAGTTTCTTTTCCTCCAGGACTTTATGTTGTACCTTACTGAAGAGTAAACACAAATTCCTGCAAAATATCTTTAAAAAAAGCTAAAGATGTCCAGGGATTTATATAAATACCTGATCCTCAAAGTGAAAGTAGCTTTTATGTTCTTAATGGGCAACAGCTATTTATGGGTTCTTAAGTACAGAAGCCTTAAGCAGATATGCATCTATACATTTTAGTTCCTTTGCTTAAGTTAAAAAACAGCGCAAACAAATAAATAGGCTTAAATAGCCTCATACATCCAGACTTTTAAATTTAGTCAAGCTGTGGTTACAGTTTGTTTGGGACATTGTCTGTGATCCAGGTCACATGCACCAATGGGAAGCTGATTTACTGATGGACTTCATGAGACTTTGCTATGGTAACGGGTGATATGCCCCTCTCAGTTAGTTGAAATCAGGCTGTTTTGTGGTTGACCTACTGTATCACAAGCCAAATAATCAACAAACAAGTCAAGGCAGTTGTGATTTCAAGCCGACTCTATAACAATCATGGTGGAATGTCAGGTCACACTGTAACTGTGTTCATACTGTACAATCCAGTAGTCGTGCATGATCTGACACTGTTCAAGTGAAGTCAGAACCGGCTATAACAAATGTCAACGGAGCTTTCTTTGAAAAGTCTTACACATGGAGGTTGAGGTCAGATCTATTGTATTGTTTTCATGCTTCAATTAGCAACAAACAGCTCTTGCCATCTCTCTCTTTCTCACACATAAACAGTGATGCCAGCAAACACAACCAGCAGCTAAATAATAACAAATATTCATGCCAGCTGAAGGTCCACAGAAAGGCTTATTTCCTGCATGTTCATTTCCTTTTTTATAGGTGGGGAAGGAACATCAACAACATTCCTACTGTTTATTAGTGATTTAGGATGCTAACTGACTGTTTACAAAGCCCATCAGAGATACATCCAACCATTTGGGAGCAGCTGGTCAAGTGGTGGTCAGCCAATGTGTGCCCCTGTTCAAACGATGCACAAACAGGCTAGAAGTCGTCATAATTTCCACGTCAGTCGTGGGACTCAAAATTGGTTCTGAGTCACACAGTGTATCCCTGGCTTTAGCAAGCACCAAACTGGCAAAATGATTAAAGCGTTTAAAAAAATGTACACTTCATATGTTGTGTATACTTTGGATCAGATAACTTTAATTACCATTTCTTTGCCAGCAGCACCGTAGTAGCACCGCGGCCCACTGACTGACTGGAGACTGGTAGTTTTTGCCAGGATGAGATGTAATGTTGATATAGTTATGATTTACAATTGGTAGTCTCTGCAGTATTTTGTAATTTAAAATTGACCAGATGTCATTTATGCATGAATTTTCTTCTGCTTATCTGGAGTCCGTTGGTGGTGGCACCATCCCGAGCAAGTCAACCCAGACATCCTTTCCTCCAGCAACATTTTCCAGTTCCTGCTGGGGGTTTCCAAGCATTCCCAGATGAGATATTAAATCCCTCCACTGAGTCCTGGGTCTACCCCAGGATCTCCTTCCAGTTGGACGTGCCTGAAAGACTTCCACAGGAAGGTGACCAGGAACGATCCTATCAGATGAATTGGCTCCTTTCGATGTGAAGGAGCAGCAGCTCTACTTTGAGATCCCTCGGGATGTCCGAGCTCTTCACTCAGCCCTAAGGGTGAGCCCAGACACCCTACTGAGGAATCTCTTTTCCACTGCTTAAACCTGTGATTTTATTCTTTTGGTCTTAACGCAGAACTCAGGACCGTAGGTGAGGTTTGGAACAAAGATCGATCAGCAAATTGAGAGTTTTGTCTTTCAACTCAGCTCCCTTTTCACTGTGACAGTATGGCTCAACGTCTGCAATTACAGCAATGCCGCACCAATCCACCTGTCAATCTCATGGTCCATTCTACCCTCACTCGTGAACAAGACCCTGAGATACTTGAACTCCTTCACTTGGGCAAAGACACCCTCCCCACCCAGAGGAAGCAATCCACTGTTTTCCAGTAAAGAACCATAGCCTCGGACTTGAAGGCCTGATGCTTTGCATGTATTTCTGGTTGTTTGGATCTATCTTCGTGGACTGACATGGTTTGGCAGCAGCTGACACTCAGAACAGTCCTGGCGCTTATCTTGAGTTGAGCAGCAGAGTGGCACGCTAGCAGTAGAATGGCCTAGATTGACTAAAAAGGAAGGATTTGCTCTGCAGCACACTTCGCGAGCTGCTTGCTGTGGAATCCGGTGACAGTGTGTGAAAACCTTGACCAATCTTTGCCGCGAGGTGCTTGTGGATACATCAAATCAAATCTGTTGGATCCGGCCTGCACATACACCGACCATGATAACTAGCTCTGATTTGAATCATGTAAGTATACTGCCTGTACTGTTTCAAGCTTCTCTGCCTTAGTTTTTACATTACCAATGATTGTGGCAGTGGTAGTTTTTCAGCCATCCTCTGGTTTACTAGTGGCACCCTGGCGTGGTGGCCTGATTTGTTAAGCTTGGGGAGTGTACTAACAGACAGAAGGAAGGGGATTTGAGTGGTTGAAGACAACATTACCAACTCTCAAGGCTCATCTTTACCTTCAAAACACATTTAGATACAGATTTCCCTTTCTGCACATAATTTGCATGCATTTGATCACATTTCTGCCCATTCTTTCACAGCTCATGGATGTGGGCCAAATGCTGCAATACCACCAGTGTTGTGGGGGCAGTAATGAGCAGTGTAGCAAACAGTTTAAGCTAGAAAAGCAAAGCATGACGAAGAAGAAGAATTGGCTGAACTTTACTTGAACTATCTGAAGAAATGCTCTTGTTTGGTCACCATGTTGATACCCACATCCCTCCTTTATCATGCTCTATTTATTATCCTCTCCTTTTGTTGATGGTAAACACTGAACTTTTTTATATTTCAGTGTTGCAGCTTTGATTTTATGCTTGTTAAGCACTCTTAAAGTGTAGACAATAAGCTGCAGGATTTTGCTTTTCCACAATAAATCAGCTGACTTTCCTTACGAGTAACTCTGTCCTGCTCTCAGTGTGACTCAGACGCTCTTTGTCTGAGAAAAGTCTGGTCGGCTTGTGATCGGTCAAACGTGAGGGCCTCTCATGAACTTCTGAGTAATTGGCTTAACTGTAAATCCCCGAGCAGTCACAGGTTCATCCACCACTTTCACTGAGACAGAGAGAGAGAGCGAGAGAGGCGGGTGGTGGTATCACGCTGTGTCTGGTACAGAAGTCTACAGGTAAGACTGAAAGTGAAGACGCACTATAAAAACGAGATCTGAGAAAATTCAGTCTGCATCTGCAGCAGGAGTTGAGTTTCTCTTTTGCCTTTAATTCTAAGTATCTCATGGGAAAATCTTTTGTTTTGCAATCACCGATTGTGAGTTGAAGGGTTTTAACTTACATATCTGCTGATACCGATCAAACACTTGAACGACCCTCCACACACCACCTCAGTCTCATCCTGTGACTTTAACTTTTATTTCACAAGAAGACAGGCAGACACAAATTTCATGCTACCTTGTTCATCTGTCATATGCCTTCAATGATATGATAGATTAATGTAAAAAACACCAAATCCCTGCCCCGACAATGCAATGTAGTTGATAGACAATTTTTATTGGGTTTTTATAAGTATGAATACATCAGAAATAATGTATGTGATGACATAAAGTTACTGTGAAAAAATCCCTCCATCCCACCCCCAGCAGTCCTTGGATCTACAGAGAAAGCAAAATGAATCATTTCAGTTAAAAAAATACACAAAAACTAAGTTTAAGGCCCTGTCCACATGAAGACGAAAACGATATATTGCCGTTTCGTTTTGAAAAAGTTTTCCGTAAAAATCGAAACCACTGGAATCGACTGAAAACGCTGTAGTGCAAATGCCAAGCCTGTACATGGTGCTGTATTGCTGCCACAGAAATGCACCAAAAAAGAGAAGAAGATCACTGAAAACTGACACAAACTTTCTTCTAGTTGCCCTTCTGGTTGTTCTCCGCATTGGATTTAAGAACATCTGGTGTATGCGTTTTGCGGTGGTGGTAAAGGAGCATCAGATTTTGCTGTAAAAGCCATAATAAGCTCAGTAGCTTCTTCAGCACAAACACAACCGTGTAGTCCGCCGTTATTGTTTTGGCCGAACCTGCTCAGGCGTCTTAAGAGAGCTACGCTGTGTGCGACGTAATCGTTTCAAGAAAGATGTGGTTAGCCGGCCGTCCACACAGAGATGAAACGGTAGTCATTTACAGAGTTGTGCACTCTGGGACCTGTGTTCAAAAAGTATCATTTACAGTTGCCCAGAATGCCATTTCCGTGTGGATGAAATGCCGATACGACAAAGAACTTTGGCATATACTCCTGAATTTGTCTCCGTGTAGACGGGGCCTAAGTTTGTGCTCCACTCACGGCCCCGCCCAATGGTGAAAACTCACAGTTTGCACAGCTTTAGGTCTCGAGATTGTCCAGGAAAAAAAATCCAGAGTCAAGCAGATAAAATCCCTCGGAGTAGTTCGCTTAAATGTGCAAAGTGTCCATCAGTGAAAAACACCAAAATTAGCCAAAATTTGACCTTTCGCCGTTTGTAGTGTGGTTCCTATATGTTTTAGCGGATGGCCTCAAGATTTTTTTTTTTTTGTCAAATCATGATACATATATGTTCCAATTTTCATGTATGTAGCTCTTACCCAGTCCGCTATTTCACTTCTGGGGCCTTTTGGACTTGCAAAATTCCACCACCAGATGGCTATTTCCACAGGGGGACATTTTTAGCCCCCTGCACTGTTCTTTGTTTGGGTTTAGCCCCAGGTATGTAACATGTCTGGCTCCCCCCCTTTAGGGTGTCTAACAGCCATTTTTGTAGTCATAAGAACACACAAAGAAATAATCTAAATAGGTTAACATACTGCATCATGGAGATTGACAGAAAAGCTACATTAGCATTAGCATAATCTGGCATCGCTCATTTTAAATGCAAAGCCAATGTAGTACCGGGCAGAAATAAAACACCCTGGATGTTAGCTGTTTTTGTCACCATGCTCTCAGCGCTCCAGGCTGAAAAGAGTTCATCTTTTGGAATAGCGCTGCACTCGTCAATGTCACTTCTCCTTCACTGTTCAGTCAAGAAGAGGAGGGACTTCTGGTAAAGTTGGAAGAAAAACCAATCTGACTAGTTTTTTTTTTATGTAACGTTTCCAGGAATACAGCTGCTGCTGCCTATGTCAGGCAGGATTCTTTTACATTGTTTTGTTTTCTTGTGGATATTTCCTTGAAAAAGTAAATATAAAGCACTCAGAGCTATTCAAAATGACTTTTAGGGATGAAACTGCTGTTGTGAGTGCTGCCAGCACTGAAAATGCTTGCTGTGGACACAGACTCTAAAGCATAAGGTCAAAACCAGTCAATATAGCTGCAGAAACATTTAATATCCATCTCTATCTCACAAACATTCACTGAAAAAAACAAAACTTATTTTGAAGTATTGTAGCTGCAAATCACCTTACCACAGGAGCAGTAAACTGTCGACTGGCAATGGTACACGGGGTTCTCCGCCCAAGTCTGTAGGGGCCCCAGCTAAGACAGCCTGTTGTGTTCACAGTACCAGTCCCAGTTAAAATTCCCAAGAATCCATAATAAAGACAATTTATATAGTGTAGTAGTGGTAATAGTGAAGAACCAAGGCACTCTTCTTTATTGTGCATTTCACTTGTAATGGTACCTCAAGGATTTCGGGGGCCCACAGTAAAGGTGGGGTCCATGGAGTGTACTAAAGACATGACCGACTCTGAATTTAAGTAATGATTACCTTTCACTTTAAGCCTATGAAAATATACAGTTTAATAAATGTTGCTTGTTTCTAAATGACAACCATCTCTTCTTAAATTGGTGTGAGCCTCTATTTGGAGGGTGATAGCCATTACATCATTACACACCCTTAAACTATATCGCATGTAGACACCTATAAATGAAAGATCTGTCCAGTACCCCTGCAGCTGTTAGACCTCTGACTTCTTCCCAGAGATCCAGATCCAGTGTCCAGATCACTGATCTGGACTTTGCTGATGATGCAGTGATCCTTGTGCAGAGGTAGATGTCCTTATGGTGGACATTTTTGGGGAAGCCTTGGTTGCTGCCATTAAATCTGTTTCTGTGATTGTGAGAGTGTAGAAGTTACAGAACAGTTCATCTATCTTGGCAGTGTAATCCATCGATCAGCTGACTGTGAGGCTGGGATTAACCCCAGACTTGGACTCCTGCAAAGGGCGATGGGTTTGCTGAGCAAGGTAGTGTGACGTTCCCTGAATGTGAGCATGCAGATAAAAGTCAGTCCTGGTGGTTGTCCTATTCTCTTGTAAGGCCTGGACTTTGACTGATGGCCAGAGGCACCAGCTGGACTCCTTTGTGATAGCTTCTCTTCGGTGTATTTTTTGGTATCGCTGGCAAGACCATGTGTTTAACGCTAACATGCTAAGGGGACCTGGGATAGGAGGGATCGACTGCCTGATACGAAAGTGGCAGCTACTGTAACTGGTGGGCTTTCCCGGGCCTGATCCAGTTCAACGCATACTGGATGCCAAGGTGGTTGTGGAGGGGTAGCTGGGAGAGATAGGGCATGAGCCTGGCTCAAGCTTGGAGGATGGCTATCAGAAGGCCAGAGCAGTACAGGACCAGCGCATGCTCCCATACCCAACCTGTGTATAGCAATGCTAACACCTTTTTGGTGTTAGCTCCTAAGCTGATTGGAGCTGAGCCCAGGGGGAGAATATAACCAGATGGCTAATGCTAATGCTTCTGATCCAAGGTGCATGTGTTTATATTATTAAATGTCATCTGGAGCAGGCTTGTTCATCGCCGTTTCTGTTGGCAGGTCTGTTAACATAAATGCCCATGATAAAGTTGGGCAAAAAGTGTTTCCAATTGAATCATGAACTTCTGGTCCATGAAAGAATGCACGTTTCAGACAACTTCACACTGGCCTTACTTTCTAGATCCTGCAGCAAAGCCCACATTTCCCACAGAGGAGTCTATCACTGTGATCATTTATGATCCAAAGCAGCTCTATTGAAACTGATCACTATGACTCCTCTATATGTCATTAAAAACTATCATGCAAGTTTCTAATAGCTGTGTTTTTGTTGCAGCTTGGCTCTTATCATAAATGTGACACTAAAGGAGCCATCTGCTCTTCAATTTGAGTACACAGTGTTCTGTAAAATCTCCACCTAACATATTAGGCATAAAAATGAAAAACTGGGCAAGTGTGTGCAGCATGAGTGAGCATTTAAGGCAATGAAACTATAATGAAGAACCATAAACTTAACCTGTGATCGGAGCAGTAGAGCAGCTTTTTCTCTCATCATCCTCTCACAGCAAATCCAGAAACCTACGTCACTGTTTCATTTTACAGCCAAATAAATTTTTACAGCTGAATGGGACTTCCAAAAATAGTTGGTTTCTTGCCAGCTTGGCTGCTAAAGTGGAAAGATGATATTTACCTTTCAGTATTTAGGTTGTGGTTTTATTCTCCACCCAGCCTGGGACACGGAAATGTGTTTGTGTTTTGCAAACATGCACGTGTTTGCATGACTCAAATGTCGTTTGCCTCCAAATCTTTAAGACTCAAGATTGCGTTAATGGGCTTAACCACTTAACTTCTGGATGTAGCTGCAGTTTTGTGTTATAGTAACTAATTCCAGATGAAAGAAACTCAGCTTTAATGTGAAACAGCATGGCTTGGTTTGCCATGTGGAAAAAAAATGTGCAAATCACATGCAGAAGAGCTGCAACTTTTAAGCACATAAGAGAGAAAAGTCACACCCCTTATTTTCACATAATGAGTGCAAATATGAGTATAAATGAATACAAAGGGACTTAAACCATTTATGATTATGTTGGATTTTCTCGTCTGATTCCTCACAGACTTTTTCAAACCATTGCAGTTTCCATATCAGCAGGGGCCACAAACCCCGACCATTAAGTTCATGCATAATTTATCGCCGTGTTAAAAGGACCCAATTATGCTGTGTGCTTATTCCACCACACTGAGGGCTGCAGGACTCACATTAAACTGTGGTTTTTCACCAAAAGGCTACAAATAGAGGCCTTTGAAATGAACGCACTGGGGAATCAGAGATGGCAAAGTCAACAGTGTGTAGGAATTTATAATCCACCAATTACAGCCCGCGCATACATCCAACTCCCTGGCTGTTTAATGCACGAGTGTCTGCAGGGAATTCTCCTAATGTGAGAAATGTGATTCTCTATGGGAGTTTGTTTTCATGAATGCAATGTACGTGATTGTGGAGGAGGGGTTAAATTAAGAGTAGTAGCTCCTGGTCCACAGGGGGTTAACACATTTGTTCACTGGGGGGTGCTGACAGTCGAGACATTTGTTTTGGTGAATGCCGGAGCAGAAAGCAGCTCACGGAGTCTCAGTGCTGCTGTCCTCCGAGCACCGAGATGCTGACTGATAATTTATGCAGAATCAGCCTGTGAGAGTGAGCACAAACTGGAGGCATCTGTGGGGATTATCAATACGACAAACACATCTGAAGCCAACACTGGGGTTTGACTTTGAAGCAGCTATAAGGAAACAGATTTATGTTACAAAGGGCTGATTTACTTTGTGCAATATGAACCCTGTAAGAATGATGCCTCATCTTCCTCTCAGGTCCACTGATCTTGCTTTGTTTTTTTCAGGATTACATTTATGTGGTTCACTCTTATTGTTCTTATCCACAAGCGGGCAGCAGGTTTATGCAAAATTAATATGATTTCAACCATCCAGTTGGCATGGAAAGAATTTATGCACCTCTACTTGACCACGTTTCAGAGGGTTATGATCTTTGTGCTTCAATTAGAAGTTATTTTACCTCCTAAGATGTAAATTTTCCCAATAAATTCATGGTGAATAAAATCACAATGCAATGACTTATAAAACACCTCCAAAGCTAGTAAGTACCTCCTTTTGATCACAAATGTACAATCCCATTTCCAAAAAAGTTGGGGCGGTGGGTGAAATGTAATTAAAGACTGAATGCAATGATTTGCAAATCTCAAAAATCCATATTTTATTCACAATAGAACATAAAAAACATATCAGCTGTTGAAACTGACACATTTTACCATCTCATTTTGAATTTGCTCATTGGCAGAAACACCTCAAAAAAACTGGGACATGTCAACAGCTGAGGAGTATTTTGTAACTTATGAGGTCAATTGGCAACAGGCCAGTAAGACAACTGGGTCTAAAAGGAGAATTTTAGATAGGCAGAGTCTCTCAGAGGTAAAGATGGGCAGAGGTTTACCAATCTGCAAAAATAAAAAAGAATGGGTCAAAAAATTGTGAAACAGTTTCAGAAAAACATTCCTGAATGTAAAATTGCATATGCTACAAGTACAGATTATCGTCAAAAGAGTCATAGAATCTGGAGAAATCTCTGTGTGCAAAGGACAGCCAATAATGGGCACTCAGGAACTTTTGGCCCTCAGGGGCCACTGCATTAAAAGAAGGCATTATTCTGTCCTGGAAATCATCGTAAGGGCTCAGGAACACTTCCAGAAATGATTGCCCGTCAACACAGTTCACCGTGCCATCCACAAATTCAAGTTAACGTTGGATCATGGAGACAAAAAGCCATGTGTGAATGCATGAGATGGAAAACTATTCTGTGGTCAGATGAATCAAAATTTGAAATTCTTCCTGGAAACCACAGACACCATGTCCTGTGGACTAAAGAGGACCATCCAGTTTGTTATCAGTGCACCGTTCAGAAGCCTGCATCTCAGGGTGAATGGGGTTGCATTAGTACCTATGGCGTGGACAACTCAAACATCTGGAAAAGGTCTATCAGTTCTGAAAAGCATGTTGATGTTTTAGAGCAAAATATGCACCAGACCCAGGACTGTTGAGCTGCCAGAATCCTATAACAGACAAGAATGGGACGGCATTCCCCTCCCAAAACTCCAGTTACTGGTCTCCTAACTTCCCAGACATTTACAGACTGTTCTTCAAAGAGGATGGGATGCTACACAATAGTAAACATTGCCCTGTCCCTACTTTTTTGGAAATGTGTTACTACCATCAAATTTAAAATGAGCAATTTTTTTTTAATTAAATGGTAAAATGTCTGTTGTTTATGTTCTATTGTGAATGAAATATGGATATATAATATCTGGCAATCATGCATCCTGTATTTGTTTACATTTTAAACAGCACGTCTTTGGGAATTGTGGCTGTATATAAAGTATATGTAAAACTTCATTAAAGCTCCTCTGTGTGTTTTAACTGGTCATGGAAGAGACTTTAAATTTTATCCATATCTCCTTTTGACCTTAAAAAGAAAACAAGACCATCAGCACATGGGATATCTATTTTTATGCGGATGGTTTGATGTCTGAATCTGCAACTGGAGGGTCGGTGTCAGAGGAAGTGAGTTACAGTATGCTACCAAAAAAAGACTCCTTACCGCGTTTTATAAGACAAAGAATTTGGATAAGTAAGAGATTAGACTGTTTTAAGAGAGAAGTTGTATATTGTTGACTAAAAAGGACTTCTTTTTTTATTTACAGGACAGATCAGTAAAGAGATATGATCAAAAATCTTCATGAAGCATAAGATCCTTAAAGGAGCTTTAACAATATTTAGTTTTATGTTCGTGTTGTCTTTGATTCTGTTGAAGTAGCCTGCAATTTCATCCAAGAAGGCCACTTTCAACAGCTTTTCCTCCTCTCTATACAAAATGAATCAGTGAACAAAGTCCCTGAGTAAGATAAAGAGTGAGCAGCAGAGCTGATTTGGTGGTTGCAGGTTAAGCGTATAGCAAGATAGAGATCTGCATTATGGAGTTTGGTCCACCATGAAAAAGCAACTCAAAACATGAATGACAAATGGCAACAGGAGTAAAGCTTCCTGTTTCAGTCCACGCTTTCCTATGTGGTGGTAAGATCCAGCGTTTCCATGGCAACAGTAAACAAAACATGGCTGCTGTGGAGGCTTTGTCACAAGAGTCGCTGTGAAAAGAAACACATTGTTATGACTGTAAGAGCTTATTTTTTTCTCTGGTAAAACTGAGGTAACAGGCCTCTATAGCACTTTAAAAAAAAATGCATAACACAGGAGCAGCCATTTTTGATTGATGTAGGCATTAAAGTGCAAAAAGTCAACATACTATACCTTTAAATATGACATAAATACTCTCTTAATCAGGTGAACAGAAATGCATTATTAGTTTAGCAGCATATGACCAATCAGCTGTCTTCATTTGTGCTCAAAGCTCCTACATTACTAAGAGGTCCTTATGCTAAACAATGAGTCTGACCACCTACACGTGTTTCTGACCTCTAACCTTCCTGTGGAGATAAGGTAAGTTCCCCTTTCCACGAAAACGACCGGATATACTTTCTTCCTGCATTATAAGGGAAACACAATTGACCTTTCTGTTTTTCTGATATGAATGAGGAAGAGAAAATAAGATAAGGCTAACTTCTTCATCAAAGTGATCTCTGGTGGTCTTGCCTTGGATGTTTAAATAAGCAAGTTGGAAATGGTTTATATTATTGCTGTTGATCTGTCAGAAGTATAAAGTAATGCACTTTTATATTTTAACAGTGCTATAGGACAGAAACTGTCATCCTAACAGCACTGACTCAGTCTGACATGTTGTTGTTTGCTGCCATCTGGTGTACAAGAGTGATGATCACCACTACACATGACTCAAACTCACTTTGCTTCCTCCAGAGGACACTGAATCTCTGACAAACAATGCTTTTTCCTCACCTATCCAATCATCATCTATACCGCTTGTCCTAAATTGGGATATTGGGGGCTGATCCCATCTGTGAATGGGTGAGAAGTGGGGTACACCCTGGACTGGACTCATGCATGCTCACCATCACACCTACAGGCAATGTAGAAGCCCCAGTTAACCCACTGAGCCTGTCTTTGGACTGTGGGAGGAAGCAGGAGCATCTGGAGAGAATCCACACATGCAAACCCCACATTGACTTGTTTGACTTGGATTTGAACCTTCATGCTGCAAGGTGACAAGACTATAACCACTGAACCATGTGGAAGCCCAGATTAATTATTCTGCAACAACCGCAACCACAGAAAGCTAGATTTAAACACCTCATGCCTCCTTAACACATTGATCTGGTTTTGATGTGATCCACACTGCAGCTGGTTGCTGCTTCATTTCAGTCAGGATACAGCGGTGTTAATGAGAGCTCCAGGGACAGTATGCATAAAGACACCTGGAAACACACCAACAGGTACTGCACATGTAGGTGTTTGCAAACTGTGTTTAGACGTATGATCCCTTGATTGTCATCCAAACTCTATAACAGACAGGTATGCAGTCAAAAGAACTCATTCAGCGTCTGACTCAGGACATTTAAAAACAAACTAATGCATTTATATTTTGGTTTGATGATCCGAAACAGTTAAGTGTGATAAATATGGAAAAAAACTCAGGAATCAGAAAGGGGGCAAATGCATTCACAGCACTGTATGCCAGCACTGCAGCGGTAAATAATGAAGCCAAGCAACAAGAAAGCTGTTGTAATTGTAGCATTCATAGGCTTAGGAAAGCATCTGAGATCAAGTTATTCCTCCTCCATTTATATATTACATAACTTCCAGGGATTGTATCACCATAGATGAGATATGAGACACAAAGTCCAACAGAGTAACAGTGCCTACAGCTCATGTTACTTTTCTCTAAATTAATTTTTCTTTATATAGCCCCCACTGAGACCACGGTCTCTCTTCCAGGAGTGCCTTGCAGTTTTACAAAAACTGAACTAATACACATATTTCCATATCCATCCCCATGTCCATTGAGATATTGTTTCATTCACAAAAAGGTTCAAAAAAAGTTGATGAAATAAATGACCTTCAGATATTTGTTTGATTTGTAAACTTGCAAACTCTGCATGCAGAGGGTGCTGAGGGTCACCCTCATTTGAAATAAACACGGCCAAGATAATAATCCTTATTTATATGATACTGTTTTTTAACATCTTTGAGTCAATCAGGGATGATTTCTCGTGCTCCTCTCTCCTCTTGTCTGTCCTGTCTCCTCTCTTTAACCCCTGAAGAGGGAGCCATTGTTTCTCTGATGAACACAAACAGCTCTTCAGTCTCCGCCGCGTCCAACATTTCCATTTAACATTAAAACCAAAGTGTTATTTCTTCTGTGGTGTATTCTTCTCTGTTACATGAATTTAAATCTCTCATGTCGTCTCTCAGCAGCCCCAGCCAGGCTAAGGTCAGATTAGTTTCATATCAGTCAGGTTCACTCTTTCTGATGAGTTATTTTCATTTCCTATTATTTCTACTACATTAAAACTTTTATTAATATCCCTGAGCTTTTATTTTTTTTCCAGTCTATGAAATAACCCTGATTTTATCTAGTTCAGGTGCCAATACATTACTTTAATCACATGCAAAGGAGTATAAAATTCCAAGAATACACCAGAAAGAATATTTAGCCATGTATAAGATTTGCATATTATTGAAGTGCATTACTTACTGATTTCATCCTGAGTTTTACATGTTTCTTTCTTGGAGAACTGTTGAAATTCATCTTTAATTTGTACATCTTTTCCCCCTCATTTCTAACCACAAATGGCTTCAACACTAATGCAAAGTCCCCCCTAACTGAGATTTGTATTTTTCTATTTTTTGTTAAAATGTGCAACAACACTGGACTAGAAAAAAAAATGTGCCTAAAAATGCGATGAGCTTTTATTTTATGTTTTACGGTACAAACATCCAGGTCTACCTTGATGAAGGAGCACTAAACAAGACTAAAATCTTTGAGTTAAGCTTCAGTTTCCATCTTTACTACAAAAATACTGGTAAAATATGGTCCATAATTGAAAAAAAAGGGTGAAATATGAAAGGAGTCACTTGTGACAATTGATTTTAAAGATAAAAATCTTAACAATAAAAAACCTGCAGACTTGTGTTACCTTTCAGCTTGTCGCCTCAGTTTTTGGTGTGAATATGGCTGACATATTAAAACCACAACTCTGTTTGGTGCAACAGCAAAATCACAAGATGCAAAATATTAGAAAACATACAAAAAACAGCGAGGAATTATTACTGCAAAAGGTTGCATAAAATCCTCCAATGACCCCACGTCGTGCAGCCCGGCCCTGAATATCTCTCCCCTTTTCCCCACCTTTTGGACAGCCAAGGTTCTTGCATGTACAAATTTGGTGCTAGTGTGACTTTGTCAGTTTGAAAGAACAGGTGAAGAATCAATGTGTAAATAGGAGAGAATATCTAAAATGAGAACATTTTAAAAAATCATGTTTTTAAGCAAAATAATGATCCATCTCCATGCAAACATGGTTAAAACTTCTGGAGGCTACAAGTTATGGAGCTGCTTGTACACTAATGACATTAACAAACACTAGCATAAAGGCTCAGCCCCATTTCTTCACCCCCAATCTCTTTATTTTGAGAACCCTCTTGTCCCTTCAGAGTCTAAGGGGGTAGTGGTAAAATCTTCCCTTGCAACATGGCATGACCTCTCAAGCTCTTTGCACATAATCAGTAGATGTCAGAGCCCTGCACATCAATTCAGTATGAAGCAGATGGAGGGGGGTAGGAAGTTCAGCTGAAACCAAAATAGAATATCCGGTTAGATTTCAGAATAAAATTCTCTGTGCTGACATCAGACAAATGCAAGATTGTATTTGATTTAACTACATCCTCAAAATATCATAATGGGGTGAAGCTGAGCCCGTAGTCAGCGGGTCAGAGGGACAAGCATAGGTGCATTTATTTATAGCTGGGGTACTTACTTGTGGTAGAAGCACAAAAATCCACATGAAAGGACAAAAAAAGAGACAAATCTAAGAAAGTCCACTCTTCTACAACTCTTGCAGATTATAACAATAGCTTCATGTGTTTTTTATGTTTTTATAGCACTTGAGTAGTATCTTCTTACACGATCTGACACGATTCTGTGACTACTGCGTTAACTCCTCGGCCTCGGTTTCAGCAGCCCAGCAAAGACGGAGCACGCAGTCAAACTGCTGTGCAGCTATGATGGACCAGAGATGGACCTAGTGGAAGTCCAGGGTTTGAAATTTGGTTTAGTACACTGAGATGACACCCTGCCCACTGGACACCACTGAGTTTTTACCCTGGAGGGCACTTTATCCCTTACTGTCTACTGGAGGGGCAGCATAAAGGGTAATTTATCTTGCATTGTCCATTAAAAAGGCAAACAAGTGACACTTTATCATAAATTACCCACTTAGAGGACACTTTACCAGATTTTGTCTATCTAAAGTGCACTTAAGAGGCAATTTGTCCAATTTTTTCCATACTGAAACATTTGGGCACCAAGGAGGGCGATGGCCTCCCCGGCCCCCTTCTGAGTCCACCACTGTTCTGCTCCTACCCCCCTGGCTGACATGTGCTGCATTTGCACAATTCCCGTATCACAGTGGTTCTCAACGTGGGGGCCTGGTCCCCACTGGGAATCGTGAGATACTGAGAGTCACCAGATTCTCTCCAAAAAAATCAAAAAATATTTTTAAATGATTTCAAATTGTATATTTTAACATTTTTTATTTTTTTTAAAAAGCACAATTAGTTGAACGTAAAATAAAAACATGTTCATTTGATGAAATTTATGCTTAAAACTCAGTAATGTTTAAAAAAGTCCTTAAAAGTTTAAGTCTGCACCTGATAGTTTGTACTGGAGCTGAATTTTGTGCTTAATCTAAAAAAAAAAAAAAAAGCTTAAATAATCATGCACAAAACTAGATCTTTCTAGGGCTTAGACCATTGACAAAAAGTACTTTTCCCCCAGTTTTTTAAGAATAAACACCCCTGTTTGCTTAAAATGAAGTTTGGTTTTGTACATCTAATCAGACATCATGAAACATGTCGAGCTTTGTGCATTAAACTCAGCTGGGTGTCAATAAAGTTTTCATTTCAGTGTTAACTTTAATGTACTGATCAATGAAATTATAAGAATGTTTTAAAGTACAACAGTTTTATGTTTGAGGATAAAGAAGACAAAGATCTGCTTGTAAATCTGACAAAAAGTGTATTTTTTCCTCATCATTGGATCTTTCTCACTTTTCCTCCACATCTCAACTAATTAAAAGGCTTCAATCACACCCTTCATAAGCAGCTTGCCTGTAAGCTCCCTGTGATCACACGCTCCTTCTTCTGTTCCTCTGTTGACTTTTTATCATTTTTTTTATCTCTGCACAAATGCTCCCACCTTTGTTGTTCCAGGTCCACCAACAAACACAGCGAGTGAAACGCCCACACGGCAGCGGCAGCAGCAGCGTTCGCCACCGCTTTGTCTGAAGTCACATGCCAGGTCGCCTCTGTCTGTGATTAATTAACATCCAGTGTGTAGCCCCCCTGAATTAGCAGCAGAGCACTCGGGCTAATGAGCTGACTGCGAACCTGGAGGTTACACTAACCAGCACAACTCATCTGTCAGGACAGAGGACCGCCGGACTCACACAGGCCCCTGATCAGCTGGACCAGGAGTCTGATGTCAGCAAGAACTCACTGGAACACCTGTAAGCTTCTTGTCTTCTCATTTAACCTTTGAGTTTTAGACGTTATGAACACAACAAGTTTCAAAATAAGGTCACATCTGTTTATTTCTTCAATAAAATACAACTTTAAGCCACCAGAAAGAAACCCAAACTAGTTAAAGCCTGTCAAATATGCACTACAATCACTCAGTGGAGCTCAAATGTGCATTTAAGGATGACTTTTTACATCAGTACATCTATAGTGGAGTGGATAAAAGAAGCACCTTCCTTGGCATCAGTTTTTCAGATTCAGAACTTACAAAACACATTAAAACCATCACTGGAAGCGTCTTCAAGTTTAGGCAAATATCCTTTATGTTAAATCAATAAAAACATATCTATTTAGATCATAAGACACCAGAGCCCAGATTGAAAAGAAGTGCTTACAGTGAATTCAGAAAGCATTCAGACCTACACTCAGTCCCCAATCATGACAGTATAAACAGAAATTTTAAAAATCTTGCAATTTAGTTAAAAATGAAAAACTGAGAGTAGATTGGCTTCCATGTGGAGGGTCTGATTATTTTCAGAAAGCACTGTATGTTACTAAAGATGCCAATCAAATCTGGCTATTCCATTAAAGAATTTTTGGACCATCCATAAATGTAGGCTGCTCTAAGATCACTCCACTTCCTTAACTGATGAACCAAACCAAACTATGACCTTTTAGGATTGAGACACTTGTCAGTGTTCTAGAAATGCTGATTTGTTTTAGGCTAATGACTCTAAAAGTTCTAATTGGAATCAGAAGTTGGCACACCTGAAGTCAAATCATCTAAACAAGACTTTAGTCAGGTATTGTGAGTTATAAAACACTCAAACTTTTTCAGTTAGCTCTTCAAAAGAAGCATCTGCTGATGTCAACCATACCTTGCAAAAAAGAGATCTCCAAAGACAAGAAGTATTGAACTGTATGAGACTGTGAGGGCTTACAAAGTCACCTCCAAGACTTTAGATGATTACCAGTCCACAGTTAGACAAACGGTCCACAAATGGAGACGACACAGCACCATGGCTACTCAGCCTAGAAGTGGGTACCCTGCCAGGGTGAACCTAACCCACAATTTTAACATAGGATGACTGCGCCACACACCGAAGCGTTGCAGGTTAGGTCCGACTGAAGGCAAGCGACCTCGCCCACTGGAAGCGAGTCTAGAGTGCTGCGCCGTGGCCCTGATTAGAGGGCAGAGATCACAGGAGAACTGTGAGTTCACACATGAGTAATATGTCAACAGTGAACTGTTTTACCATTTGGGAGTAATCCATCATCCTCTCCTGTAGAAGTCCATGATATTATTGCTTCTGCCATTGGGTGAGTACATAAGGAAGTTAAAACGTTAAAGTTTGCTTGAAGGATCTGTGGTTTTATGCAAAATTCTTTCTCTAAATGTCCTCAAAAGTTAACTTCTCCTCATTAATGGCACCATTGTAGCTCTGTGACCCGCTGTTCTTTCGGTGACCCTTTGCTCTCACTGCAGGATGAGACGTAATGTTGATATCGTGATGATTTGGGACCAGGAGTCCGTGCATTGTTTTATTTTGAAAGAACAGGATATTCTATGCTTGTGACTTCCTTTTTGGAGCTTTCTGATCGATGGGTATTGAAGTGGTTGGGCTGCAGCTAGAGCTGAACAGAGACCCGCAGCGTATCTCAAACATAGCGGAGCAAAGTGTCGGTCCAGGCATGCGCAGCTGCTGGTCTGGAGTGCCGGGTGGTAAGACTTGAGAGGGAGCAAAGTGCTCTGCAGTATGATTCGCCAGTGGATCGTGGCGCGGTTGCTGTACCTGGAAATTGGAGCAAATTGGCACAAAGCAGAATGCTCAGAGAGGTTAAAAAAAAAGAAACCCTAGGCTAACAGTTAAAGGCTTAAATGAATCACTGGAACAATCAGCATCTCTGTTCATGAGTGGACTATAGGCTAAAGACTGATCAGGCATGGTGTCCATGGCAGGACATCACGGAGAAAGAACCTGCTTTAAAAAAAAAACATCACTGTATGTCTGGAGTTTGCCAGCAAGCACCTTGACACTCCACAGCACTACTGGGAAATATTTTGTGGACTGATGAAGCTAAGGTTGAATTGTTTGAGAAGAACATGCAGCACCATGTACAGTATTGTGTTTAAAAGGTACCGTATACCAACATAAGAACATCATCCCCACAGTGAAGTACGATGGAGGGAGCATCAGGATTTGGGGCTGCTTTGCTGCCTCAGGATCTGGGACACTCGCCTACACCTAAGGGGAAAATGAATTCCCAATTTTCAAGGTATCCTTCAGGATAATATCAGTGTGGCTGTTCACCAGCTGAAGCTCAGAAGTAGAGTGATACAGCAAGACAATGATCCTAAACATGGAGTAAATCTACAACAACATGGCTTAAAAAAAAAAAAAAAAAAAAAAAAAAAGAAGAGAAAGAGAAAATCCTCCATTTAGAGCGGCCCAGTCAGGTCACAGACCTGAATCAAATTTGCTGTGTAATAATCTCAAGAGAGCCATTCACATCAGACCAGGGGTGTAGCTAGGGATTTAGGGCCCCCAGAAAAAAGAAATATAGCACAAGGTCCCACTTAAGCAGCTAGCAAAGCAGCAAATGTTGCTTTGTTTTTACAAATATTTATGCATTTTAATGTTTTTTTTTTTTACCATAATTTCTCCATTTATGTGCAATATTTTTTAATATGGTGAAATTAAATTTACTTGCATTATATTGCAGAGCTGGACTATACCATTTGGATATTTTTAAGGGAGGGGCAGGGGCCCAACCAGTATTTTATTTTATCCGATTTGATACAAATTTCAGTCTGTTACAGGTTTCTCAAGGGCCCCTCCCTACTGGGGGCCTGGGTATTCAGTCCCCCCCCCCCTCTACGCCCATGCATCAGACAGCCTGCATGTTCTGATCAGTAGGTAATGGAAACGCTCAATTCTATGGGAGCTTTTCCAGATAAAGATGAAATGTATTCATGTATTGAAGATATGAAACAGTCTTTCTGGCATGTCAGGTTAGTGGATAGAGTCAGATCTCAGGAAGGACAGTAGGAAACGACAAGAGCAGGTTCATGCAAAAGAAAAAAAAAAAAAAAATGGCAAACCTTTCCTTCTCTCCAAGCCCAATGTGGGTGTTTGCCTTATGCAGCATGCCTCACGACAACATCAACAAATACGACAACAACAACA
This sequence comes from Cheilinus undulatus, assembly GCF_018320785.1. Lineage (NCBI taxonomy): Eukaryota > Metazoa > Chordata > Actinopteri > Labriformes > Labridae > Cheilinus > Cheilinus undulatus. The sequence continues at coordinate 45,724,715 of NC_054872.1, forward strand.
ACAACACCAGCAGAGCTCACAGTTGACCTCCCCGTCTCTCAGCAAGGTCTGACCCACTTGGCCCGTGTCGGCCTGGCGGTCCGGTCCAGAGCGGCCAGCTGCTGTTGCCGCGGGTGATGATGAAGATGTTGGCACAGGCATCGACTCAGGTGCCGTCTCCAAGGGAACCAGCAGGACTGTGACAATCTGATCACCACGGCGACTGACACCTGACTGCACCCCCAGCCTTAAGCGGCTCGCACCGTCAGCTGTCCTCAATGGGCCGCAGTAAATGGACGGAGAGACAGGAGGGTTATAAACAACACGTGAAGTGATGAGACAGCCATTAAAAAACAGATAAACAGTCAACATTTATAGAGGGATTGACAGTGTTTTTTTCTTATTTAATCATTTAAATTCTCTGCCTCCATTTACTTCAGTCAAAAGTAAGAATAAGTGATATTTACTGGTTTAAAAAGCTTGTAAAACATCGACCCTGTGGTGCACAGTCAAGCTGTAAATATCCTTTTTCAGGACAAGCTGGGCTTTAAGAACATGTCTACTGGAGTAATGTCACTTTAAAAATTAAATTAAAACTCAAAGAAATTGATGCTTGACATTTAGTTTACAATAATGACCTTTTTTACACAAACTTGTTCTACCACTTCTTGAGGACTAAAAAGTGAAAAAAATATTCATTCTGTGTGTTTTCAGAATATTCACAAAAGCACAAAAAGTCCTTACACTTCTTTGTATTAGCTTTCTGCAATTATTTAAAGCAGTTCCTGTCTGCAGAGAAACAGAGGGACACTTTGCAGACTCGTGTCTCTCTCCGTTATGAGCTTTTCAGGCTGTCTCCTGCATGAGCTACACACGTCTACATGGCTAACGTCAAATGTGCAGTTTGACAAAGTATGACGTGATGGAACAGCATGCCATTGGTTGTCAGCAGCCCATCACAAAGACTTGTGGGAAATCACTATGGTGGCTAGAACGCTGTACCAGTGGCAGAAACAATAAATACTGATAAAAAATGGACAAAAAGATGTTCAATATTAGAGTATCAGGCTAAGTGGCTACAATGTGTGGTACAAAAGGTAAACGCCTGCATTTGTGGACTCTTTTCTTATTTTAACCACACAAGGCCCAGAAAATGTCCTGTGAGTTAGTGCTTTTGCCCATTTTTCCACAATACTTAGAACTTTCAATATATGGCAGTTATTTACATTTTGCATCATGCTAAGTGTTAACACTTAAAAATTTAGAACTACAAAAAAAAAAGGGGGGGGGGGGGGACTTTATGCTTGATTTTTAGCAAGAAAAGGTGAAATTATGGTAATAACCACATGTTGGCTGTGATGCATAATTTCTCAGCTTTCAGAAACTGTTTAAATTTTTCCAATAACACAAACTGTCATGTAATTATGGTAATGCAAAGTGTGTTTCAACAGTGCGTTGTCAGCAGCGCGTTAGGTTTTAAATGGTTAAAACAGCCACTACAGCTGCATCCACACTAATTCCTTCACTGGCTGTTGTTTATTACAGCAGTGATTCTCAACTGTTTGGGCCCAACAGTGGGTCACAAAGCTCTTTCCAGTGGGTCATGAATGTGTGCAAGGATAAAAAAAATGTGGCAGAAAGTCTATTTATGGAAGCCCTAAGTGGACATTAAGTAAAGTCATACTTGTTTTTCTTACATTTTCCTTTGATGACAAGGAAATTTCCTTATCATTATTATGTCTGAAGATTTCTTATTTATCTAATTTTTGTTAAAAGAAGAACAAAGAACAGCAGTGAGTTGCTTCCTTTTCAAAAACGACAAAAGTTGGGTACTTACATGTCTACAGTCGCCATGGTTCGTGTTATGCAGATCTCTATGGAGTTTACTCCTCGGTAGCGAGGAGCCTCCACCGTGGTTTGGGGCTACGACATCACATGTTTTGTTGCTCTGATTGGCCCATAAAGATGAGACAGACAGAACATTCATCCAATCACCCACCGAGTTTTGTTTTCAAAGGCTTTGCCCTTTCCCAAACACCAACTATGGGAGGTTTTCCAGATGGATGTGTGATAACAAATCTATCTGGCATGTCAGGTTACCTGTTCTCAGGAACGTGAGTGAGGAGGTCAGATTGCCTGGTAGGTCGTGAAAACGTTTGTCTGTCCCTTGATTTCAGCCATCTAAAGCCGAGTTAGCATGAACTCGTCAGGCAGGCTAAATTTTCCGTCACTACTTGACATGTTTTGTTTGTTTGTTAACAACTGACTGAAATGCCAGATGTGGCAGAAGGAAGCCCCGCCCCTCTTGCATCAGAGGAATGTGGATGTTATATTAACATGCTGAGCCACTGACCAAATGCTGACAACTTTGATGTCTTTTCCAGCTGCAGGATGAAGACGACGATGAAGATGTACCACAAAGTTTTTCCAGGTCAGAACAGAAATCTAGAAGCAGTGTAGCTCTGGGGTAACTCAATCAAGTTAATGAGAGTGTAATCAAGGCTTTATCATTATTTAACATTTCGCCTCTTTGATGTTGATGTTTTGGGTTCATTGCTCCGAGCGTGACACACTCAGACTCACAGAAACACAGACGCTCGATGTGAGCTTTTAGAGCTCCTCAGAGGATCTTCTCTCATGTAAACACAATCAACTTTTTATTTGTTCATCTATTTCATTCATATAGATAATTGATTTTGCATTACTGGTGCAATAATTGGTTAATTGGTGTGGTCTGCTGGTGAATTAATCTAAATGTCAAAGAGTCAAAAGTTCAATGGTGTGTCCAGCTGACCTCTTGCACTCATTTATAAACGTGCCCTCTCTGATTTGTCATTGGCTCCTGTGATAACTGGCCTCTCTTTAATTGGATGAGACATTCATCAAACCTGCTCTCATTGGTTCACAGACCACACGGTGCTTCCCTCCCTTTGACCCCCTCACTTCCTGTCCCCCAGGACGCCATTAGGGCCTGCCAGGTCCGAGTCTGTTCGTTAAAGCCCGTCATGCTGCGTCGCTGTCGTACAGAACAACATCAGCAGCATGAGGAGAAAATGATTCAAAGCTCCCTCCTTAAAAACTGTAATGCTATATTTATAAGCCAGTATTTATAAACACATTTGCATATATCAAGATGAAAAAGTTGTTTGAATTGGGGGCAATTTGCATTTGGTGAAACATATGGCGGAGCCGCGGAAGCCATGGGCCATGCCTTCATTACCCGATCTTCGTTTCATCAGCCCCACACTCCCCTGCTGAGCCTCCCCACGGCGGAGCCTTCTGTCCCCGAGGTTTCAGTGACAGGGGACAATATGTCCCCAAGGTGAGGAGCAGGGGGAAAGCCGCACGCACACCGCTCCTCCAATGATTATTTAATCAGACTCTTCACTCTGGATCTGAAAGAGGAGAGAGGTACAAAGTGGCGCTTATTACCCATTTGTTCAACGCAGGGAAAGGAGAGCACAGAGAGAGGGGAGGAGAGGGAGCGAGACGACAGATCAGTAAACATAGAAGAGAGGGAAGGTAGACAGGAGAGGAGGAGACGGAAAGAGGAGATATAACACCGAGGAGAGAGCACAGGTCAAATAATGAAAGTGTCAGTAATTAAACACGTATTAAAGCAATGAAAGGAAATGATCAAGGAGACAGAAAGGAAACAAAACTGGATTTAAAAAAGGGCTTTTGTAAAAAGAAACAAGGGTAAACTGGTTTAGCTTCTTGCAAAAAAAGATAATTTTAGTGATCAGGAAAACTTTGGGTGAGATTAAAATTCTCATTTTCAAGAATGCATTGGCCCATACAAGATATTCAGTCTAAATGCAATAACAGACACAAGATTTAAAAAAGCAAACATCACAGATTTTATCACATTGAAAAAACAGGTGGGTGTGTACAGTTTTCCTGGAAAAGTTCCATTATATGCAGCTTTGCTCTCATTCATAACAGCTCAAAGGTAAACACTGCTAAATCTACTCTACATTTAAATAGGTAGAGAAATAAAACAGCAGGATATACTGTAAGCTTTAGACAAGAATCATACTCAGCAACTTGCATCCTTAGACGTCTTTAAGGAATTTTCCCATTTTCAATGATTGTTTCGTACGGTGTCCTGGCCTGATTTCTCTCCCCTTCTCTCTCTCCTACTGGTCTGCTTTCACATTATCATTCTGTGTTTGAGCACACTTATGCTAATCTTGCAAAGCAGATGGATACGCCTGTTTCCGTGTTTCTCACTTGCGAATCCATCTTGCAAAGCTCCCGTCTAAACTGTTTAGGCCCGGTTAGAAAGTGACAGGACCAATCAACGACAAGGGGCAGTACTTTCAGGTGCAGCAGAGCTGTGACGTAGACAAGCATCAACAAGAGGCCGGTGCAATTATGGCGGAAGACATTAGTGTGGATGCTGCTAAAGCGCCAGTTTTATCAGCACTTGACGACATTTCTTCGTTAAAAGAAGAACAGAGAACAGCAGTGAGTTGTTTTTTCGGGGTTTTTTTTCCCCAAAAACGACAAAAGTCGTGTACTGACATTTACAGTTGCCACGGTTCCTGTCCCATGCAGTTCTAGATGGAGTTTATTTGAAAATAAAAATTTTATTCAAATCACCGCCAAACATACAGAGGGTTGAAAGCGGGTAATTTGAAGGGAAAGAGAACATCTTAGTGAATGACATTATGACCCTGAAGTTAGCTTTTAAGATTAAAGTCGTAGATAGCTAAAGGGTTCACTATCCCACGATGTGAGCTTCCAGCCAATAAAAATGCGACATGTCATCACAGCTAATCAAAATGTGCCACATCATCGACAGGCGCAGGCCCTGGACACATCTGGTACCTATACCGGTTCAGGTTAATCGGACAACTTTGAGGAGTAAATGGGCATTGTGGACGGGCAGTGAGAGAATTTCCACATGACAGGACAAGGCCCCCCAGGACCCCTTAGAAAAAACACAACACAACAATTTTAATTGTTTTCACTGACAAAATCTCAATATAATAGGCCTACATACACTTATTATTGACAAAAGATCAATGTGTAAGCTATCCATTATTACTATGGTTTTTGGGCCACTCTAGAAAAGAAAATTAAAGAGGACCTTTAATTTCCAAGTGAATCTTGAAATTCTCAAGTTTAAAAAAAATCATAATTTGTAGGGAAATTTTTTTTTCTTTGAAAGTCATAAATATACATGGACCAAAACTTGTAATTTTAGAGGTATTGGAGTGGAAATACCAAAAAACAAACACTGTTTTCACTTTGGTTTGTTGAAAATTTTTAGCTTTGCACCGTGCACTGTAAATTTATGATTTTAAAACTTGAAATTTCTGAGTTTTTAGTGTCAAAGTTCTGGGCTTTATTAACTCAGATATTTTGCATTTTTTCTTGTAAATTTTTTTTTACATTTTGAATTCTGAAATTCTGAGACTGTTTATTTGTAAATGAACAACTTTCTCATCCAAAAAAAGACCCCTCCCTCCCTTCCCGTGCTTTTGGTTTGCCCTACGCCATCGTACATTATGTTTCTAATCATGATTAAAAAAAAAAAAATTTATATATATACATATACATATATAGTACGCCCACCTGAGGGCCTCATCGAACGGGAAAGAAGTTTGACACAACCCAGGTCATGCTCTGGATGTCTTTGTACATTACCAAGGGCATGGAAAAATAATCTGATGAAAACAAAACAAAAACCACAGCTTTAGGGCGAAGTTATGGGTAGATGTGGTGCTTAAACATAGCCTAGGGTACTGTTAAGGCACGTAGGAGGGTTGCCACAACCCCCTGGTTGTCGTGTGTATGTTCTGAGCACCTGAAAACTGTTGGTGGTTGCTGGGTGTATTAGCAGGGGTGCAAAGGCCCGGACTAACAACCTTGACCTTGGCTGCTGAGTGACACATGTACATGTCAAATGTGTCAACACTGACTCTGGCCGCCTTTCCTCCTCTATTCAGCCCGGGGGTGTGGAGCATCAGGAACTGTGAAGAACTGCTAGCACTCTACATGCCTAAAACTTCTGCATAGCTCTGTATATATATGCACATCTAAGCATATCTAATTTTGACAATTTCAGAACAGACAGGATCCTGCACACCCCCTAAGATCTTTGGTGCCCCCCAAGCGGTGTCTGGACCACAGGTTGGGAATCACTGATCTATATCAACATCACGTCCCATCCTTCAGCACAAGCAAAAGATCATTAAGAGGTCAATTGGTCAATGAGCTACAGCGGCACCATTTATGAGTAAGAGGTAAAAAGCCACAAAATTTTATATGAAACTACAAATTCTTTGAAAAAACATCCACCCTTAGCTTCACACTATACTCACCCATGGCAGAAGCAATAAAATCATGGAATCATATTGAAATTAACAGCAAGTCAACCCCAAGAAGGCAAAATATTTCACTGTTGTCTATTCCTGCGGGAACTTGCAGCACCTTGATCTCTGACCTCTTGTCTCAAGCTGCTCAGGGCTGCATGGCGTTACTCATAGAAACGCTTACAGTTGCCTTTGGTCGGAGCAAAACCATGCTAAGCATGGCATCGCTGTTGTATGTGTAAATTACAGGCATTTTGTCATCATAAAATACTTGATAAAAAAAATTGTATTCTGATCTAGCTTCAGAAGCAGAAGTGATTTAAAACCCGAGTTAAAGCTTCTCTCAGTGAAGTGCTGTAATGGATGCGTCCCCCACACTGTCAGCAGTGGCTCTGGGGAGATTGTGTCATCAGTTTATTAGAAGTAAATCTTTTTTTTGATGAGTATGTTTAATGATCAAATGTACTTCTTTAGTAATATTTGCACTAGGACTCTTTTCATCCATGCACTTTAACTTGACAGAAGATTTGGATAAAGAACTCTGAGACTTTTGCATCTTATCTCTTGTTTTGAACTGGTTGTTTAAAATGATCCCCCTTTAGCTGTTAACCAAATACAGGTTAAACAAAAGAGCGGAAAGGAGAATAAAAGAGGTGGATGTGAGTTGGTTGTGGTTAGGTTGGGTGGAGGTCCTGCAGGTGAGGGTTCATCCTGTCTCTCTCTGTCTCCGTCTGCCTGCAGCTTGGCGCGCCTCTCACACCAGCGCCACATTTGCATGTGCAAAAAAGCCCTATGTTGAAGAGCTGCAGCGTCCCTCCCCACCTTCAGCATGTGTGGTCGACCGGTCTGCGATTTGTTTAAGTGCTTATGAAAGCCCCTCTCCTCAGCCACAGTCTGCCTCTCAGAGCCTGGATGTTGTTTTGACATGTAATACCTTCTTTTTCCAGGCTCCTTGGTTATTTCCAGGCTGATATCTCAGAGCAGGGAGGGGTCAAGAAAAGGCACGCAGGTCACAGCTGTCTGTCATGGTTTCTACCCTCACTGTTTGTTTTTCTATTTCCATACCCTGACTCCACTCAGGCCAAGCTGGATTTAGATTCAGGTGGTTGGTTTTTGAAGGTCATGCAGGGTATTTAAGGAGTACCTATCCACAAACGTTCACCTGAGAGGCTGATTTAGGCAAAGCTTCATGGTCTGTTTGTGGTCATCTGTTTTCGTCCATTTCACATTTTCAGTTTGACATGAATCATCAGTAACAGGGTTTGGAGCTGAGGTTAGTGTGTAATCAAATTAAAGTGGCTATTTACCAAGGGGTATTTTTACAACTTTTAATAGCCTGTTTTCATCATGGACATGGTTTAATGTAGATATATTTAAAAACAGTCCTATGGCTCTTTAAAAATTGTTCTTGAGTAATACTAACATTTTCTGTGTGACTGACAATCCAGCTCTTACAAAATGCAAGTCTGATTTCTTGATTTGTGGATGGCTTATTTTGCACCACTGTGACTAGAGCTTGATCAGGCCCAGAAATCACAGCCTACCTGAGCCTGTGCACGTTCTCTTCAAGACCAGACCATCCTGTTAACAGCCAGAGAAGGATTTAAAGCCAACACTTTTTCCTGGCATATCAAAGTTTAATACCATTCAGAGTGATTTTATTGACAGGAATCTGCTCAGATGAGCTCTTAATGTAATAAGATTCAGAGAAGTGAGGATGACGAGCAAACGCGCAGAGATCACTGTACCCAAATGTGCAGAGCTTTCTGAAGAGCATCATTCTGATAATAGACTGGTACAGTCTACTCTATTGGTGAAAAGTCTGGACTGCAGGTACCCCACTTCAGACCTTCTACTGTGAAGCCATGCTGTTGAGTTGGATGCAGTATGTGGTTTAGCATGTCTTGCTAAAGTATGCAAGGCCTTCCTTGAAAGAGACATTGTCTGGATGGAAGCATATGTTGCTTTAAAACTCTGCATACTCTTCAGCATTGATAGTGACTTTCCAGATGTGTTAGCTGCCCACGCCATAGGCACTAATGCAACCACATACCATTAGAGATGCAGGCTTTTGAACTGTGCCAACATAACAAGCTGGATGGTCCCTCCCCTCTTTAGTTCATGGTACACAGCATCAGTGGTCTGCAAAAACAATTTTAAATTTTGACTCATCTGACCACAGAACAGTTTTCCTTAGTCCATTTCAAAGGAGGTTTGGCTAAGAGAAGTTGCAGTGGTTCTGGATCATGTTAATAAATGACTTCCTCCTTGCATCATACAGCTTTAACATTCGTCCCAGCAAACTGTTTACAGACAATGATGTCTGGAAGTGCTCCTGAGCCCATGCAGTGATGTCAAACACAGAATTAGGCACCCAATACGGACATTTGGCCTTGTCCCTTGCGCACAGAGATTTCTCCTGATTCTCTGAATATCCCACCATCTACAGTACATAAAACCATCATAAGATTCAAAGTCTTTGCAATTGTATCCCCCTCTGCCCATCTCAACATGTTACTGACCTGTTGCTAGTTAACCTAACTAGTTGCAAAATGCTCCTCCAGCTGTTTGTCACTAGTACCACTTATTTTTCCAGCCTTTGTTGCCCTGTCTTCAATTTTTTTACATGTGATGCCATCTGGAAAATGTCTGTTTTAACGTGGTATGATGTTTATGTTCTATTGAGAATAAAATATGGATTCATGAGATTTGCAAATCATTGCATTCCGTTGTTACTGACATTTTACACAACGCCCCAACTTTTTTGGAGTTGGGGTTGCAGATTTGACTCCTGTGTTATCTTCTGCAGCCATTTACCTCACTCAAGAGTACACACAATTTTCTACTATGACTTTTGCCGATCCAAACCAAGCTGTGCGAATTTACTTTTCTATTATCAGTTTGGCAACGCCAAGCCACGCCCAGATCTGTCCTGCTCTGGGGCAGGGCCAAGGTGCAGTCGCCCTGCCTACTAGTGCCCCATGGTTACATCACAGTGGTTTGTCATCATTCCTTGACACCTGGCATACGTGTTTAAGTAGCAAATGCTGCACTAAACTTTGACCCTCAAACCGGTAGCTTGGTTGTGGTGGAAAAGCAAATCCCCTGCCTGCTGGGCTACCGTAGCGAGTCAAACCGAGTAGAGCCAAGCCACTCAATGTAATGAAAAAGCCTCAAATGTCTCTGCCAGTATTTGAGTATCTGCAGTCACTCCATGCTACCTGGCAGACCAATCACAGGCCTTGTGGTCTGTGTTTTTCCAGCGAGTAGTTACATATTTGAAGAGGGGAACGTTGGTTATGTGCAAACTAAATACAAATGAGAACATGGCTAGTGATATGCAATGAACTCAGAACTAATTTTGATGCTGTGGCTTTAAGATGCAGACAGTTTAAAGGGGGGAAGTAAACATTTTCTAACCAGCCTTTTAAAAAAAACATCTTTCTATGCCGATGACAGAGTTGTTGTTAATACCAATGGCCAAATCACAGCAGTGCTGACAGCTGATATAACATCAGTCCCTCTGGTGTGATATTGCTCAGATCTCCCTGAAGAAATGGTGCCATTAAATCCCAGCTAGGCCCTGATAAAAACACTCTTTTGCTGTGTAAACAGTTTATTCTAAATACTAGTTTAATTAACCTCCTTTTATGATAATGATCCTATCTGTACCAATAAATAGTCATTTTTAAAACCCGTTCTTTCTTTCAGTGCAACCCCAAAAAGTATCCAGTCTGTTAATAAGTAATGACTGCCCGAGATCACAGGAACCTCACACTACAACAAAACAGGTTAAGCACAAGCTTTGATAATGACTCTTAATAATTCAATATGTGTAATTATCGCTTTACAGGAAAGCACAATGGTGGCGGCTCGCTGTAGGGAGGGAGCTGTGGCAATTAAAAATGAGAGGGATTGAGGTCAGCGTGTGGAGGAAAGTCGCTGACCTTACAGGTGTTGTTCTGGAAAAACATGAAGTAAAAAGAGTTTCTTTTGAACATCCAAAAAAGTGTATGATATAAAAATGTTTAAAGGGAAACCCTTTCTGCGTGTTTTGGCATTCACAGCTTTCTGTGTGTGCCATCTGAGACCTACTACTTCCTCAAATTTGCTTCTCCATTGTCCCTGAGACCTTGATTCACACTAGCCAAATGTGGAGGTTGCACATTTGCAACTCAAAACTAGCCACATCAATGGTAGATGTAATCACTCTATTTGTCATCCCCAGATTTGAATTTCACAATGAGTGTGTGGAGAAGAGAGAAAAAAAAAGGGAAAGATGTCTGACTTCTCTCAAAATCAATGTCTTTCAACAGCCCTCCGCTCCTCTTTGACGGGAAAGGGCATTCACGCGCATTTGGCGGCCATTGTCGGCAGCAAAATGACTAATCATAACATCATTGATGTGTTTAAAAAAACGACTCCAGCCGACAGAAGCACTGACAACCTTTGCTCCCATCCAGAGAGAAAGAGTTAATTTGATCATGATGACACCAGTCTCTCTTTAGAGCCCCCTTTTCAGGCCAGAAGCAGCTGGGGCTGGAAGAGCAAGAGCTGGGATGAATCCTCGGCAGAGTAAGGGGGGGAGAAAAATGACAAGAAGAGTCGTTATTATGTCTCCATTTTGGGACTGAGAGGGGTTTCTGAATTGCCCTGGATTGCGATCCTGCGCTCGCTCATTCCTGCATAGGCTCTCGGAGCGGCGAATGGGCCTTGGGCCAGTGCGAGGCGCTGGAGCTGGAACAAGAAGAAGATCACAATTGCATTTAAAGCCCAGAGAGGGAGAGAAGAGGAGGAGACACAGAAAGAGGGAGCCTATGAGCCCTAATTGCCAGATGGTGAATATTTTCGCTCCCTTTCAACGGCGCATTAATTGCAGGGCTGCCCGGGGGTTGAGACGTACTGATCAGTGTGGCAGAGGATCCTGACCCTGATTATCCCCCCTCAGACTCCCCCCGCTGGAGAGACAAGGAGCAGCAGGGGGGAGAAGGGGGTCTGAGAGGGGAGAGGAGGGGAGGTGAAGGGTTTTTGCAACAGTTACTCACCCAATCATTTGCCTATCGAGCCACCTGGGCCTCCACACTTCGGGGTTTCAAGTTGCAAAAGGAGGCGATGTTGAGTAGGGCTGGGCATTGTATCAAGTTTTTAAGAACTATCAACATTTTTTAGACAAGATATAGGAAAGTCAAAATAGTTTGATACGATCCAATTGCTCCCTTGGAGGAATCTGATTTGGACTGACATGTTGCATGCATAAAGCTGCAACCAAAAATAATAATAACAATCCACTAGGGATGTCCCCAGACAAATAACTTCACAGGTGATTACCACAAATTGTAATTGCATTGTCAACTATAGTCTAAAGTCAAGTAAACATATTCTCTAAAACCACTCCACACTGTAACAGATCAAAGTTGGTTGACAGAATGTGGCTAATGTTAGCATTGCTAGCACTACCAGCCTTTGATCCTCTTTACAGGCTAACTCAGTGCTTCTGTTATATCCAAGTGAACAGTCTCTAAAAAACTTTATTCCTGTTATGGGCCTGGGTCAAAATAGTGCAAAAATGTGCTGTTACTATGTGGTGCTATCAATGCTATTAGTTCACTGTTGTTTACATCAGGTTATAGAGCATTGTGGCAGAAGCTATTAGGAATAGCTATGGTGGCAGACAGCTGTGTTACAGTTCGAACAGAGCAAATAACCAGGACTGTGGCCCTGAAATAAGAAAAGATATTTATATCAAGAACTTATAATTGTGACTACCAAGGGATCTAAATTTTACCACTACCTGCAACCATCCCTACAACCCACATGTACATTGATAGCACACAACAATTTAATATCGCAGGTGACATATTGCTCTCATATTGCACAAGATTTGCAGATAATTAGTTTTAATAAAATACACATAAAGTTGTAAAATATAAGAAAGAACATCATGACATTTCACAACCCATACGGCCTCCAGGAACACGATTCAAAATGTAATCAATGAGAGCATAAAGGAGTTTTTAAACCAGTTTACCTCCCCATGATTTAATGGCAGTCTTCACTGCGCAAGCAAGCTTAGATTTCTACTGATCAGAAGGATTACTGTACTATACTTACATCCCATACTTAATGGTGCGCTCCAAAACAACCTGAACATGATCTTCTGATCAATACAACATCCTAAAGCAGTGGTTCCCAGCCTTGTTCAACCCCAGGACCCACACAAAAAGGTGACATATTGCTGTCAAAGATACACATCAATTTGAATTATTTTCATCATTTAAAGCCAAAAACACAAGCATTACTCCCGAAAGACTTTTGTATGAACCATTCATGTGTTTTATTACGATTTTCGATCGTTTGATTGACCCTAATTCAACAACCTCAGAGCAGACGGATCCTGAAATCTCTGGCGCCACCCCCAGGGGGTCCCAGACTCCATGGGAACAAAGATCCTAAAGGTTAGTTTCTCTTGTGCATTAAAAAACACATACAGATATGGACTGAGCTTTCCATCTGTGTGTATTTCTGCATGTTCTCTCAAAATTTAGATACAGGCTAAATGCTGCAATACAACCAGTGACCATGGGGGCAGTGTTGAGTAATTTAGCAGCTCAAGCTAGAGCGGCAAAACATAACAAATAATAATAATGTATAAATTGGCTAAATACTACCTGAACTTTATGATGAAATATTGCCAAATATTGTGTTAGCAATTAGAAATCACAGAGATACAAATGTTACCTCACCTGAGCGTAACGACTGAAAACTGCAACAGTTATGAGACAGTGACCTCTATTGGAACCAATTATATAACATCCACATCGACTTAGGACAAGTGTCAGTATGTGGGCAGTCCCAGCTGTATACTTTAAAATGCAAATGCCTATTTTCTTACATAAAGGGAACATAAACATGCCTTGAGTCTTCATAAACAAATACAGTATAAGTTCTTGTTTAGCAAATTAGCAAAGCAAATTATTAACATGATTTCCCTGCTAAATAGGTTATCTGAGAAAACGCTCAGATCTACGCTGATCTGGTTGATTTTCTTATGAAATATCACCAGGGTATAATAGCCAGCAGAGATAGTCTTAATTTTTTTGGTCAAAACTGTGAACAATATTTTATTTATTCTATTAAGGAGCATTTATGTGAATAATAAAAAATCAAATCATATTGACAGCTGTTTGATAGAAGTCTTGACACAAAAAATTTAGTAATTTACTGTTTTTGTAATCATCAAAAATTGCAGAAAAACTCTTCTATAGTACCAAAATTAAATAAGTATGTTGGCAAAATAAAAAAAATAAAAATAAAAAATTGGGTGAAACTGGCAAGGAACCCTTGTCCATGGAAATTTCTGCAAAGTTATAAAATAACCAGGCGTCTAGAACTTCAATATTTGGTTGCAGTGGTTTATAAAAGGTTTCAGCATGGTTTGATTTTTACTAGCCATTAAAAAAGGTTGTCAAAGTACTAGAATTATAAACTTAAATAAATCTTTATGACTTAAATAGATGCTTATTGTGCATCACTATGCAGCTAAAGCATCAAGGGATGATTTTTGGTCCGTATCGCCCAGCCCTACCGTTGAGGAAGGTCTTCTAAGGAAAAGCTTTAAGAGGATAGGTAGTCGACGAGGACGGGAGGACAGACCACCCTCCTGTCATCCACCTTTCCCTCCTCCCCCTCCTCCTCCTCCTCTCTCCCAGCCCCTCGGCTCCTCGTTTACATATCTCCAAAAGATGTAATTGAATTAAATAAAGCTTTCCTTCGGGGCAGCTGCCACAGCTGCTGTTTGTGGCATGTCAAAAGGCCCGCCACTTTAAGAGCACTTACATATGCTCCAAATTAGCAGGTCAGATAGGCGGACGCGCGATGACAGGGCCGAGGCTGCCAGCGCGACAAGGGGCCCGCAGCTGTGAGCAATTCACTGGCAGAGTGGAGGCTCTTTCAGACCCCTGATTATGAAGGGCAGCAATGCACGTGCTCATACTCACACATACATGTAAGCAGGCGTGTTACAGCGAAGACACACAGAGATGAAGAAAGGTCACTGTAGGATGAGAGACTTAGTAGAGGACAACATGTTAGGTGACCTCAGTGTTCTCTACCAAAAATAATACTCATGAAAAAAACAAGAAAATCACTGTGTCAAGTGATTTGTGAGAGTAGTGCAGAGAACTGATGACTGATAATGATCACTTTTGCCACCAAGTTTTTTGCCAAGTTTGAAAAATTGTTCATGTGCACTAAAGACAAAATGTTCAACTTTTGAAACAGCACCATGCTCTTCATTGTTCTCCCTCACTGGTCAAACAAATCAAACAGGGGTGTGAATTATAATTCTACCTTTGTCATCAACAATAGCAGCAGAAACCGATCGGAGTCTTCTTTAAGAGAATAAAGTTTCCAGGTCTAGAGCTGCCAAATGACAGGGCAGGACTGTTTCCATGGCGATATTTCCTTAAATTAAGGTAAACATGACGTCTATTAAGCTATTTAACAATTTTGACAGCCCTTTTTTCAATTTAGTTTAGTTTTAGTCTTTAGACAAAAGTAGTTTCCATTTTAATCACATTTTATTCCTGTTCACTCTTCATAGTTTTAGTCCAGTTTTAGTTGATAAAAACTCCTGACATTTTTTACATTTTTAATATGTCCTCATATCATATTTTATCTTTTAGAAAGATCAGAATTGTAAACCAAATTGTAAAAATTAAATAAACACACATTTTGAATAATCAATGGCCTACTTGTAATCATCTGAAATAAGCTCATGGAAATACTAACAAACATTGGATAAAGGCCTTATGGGATGAGGCTCATTGATTTTTATTCATAATGGTTTTCTTATTAATGCGCCTTGATTATCAAACTCTTTGACAATTTTAGTAATTATTGATAGGAACATTGGTGCATTTAGGTTGGAAAAATTAAGCAATATATTTTAACTGAGCTCATGCTTTATATCTATTTTAAATTGCTAGTTAAATAAACACCTTTACAGGACCACATTTATTCAGATTTCTCACAAAAAACTAAAATTCCATTTTCTGCATGTGACTTTGAACACATCAAAATAAGGTTTTAACTAACCTGACATGCCAGATAGATTTGTTTCACACATCCATCTGGAAAACCTCCCATAGACAGTGTTTGGGAAAGGGCAGAGCCTTTGACAATCACAATCAGAGCACGTGGCGTTGTAGCCGATAACGAGGAGTAGACTCCGTAGAGAGCTGCATAACACCATGTCCACTGTGGACTCTTGTTGTTATTGAAAAGAAAACAACTCAATGCTATTCCTTTTTCTTCTTTAGTGAAGAAAGTTCTGATAAAACTGCTGCATTTAGCAGCATCCACGCTATCATGTCTTCCGCCAGAACTGCACAGGCCTCTCGTCACTGCTTGTATACGTCACGATTCTGCTGCACCCGAAAGTACTGCCCCTCGATGCTAATTGGTCCTGTCACTTTCTAACTGGGCCCAAACAATTAAGACCGGAGCTCTGCAAGATGGATTCACCAGTGAGAAGCACGGAAACAGGCGACTCAATCTTTGTAAGGTTAGGTTTTAACTTCATCCTCCTCGACTTGTCAGACGTCTGAGCTGTCTTTAAACACATCATAATGTAACAGTATGTCGCCTCCTTGGACCTGCTGATTAGCATTTGTCTTGCCGATTTTAGAGCAGATTTAAACTTGTTCTTGATATTTTTAACTAACAGGACCTAGCACAAGGTTTGGGAGTTTTTTCAACTCTGACCAAGACTGAGGAGGATTACTGTACAGCAGCAACAGAAGCTATGATTAGGAGTCTGTACCACACCAGTGTGCCTTGGGAATTTGTACCATGCCTGATTGATATGACTTTACAACAACCAAAGATACTTTTACATGTGATGCACTGGTATTTTGGATTATATCACTGACTGAGATAACAACTGTGACAATATTGCCATTTTAAAACTTGTAATATAAGGTAATAAAACACCAAAAAATTGCACAATCTCCAAGACAACTAAATATTCTGTGTGGTATTTTTTATATTTTCTCTCCTTACCTTATTTCATATGCATGTATTTTGGGCAATTTGATTTAAAAATTACTTTTAAATGGGTACAAAAGGTTTGGATTTCCTCCAGCAGATTGCTTGAATCAACAACTGTGAATAAGACTGGTATGGCTGAAACGCAGGCTGCATAAACATAAATTTGAACATGCATTTATTTAATTCAGTTGGTCCCAAATGGTGGAGCGAAGCATGTGTAGGTGTGCATTGTGAATATGAACATCCATGGGTTATACTTCAACTTTACATCAACTAAAGATACAATTTAGCATGGATAAGAAGAAGGTGTGCCGTGAGATTATGGCTTGATCTGAGGTGTGCCTTGAGCAAAAAATGTTTAAAAATCACTGGTCTATGCTACTAAACAGCTGGTGGAGTTTTTCAATGATTTTGAAGACCCTGTAAAGTGAAATCCAAAGTTTTTGTCTTAACACTCTAGAAATGTTGGAATATGGTTGCTGCAAACATGTGAAAACTCTGAGATCTACATGAGACTGAAATCTGGATTTAGGCCATTTCACTTGTTTCCTGGCTTGGTTTCATGTGGGCGGGGCCAATATGTGGACTCACGATGTCATGAGCCCACAGTAGAGAATGACCCCACCCTTCTTGTGGAAGGAAGCAGTCACCTGGAGCAGGGACTTCTGGTTCATTTTGTGCAAAGGAATTCAGTCTTGTACTCTTGTACCGTTCTATAATGTTCATGTTTCATTGCAAAGTTATAGTTATGCATTTTTCTGTTTATTGGTTCATGTTTTTAGGGGAAAATATTTTTCCAAGTATGACACCATGAGTGAGGGGGTCAATGCTGCAGACTGCCCGTGTCCTGAGTGGGCGTGGTTTCAGCTCATTCAACAGACACGCCCACACCATCCTGGAGCAGATTTTACTGCCTCATTTTTCATGATTTCAAGCTTCATTTTATAAACCTGGAGATGCTTCATGTGACTGAAATTTGACCTGGGGGTTCATAACACAGTGATCTATCATATGACAAACCTAAATACAGATTTATTTTTACTTTACAGGGTCTTTAAAGGTAGGCTGGCTGTATTTTAGTTTAATTTCTTGTAAAGCCTACCACTAGAATACAGAGAACAGCTACATGTTTAATCAACCTATCAGCTCCTTTCTCTGTCACTGCTTAAAAAAACCCAGGAACGTCGCTCCTCCTGCTCTCTCTCCTCTGGTTGGTCGGACAGACAGCAGGTCAGAATCACAGTAGAGGGATATCACAAAATCTCACTGTCCATCAGCCCGACACATATATTTTAATCTGTGACAAAAAGTAATCTACATTTTGTCAGAGTTGATCAGTAATCTATTTTTAGCCCGTCCCCATCCCGTCGTCTTCATTGAACAAGGGTCATTAACGAACATTTGTCGTCATAGATTTGGTTAACAAAATTAGTACTGTTACGGATACTACAAGGAAAGCAGAAGGCTGCTGAACCCGTGTAACAATCACTGATGAGAAACGCTCTGATTCTGGGGTCATGGGTGCCAACAGCCCAAGAAATGTTGGCTGTGGACACAGGCCTTAAATCAGGGCTCATTCTGTTGAGTTTTTGTATTCATATGGTTTAACCATTTCCTGTTTATTTTACTTCCTTAAGTTGATGCTGTGTGGTCTTAAACAGCTTATAAAATCCTGTTAAAGGTGTTGAAGGTGAGATGTTACAAATATGATCTCAGTATAAATAAAATATTTTGAATTCTCTAAGTGTTGCCAAATAATAACAGGATGTGAAGCAACATTAAAGTTGCTCTTTGCTCACAGAGACAATCAATAAAGGTCCGCCTTCTCCTGCTCAACATTACATGTTAGATCAGTGCCAACTTTTCTCTCAGTCTCCAGCTAATCACATCTTATCAGCAGTACACGTCTTAAGGAAAACAGACAAGCAATTAGGACATGGATTATTTGTCATAAACACCATTCACTGCCATGCAAATGCAACATAATTGCCCAGCAGACCTTGAGTGACAAGTCATTAGATGATTGTTCACGACGGTTGATTACGATATGACAGGCGTGTCTCGCTCGATACTTAAGTGAAGTAAAGTGTTGACATTTTTAAGGCCTCTGCTCCTCACATACAAACCTTCAATGGTGAAGTTCATGCCACACAAATATCCTTTTCTGTTTAAAAGTTTGGTAACATTTTTGTGATGCAGCCTTTAGTGCAGATACATTTAGCTTAATATCTAGTGGGATATTAGAGTTACATTTTTAAAGGCAAAAATCCTGCAACTTTAATGAGTGGGAACATTTTCACATGAACTTTAAATGGACATAAGCTTAATTTGTTTATACTGCCTGAAGGCACAAAGTCCTGAATACTGAATGCAAAGAATGGCTGCAGAAGATGAGCATCCCTGGAACATCTGAAGAACATTACGGTGCTGCACAGAAGCAACGACAGCTCAGTCATTGGAGGCAGTTGGTTTGGGTACATTCCCCAGTTTCTCAGTACCCATCCTAATGTGTCCTAGTGCAAAACTCTTAACCCAAAATTGCTTTAACTAGTGCATCAGTGCTGTGTGAATGTGCATGGATGCCTGTAACTGGGATTAGGTAATACCAAAGGCCATAGCAGCCTTTACCAGTCTGTTACACCATGCTATTCCCAGCTATGCATGCTATGCATGCTATTCTATTACATATCCTACTCCATCCACTGTCGTGTCCAAATAAATGCATAAAAAATCTTGTTTAAACCTTAGTCTGTGTGGTACTTGCTTGCACCAAAATAGCTTTGCTCTCTCCTGGAACCATTCATCCATCTGTACCGCATCTCACAGGGATGCCACTGGATTAGAGATGGGGTAGATCCTGGACTGGTTGCCAGTCAATGACAGGGCTGACATGTAGAAACAACCAGGCTGTCACACTTCGAGTAGGCAGTAATATCATAATGTTGCTTTATATCACATTTATGCAAAAAAAAAAAAAAAAACAGAGCTGACAGTTATAGAGCTGGAAAAATATGGTAGCACCAGGGAAACGGCGATACAAATGCAAGCAGGGCACAAACACATGGGGTTCGCAAGGACTGCTGCCTAAAAAAAAATTTACTACTAAAATACGACAAACGTGAGGGCAAGCCTCATGCTAAATCAACTAAACAGCTGAAAAAAATTGCTATTGGTATCACAAAATGTTTCAAATGGCATTAATATGGAGTCATGACTCCTAGTAGCTGATGTAGCTATGTATACATAGCTCACATTGCTACATAAGCTACATGGCTCTGCTATCTACGTGGCTTGGCTACATGAGCTACACTTGCTGTCATGTTTTTATGGAGGACAAGCTCTTTTCCTGTAAGCAGACTGTTTACTTGGCTTCATTAAATGTTCTGTAATCAGGTATGCATGTCAGGTCTTAACTTACCACTACCTTAACCCTCACCCTAACCCTAAACAGTTTTATCAGATTTTATTTTTAAAGTTTTAGAGATGAACGGTCTGCAGCCAGGGTTGCCAGGTTTGGGTGACATATTTAGCCCAATGGCTGATAAAAAACAGCCCAAAACCAAGCCCAACACTGAAATTCAACATAAGCCAGTAAAAACTCTGCAACACCACATATATTGCTTGTGTGTGTGCAGGTGTGCTGCGTCTGCGTGTGGCGTGTATGTCTATGAGCCAGTGTGGCACAGCAGATCTTTGGTTGTGTGCCATGTTATATGTTTTCCTGCTTCTCTGCTGGTGGGTTTAGTTGTATTTTAGGGTAAAAAAAAGTGGTTTATTCTGCTTTGGATATTAAATACAAACACACATGGCATCAAGAATCGGTCCACTCAACCAGGGGACATAAAAATCTCCTCGTGGCAGTACGTAAAAAGTAGCCTAATTCAGCGGGAAAACCGCAGACCTGGCAACCCTGCTGCAGCCGGACCCCTCTCGAGTTTGAAGGTGCTGACAGTAAGTCTGTTTTTGATGGTTTATTCATTTGACAAATAGTACCACAACATTAACAGGAGTTCTGTTTGGATGCTCTTACCCTCGTGCGTTCTGTGATGTGATGTGGACTCTGTCACAGGCACTGTCCATTGTAATGTGATGTAAGGTAATGCACAGGTTAACCCCTTAATGCCTGTTGTCACATATTTGACACATACTTTTGTGATACCTCTATCTAATCAATATGCTCAATAAAATACTCAAAAAAATATTCTGAATGCAATCTGATAAATTATAAAAATGCCCTCAAGTGGATTATCAGCTACCAAAAACACTTAATGAATAAAATGAGATGCTAAAAATATAATTGTTAAATTTTATGGAAATTTTGATTTTTTAAAATATCAGTAGAAAGTTAAATGAACATTTCAGTTCCAAAAAATTAGAATTTTCAGGCTATTATTAGTGTTTTCAGGCTTTAAGGGGTTAAGACCACTTTCATTCTTCTCTCTAAGGGTCATCAGTAATGATAAATTCAGTGAAAGGCTTCTAACTCAACACTCAGTAGGACGGAGTTTGCCATTGTGGCGTACGAATTGAGACATTTCGTAGGTCTTGATCTGATCGCTTTACATTTACCATGACTTTTTCTGAAAAGTTGAAGAAGTTCGTATCATGAAGCTCAATATTAGTGCATCTAATATTTCCTAAAAGTTATTTTCTGGAAATTTAATTCTAAAAGTGAAAATTCCATCTAGAATTATCACAAACAAAGTGAAATATATTGAGTACAGTGTACAACTCTGAAAAAATAATGAAAAAAAAAATCTGTCAGCATATGAGAATACTGGGGAAAAAGTCAAATTTGCAAAGGTTTCCTGTGTCTTTATTCACTCACTCTGGTTAATTACACACAACCACAATCATGAGGAGGACTGCTGATCTGACTACTGTCTAGAAGACACACACTGACACCCTCCACAAAGAGGTTAAGCCACAAAAGGTCACTGCTGAAAGGGCAGGCTGTTCTCAGAGGCTGTTCTAAAGCAGATTAATGGAAAGTTGACTGGAAGAGAAAAAGTGTGATAAGAAAAGGAGAACAACAGGGATGAGCTCAATCTTCAGAGGATTATCAAACAGAGCAGATTCAAGAACTCAGGGGGTTTCACAAGGAGTGGACTGAGGTTGGAGCCACCACATTGGCGGGTCCAGGAAATGGGCTTCAAGTGTTGTGTAATCAGTGTCTCACCTGGGCTAAGGAGGAAAAGAACTGGACCATCTGTGCCCCAAATGTGATTTTTATTCATGGTAGTAACACTGATGTCCACATGAAGATGTAGAGTATGTTTTTAATGGTAATTAAAGCCAGAGTATCAAGAGAGAACATGCAAACTCTACACAGACCAGTATTCAAACCAGAGGCCTTCCTGCTGTGACACGACGAGATAATACTTGAGTTTATAAAAGCAACATGTCTTACAAAGGGCCTTACAAGTTCCTGGCACATTCAGGTCACAGAAAAGTGTCCTTTTCACTTCCAAACATTTGACTTTCTCAGCAGGAACAATAGTTGTCAAAGCACATCGAGAATAATAACTCCTATGTGGCCGTATATCAGCAGACGCCTTCATACGGGACCGTCTGATTTTAAATTTGAGGCTGTTTTTGTTTCACGCTGTCCTGTGGCGGCCAGAAAGGCTGTGACTCAGCTGTTTGCATGCAACATTGGAGAATAATGGATGTGAAGGCACACCAAACACGGCCTTTAAAAATGCATGAGCGCCCCCCAAAAACCTCCCTCTCTCCCTGTGCAGAATAGAGCTATCACTGGTGCCTGTTATCTCCCCGAACCCCCAGGTAGAAAATGGTAATGATACCACTTAACATCGCTGCACATATGGAGGGAAAATGGAAATGCCAACAGCACCTCAACTATAAAGCAAATCAAATTGAAATATTAATCCGCTGATTAATATAACATTATGAGAGCCCATTCTCTTTGTTGTTAAACAACAAAGGGTTGCAAAATAAGCAACTGCCTAAGAGGTAAGGGGTTTAAAAGAGTCCCACAGAGGTGCTAAAGCCCCTTTCAAACATCATTACTCTGCATAATGTATTCCCTTCCACAGTGCTGAGATTTGATATTGATGTTTACTCATTTATTTTTTAATTAACGTTGGTTGTTAATGAATTCTTTGATGAGAGGCATTTTGTAAATCATTATCCTTGGAAGAGGAAAAAAGGGATGCTTTGCTCTTGCCCCTTATACTCGTGACAGAAGAAAAAATGCTAGGTGTAAGGGGAAAAAAAGTTACACAAGTCGGGTCATTGTTGAAAGTTTGTTTTTTGATGCGTTGTTTCTTCTCGGCCTCCCTGGTTGCTGTTTTTCTGATTGCGTCTTGTATCTACAGGGATGAGCGTACGGAGCTGACAGAGACTGCGAGAGGGAGCCGGTGTGGATACTTAGCTAATTACAGGAATATAACTCAAGGCTTTCACGGAGTCGCTCCAGTGGGGGAGGAGGGATGAAGTCGTATCTACGGAGCCCTTGGTGGAGCTCTGTCCTTCCCCTCTTTAATATTGATCGCCAGGGATCTCTGTGAGGACACGCAGTGAGCTCAGAGACTCCCAAAGTTTGTTGGAACAACACTTATCAGACAGGAATACTTTTTCAGTCAGTCCAGCCCTTTTAAGACAAACACTGTCACTCATCTTTCCTTTATTATAAGGTTCACATCATACTTTCTCATTTTAGAGTCAGAA
The DNA here is from genome assembly GCF_018320785.1 of Cheilinus undulatus. Classification (NCBI taxonomy): domain Eukaryota; kingdom Metazoa; phylum Chordata; class Actinopteri; order Labriformes; family Labridae; genus Cheilinus; species Cheilinus undulatus. The sequence continues at coordinate 45,747,760 of NC_054872.1, forward strand.
TTTTCTCCTGGTGGATTTCAGCCCAGTCCACATTTTAGTCACACTGACTGCCAGTTTCTCTTCTTTTTCATGTCAATAGCAGTGGCAGACTTATCAATTTGGGGGCCCAAGGCACGGGGCCCTCCACATGTATCATTCTCCCCCTTTGTTAACCCTTATTTATCAAGGCCAGTAGTTTTCACCCTTATTTTGCCCAAGGCACACCTAAGACCAAGCTAAAATTTCAAGGCACACCAAATCCATAACATTACAAAATTGCCAAAAGTCATGACCCTGACTGAAAATGGCTCTACAACCCACTTCTGATTCCCTACCCAAGTGCACACCACTGGGTCAGAGTACTCCAATTACCCTCTGTTGCAACTAGTAACCAAATGAGTGGGTTCTGCAGTTCAAGTAATCTTAAACTAGTCTTGCACAATATAATTTTCTGTATTTTCCTTTGACTTTTAGTCACAAAAAAGATATGTAGTATCTCCACTGTTTCTGTTTCTCTTAGACTTCTGGGCCGGTAGCTGCAAAAGGTAATCCTATAGCTAGCTAGTATGCCACACAGCTTGCTAAGTCAGCCAGTGTTAGTAGAGATGGCACTGTTTACTTCATGAAAAACTTTTACCTGGCACGCCAGATGGATGTGTTTCACACATCCATCTGGGAAACCTGTCATACACACTGTTTGGGAGAGGGCAGAGGCTTTGAAAAAAAAAACCTCAGAGGGTGATTGGATGAAGGTTCTCTCTGTCACATCTTTATGGGCCAAACAGAGCAACAAAACACGTGGCGTAGCCGCCACCGAGGATTAAACTCCATAGAGAGCTGCCTAACGCGAACCATGGCGAATATAGACATGTCAGTACACGACTTTTGTCGTTTTGGAAAAGAAAACAACTCAATGCTGTTCTTCATTTTTCTTTTAACGAAGAAATGTCCTAAAATGTCTGGTAAAACGTGTGCTTTAACAGCATCCACACTAATGTCTTCCGCCATATCTGCACTGTGCTCTTGTTGCTGCTTGCTTACGTCACGGCTCCACCACGCCCAAAAGTACTGCCCCTGAACGCTGATTGGTCCTTTCACTCTCTAACCGGACCCAAATGGACCAGATGGGAACTTTGCAAAATCAATTCGCCAGTGAGAAACTCGGAAACAGGCGGGCGGTTAGGAAAAATCCCCATTGTGTTAAAATTTAGGAAGCAAAGACCAAGAACATCATGATAAAACAAGTATAATAAACGATGTATTGTTTTCATTGTTTCCACGGAAACGGATTAATTAATTTCCACAGCTCAGTTCACTTTCAGATTGTTGTAATACTGACAAACTAATCTTGTAATTTAAGGAGTTGCTTTAAAAGTAATGTTACCCCATAATGCTCAGCACAGATTAAATACTATGGCTGATCAACACTTCTATGATGTACTTCGTAAACTTAATAGCTAATCACTAAAGGCTTTTTTTTTTTCAACTTTCAGGCCCAGATCAGAGCTCTCTCATTGGAGGAGCTGCTGGAGGTGATGGAGAGATATATGCAAAGAGCTCCAAGCTTGGTGTTGAGGTTTTGGCAGTGTCTGCTCCAGCTCCACCAGTCTTCATACCATTAAAGGACCCAAACGGTCAGCTTGGTCCCAGTGTGCCAACGCCAAACTTGTGTGTCTGTGAGCATTGCAAGGAGATCCCCAGGATGCTGGAAAAAAATGTTGCAGCCAAACCACCAGACTCCTGTGTATCCATGCTCCCACATATGGATGGATGCATTCTCTAGAGTGGGGTTTTGAGCCAGGCAATTTTAAGATTTTTTTGTGCAGTTGTGCTTTGTTTATTTTTTGTATGTTTATGTAATTGTAGACTTAATTCTTTAGTTTGCAATAGTTTTAACTTTCTGCTAAACAGTAGGAAATTGCAAGGTGACATGCACATATGTGCACATAATATCTGTTTTCAGGCCTGTATGAGAAAATATGCAGTGTGATAACATTCTTGAATAAATATAGCATCGGAGTGCCTAATTTTATCAATAACTCATGTCTTGACGGAGTCTGTCTGTCCCCCCACCCCTCTTCAGTCTGCACTACATGGACTGTGGATGTCAGAAAAAGAAGAAGAGGGAGAAGAAGCATGAGTTTCTGTCAAAAGTCCCAAAGGTATCTACCTTTTTTACAGCAGCGTCGGCAGAACCGTCTGTCAACAACAGACAAGAGCAGCCATCCGCGCCGTCTGCTCCCATTCTGTCAAAAGTCCCAAAGGTATCTACCTTTTTTACAGCAGCGTCGGCAGAACCGTCTGTCAACAACAGACAAGAGCAGCCATCCGCGCCGTCTGCTCCCAGTACTAGCAATGCCAGTGCCACTGATGTTGACATTAGCATTGCCTCTGCCAATCCAAGTGGCTCAGCCAGCGATTGCGACGTTAACATTACCGGTACAGCAAGCGAGAAAACAGGCTTACAGAATGAGGATCCATTGAGTGTTAAAGAGGCTTGCACTTCTGGTGACACTAGTGCCAGTGGTATCACTGCCAACGTTAATAGCGTAGCACAGCTACCATTGCCAGTTGTTGCTACCGCCAGTGACAGTGATGCTGCAGCGACTACTACATCACGTTACATTACCTTACATATTCCTTCTGGAGATGATGGTAATGGAACTGACATGGATTACAATGAGAGAGGAGAGATGAAGACCAGAGAGAGAGAGCAAATATAAGGACAGAGAGAGAGAGGAGAGATGAAGACAAACACATTCAGAAACAGGAGAGGAAGGTAAAAGCCCAGTGAGATAGAAGCAACAAACAGTGAGACTAAAGAGCAAGTGAAGTAGGTGCAAAGAAAAAAGTAAACATTTTTTAAATGATATGTTTAATACTTTTGTGTCTCCATGATTGATCTCATTTTCTTGTGTGGTATCCTGTCATTGTAGTTATCATTAGATAGACCACAAGGCCACAATCAACCCCCTGTAACCTGCTGCAACAAACTGGAAACCAATGTAAATAATGACATGTTTAACAGTCAGTACATTATATGTCTTCACAATTGATCTTCTTGTCTTGTGTGGTATTCTCTCATCATAGCTGTTCTACACAGTAGAACACAAGACCACTATCAACCTACTGCCACTCTCTGGAAAACCAAGGTAAATGATGAGATGTTTCACAGTACATTAGACTGGAAGATGTTGAGGGGGGACCCCAAATGACTGTTTGCCTGGAGCCCCTAGATGGCTAAGTTCGCCACTGGGTATCGGGGTGGTAAAACCACGAATAGTGATGGAAGTAGCGGGAGTAAAAAACACAGCAGAAGTAGGGGCAGACATGTTAGAAGTTGTGGGAGAAAACGCACAGCCAATGGCGGTGGAGGCCACTTGTTGATGTCAGAATTTGCAAATTAGATGAGTGAATTTACTCCCATCACAAATTTTGGGTCATACTTAAGATTTTTCTCATTTACAGTATGCCTTTATCTCTAACCACTTTCAAGCTACAGCCTTTTGGAATCTTGATATCAAAATTGAATATTTTCTTGAAAAAACTATGGCGCCCAAAGGTTAACTACTGGAACAAGCTGTGATTTCAGAGCCATACTCCTTTTCACCAGATTTGTAGTGATTTAGTAGACAGAAAAAGAGACACCTTTCCTCACACCATGCACTGCAGGACTGTACTTGATGGTTTAACATTTAAGTTTTATACCAGGGATGTCAAACGGCCTACCCAGGGAGCAGGTTTCATCTGGCCTGCAAGATGTTTTGCAAAGACGTGACATTTTGGAGTATTATTTTTATTGTAAATTGAAAATGAAGCACAATCTCAGTAAATTGCACACAAATGTGAATCCAAAATTTCCAATGTTTTGGTTTCTTTAATAAAAATAGAATCACGCCAACAAAGAGCCATTTGGGAGCTGAAACAGCCCACTTTCATTGCTCAGCTGAAGCAGTTGACACAGGCCACAAGAATAGTCATCATTAAAGGTTGTTTGCATTAAATATTTTATCTTTTCCATGTGTTTACTGCAAATGCACAGAGCTATAACGATGAAAGTGTGATTAATTCTGACGGGCTCTTTACAACATTAATAAAATGTCCAACGGGGAGATTGTGAAAAACCTCCAGGACAAGCATGGTGTGTTTTGGTGCGAATGGCTGCCTGCTTGTTTACATGAAAACTCCATAGGGTACCTTTAAAACCCAGAGCAGAGACTTCAGCGGGGGAATGCATCATTTAATAATCATTTGCCAATATTGACAACACAGAGCAGGAATATGTTGCACAGCGTTGTTCGGGGACTGTGGCTCTGTGATACCGTAGGCGAATCTCAGTGTGAGGTTTGGACCAGTTGGCCACCGATGAGTCTCAAGCCCCCCACCCATCTGGAGCCATCTTGGAGATGAAGCGAAAACCTGGAGCTTGTCCATCTCTTGGCAGGGCCGGTCTCGTCTCTACTCATACAACGAGGCTGATCGTCTCTAATCCTACCAAAGAATTAATTGCTTAATTGGATCAATTAGATGTCCCAATAGGTTTTAACGACGTGCGGTAGGTGCATCAAATAATTATGAATCAATATTTGAAAAGACTGTGTGCTTGTTGTGTGCAGGTTTCTTGAATGCTGAGTGTATTTACCCCTCCGTGTCATGATATTGAGACAATTCAAGGCAAGTTTGAAATCTTACTTAACATCCATTAGCTCGTGTCACAATCTCACTTCAATCAAGCGAGCACTTTTTCATGTTTGCGTCACTTGACGACATTATGCACTGCTTGTTTTTCAGACAGAAGAACTATTTTCATGACTTATGGCATTTGCAGTATCTCAAAGATCGCACTGCTGTTTTTCTTCCTTCAAGCCAGTTTTTAAATGGAGCCAAACTGCACGGCTTTAAAGGCACATTCATCAAAAAGCGAGCGCGAGTGCACTGCAGATGCTGCCACTTTTTCTTAAAAAAAAAAAAAAAAAAAAAAAAAAGGATTGCAAGTAGAATTATGGCTTTTCATCAGCCGATAAATTTCACTTGTGATTAATTGCAACACTCACTTTTGGGATCACTTCTACACAAAAGAGCATTTCTGCTTTGTAAAATTCATATAAAAGAAATGCAAATCAATGGTGTTCTTGGCACCAAACATATGCTGCCACAATGCCAACAAGCCTGCCCCTGACAACCCCAGCTGGGGGCTTGTAAGACTTGCTCTTGGCAAAAGACGTTTTTTTCCACCCGCTTTGCAAATGATCACCAATTAATACGAACAGCATCCAATTCTAATTTTGCACCTGGTAAGATTATGAGTGTCTTGTAAAGCTCTTCGAAAGCCATGGATCCCAAATTACTGGATGTTTTTCCCCCACTCCATTTTGGGATCACGGCAGAAAGGAGGGATGGCAAAAGTCCACAACCCATCAACACCAGCATGAGTGGAAATCCTAAAAATGATGCTTTAACTAGAAAATTCTTCTGCAAAGATGTGGGAAGAGAATTTAGCCAAGGGAGGTGAAAATTATTTCATCCTGATGCAAAAATACTATCCAATGTTAAAAATAAACCCACAAAAAAAGCAAAACAGGAAAAGCAATGACATTTTACCTACTTCTAAGGAATATTCTTGTCTTTTCTTCCTCAACTTTATCCCTTGTTTAAAAAAAAAAAAAAACAAGCTTCCCCTTTTTCCCTCTTGCTGTAAAACTTTGAGGTGGTGTAAAAGAGACAAATTATCACTGTGTTTATCACTTGGTAACACAGCAGCATCCATCCATGTGATGAATTCCACATATTTCCCAAAGAAACAAAACTACAACAATTCAAAAGGCGTTTCACGTCACTAATTGCTCATCAGAGTTCTTCGCGTCTCTCCCTCTCCTTTTCTCTCCATCTCTCACTCTGAAATTGATACTCGCCATACGACTTATGATGGATAGGAAGCTTTAATGAGCTCTTACAAGCAATTAAGTAATCAGGGAACCCTGCTGCTCGGTGCTGGAGCTAGCAAGAGCAGTGACAAACGGAGGCCCATCAGTGGTGTAATCAGCACAGGACACAGTCACCGCTGCTCACCACTCGCTAACAGAGGGCAGCAATGGGCCGAGCAGCAGGCTCCCGTCTCTTATCAATGTTTTGTCTGCAAATAATCTCTCGACTTTGAGAGACGCTCTCGCGTCAGAGTCTCCGCATCCTGTTTGCTTCTACTGGAGAGGTTCACAGTTGTATTGTTGGTGTGAGATGTCAAGTTTATCGATGACGCTGAAGAGCAAAACTAAACAGAAGTTAATACAAGTTCGGCAGTGATAGAGGAGGGAAGCAACAGGATTAAAAAAAAAAAAATCACTACTTTTGACTTCAGCAAACTTCAACTTTGAAAGCATCTCCAGTTAAATTTCATGCCAACCTGCTTTCTAAACTTTTAACTTGGTTACATCTACATTGATCTTTTTTTCATTTAAATAACACCAAAACACACTTCAAAATCCAATGTTTTCTTCCTTTATTTAGGTAGGGAGAAAGTGTTAATGTTAACAAAATAAAACGTATAATTCAACTTTGTTCAAACTGCTTTTTGATCGGTCTTTGTGCAAAATCAGCTTTGTTTGCACCATCAGTTGCATCCATGGGAAGTATGTACTCTATTTTTTTTTTTTACAAACAATTACAAAGTTGCGTGATCTTCTCCTAGCTCAGTAGTAAACAATACACTCTGCCTTTTCTCCCAGGCTTTGCAGATAAAATCTGCTATAGCAAAGGTTCCTTTTCTGAAACAGAACAAGTTTTTCATAGTCATCAAACCAGAAAAAAGTCAGCTTTAATCAATGACATTTTCCTAAAAAGTAAATCCCTTAAGTCATCGTAAATTGGACAGTAAAACAGAGGATGAATCTCGTTCTCAGTTTCACCAAAGTTACACAACAAACACACTCTGTCCTCCTCTGGAATGGCATTAAACCTGCCACTCTCTATGGCATCCATTTATGGTCATTTCCATCAACTTCCGTCAAATAAAGGGTTGTCCACCAATAATTTGGAATATAACTCAGCTCAGTAGACAAAGTCAAAAATCCTCTGCATCTTGTATTATCAGACAGTTCCCATCTTACCATCCCCTTATTTCCTTTAGAATCCATATCCTGTTTCTGTGGTACTCTAAGTTCTTGCCAGAGTCCTTAATTTACCCAAAGGATCATTTTTTCCCCAGGATTCAAGCAGGTAATTGTTGGGATTTTTTTAATACTGTGATGGTATTTGTGTTGCCTTATAAGCCAATGAGGGTTAAGCACTTTTTGTGCATGGCACATAACTTAAGTACAATCTTTTAATCAATGTTCGTCTGCAGGCTATTACAGATCATCAGGTCTTATTTCATGCCTTTATTTTAAATTTGGGTTGTTAGTTAAATCAGTGCTTGTTTTGTCAGTTCACTGTACTTTTGAGTCCTTTAAAAGTAGAGCTACACCAGTGCTTCATCATAAATGTGTATATATAGCCCTGAAAGAGCCCATGAACATGAAAATGGACCTCAGGTCTTTGTGTCAAACAGAACACGCTGAAAGCCTCACACCTTTATAGTGGAGGAGCTCTGATGAACAACAGGTGACAGGTGTGGAGGAGGCCACACAGGTGATCCTCGTCAGGTTCATCAACACTACCTGATTCTGTAAAAAAGTTACCTAAAGAGTTTAAAGATCCTGTAAAGTGAAAATAAATCTGTATTTAGGTTTGTTGTATTACAGGGCACTGGTATGAACCCCCCAGGTCAGATTTCAGTCAAGTAAAAAATCTCTAAGTTTATAAAATTAAGCTTCAAAATCATGAAAAATGAGGCAGTAAAGTCTGCTCCAGAATGGTGTGGGCGTGTCTGTTGAATGAGATGAAGCCACGCCCACTCAGGAGGAACACAATCCTCTCAAATTTAAAAAAAGGCTACAAAATAAATGGAGGAAAGCTCTCACAAAATTAAGTACATTTGTTTTGCAGTCAGTGAAATTACAACATCCATTATAAAAGGCAGGTCACAGGACAGAAACAACAAGAAACAAACAGGAAAAATGAAGGTTATTTAAAACCTCCTCCCAAATCTGAGCTAAAATTCAATCCAGTTTGATTTATTTTGAGTCATTCTGGTTTAGTCTTCAAAACAAATCAAACATTTTTACCTACAGATTTGTGTAGGTGATTTTGAATTACTTTTAAAGGAAGTTGTACAATAATTTGCAGGTAGTTTTACTAGTTTGTAGCTTATTGTTTTCATTCCTGTTGACTTGATAATGATGTTGTAATCTGTTTTAAATGGTTCCTCATTTCTTTAAAGACCCTGTAAAGGAAAATCCAAGTTTTTCTATTAACACGATATGTTGGAATATGGTTTCTATAAACATGTGGAAATACTGAGATCTCAATGTGACTGAATTCATGATTTAGACCATTAGAACATTTTTCAACTCTTTCCTGGCTTGCTTCAATTTGGGCGGGACCAATATATGGACTGGTGATGTCACCATCCCGCAGTAGAGAATGACCCCGCCCCTCTTACACTACGATATAAACTCACAGAGCAGTTCATCTCAGTACAGTCTGTTGTTAGCTGATGTCATTGCCTTTATCGAAATTTAACAGTCAGTTAAATGCTGTTTTTTGTTTATTGTGAGGTAAATTTGTCAAATCTATCAGCCACAGTGGTCTATGGATCATTTAAAGCATCATAACAGGGATCTGAGCCTGAAAACAGACTTTGTCTCTTCTTCTAAAGTCAACAAAGGTCAAGAGGCAGTCTAATGGTGTGAATGCTTTCCTCAATTCAGATTGTAGCATTTTTCAAATATGAGAGGATTGTATTCCTCCTGAGTGGCTTAATTTTTTAATTTATTTGACGGAAATTTGAACTAAGGGCTCATAACACTGGGGCCTGCCATACAACAAACCTAAACACAGATTTATTTTCACTTTACAGGGTCTTTTCACCCAAACAACATTATTACATTAACTATAATACTGAATCACATAAAAGAAAGTCTATAAAAATTAGTTTTAAAAAGTGTTTAAAAAGAGGTGACTCTTTCTGCATGCCTTATCTCCTCAGGCAGGTCATTCCAAAGTCAAGGGGCCCTTATGGAGAAGAATCAAGAATCAAAAAGAAAAGCTTCGGGTGCACTTGATCCATAGTCTTCTTCTTTTTTTTGTGTGTGTATTTCTGTGGCAGTGTTACAGCCCCACTCACATTCCTTGCATATATACCACAGCAATTCGTGCTTTTGGGAAATTTCTTAAAACAATGTAGTGTTTGCAGAAAACTTTTTCAAAATGAATCTGAAATAGATCATTTTCATCACCTTGTGGACAGGGCGTTCGTCCCAATCTTGTGAAACCTCAGTTAAAACTCAAAATTTTCAAGAACCTCAATCAAGACCTGTGGCCCCCTTGACAAGCATTTGGAAAAACCATGACCTGGATGGATGAGAACCTACACAGAGAGATAAGGTATATGTGCAATTTGTTTGCTAAGCAATTTTACACTTAGTCCCATAGTAGTCAGCACAATACTAGTGTAAATCTTGACATTTTTTATCGATTCAGGCCTACAATACTGATCAAATGCTCTGTCTAAACTTTAACAATGCCGCCTGCCACTAGTAGCCACTGTAACTTCAGTCAGTGGCCAGTGCCATGCTGCCATATTGCTTTTAAATAGATATGTAAACAACATTAAGCCAATTCATCAGTGGCATCTCGTAGAAATAGCACAGTTTAGCACTATTTTCAACTAAAAGCATTGGGATGATGTTGAGCGTAGGCTGTAACAGATTAGACTCAGATATAACTGAAGTAATGAGTGGTGACATTAAGAACAAGGATGTGAATGTTAACCTGCAAAAGAGGCTTGAACGGCTGGCAGTGCTGACACGGCTATCGTTAGCCATGCTAACACAGCTATAGTTAGCCACATTCTCCACATTTAACCCTGTGATCCTGTTCTAAAATAAATGGTGCTCAGTTTTGTCTGTTTTCTTAGTGTTTCCTTGGCTTTAGACTTGTCAACTAAATGCAGTTAGAGTCTGGGATAAACCAAGTTTCAAATGATTCACCCAGAAATTTTACGACTTCAGATATCAGTAAACTGAGCTTTTGTGGGGCGCAGGTGGCCTAGTGGTTAAAGGCGCTCCCCATGTTCACAGACGGCCCGGGTTCGAATCCGGCCTGAGGCCCCCTCGCCGCATGTCTCTCCCCCACTCTTGACCCTGTTTCTATCTCTATCCACTGTCCTCCTCTATCTAATAAAGGCACAAAAATAAATCTTTAAAAAAACAGAGCTTTTGTTGGTTGCGTCTTGTAAACAATTCGTATTGTGAGTGGAAATAAATTCTAATTGCAGATTTTGGCATTCTCACTCTCACCTGGGGGCATCTGAGCCGTTGAGCTCCGCGTTTTCACCCACCAGAAGCGTATTTGGCACCCCAGGGCGGCGTGACACGTCTCCCACGCCTTCCAATCTTCTCTGAATAATTCTGCCCCAACTGTACGTCTCTCATCGTAGGCCTTTTTTTTCCCACAGTGGGCCTAAGACGATACGTTTCATACTGAAAAATCAAATATGTTGCTTATTAATAGGACGACTTTGGCGAACGCTACCTGGAGAAACGCCGGAGGGAGAAGCTGGGGGACGCCTACAGTGTGCTGCACTTTCTCTCTTCTGTGCAAAGGACAGAAACAGCTGAGGGTGCAGATTTTCAGTTCTAAACTGGCACAGTAGATGTAGGTGCACACACACTTTATGGTAATCACAGAGCCAGAGTGTGTTAGTCAGCCATGCAGAGAGGCTCACAGCTTCATGTGTGTATTGTATTGGAGGGGAGAAAGAGAAAAGGGGAGAATTAAAGGAAAAGAGGACAAAAAGGCTGAGTAGGAAACATACGTGACACGCCACGTAAAACTCGGCCTCATGTTTTGGTGAGTGCTGTCAGTGTACCACAGCCTGTTTTATTTCTTTGCTACCATCTGTTTCATTATTTTCTTCATATACATGGACTCACCCACTAGTTTGTTTCGTGTGACAAACTGAAAAAGGCTGTCGATGTCTGCACGTCTCTCTCCGGCTAATCGGAGAGCCAGCAGTGCCGCACCGTGCTGCTAACTTGGCGTCATTTCCTCAGATTCTGTACAGATTGCACCAGCTAATTATGATCTAATAACTGGCAGACTGTCTGTTTCAATATTATTACAGGAAGAGTAGGTTAAATGAATAGCTCATCATCTGGCCCCAGTATCAGTCATGTTGTTTTAATGATCATAATTCCGCCATTAAATCTTAATAATACGTCAAGATCATAAGGGAGACATGTCAATTTGTGGCTTCAATGAGAATTAAGACCAGGATTGTTGAAGTTGAGCCTGTTTTTTTCTTCTCCTCAGTGAAGACTTGATTTGGTTAGCCGTGTCGTCACATACGCACACACAGAAGCAGCAGAACAGATGCAGAGCTGTTTCTGACTCAATCTGATATCCAATAAATTAATTTCTCTCCTCTGATTGATGGGTTGAAGCCAAACAGGAAAGAAGATCGGCTAAATGTTTTGTAGCTCTGGTATTCTTGTGTGCAATTTGTTCCATATCTAAAGAGTTAGTTTGAGCTTGGTTTTTGTTTCTTTTAGACACTAATAAGGAGGTTTTGCTTCTAAACTACTGAACAAACGTGAAAAACTAGGTGAAAAACAAATCTCAACTCTAGGTGCAATTACTGACACAAAAGTCGAACTTATAAGTTAGTAAGTTGAAAACATGAAATAGAAAGTCAAAATAATGTGTTTAAAAGGCAAATATATGCCTAGATTTAAAATTAAAATCATGATTTTTAACAGTCAAAATATAAGGGGAAATTAGGTACTGAGTTTTTACACATCAAAATAAGAAAAATTCAAAATAATTTGTTTTAAAGGTCAAAATATAAGATAAAAAAATAAATTTTGTGTCTAGTATTTCAGAATCCGAGATTAAAAGTCAAAGTCAGGATTTGAAAAGGTTAAAACTTGAATTTAAATCATGAATGAAAATAGTCAAAATATAATTTATAATTTTACATAATGAATTTAAAATTCAAAACATGAGATAAGTCAAAAACATAAACTAAAGTCATAATTGTGAGATGCAAAATTGAAAATCTGAAATGAAAACACAAATGACGCCCAAAGTTCAACTTCCTGGCTGTCTTGAGATGCTGCTTCGACATGAAGTTCTTTCCTCATGATGCTGTTTTGTAAAGTGCACTAGTCCCTCCTGCAGCACAACACCCCCACAACATGATGCTGCCACCCCTGTACTCCACTATGAGATGGTGTTCACAGGCTTGCCCCTGTGTGCATTTGCAAACTGTAATCTGGGTTTTTTTATGCTGCTTTTATAGTAATGGGTTTTTCCTGGCTGATTGGCCTTTCAGCCCATGTGGGTCCAGGACTCGTTTCTCCGTGTATAATGACACTGTCTTACCAGCTTCAGCCAGCATCTTCACAAGCTCTTTAGCTTTTGTTCTTGGGTGGATTCGCACATTTGGCACCAAAGCAAGTTCATCTCTGGGACACAGAACCCGTCTCCTTCCTGAGTGGTGTGATGGTTGGTGTTTATACTTGTGTATAATTGTTTGAACAGATGAATGTGGCACCTTCAGGAATCTGGAAATTGTACCCAAGAATGAACCAGACTTGTGAAGGTCCACAGTTCTTAAAATACATCCACAGGTGTGCCTCTAATTAACTCAAATGTTGCTAACCTATCAGAAGCTTCCAAAGCTGAGACATCATCATCTGGGCCTTCCAAAATTGTTTAAAGGTATAGTAATCTTACTTTATGTAAACTTCAGACATTGAAGAACGTAATAAGAAATTTTCTCTCTCATTATTTTGGCTTTTTTTTTGTAATCCTGACTGACCTAAAACAAATTTAGTCTGATTTAATGTCAGACAGTGAGAAAAAAAGCTTGTGTGTCTTTTAATGCAGCGTATGTTAACCCTTGCTTTCGACTGTATATATCTCATAAACTGAAGCAATGACCTCAGTGCAGTTCAACTTCCCGCAGATCATTTAGGTTACTTTGGCTTGCTGTACTGGCAGCTATTTTAAAGTAATACAAATATTTCAGATGTTATTTTTATTTCTGTCTAGAAACAAGATATTTATCTGGACTCAGGGGAGGAAGATTGCTTTATTAAGTGAGGTGAAATATTTTTGAACAAGAAATTAGACTGAGAAACAAGATTTAAATTCTGCAGTGAAGTCCCTATCAGACTGGATGTACTAGATGCCTTTGATCAGCGGTTCTCAACGTGGGGGTCAGGACCCCTTTAGGGCTCTCTGAATGCCTTAAAAAAACTTTCTATATTTTTAAAATCACACATTTGACAATTAACATCAATTTTGCCATATTTTAAAGCATGTTTACCAGTTTTTCCACCAATTTTGGCAATTTTAACACATTTTTGCCACTCAAAACCCATTTCCGTCAGTTTTAAATCCTTTCCACCACTTTTTTCTGCTCTTTTTTGCCACTTCTAAAACAATTCTTGCCACTTTTCACCTTTTGTTGCCTCTGTTGAACCATTATTACCACTATTAACCAATTTTTACACACATTTCTGCTGATTTTAACCACATTTTAGTATTTGTTACACCCATTTCTGCCAGTAACTGCATATTTTCTGCCTAAGTCAACCTATTCTTGCCAGTTAAAACCAATTTTCTTCCTATATTACCAAATTTTCCAAACATCCAAACTCTCTTTTCCAAACTCTTTTTCCACGTTTTATGACCTTTTTTGCCACTTTGACCCATTTGCCTTTTTTCTTTTTGTTGAGTTTTTTTTTTTTTTTGCTTTTTTTTGTCTCTTTTATCTATTTCTTGCCAGTTTAATCCATTTCTGCTACTTGAAAATCCAATTTTGCACATTTTGCCACAAATTTCTGCCATTTTAACCCTTTTTTAATGATTTATTTTTGTGCCTTTTTCAGATAGAGGAGGAAAGTGCACAGACTCGGAAACAGGGGCGAGAGAGTGGGGAGAGACATATAGCAAAGGGCAATAGGCCGGATTCGAACCAGGCCTCCCACGTACATGGGGCCATCTTAAAGGTGCAGTGTGTAATATTTAGCCTAGTAGCATTTAGCTGAACAAACTTGGTAAAATAAAGCAAAACATTTCTAAGACAGTCTATCTAAATAAGTGTTTACTCATCTAAATTCAAAAATAGCTATTTTGAAAAAAAAAAAAACAACAACTCAGAATAAACCTTTTTTTTTACATGTTTCCATGGTAACATAGAGGACAAAAGGATAAATAAAGTTATTGTATTGTATTGTATTCACATTACAGATACACATTAAATTCAACTGGTTGCCACAGTTTCCAGCAGAGAAATGCAATCTAGAACCCACTTCTAGATGTTGATATTCAGTTTTACACACTGCACCTTTAAATCACTCGAGCATCTGCGCGCCCCACCATTTTAACCCATTTTCATTTTGTTTTTATGAAGAGATTGACATTTATAAGAAGGCTATTTACTATGGCTAAAGATAATAGAAAAAAATGTTTATTTGTAAAGCTGTGTTATTTTTCATGTTAAATAAAAAATATCACAGCTTTACTCTTCAATTGATCATGATTTTGCTGACCTCCATGGTCCTCCAGTTTGGCTGGGCCTCAGAAAGCTCTCCCAATTACCCCCCTTATGGACAGCCTTTTCTTCAGATGACTTTTCTTGATTGTGCATGGCTGTGTTCAACCACCTTCAGGTACAGCGGGGGTCCCGGTCTCTGGCACCTTTATATTGGAGTCACGGGCTGAAGAGGTTGAGAACCACTGCCTTAGATTGCATATATTCAGATAAATTTATCTGAAAAACCAGTTGGCCGAAATACTTTGACATTTTTGCTTGAGAAAATATTTTGGATGCATTTTGTGAGGTTGAGAGCTAAATTTGTCCGTAGTCTCTTAAGACTACCAAAGAGATCAAATGGCAAAGCTTTGACTTTGTATACCTAAAACTGATAAAGCGAGATGTGTTTGAAACTACAAAAATCCTTTAGAAGACTGTTCATTTATGTTGAGCTCTACAGTTGAGTTTCAAAGTCTAATTTTGACTTTGGAAACAACCAAAAGAAAAGGTATGTATGCGTACTCTCTGACTTTAAAAGTATTTCCTGCACATATTGGAGTCTTTTGAATAACATGAAATCTTGTTTTTGACAATATTGTGATAAACACAAACAGGAAACCTTGCGGTAAGCTTTTTATGAATAAAAAAGCCAACATCTGAGGTAAATATCTTGTTAAGTCAGGCCTAAAATGGCGGTGTGTTTGATGCTGGAGGATGATTTCTTGGAAGACTCTTTGGATCCTCTGTTGGAGTCTCAATTACAGCACATTAAACTTTGAAAGGCCTCCAAGGACCCAGAGAACAGGCACTTTTTGGACGGACTTCTAGAGACTCTTAAAAACAAAACAAAAATCAGTGCTTTGAGGTAAGAACCTGTATTCTAATCACTCTTCCCTCAAGGTTTTTTGTTTGTGAGGTAGAGACAGTGACTGCATACAGCTCCCAGCTAAGAATAGCTGCAGGAGAGCGGGGGGAGCGGCAAAGTGAGGCAACACGAAAGGCAGAGAGAGAGAAAGGGTAGAAAAAAGAGGAAGTGGGCGACAGAGAAAAAAATAACTCAGGAGGGAGTGTGAATGAGACAATGGCTCTGTCAGGGAGTCAAACGAAGTAAACATCATGGGAGTGATCCAGGCGGAGACTCGGTCCGACTGGGGACTAAACACGACACGGGGCCCATCGATCTAAATCAATCAGATGTCTAAGAGGGTAGTGTGTGGGTGAGTGGACAGACGTGGGTGAAAACACGGCGGTGACGGGATGTACCGTGTCCAGAGGTTACGGCCCAGCAAAGAAAGTGTGAGCGAGCAGGATCATTGACAATAACGCGCTGCAGGGTTAATAGGAGAGCATTGTTTGTGCGCAGGAGGATGCAGATACAGTCAATGAATTAATGGAAGAACAGCAGCGAGTAAACAGTTAATAGATGAGCGTGGGGATTGTTTTCTGTAATGGTAGAACAATGGACTGCTGCTTAGGAAAGAAGAAGCTTTCTCTACGCTGTTGTGTCTGCATCCAGTCCTGTATTTCTACAAATGACATCACTATAGGATGATTTGGCGCCTTAAGATTTATGTTCAGTGACAACATTCAAAGCCACTGCAGGAAGTAGCGTATCCTCTATGCATCTCTTTGCATGCTAGTGTTGGTTTGCAAGGTGCTATTGTTGCACGTTTTAACAAAATGTCGTGAACCTTTCAGGCTCGTTTTGTTTGCATATTTATTGGATCAGCATTGAGTATGCCACGAGGCCAGAGTAGAGTAAAACCTGAAAATCTTAATGGGCCCAGCAAAACCCACAACCAGAACAAAAGATTTACCTCCATATTTTTACTGAATTTACAGCAAATTACTTTTAACAGACATTGAGATGATTAGAAAAGCCTTTGCAGAGTCACGAAGTATTAACAAACACTCTTATGTTTTTTATGTTCTGGGCAGGCATCTGTAAAAACCCCTATATTTTCTTTTCTAATACTCCTCTTTAAACATACTCAACTTTAATCATAATGTGCCATAATAAAAATCTTAACGTGTCACTAGTTAATCCAGCACCAGCTAAACCATGACACCAGTTCTGAACATCATACAAAATAAATAAAAAAGATGTGACTTGGAAGTTAAATCTTCTGGCTTTGATTCCGGGATGTTAAATTATTAAATTATTCTATAATCATCAGTGGTTCTCAACCTTTTCAGCCTTTGACCCAAATATAAAGGTGCCAGAGACCCAGGACCCCCAATTTTACCCAAAGGTGGTTGAACACAGTCAAGCACATTCAAGAGTAGTCATGTGCAGACAAGGCTGTTTATGAGGGGGGATAAATGGGAGAGCTTTCTGGGGCCGGGCTGAACAGGGGACCATGGAGGTCAGCATAATCTTGGTCAATTGTAAAGTTAAGCCGTGATATCCATATTTTATATTTAACCTGAATAACAACAATTCATAAAATAAACAAATATTGTTTAATTCTTTGGTGCCATAATAAATACCCTTCCTAAAAATTTGGATCCCCTCTCTTTAAAACAGAATTAAAATGGTTAAAATTGGTTGAAAATGGCAAAAAATGGTGGAAAAGGTGGTGAAATGGGATTTTGTAAGTAGCAGAAATGGGTTAGAAATGGCAAAAAATAAGCAAAAATTGGCAAAAACTGATTCACGTAGCAAAAATGGGTATAAAAATGGGTAAAAGGGAATTAGAAAGTGGTTGAAATCGTTTTAAAGTGGCAAAAATAGGTGGAAAATGAGCTAAAATGGAAAGATAAACTGGCAAAAATTGGTAAAAAACTAAAATCACTAGAATCAAAGTATGGATTTGTTTCTATTATTGGCTTTTTGCAACATGTTTTTTTTTTCCAGGCACACATCCATAGCCCACTGGGAGGAGCTCTGCAATCCACTTTTGGGTTCTGACCCACCAGTTAAGAACCACTGACTTAAAACATAGTTTCATTGTTTAACTTAGGTTTATAGTTTGTATTGTTTGTAAATGACTGATTGTGGCCCACCTGCAGTGTCTTCCCCACGCTTTGGAACAGCACTGAACTGGTCATTCTCCTTCCATAGAACTTCACTAAAGGCAGAAATCCTCTGTGATGCTGGCTGACATTGTGCTGGTGACAAAATTTGCTGCCAGATTTGTGCAGGTAAGAGCTGGCTAACAACCTTCTGCTAACTGTAGCACAGATTAAAGTTAGGCAGGGTTCACACTGCTGTACAGGCTTACATTCGCTGTAAGCCCATACTGTATGCCATGTAAACCTCCTAAATGTAGTCAGTTTCACACATAACTTCCTTTCTTTGCTGTTTTCCTGGGGATTTATTTCAGGCTGAAAACATCTCAGTGTTAATTTTCTCATCTCTTCACAGTTCACTGTAGATACTGCACATTTTACCCTTTTAACACAAAGAAAGATAAAGTGGTTAACTGCTAGATTCTCACAGTATTAACAGGGCTGCTCCTGAATGTGTGATCCCTCATGAAAAGTCTCCGGTTCTACACTCAATTTAAATAGACTATATTAGGAACACTAACACTAGATTTGTTTTATAATTCACACAGTATTTTCCAATAATTATCTGCTAGGTATAATATGCTGAGTATGGTCTCAACATTTTAAGTGCTAATGATATCATTGTACTACACACTCAAAAATATTAATATATTTCAAATAATAACTCTGTTTTTTTGCTATAAATCAAATGCTGAGACATTAACTCCTCTCACAGTGAACCAATTGTTAATTCACATCTTCCTCAATGCTTAAAGGCCTTAACCCAGGTCTTGAGAAGTTCTATTAAAATGCCACAATCTTATACGTTAAATGTGACACTTAATATAAAAGAATTAGAATTGTGCTCATTTCTCTGTCAGCAGCTAAAAGGATTCAGGTCCAAGTCCAATAGTCCATCTCGAAGTAATTAAGGATGAGTTTATTAGACAAGTGGGTGGGCCTGGGCCAATAAGGACTGCCTATAATGCCACACCTGGTCCAGTCTTAGGTCTATAGGTGGATACAACCCAATCCCACCATTCTTCACAGATTTGCAGTCACTCCAGCTAGACCATGCATGTGCCTACCACTTCTTTTTTTATCAAATGATGATGATTAATCCCATCAATCTCTGAATAGGGAGGGGGATAGCAGCTTCATGCTTTGCAATATGGATCTGCCTGATCACAGGTATCTGGACAATCCATTGGTTCATATACATATTCTGTAAAGCAAATATCTATCTATCTATCTATCTATCTATCCTTGCAGTAAAAGTGGACACCTTAAATATAGCTCTGACTAAAATAACAATGTCTCTTGACATGCTCTAATGCCGGCTGATCAATAGTAATTATCTACCTGTGGACCTGACCAGCGGAGCTTCTTGGGCCCCTGGGGGTTTCACCATAGACAGCTCACAATCCAGTCCCGGGTTACTCCGTAGGACAGACCTTTTAATTGCTTTGTTCACTGAGAGTAATTGAGGGTTGGAGTGTGTTTGCCACGAGGAGTGTGACTTCACTTGGCCTCCATTTAATTATTCCCGTAACACAAGCCTTCTGCCTTTAATTTTCACTTTGCGCACTTCTTCGTGAGGTGCGAATACAACTGGAAATGTAGGTTGGTTACTGTATACGGCATGCTGAGCCAGATGCACCACAAACACGGCCATATGGATAGACAGAGAAGTGTTTCTGTGTGTTTTTTTCTCTCCTGGTGTTGTGGACGAACATATTGCCAGACACTCAATGCATCTTTTTAGCACAGCAACTGTCCCACTGCTCTGCTCTTTGAGCTCATCCCCTTGCCAGGCCCTGAACCAGATTGGTACAACTGTTTCTATATTGTTTAATTAGCATACTGATTAATCAGCTGGTTAATTAGACAAATTTCCTATAGGCTGATTACGCCTCCCGGACCTCTCGGTGTGAAGACATATAGAGTGCATCAGTAATGTAATTATTCCAACAGTCAGATGAGGAAATGTTGAGATTTTTTTTCTGAAGAACAATGTTTCGACACAAAAGCACTTCAGCTTGCCAAACACGGGGCAGAAAAATGTGTCAAAACAACATTTATAGCATGAAAGTCCCCAACATGACTCCAGTGGAAACCCTTTATTTAGTTTGACTGTATTACTGAATAAAAATACAAGATTATACGCCACTTTATGTGACATGGAGGATTTTAGTAGTTTAACAAGACAATTCATGTAGGAAACATCATCAACATATTCCCTTAATAAACTAATACCACTTGTTTTCAGACTTAACCATAATGCTTTTTGAAAAAAGTTATTAAACAAAAAAACAAACTTATACATGCAATGCCATAAAATCATCTTATATAAATGATCATTTAACTGTTTTTTGGATGAAAATAAAGAAAATGTACTTTCTACCTTCTTTTGTTTCATATTCATTGTTCAGTTAATCTTGCAAAGCAGATGGATTCACCAGTTTCCATATTTCTCACTGGCGAATCCATCTTGCAAAGCTCCCATCTGAACAGTTTGGGCCCGGTTAGAAAGTCAGACAGGACCAATCAGGAGTAAGAGGCAGTACTTTCAGGCGCGGCGAAGTCATGACGTAAGCAAGCAGGGACAAGAGGCCATTGCAATTATAGCGGAAGAGATTAGACTGGATGGTTTCTAAAGTGACAGTTTTAGCAGAACTTGACGACATTTCTTTGCTAAAAAAAGAACAAAGAACAGCAGTGAGTTGTTTTCTTTTTAAAAACGACAAAAGTCGTGTACTGACATGTCTAGAGTCACCATGGCTCACGTTATGCAGTTCTCTATGGAGTTTACTCCTCGGCAGGGGCGCACCTCGGTAACGGCTACATCACGTGTTTTGTTGCTCTGATTGGCCCGTAAAGATGTGACAGACAGAACATTCATCAATCACCCTCAGTGTTTTTTCAGGGCCTCTGCCCTTTCCCAAACGCCGCCTATGAAAGGTTTTCCAGATGAATGTATGAAACAAATCCATCTGGCGTGTCAGGCTATTGTTTAGCAGTGTGTATCTCAAACATCTATGGGATGGAAAAATGAGAAAAAATGTTTTGGTAAAGCACAGCTTGGGAAAGAATGCAGAAATGCTGTAAAAAGTCTAAGTTTCTAAGTCGAAGTCTAATTTTGGGGGGAAATGTGCTAAAAGGTTTAAGAAAATGGTTCAGTGTAATGCAAATGCATCGATTGAGCAGTGACTGACTACATTACTTTTAACCCCCTTATTACTAAAACCTTTATTCATGCTTCTGCAAGCTTTGCCATAGTGACATACATCCCCCCCTCAGTGTATCTACACAGCTCAATAGTTTTCTGCCTGAATGCCAGTTAGCAGTACAGCAGTACTTGCTGTTCATTTCGATATGTTTCCATGATTTAATGCTTCCCCCATAGGTGATAAAATTTGGAAGTTTTCTAAAATTAACCAGATACTCTGCACGGATCTCTGGATGTTTGGATCAGTCTGCTTTCTGGCAGCGGCCAGAATTGAAATTGACCTACAGTGTATCTCCAGCAGAGTGGCACTTCAGGGACACACCAGTGCCGGACTGGAGTGAAGGCAGAGGATCTTCTCTGACAAGAGAGGGAGTGAATTCCTCCTTGGTGGGATAAGCTGGTGGATTGCGACACAGCGGTGGTATGTGGAAACTGTAGGATTGCAACACAGCGACGGTATGTGGAAACTGTAGGTCAAACGATGTCAGGCTTGCCATGTTGGTAATATTAGTAGTAGTAAACCAACAATAATACAATGGTGGAAATGACTATTATTAATTTTTTTCTACTAACAAGCTATGCACATCATTTTATGAAGTTGTGTTTTGATTGATTTTGATTTTTAAAGTGATGTTTTTTTTTCATGTCTGAATTTTTATACTGTGAAGAATTTTGGTCAACCCTAGTTGTTTTAAATGTGCTGTATAAATTCAGTTGAATTAAATTGAATAATTTGACTTGCTGATGTCAGACACCCTAACAACTCAATGTAAATAATAGAGACATGCAACCCACATCTGATGAAAGGACTGAAAATCAGGCCTATAAATCAGGCAAAGTATTATGGAGAGTAGAAATAAGGTAGATAATACAAGTTTTTTGTTGTTGTTGTTGTTTTAACATGGTAAAAAATGGATGCGCAAAAGACTGAAGATAGTTTGAAACTAATGCATTATTATTATTATTACTATTATTATCATTATTATTGGGGCTTTTAGTTTGCTCTTATTTTAAAATGAAAGCTGAAGAAAGAGGGGAAATATGGGACAAATGATTTGATGAATAAATGCAACAGACAGCACCAGGATAGGGATTTAATCCCATGACCAGTACATCAGAACTCCAGCCTCTGCACACGGACGCCTGCTCCACCAATTGGGCCAAACTGGAGCTTTCAATTGCCATTTTTAAGAAAGAAAGAAAACATTAATAAAAGACAGACAGGTCCTTTAAGCTTGATAAAAGGTCCTTGGACTGATTATTTAAAATGACTGAATATATGACATAGAAATATCATATGATAATAGGGCTGTAAAAAGACTGCAGTAATGTCAGGGAGTATTTGTACCTGATTTATGCTGTTTAAAATATATAAACAGATAAAGAGACAACTAAGATGGATTTATTTATTTGTATGCAAAGTTATCACTTTGTGTTACGTCTGGCTCAGATTCCAAATGTAAAAATGGAAACAACAGAAAAAAGAATTAATTGTAGTATCTTACTTTATTTACGAATTAAACAGACAAGAACAGAAGAAACCCTAAAAAACAGATGGATGAGGTGTTACTGCAACAAGGTGGAGTGAGAGAAAGTGAGATTATTAACAGATCGTGCCTAAAAAGACTCTGGAGAATTGACCGCAGGTGCGAACAACCAGGTGAAACCTGCAGAGGAAACATGTTATAGGTGGGCATTTTTACTGATAAAAAGTACTGATATGAAGACAAGTACCTAACTTTTTTCCACCCTGGCATTATTTCACTAATTTTACCTTCCTCCAAAGTCAGAAAATATCCAAAAATATTGAAATATTGACAGTTTTGTCAAATTAATGCTAAAGTTACTCTTTATTTACACATTTCTTTAAATGGTATGTGTGCTATAGTAAGGATGCAGGATGGAAAATCAACAGGGAAAAAGACTGTAATTTCTTCATGCTCAATCTTGGGGTTAGACTCTGGGTAATTTAGTCTAATCTGGTGTTTGGGATTGGAATAGTGTGTTCAGCTGAATCTGTAATATCTAAATAAAAGAGAACATGTTTACAAAATTCTAAACTAAGGCCAAACAAAGCATCCTTCCTGATCAACTGCCTGTTAAAACATTCAATATTCACATCTTAAACTGTGTAAGCTCGTGGCCTCTGCTTGTCCTGTCACCCACACTTGCTGCAATGATGACAGAGAGGGGTGCCGCTGCAGCGAGGTGCGATGGGTGCCGGCGCTGGCATCGCCAGGCTCGGGTGGCCATGCAACAGTATCTGCAGGCTGCCATCCTTCTGTTCGCGGAGCATCTGAAGAAAGCAAACTGCACTGTTGCTCACACTCCCTGATCCCGTTGTTGTCATTGGCCGGCAGCCACCAATAGTGAGCCAACTGAGTTAACAGACACTTCCGCTCGGCACATAAGGAACCATCTGTTTTAAAAGAGAGAAAGAAATAAATAAAGAGCCCTCTCGTGCTTCCTCTCTCCCCCATGTTTGAGTCTGCAGCGTGCGGAGCTCTGCTGTTTCCCTGCTTCTCACTCTTTTTGCAATCTACAGTCTGCGACCACAATTACTGCTGGACTTCATTGAATTCCAGCCTCCCTTTAACACAGCAAACTAACCAATTTCTTATTTGTTTTATTCAATTTTGTTTTCCTGGTGAATCTTTAAATTGTCAATTTGTTTTCACTCCACTGCTTATTCATAAAGCGTCATCAAATGTAGCGTTGCAGCAGTTATTTTCACACAACTCATTTGTAATTTATGGACATTAGCAAGGTCAGACTCATATTGAAGCCTGATGTTTGTAACATCTTGAAAATCACGGTTGTGCGCCCATCTTGGCTGCAGCTCCCTCCTCAGACATGCCAGCTTGTAGCTAAATAAATATTGGCCGAGGGGCATTTGAAAAAACATATTGTCCTGGCTCAGATCTTGCTCCCCCGGCCCCTCTGTTGCCAAAACAAGACAACAGGGGTCCGTAGCAGAATCTCTCCTCACATGAGCGGCTTGGTACTGGTCAGCTCATTGCCTCGGCCTCAGCTCATGCACCCTTTTGTGTATTTCTCAGTATTTACTCTGCTCTTCATCGTGTGGTTTTGTTGGGAGACGTTGCTGGATGGGTGCCATTTGTTCTATCACACTACTCCTTTTGTTTCTTGTGTGGCGTACGAGGAGAAAGGCGTTCTTGTTCCATGTTTGCAGGTTTTGTGATAGCCAGAGATATCTTTGTCACGTCTATTTCTGACTTGTGTTATGAGATAGAGTCTAAATATGAATGTTTACCACAGTGGGGTTTGTTTTTCTGGCTTTTTTGGCTTTCTGTTTGTTGACAATTGTTTGCTTATTTTTGTTTGTTTGTACTTGGGGACATGAGATCTTATTTAGAACTGAGATTTGATGCTTTATGGTTTTGTTTGGAGAGTTTCGTCATGCAATTACACTCAGGCAAAGTATTGACGTCTAAATGTGTTGCCTCATGTTTTTAAACAGTTTATATTTGGGTGTGCAATTTAAAGAGAAAATTCTAATTTTACCTCATTCATACTATTCTATATGACTTGATACAGTTCTGGTAAATGTTGCTTTCTAATGCTTCTAATCCAGTCCAATTTCTCAAACTGCTTCATTCAGAAGACATACTTAGGAACAAATTTGTCCTTAGCTAAAGACAAACTCTAAGAACACTCTTGCACACATTTTAGTGCTGATTTGCCTGGGGAAAAATTGTACGTGATCATCTGTTCTTGATGGAGCACCTATATTATATCCACATATACAAATTTATGATATAAATGCATTAAACCTTAATCTTGCAGTGTCCAATATGACATTAAGAACACTATCTAAGCAATAAGGTACAGAGTTTTGATTATATGCAGTAAATAAACACTTACTAACAACACTGTCCTTCAAAAATTGGCTTTTAATGACCAGTCAGTAGCCCTTAAATTAACTACATGATTTAACATTAGTAAAGCATGAGTTAATACTTGACTCATCATTTCTAAACCATTATAAATGATTTACGTCATTTGTAAACTGATCTGTATAAGCATTTATTACCCCTCCCCTACTCCTTTACTAATGCTTTACTAGTGCATTTATAAAATACTTATAGCTGTGTCTATAAAAGACATATCAGCTTTATTAAGGTGGAGTTTAGTTTTTAAGATAATGAGCCCTAAGCTATTTTCAATTTTGTCTCTCCTGGAATTTTTGTCTTGAAAAACAGTAAACTCTGTGGTGTACAGACAAGCTCGAAACATACTTTCCTTTCTGGGCTTTAGGAATATGTCTGCTGAAGTAATGTCACATGAGTTTTACAAATTTATGGGTCCATAAAGACAGGACAAAAAACTAAACAATATCTATGACTTTTTTGCACAGAATAGTTCACCTGTCTCTTGGGGACCAAATAAAACTGGAAAAAAAAATCAGTCTGTGACACAAAGTTTTCAAAATACTGACATATTTACCAAAAGGTCCCTGTGTTTTTTTGTAGTAGCCTTATTCTGTATGCGTCCCTGTGTCCTTGGGCAAAACACTTAAAGGGATACTTCAAGATTTTGGCAAATTAGACAATTGCCATAATCCATATAGTCTTAGTAGTAGGTTTGTTACTTTTAGTTGTCGGTGCAAGCTATTTTTAGATCGGTGGGGATGAGCCCTTTAATTGCCCTTCGGAGACAAATAAAGTGTTTTGAATTGAATTTGAACTGAATTGAACTGAGATATGAGCTGCTCTGCCAACGCTATGGAGTCTTATGGTATTCCGGCTTTCCCTCACCAAACTCATCAAATACACAATCCAACAACTCCAAAACACTCTCGTGGACAAGTTGTGACCTGCACATTCACCACGTTATGAAATAATCATGTAACATTACGAGACTGAGTTGTTTTAGAGGCAAATGCATAGCTGGAACTACACTCCAGACACGGCTGCTGGGTGGAGTGATTTCAAAAGCGGTAAAAGTGGTTTACTCAAGAAAGTAGTTCCGGGTATTTGTTTGATGTGTCGTAATGTTACATAATTATACATTATTGTTTCATAACATGGTGAATGTGTAGGTCACAACTTGTCCACGAGAGCGTTTTGGAGTTGTTGGATTGTGTATTTGATGAGTTTGATGAGGGAAAGCCAGAATACCGTAAGACTCCATTGTGTTGGCAGAGCAGCTGGTATCTCAGCCTCGTCGATCTAAAAATAGCTTGCACCGACAACTAAAGGTAACAAACCTATTACTAGGACTATATGGCATGGGCGAATTTGCCAAAATGTTGAAGTATCCCTTTAACCCAAATTTGCTCCCGCTGCTGTGTCAGTGGTGTCTACGTGGGTATGGAAGTGTATGAATGGGATTAGCTTATACTAATGCCCAATTCTCCATCGCAACCTTTGCTATCAGTGAGTGAATGTGTAAGAGTATGGGTGTGAATGGGTAGGTGTGACCTGCAGTGGTAAGGCACAGTTGACTAGAAAAGTGCTATCCAAGCCCAAGTACATTTATCTTTTGAGATTTGAGCCATTATTCAAAGCAGTTCCTGTCTGCAGTGACACAGAGGGCCACATCACAGCGCCTCTGTCTCTTTCCACTATAAGTAGTAATAGGTCATTTGTGTGGGTGCGCAGATGGTTGAGTGGTTTAAGGCACTACCCCTGTACATGGGCAGCCTGGGTTCGAATTAGGCCTGTGGCCCTTTGGCGCTAAATTTGGCAGGTCAAATCCGACCAAATTGGTACCTAAATGAAAAGCTGTCTCTCCTTGCTGAGGTATGCCTAATGATCTGGATCACCAAAAGAGTCCCACTTCACGTCACTAATTATGAGCTATTCAGGGTCTCTTCCTTGTTGTCTTTGTTGTTAGACACATTTGCATCATGAGTGAAGTTATCCACTGAGTTAGAATTCCTGCCTGTGACTTGAAGTATTCTAAAGCTTTAAATTAAATAACTTTTTATTTGTACTTGGGTAGATTAATAGGCCAGTACTTTCACTTTTACTTAAGTAAGTTTAACCAGAGTAATTGTAATTTTACTTGAATACAGTTGTGTATTTTCCCCCTCTGCACCTGTGTATGCACATGGCCCTGCAGTCTCATGCCCTTATATGGTCATTAAAGGGGCGTTGCTTTACAATTTTAAAACTCACCTGGCATTCTAAGTTTTGAAACATGAGTACAGTTTAGCAACTCAGAATAAAATTTGAGTTAAAAGTCTATAAAAAAATTGATCATTTTTAGTGGTTTTGGTTTCGTTTTCAAGGGTGTTTAATCTTGAACTAAATTGTTAATATTTGTTTTCCCCTTTTTGTTTTATGTTTTTAAAACAACAGTAAAAGTCCTGTCTACTGTGCACATTTAAATTTCATTTTTACATTGTTTTGGAAGCTTTCGTTATTAATTTGTAAGATTATTTCATTCTTTAAGCAAAGCTAAATATGAATATGAAAAGTCTCTTACCTAAATAAATTGGAGCATAAAGAATAATTTCATACCATCTGCCATCTTTTGAGAAACAAAAAAACATTAAAAATGAAATAAACTTGCCTAAACAGCCACTCACATTTGCTCTTAAGTTTATGTTCATGTTCCACTACATCACCAAGTCCTCCTACCTGCCACTATGACACAGAAAAGAACAAAAAAACTGAGCACAATTCTTCATATTTCCTTAATTATAATAGCCTCCTCACACTAGTTAATGTGGCTCAACATTAGGAAGAAAACAGGATAAATCTTGACAAGAATATTACTTACTAATACGTCTTCTGTGCTCACTTTAATAGATAAACTGCCCATGAATTCAGAGAAATTAAGGTGTATTGTAACAAGTGCATTATTTAGTAGATTTGACATTGCTGCCACATATTTGCAGAGAAAGAATTAACACGCCCGTGGAAAAGAAAGCAAGAAAAAGAGGAGGAAATCTACTGAAAATAATTAATTATCCAAGCCTATTTCTAGTCCTCCTCTTAAGCCTATTTAAAGAGCATTAGGTATTATGAATGTGAGGTGGTCTAATTTTACTCCCTGTAATATCTGTCTTCATCTGACTACATTAGTGTACTTTTCCAGGCTCTTTCCAGGCTATTTTAATCACGTTGCATGACTCTGAAATCCACACTCTTTTTTTTTTTTTCCTCTCCACAGAAGATTAATCTCCCCGCAAGTTTACGGCGATCACGTTTACACACCTGAAAGTGTCAGGGAATAAAATAAAAACATGAGATTTGTATTTGCTAAACGGGTGTGAGGTGACTTGGAAGAATGAATTATGTATACGCTAAAGAGAACTCATTTGGGAATTAAGGAGGATAAGTAGCAGTCCATTTTGTGCCTGTTAGGGAGCCTCTCAGAGCTACGGTGGCTGCATTAGGGAGAGCTAATGGGCCCTGGGGGGGTGAGGGTGGGGTGGGGACGGGGGGGGGGTTTGGTGGGCCCTTTGCCGCCCAAGGTCTCCGGGCCCCGGTGACAGATGGTTGGCCACCTCTCTGGGTGGCTGTGGCAACAAGGTCTGTCGTGAGGCTGATCCGCCACATTGACAGCGACGCAAAGATCAAACGACATTGTGGAAGGTGAGGAGACGGTTGGCATGCTAGGGCGGAGGGAGAGAGACAGGTGAGGGCAGCATCACCAGTTTGGAGTTGTAGAAGTGGCCTAACTCACTGATATGTTCAGCACCTGAAAAATCCCTCCAAAATACTGAAAACGTTGCAAGTTTTCTCTCAGTTTTTGACCTCAGCATCATTGAACACTCAAACTTAACCTACAGTGCAATTAGACAATTTCAAATCACTTTCATAAAAGAATGTAATTTTTTTGTGTATACATGCATGCATCCATGGTTTCCCATGCAAAAAGCTGCATGTCTGCATCCCTTACAAGTGAATCTTGTCACCTTTTATCCATTCATCAATGATGTTTCTTGTTAATTAATTCCCTGTCTAAGGGCTGAGAAGCATCACAGAGTCCCTGTAGTACTAAATAAAAGTTGTAAGTCAATGTGTCTTAAGGAGCAACAGCTAATCAGACCTGGTTTTATGGCCTTCATGGCTTTAATTAAGCATACAAGAATCCCATACAGCTTTGGGTGACAGTAACTCAGCAAGAAGATATCTGAGGCTAAATGTAGCTCTTGTGAAAATTTAGTCTGGAAGATGATTTTCTGCATGTTTTATCCAATTCATTGCTTTCAATCACAAAATCAGTGTGAAGATATTGAGGGTAACAAGAGCTTAGGAAAGTGGCTACCACAGTTGACCATTATGTGGAACTGCAGCCTCTTCAAAAAGATTGCAATACATTAAAAATGCATCAAAACAGGTATGTTCATTTTACCTGAGTTTGAGCACTTGTGACCCTCAAATTCCACATACTCCATCTGCAGTGATCTACATGCAAAGTGCACACTGGAATATACCGATCTCTCTTTGGTTAGTTGTGCCCTAAGCGCCACTT